>NW_027361706.1:8585000-9200000 GCF_039654945.1 Dendrobates tinctorius | reverse complement strand
GTTTAGCTTTAAAGTACTCTAGAAAATTATATTTTTGCACCTGTAATTCTAACTTACCAGTAATATTCTTGGCGTGTAATTTGTTTCCCCCCAACTCAGCTGCAACCTTTCATTATGGGCAGCTGTCATCTCTAGTAGGTCAATCTCTGACTTCCTATGAAAAAAAAAAAGAACGACATGATTGCCATCAATTCCCTCCTGGCAATTCTTAGACATCTCCCCTTACTAGCCATCACCTTCTCTTTGTATCTATGTATACCTGCCTTATATCAGGACAGTAATATAGTAAGTCGGTGAGTTCACACAGTGATTACCAGCAGAGTTATTCAGCTTTCCTGACTCTCACTGCTTGTCTATAATATCTGTGAGTACCGTGTGCAGATTATCTTTTGTATTTTAAGGGCTTTATCATGCCTTCTGCTTCTAAGAGCTGCTTGGTATGAACCTATTACAAGCAGGAGGCAAGGAGGACAAGCTGAAGATGCAACACAACAAATAGGATATAATTAGTCTTTGCAATAGGAGTCAGGGGAAGGCTAATTAATGTTAAGGCTCTCATACATGTTAGATAAAAGTCACCTGAAACCTGATGATTTTGGCAGGACCAGACGATCTGCTGACATGCATGGGCACTTCCCAACTCTTCCCTGACAGATGATGGGGGAGAGAAGGATCGAGGAGTGTGAATTTCCATGCCTCTTTCTTTTTAAGGGGAGATATGCTGGTCTTTGTTGGTCAGGACATGAGAATCCTAAACTGCACAACCTTTTGAAGGCTGCATCCGTGCAAGTGACATCCTCGAGATGAGAACACGATGCGGACAGGAGAGAAAAATGCATAAATTGTAAAATAAAATGAACCATGCATTGCAGAGGGGACATTTAGATACGGTATATGGAATGATCTGTCTTTTTCTAACTTTGACTTCTTGTAATCTTTTCGTTTGCAGAGAAATGGTGGTCTGTTTGGAAACCATGTCAATCACGTGGCCAATGACAGACGTGATTCCTACCAGCAAACCAATACCACCCAGCGTCCCTTACATGTGCAGAGACCCTCGATACGCTCCGGCAGCGACACTGACAAGTCTGTATATTCCCACACTGGAAACTCCATACATCACAACCATCATAACCATGAATACTCTGGGAAACATGTGTCCAACTCCACCAATGCCAACCTAAATAACGCCAACGTGTTCAAACCTATGAATGGGAAACATGCCAGCCTGTTAGCCCACGATCACACGTCCCAGAACGGTTACTACACTTACGCTAGAAATGACTACGAGAAACCGAGGAAGTCCAGTATAAAGAGGTAAAGCCCATGTTCAGGAGTTCAGGTGTGTTTGTTATAGTGGGGTAATAAAGGAGCACTCAGGGCAGAACCGGTACAGAGCGTTAGGACTAGATCGGGGCGTGAGAGGGGGATGCGTGAAACTGAGATTTAAAGAACACCAAAGGGAGAATCATTTTGTCATACAGCACCTTGAACCAGGCACAATCTAGGAGGAGTGGTCCTTAAAGGGAATCTGTCACCAGATTTTTGCTAAGTAATCTGAAATCAGCATAGTGATGTAGGGACTGAAACTCTGATTCCAGCGATATGTCACTTGCTGTAATTTTTGATGCAATCAATTTTCTCCGCCGCTGCAGTTCTCTCAATGCTGAGCTGTGCATAACCCCGCCCACAAAAGTGATTGGCCGCTTTCTTTGTACATTGTCAAAAAACTGCCAATCAGGGATGAGGGCGGGGTTACACTGAGCAGTTGACCAGGAGGCACAAGACACCTAGTCCTGAAGTGATAATCTCCTGCTTATAAAACACTGATTGTATTGAAACAGCAACAGAGAGCCTAATAAGTGACAGATCACTGGAATCAGGGTCTCGGCCCCTATATCATGCTGCTCCCAGACTACATTGCAAAAAGCTGCTGATAGATTCCAGTTAAAGAATATGACATTACTGTTGGTCGTTTGGTAGAACAAAGGGACGCAGCTACCGTAGTGATCAATGTGAGTGAATACAGCTGGGAATTACTGCCCCATAAAGGCTTTGTTCTCACGGACCACCCATGATAAGTACACATATCTGTCGAAATAAAGCAGTTATTAAAAAGAGGTTGGAAATGTAGGCCTATCCTTCAGGTTTCAGGCAGGTTCAAACATTGCTTGTACCATTTTTCTCAGCCGCGATGTAATATCTACATTTTAAAAGGCTGGATGACCTCTATAAATTGTTTAGGTGAGGGCCCCCTGGCACAGCTGTGGCATACGGGTGGAAGCGGCTGATGTGGTCGGGGGATCTTATCCTAAGCCTTGTCTATGATCTGACACATGGGTTTAGGTGAAGGCCCCCTGGTGCGGATATTGCATATGGATGAAAGCCGCTGATGTGGTCAGGGAGTCCTACCCTAAACCATGTCTATGATCTGACACATGGGTTTAGGTGAGGGCCCCCTGGTGCGGATATTGCATATGGATGAAAGCAGCTGATGTGGTCAGGGAGTCCTACCCTAAACCATGTCTATGATCTGACACATGGGTTTAGGTGAGGGCCCCCTGGTGCGGATATTGCATATGGATGAAAGCCGCTGATGTGGTCAGGGAGTCCTACCCTAAACCATGTCTATGATCTGACACATGGGTTTAGGTGAGGGCCCCCTGGTGCGGATATTGCATATGGATGAAAGCCGCTGATGTGGTCAGGGAGTCCTACCCTAAACCATGTCTATGATCTGACACATGGGTTTAGGTGAGGGCCCCCTGGTGCGGATATTGCATATGGATGAAAGCAGCTGATGTGGTCAGGGAGTCCTACCCTAAGCCATGTCTATGATCTGACACATGGGTTTAGGTGAGGGCCCCCTGTTGCGACTGCTGCATACGGATGAAAGCCGCTGACACCCACCACAGAGGTCAGATAAGCCGTTAAGGGGTATTCGCTTCAGTGCACTCACTCATGGGTCCATTTTTTGAGCTGCATTGGGGGGTCCTACCATTATAGCTGCCCACAGACCACAAGAGCTTGGTGCTGCAGTGCTCTGCCTCTGGTGGGTTTCTCCCTTGCACAGAGGATCACTCCTGGCACGTGCCACCAAGCCGTCAGTGACTCTTCTTATCTGGGCACAATACACAGGCAGGTCTATGCCATTCTGTGTGGCTTCATTCATAGATAGATGGGTGCAGGAGCAGTGGATGCAGAGGTTTGGGGGTGATTTCGGGTATATACCTTTGTTTTCTCACCCGCATCCGGGCGCCGTTCTTTACGCCCCCTATATCGGAGCACTGTTGTTACCTTGTATATGGCACTAATTGCATGAAGCGTTAACCTTTCTCTTCTTAGACCCTCTGCAGGTCGGTTTCTACTTCTTTGTCACTGCATTTGTGCCACTTTGTGCCGTCTAGATATGTAATAACTGATATTTATTCCCTGTCTAATAAATATCCTCCCATATTTGTATGGCTTTCGTGGATAGGACCCGCTATTATGAGAGTTATATTAGGTATGTTCCTCTGTGTTCGTGGGTGAGATAGCTGCTTGTGCCATACAACATATGCGAAGGCGAGTAGTTATTACATGCCCGGCTGTAGTGTCTGCATGCTGTGTATTGTATATACCGTATACCATTCCCTGACAGCCACGACTTGGTCTCAAAGCCGATAACGAGTCTGATTATTCCGTATCCTCAACCTAAAATTGCCAATTGCAGATTATTAGGAAATTGGCTTATGTCTATGTACCCACAGAATTATGAGCAGGGGATATGAATGAAGGTCTCCGGTCTTAGCGTACGTTCCCACAGGACTCCTTTATTGTGGGTTTTATTGTGGGAAAAGCAGCAGATTTGCCGCACACGTCACCACCACATATCGCAGTGTAAGTGGTCTTCCGCAATACATCTGCAGGGCCATTTTGCTGATTTTCCCTGCAGCGTGGTAATGAGACTTTGGGAACGTATTCCTGTGAACGTACCCTTACAGAATACTTTCATTCCCCATAAAATATTTCTGCTGCAGCATTTTCTTTTAGTACTTTGCATTGTGTGGTTCCTCGTGGGCGGGATCATGCTAATGTCCATAGGGTGGGCAGTGACCAAATAGTATTGATAATATCAGACCCAGTATGGACACAACTCACGGAACTAGGTCCACAAAGCAGACAAGCCAGTCATTGTCCAACTAGTTTATAATTGGAGGAGAAAGGTTGGACTTGATGGACCTTGGTCTTTTTTTCAGCCTATGTGTGTTACGGTTGTTCCTAATTATTGGCCCATCTAAATAGGCCGTCCATCCTACGAGGAGCGACCACAACACCCATTTATCAGGTGCGATGTTTTTTCTTCTCGGCAGCACATTGACCCATGTAAACAGGATGCGCTGCCGATGAGATGAAGATGTATGGAGACAGAACGATCACATTAGGAATTGTTCTGTCCCCGTTACTCTTTTGTCATCATAATGACCCCCACTTGCTCCAATGACGAGAACGCCGAGGAGCGCTGCTGGCATTGAAGCTTTGGGTCTGACGGAGTTATTATATAACTTTAAATTGGTTGCATATAAAGTTTTTTTTTTTTTTCTCCAAAAACAGCACATCCTCAATGCGAGGTTCTTGAGGACACCAGAGGAATTTTATTTTAAGGCACATCACTCTATAGAGAACATGTAGAGCCCTCCTTCGCGTTGCAGAATCCTTTGTTAGAGTTTGGGCCCAACGGAGGATCCTCTGATGGGCCGGTCCAACTTTGTTTTAGGCCACGTTCACACGTTCAGTATTTGGTCAGTATTTGTAGACCAAAACCAGGAGAGGAACAATCAGAAGAAAACTATAATAGAAACACGTCACCACTTCTGAATTCATCACCCACTCCTGGTTTTGGCTTACAAATACTGATGTGAAATACTGACCGTGTGAACGTGGCCTTAGGAGAACTCAGCACGTCCGTATTTCATGGCCTGTGTGTAGACCACAGTTCCCAGACTTACCGCGGATTTCCTGATTTGAACTGGCACCCTATTACCCCTCAGAGCCTGTTGGTGTGGGTCAGCAGACCTCCGGTGGTCCCCACATATGCGTGTTAATTCGGCCTTAATCTCCGCACATGACATTAGTAATTTTTATTATTTAACCCATTAAGGCCTGGAGATGCTCCCTGTGATCTGCTGCTTTTTATTACCTTAGATCGGAGTCTGGAGAAAGAAACCTACCGGTCATCTTCCGTGAAGATCCCGACTTCTTGGACTACGGTGAGGATCCTTACCTTGGGGAGCCGGAGTACTACAGTGGAGACGAGTGCTATGAGGAGGACACCATGCTCTCAGGAGACAGGTGCGGGGTCCAGCTCTTCGGGATATCCAGTCTGTACTACCACAACTAATCACAATCCTTTATTCAGGCAACTGTATGAGGAACCGGCGTTGTATCCAGCCAACGACCTCGACTACGAGAGACCCAAAGGCTACCACCACCCACACAGCTTCTTTGAAGAAGATGATCCGCAGATATGTTACGAGTCTAGAAAGTCACCAAGACGGAGATTACTGCCCCCAACTCCTCCATGTGAGTAGATTCCCCACGAAGAGTCTGATCAGGAGATTTGGGCCATTCCTAAATTGACGACCTCATGAACCGCGCCGGTGCAGGGAGGGACGGGGGGCGGCCGGGACCTCAGTGTCTTGTTTTATCTCCATTTTACAGCAATCAGAAGATCTTCATTTAATTTTGAATGCCTCCGAAGACAAAGCAGTCAGGATGACATCCCTCTGTCCCCTGCCTTCCATCACCGCACGGCATTACCCCTTCATCTAATGCAGCAGCAGGTACACTTCTCACATTCGTACTGATATTGCATGCTTGTAATTGTGACCTATAAGGGGTAACTGCCCCTCCACTGATTCCTGTAAAGCCAGAGCTGTCAATCAAGAAAGATGGGGGGTGTAACAAGTAGGTGGGAAAGCATACTGAACTTCCCGGCCACACCCAGGGTGCACTGAGCACCTCATTAGCATAGATGAACAATTGTTGGCAAACAGCAATGGATTTGGACTATGACTCTTTCTGGGGCAATGTCCTCGATATCGTGCTGTGCTTGGTTTGAATGGTACTTTTGTCCTGAGACTCCTTTCAACAGGAATGTGCCTTTATAAAAATGAAGAATCTGATCAGAATGTGACCAGAAGTCAGCAAATCTTATTCATGCGGTAATGTGACAGCCCTGTTCTCATCTGGTCATGTGAATGGAGGCAGAACGGAGACCGTCACCTATTGTGTTATCCACTGCATATAGAGGAGTTATCAGGCATTGTACAATAGGGGGAAGAGGTGAGCTGTGATATCACCTGTTGTGAATAGTGGATCCTGTGTTATCTACTGTATATAGAGGTGTTATATGTCATTGTACAGGAGGAGGTGAGCTGTGACATCACCTATTGTGAATGGTGGATCCTGTGTTATCTACTGTATATAGAGGTGTTATATGTCATTGTACGGGAGGAGGAGGTGAGCTGTGGCATCTATTGAGTGGTGAATCCTGTGTTCTCTACTGTATATAGAGGTGTTATCAGTCATTGTACAGGAGGAGGACGTGAGCTGTTACATCACCTATTGTGAATGGTGGATCCTGTGTTATGAGTTATTGTACAATAGGAGGAGGTGAGCTGTGACATCTATTCCGAATGGTGGATTCTGTGTTATCTACTGTATATAGAGATGTTATCAGTCATTGTACAGGAGGAGGAGGTGAGCTGTGACATCATCTATTGTGAATGGTGGATTCTGTGTTATCTACGGTATATAGAGATGTTATCAGTCATTGAACAGGATGAGGAGAAGGTGAGCTTTGACATCACCTATTGTGAATGGTGGATCCTGTGTTATCTACTGTATATAGAAGTATCTACCACAGAGGAGATTACTTTGCAGCAGACCACTCCAGTCCCTCTGTTCTCCTACTAGGCATGCTCATGAGACTATCTCCCATTGGAGATTGGGAGTCATGTGCCCAGGTCCTGCTCCAGATCTCATTGGTCCATCTCGGAGATCTGGAAGCTTCCGGAAGGTCCCGGCTATAAAAAGCGCACATGACCGTTCGGCCATGCGCTAGTATAGTCTCTAGTTGCTACTCTGTGAATGATGATGGATGTATGAACCTGCGAATGACTCATTAAGATCCCTTCTCTCTGATATTACGAATGTGTACAGGGTCTTAGATTAGAGTCAGCGCCAGCGCGTGGCAAGCCTCAAGCCACTACAGCATCATCCACAGTGCTAGCGTCCGACATTGCGCCTGCTTCCTTGCTTTGTCGACCAGTGGCAGTTTCTTACGCCACGCTGCAGTTACAGCCCTCTTTGGCGTCCGCAGTAGCGAGGCCGCACACACGGTAGGTCTAGACGGACGCAGCTCCTCTGTCTTGGGTCCTGCTCCTGTGACCGGATACCGTGTGTGCATTTACCTGAGACCTGTGACACTAACAGGTTCAGCATTTATTGTTTACCTCTGCTTACATCTCTGTGAGCAAACACAGATTGCTTAGCGCACTTGGGTGACGTTCAACCCGCGTGCGCATTTCCGCCATATTGCTCGTCTGTCACTATATAGCAGCAGTTTAACAGCTCTGCACGGTGGACCCCGAGCGGCGAACGCACTTTATTATTTATTTTTATTTAGTGCGTTCCGCCGTTCCTAACAAGGAGGAGATGAGCTGTGACAAACTATTATGAATAGAGGATACTGTGTTGTCTACTGTATATACAGGTATTAGTCATTGTACAGGAGGAGGAGGTGAGCTGTGACATCTATTGTGAATGGTGGATCCTGTGTTTCCTGTATATACAGGTATTATTAGTCATTGTACAGGAGGAAGAGGTGAGCTGTGATAGTGGTGAATCCTGTGTTATCCTCTGTTTATAGAAGTGTCATCTGTGATTGTAATCCTATCTGTGATGATAATGAGACTGCTTATAAGTCATTTATACAGATCAGGAACTATGGTACAGATTCTTCAAAGCTTTTAAGCTAGAAAACTGGTATAAAAAGCTTTGAAAAATTGCAAAATTTTTCCACAACGCATGGTTCCATAATATACAGTTACAACAAAGTGGGCAGAGCTAAGGGGCGTAATGGGGCATGGCGCTCCTTACTCCACAAACCTTACTCTGGGTTTGTGATGAGGTGCACATGGAGGCACACGCCACTTCGGGCCTTGTCTGATTCCATTAGAGGCATGCGTCTCCTAATGAATCAGATACCTAGCACTCCATGCTGACCCCTCATCAAAACCGGCTCCAGCTCTTTTTTTTAAGTGTCGTTGTGTGCTTAGTATTAGGCCTAGTGGCTGGTATGAAAATTGCAAGATTTGTTGTTTTTTTTCACTATAAAAAATGATAATAGATTGAAAAAAATTTCTAAAGAAAAGTTTGTTTCTTCGTCGTTGAGGAAGATAAAATTGCAAAATCATAGAGTCATAGAATCATAGAATCATAGAGTTGGAAGGGACCTCCTGGGCCATCTGGTCCAACCCCCTGCTCAAAGCAGGATTCACTAAATCATCCCAGTCAGATGTCTGTCCAGCCTCTGTTTGAAGACTTCCATTGAAGGAGAACTCGCCACTTCTCGTGGCAGCTTGTTCCACTCATTGATCACTCTAACTGTCAAAAAGTTTTTTCTAACATCTAATCTGTGTCTCCTCCCATTCAGGTTCATCCCATTGCTTCTAGTCTTTCCTTGCGCAAATGAGAATAAAGATGATCCTTCTACAATGTGACAGCCCTTGAGATTTGTAGACAGCTATTAAGTCTCCTCTCAGTCTTCTCTTCTGCAAGCTAAACATTCCCAAATCCTGCAACCTTTCCTCATAAGACAGGGTTTGCAGACCGGTCACCATTCTGGTTGCTCTTTTCTGAACTTGCTCTAGTTTGTTGATGTCTTTTTTAAAATGTGGCACCCAAAACTGGACACAGTATTCCAGATGAGTTCTGACCAAAGAGGAGTAGAGGGCAATAATGACTTCACGTGATCTAGACTGTATGCTTCTGTTAATACATCCTAGAATTGCATTTGCCTTTTTTGCTGCTGCATCACACTGTTGACTCATATTCAATCTGTGATCTATTAGTATACCCAAGTCTTTTTCACATGTGCTGTTGCTTAGCCCTATTCCTCCCATTCTGTATATGCTTTTTTCATTTTTATTGCCCAGATGTAGTACTTTGCATTTTTCCCTGTTAAAAACCATTCTGTTAGTTGCTGCCCACTGCTCCAGTTTATTTATATCTTTTAGAATCCTCTCTCTCTTCTCTAGTATTAGATATCCCTCCTAGCTTTGTGTCATCAGCAAATTTAATCAGTTTACCCTCAATTCCTTCATCTAAATCGTTGATAAAGATGTTGAACAATACAGGGCCCAGGACAGAGCGCTGTGGTACCCCACTTGAGACATTCTTCCAACTGGATGTGCAGCCATTTACGACCACTCTTTGGTTCCTATCACTAAGCCAGTTATGAATCCACCTAACAGTTGCCTTGTCCATTCCATACTTAGCCATTTTTTCAATAAGGATTGTGTGAGATACCTTGTCAAATGCTTTGCTGAAGTCAAGATATACTATATCTACAGCATTTCCCTGATCCACCCAATCAGTGATTCTGTCATAGAAGGAAATTAAGTTAGTCTGACATGACTTATTAGTTACAAACCCATGCTGACTCTGTTTAATCACTTCATTCTTATCCAGATACTTACATACATGTTGTTTAATAATTTGTTCAAAGATCTTTCCTGGTATAGAAGTCAGACTCACCGGCCTATAGTTGCCTGGGTCCACCTTCTTCCCCTCTTTGAAGATATGAACAACATTTGCTCTTCTCCAGTCTTCTGGGACTTCTCCTGTTCTCCACGAATTTTCAAAGATTATGGAGACCGGTTCAAAAATTTCTTCTGCTATCTCCTTCAGTACTCTGGGGTGTAATTCATCTGGACTTGGAGACTTGAATTCATTTAGGTTAGCTAAGTGTTCCCTCACTTTCTTTCTGTTTATAGATATTCTGGATTCTTCTATTCCATTAATAGGACAGTGAAGAATAGTTGATGTTACACTTCCTTTCTGAGAGAAAACAGATGCAAAATCCTGTAAAAATCCTATAGCATCTTTGACTTTTCTTTTACTTTTGACATATCCCCAAAATCCTTTATTATTGATTTTGATGTCTCTTGCAAGCCTCAATTCATTGTCAGCTTTAGATAATCTGATTCGTGCCCTGCAGGTAACATAGTAACATAGTTTTGAAGGCTGAAGGAAGACCTTATGTCCATCTAGTTCAGCCTATTTTTAGTGCAGCTGTTCTGCATTGTTGATTTTCTGGGGAAGGCAAAAAACCTCAGGTTCTGCAGACAGCATTATATTCTTCTTTAGATATGCCTACCTCTTTCCATTTGATAAACATTTCTTTCTTCCTTTTTAGCATGTGCTTAAAGGGAAGGTGCCATCCAAAAAAATTTTTTTCAGCAATTGAAAAAATGTGAAGAATTAATGATTACATTTTCTTGAAAAATATTATCATTTGTTTTTAATTTTGTAAAATATGAAAAATAATTTTAAAAAGTTTGGCATTTCCACTTGTTAACACTAGGGGGAGCAGCTACTGAAATTCGGCACAAAAACCTAGTGTACAACTAGCTCACATTACTGCCCTGCAGTAATTATGGGCGGAATCTGCTGACATGGGTGTGGTGTCACTCCTCTCCTCCCCTTCTGGGTGTTTGCTAAGGGAAAAGAGAGGATGACATTTAGGAACACAGTGAGCAGCCATTTTGATGGGGCCTGCAAAGTTACTGACTGTCTTTGCATGCAAAGTCTGGATTAGAACAGGCCATCAATCAGCAGAAATGTGTCCTGGATTTCTGTGCAGCAGACAAGAAGACGGTCCGTCCATTCATGTGTATAAAACACAGCGCTTTATGTACAATCCCTGGCACCGAACAGGGTGCCCCCCATAGACCAGCACACTGCTCTCCTGAAATACTCTGTGCTGCTGTCACCCTGCTCCTTCCACCATATATCAGACCTGTTATGATTGAGTCAAAAATGGAGGAGGAGGCAAAAATAGAAATGCTAGCTAAGTCCAGAAAACCAGAGAAGTTGGCAGCTATCGGATTGCAGACCCCTGAACCTATCAACACAACTAGCAGTAGCCGTGGGGGGCTCCTACGATGCCCTAGGCCCCTCGATCACAGCCGGAGGACTACATAGCCTAAAGATGGAAAGGGAAATCTAAACTGCCCCAGAGCAGACCCCAAAGCAAAAGGCAGCCCCCCACATATAATGACGGTGAAGCAAGAAGAAAGAACAAAACACAGACAGAAAGATAGACTGAGCAAAGATGGGGCCCAAGCTAGCTTAGATAGGAAAGGACAGGAAGGCTGCTGTCTGCAATCCGTGAAAAACCCTATGAAAATAAGAGCCAACAAACTGACAGTAAAAAAGGCCCTGAAGACGCTAGGCTTCAAAAAAGACTATGTCAGTACTCAGGAATATTCTGAAGACGGAGCAACAGGCAAAAGGAGATTCAGCTCACCCCAGCAGGGATTGGCAGAATCCAGAAAAGCAAGGAAAACAAAACACTAATGCAAAAAGGCAAAGCAGAAATCTTAGCTTTAGATGAGCAGGAATCAGACTGGTTTCCTAGAAGTCCACAGAGAAATCACCCGCAGGCCAGAAGGGCGTCGGCAGCCTTATATCCAGTCATTAACTCCACTCAGCCAGTCATCATCATCAGCCCCAGGTGTTTGACAATCAGGCTCACTACCTTTCTTCACCAGAAGAGGGAGTTCCTCGGGCCTCAGTAGTGAAGGGGAAAATGAACTCACAACACAGACCCCTGTCGCCTCGCTTTCACACATCGCCAGGACAGGATCTGAGGAGAGGAATGGGGTCTTCGGTCACCGAGGATGGCACACAGCAAGGATTCTGGGAGCAGGGTGACAGCAGCACAGAGTATTTCAGGAGAGCAGTGTGCTGATCTATAGGGGGCACAGAGGGAGATATATGGTGGAGGAGCAGGGTGACAGCAGCACAGAGTATTTCAGGAGAGCAGTGTGCTGATCTATGGGGGGCCCAAAGGGAGATATATGGGGAGGAGCAGGGTGACATCAGCACAGAGTATTTCAGGAGAGCAGTGTACTGGTCTATGGGAGGCACAGAGGGAGATATATGGTGGAGGAGCAGGGTGACAGCAGCACAGAGTATTTCAGGAGAGCAGTATCACACGGGACAGGATTAGATACACGGCTCAGCAGACAGTATCACACAGGATAGGATTAGATACACGGCTCAGCAGACAGTATCACACAGGAGAGGATTAGATACACGGCTCAGCAGACAGTATCACACAGGAGAGGATTAGATACACGGCTCAGCAGACAGTATCACACAGGAGAGGATTAGATGTCCAGCAGATTGCCAAGTGTTTTGAAAGAGCAGGGAGCAGCTCCTCCTATGTTTTGCAAGAGCAGGGGTAGCGGCTGGTCGGGTGTTTTGGAAAGAGCAGCTCGGTCTCCAGGAGCTCGTCCTGTATCCCCCTCCTGCAGCTGGTACAGTCATATGTTAAAGTTTGGGCACCCCTATTAATGTTAACCTTTTTTCTTTATAACAATTTTGGTTTTTGCAACAGCTATTTCAGTTTCATATATCTAATAAATGATGGACTCAGTTATATTTCTGGATTCAAATGAGGTTTATTGTACTAACAGAAAATGTGCAATCTGCATTTTAACAAAATTTGACAGGTGCAAAAGTATGGGCACCTCAACATGAAAGTGACATTAATATTTCGTAGATCCTCCTTTTGCAAAAATAACAGCCTCTAGTCGCTTCCTGTAGCTATTAATGAGTTCCTGGATCCTGGATGAAGGTATTTGTGACCATTCCTGTTTACAAAACAATTCCAGTTCAGTTAAGTTTGATGGCCGCCGAGCATGGACAGCCCGCTTCACATCATCCCACAGATGTTCAATGATATTCAGGTCTGGGGACTGGGATGGCCATTCCAGAACACTGTAATTGTTCCTCTGCATGAATGCCTGAGTAGATTTGGAGCGGTGTTTTGGATCATTGTCTTGCTGAAATATCCATCTCCTGCGTAACTTCAACTTCGTCACTGATTCTTGCATTGTCAAGAATCTGCTGATACTGAGTTGAATCCATGCGACCCTCAACTTTAACAAGATTCCCGGTGCCAGCATTGGCCACACAGCCCCAAAGCATGATGGAACCTCCACCAAATTTCACTGTGGGTAGCAAGTGTTTTTCTTGGAATGCTGTGTTTTTTAGCCTCCATGCATAACACCTTTTTGTATGACCAAACAACTCAATCTTTGTTTCATCAGTCCACAGGACCTTCTTCCAAAATGAAACTGGCTTGTCCAAATGTGCTTTTGCATACCTCAGGTGACTGTTTGTGGCGTGCTTGCAGAAACGGCTTCTTTCGCATCACTCTCCCATACAGCTTCTCCTTGTGCAAAGTGCGCTGTATTGTTGACCGAGGCACAGTGACACCATCTGCAGCAAGATGATGCTGCAGGTCTTTGGAGATGGTCTGTGGATTGTCCTTGACTGTTCTCACCATTCTTCTTCTCTGCCTTTCTGATATTTTTCTTGGCCTGCCACTTCTGGGCTTAACAAGAACTGTACCTGTGTTCTTCCATTTCCTTACTATGTTCCTCACAGTGGAAACTGACAGGTTAAATCTCTGAGACAACTTTTTGTATCCTTCCCCTGAAAAGCTATGTTGAATAATCTTTGTTTTCAGATCATTTGAGAGTTGTTTTGAGGAGCCCATGATGCCACTCTTCATAGGAGAATCAAATAGGAGAACTACTTGCAAGTGGCCACCTTAAATACCTTCTCTGTTGATTTGATACACCTGGCTATGAAGTTCAAAGCTCAATGAGGTTACAAAACCAATTTAGTGCTTCAGGAAGTCAGTAAAAAATAGTTAGGAGTGTTCAAATCAAGAAAATGATAAGGGTGCCCATACTTTTGCACCGGTCAAATTTTGTTTAAATGCAGATTGCACATTTTCTGTTAGTACAATAAGCCTCATTTGAATCCAGAAATATAATTGAGTCCATCAGTTATTAGATATATGAAACGGAAATAGCTGTTGCAAAAACCAAAATTGTTATAAAGAAAAAAGGTTAACATTAATAGGGGTGCCCAAACTTTAACATATGCCTGTATGTGCAGAGTGAACATCCAAGCCCTGTTATGGTGGAACAGTACAGCATCAGTGATAACAGGGCTTGCAATAGTGTAAATGGAGCTAAAAGGAAAGCACTGGGCTCTAATAAGATGCCGCCTGGCCACACCTACAGCTGCGAATTGAGACAATATCTTTTTATACTATTTTCTTCTTTACATTATGACTGTAATGTAATTTTAAATTGTGAATAAACACGGTACCTTCCCTTTAAGTTCTGTGTTCATCCATCTTGGTTTCCTTAAATGCTTCCTATTCTTCCCTCTTTTCAGAATTGTTAACAACTGTGCTTTGAGAATTTCATTTTTCAAGATTTCCCATCCTTCCTGGACATTTTTGTCTTTAAGGATATCCAGCCATTGGATCCCTCCAATTCTCTTTCTGAATCCCCTAAAATCTGCCTTTGTGAAATCTAACCTTGACGTCTGAGTCTTCACAGGTCTTCCTCCTCTAGTTATCCAAAATTCTAAAATAGCATGGTCGCTACCTCCTAGGGTCCCAGCCACTTTTACCTCCTCAACCATTTCCTCCCTGTTTATAAGGATTAGATCCAAGGTAGCAGTTCCCCTTGTTTTCTCCCTTACCTTTTGGAAGATAAAGTTGTCAGCAAGAGAGGATAAGAATTTCCTTGACCTGTTAGTTTTGCCTGAGAGAGATTCCCAACAAATGTCTGGATAGTTGAAATCTCCCATAACAACTATGTCATATTTTTTGGAGAACTTGGCCATTTGATGCATAAAGAGTTCATCCATTTCTTCAGCTTGCACAGGTGGCCTGTAGTAAATGCCTACAATGGTGTCCTTTCCATTGTTCTGTCCTTGTATTCTTACTCAAACAGTTTCCACAGAACTCCCAGTCTCTGAAGCTTCAATCTCTGTGCAGATATACGCGTTTCTAACATACAATGCGACACCCCCTCCTCGTTTATCAAGTCTGTTTCTTGCAAATAAGTTGTATCCTTCTAGTCTTGTATTCCAATCATGTGTATTGTCCCACCAAGTTTCAGTGATTCCAATGACATCATATTTCTTTTCCTGTGTTAGTAGTTCCAATTCTCCTTGTTTGTTGCCCATGCTTTATGCATTAGTATAGAAACATTTTAGTTTGTGATAGGTTTCTCTTTCTCCAATATTTTTATTACTTAGATTTTTTTGTCTTTGTTCTTCCTTTCCACTTGTAATAGCAGAGTTCTCAATAGCATTTGTCAGGTGTATGGCTTTTTCTGGTCTTTTGCTTCCCTTCCCATGTTGTTCTAGTTTAAAGCTCTCCTTACAAGTGTAGCAAGGCGACTTCCAAATACATGCTTTCCAGTCTTCGTAAGGTGCACCCCATCTCTAGCAAGTAGTCCATCGTATAAGTAATTCACTCCGTGATCCAGAAATCCAAATCTTTGCTGACGGCACCATCGACGTAGCCAGTTGTTCACCTGCAGAATCTTATTCCACCTCCTTGTTCCATGGCCATCCACTGGGAGGATGGAAGAGAAGACCACCTGCGCTCCCAGTTCTTTCACTTTCTTTCCTAAGTTTTCAAAGTCTCTGCAGATGGTTTCCAGGTCGTTTCTTGCGGTGTCATTTGTCCCCACATGTAGTAGCAGGAATGGGTAGTCATCTGTAGGTCTGAAGAGTCCTGATATCCTGTCAGACACATCTTTAATTTTTGCACCTGGAAGACAGCACATTCCTCTTGAGGTTATATCCGGTCTGCAGATAGCGGCAACTTTGCAATTTACCTCTTATGAAGAATCTTCTCTGTTCTCTAGAAAGGAGGGATTTTTAATTGTGTTGTGTACAGCTTGTTGCATAGGGTCAGTCTCAGAGGGGCTGGTTGCCTAAGCAATTGGCACTTGTCACTTGCAGGCTCCATTCTTTAGCGTCTGCAAGTGCATCTCTGAAGCTGGCGGGCTCGCTGGGTCCATGCAGCCTCGGTCTTGCAGGAGGTAGGACCCAGGCCAATGCACCAATTCTCACCTAATAAGTGGGTGGGTGGGTCACTGGACACCCGCTTTGAAGACGTTTGCATCCTAAAAGCATGAAAGGTGTGTGACTTCTGTGACCACCTAATACCCAGACACATAGAGATGAACGGGCGCGTCGGGGTGCAGTGGTCACGACCCTGATGACGCTCTCGCAGTGGCTGCTCGATCTTGATCTATTGGTCCATTTAAGGTTAATATGACATCTGCGCTCACATTAGCTTCACTTTAAAGCTGCATTTCCTGTTCTAGAGCCGCACGACACGTTCAATTAATGTGACATTTTCCAGAATCTGTAAGTAATGCTGCTGCAAAGTCTCCATCTTCTCCGGGCTGTCACAAGTCATCTATGGCTGGCCCACAGATCAGTCCTGGCTGCTCCTATTAATGAAGCGCAATTCTCCAATCTTTGTTCTCTCCATCCTGCCAAATTACTGTTTTTTTTCCTGTGACGCAGCCCATTCACCTTGTAGCGGGGCAGTGTAATGAGATCTGTGTCCCCAGCTCTGCCTTTCATCATCAGCAAATGTATTAATGTCTCAAAGCCATAGCTCCATCCTGGTGACTATTAATGGTCAGTGCTGAACTGGTGATATTACATTAACTGAGCAAATGTTGTACTGTAATGAAATTATATCTATACGTACCAAGAGTGAGAATGTAATCACAGCTACCACATTGGACTTGCCATAAATATATATACAGTATATATATGTATTTTTACCTGGTATAAATGCTGCCGTTCTCCTGAATCCGGCAATGTTTTTCTTTTGTTCCTATGCCTCTCCATTCCTGAGATATAGCCAACTCTTCCCTATTTATAAATCTAGTATTTTTAGCCAAGTGGGTGTGTCTTTTCATGATCACTCCCTTTTGGCTTAAATTACTACTCTTATATAAACGGAAGAGGGGACTATATCTCAGGAACGTAGAGGCGCAGGGAAAAAAATGAATATTTTGGGTACCTACTGTAAAATCTTTCTCAGAGCCTTCATTGGGAGACACAGGAAACCATGGGTGTATGCTGCTGCCACTGGGAGTATATGCCCACCAACTGACAAGAAGCTAATCAGTTAGTGAGAAAGCAGTAGGAGAAGCAACAGGTATACAACTATCATAACATAACCAAAAAACCATCAGTAAACAAGGGTGGGTCGTGTGAAGGCTCCGAGAAAGATTTTACGGTAGATACCCAAAATCTTAATTTCTGTATTGCTTTAGAGGGGGACACAGGAAACCATGGGTCATCCAAAAGCAGTTCCAAAGGTGGGTAAAGGAATAGTACCCTCAAGTCAGAGCTTGGGCCACTGTGGCTTGCTGGACCTTTCTATCAAGGTTCCGACGAGGCGTAGGTATGAACTCTGTAGAACTTGGCAAAGGTATGAATGGAGGACCATGTAGCAGCCTTGCAAATCTGTGAGGCCAACGCCTCGTGGCGGTCGGCCAAGGGAGCCCCACTGCGCCAGTGGAGTGCACGGTGACTCTAAGTTGACACGTTCTGTCCCTTAGTTGGTAGGCTTCCAGAATGGCAGAACAAACCCAGCAGGGAATGGTAGACCTGAAAGCAGAAAGGCCTTTTCAAGGATCTTTGGGAATTATGAACAGCGAGTCCACATGTCTGAAGGGTGCTGTTCTGGAATGGTAGATGAAGGGCTCTTTCCAGGTCCAGTTTGTTTAGAGAACATTCTCGAAGATGAGAGGGGGACGGGCAAAAGGAAGGAAGAATAATGTCCTCTGAGATGAAATGCAGAAACCACCTTAGGGAGAAAGGATGGGATGGGAAGTAAAACTACCTTGTCCTGTTGGAACACTAGTTGAACAGAACAGCAAGAGAGAGCTGCGAGTTTAGAGACTCGTCTGATAGAAGTGATGGCAACCAGGAAGGCAGCCTTCCAGAAAAGTAAGGAAAGATAGATTTCTCATAGAGGATCAAATATTGACTACTGGAGGACATCGAGTACTAGATTTAGGTCCCAAGGTTCTACTGGAGACCCGTAGGGGGGAATGGAGTGCGCGACTACTTGAAGGAATTTCTTGATCTGCAGGCGAGTCGCTACATTCTTTTGAAAGAGGATGGAAAAAAGCAGACACTTGCCCACTGGGAGAACTGAGGAACGGCCCGTTGTAACAAGGACAAAATGGATGGCAAATGGAAAACCCATCGGGGAGATTCGTTTAGTTTCGCACCTGCGGAAAAATGCTTTTCACATACGGTGGAAAATGCGAGAGGAAGAAGGCTTCCTAGCTCTGATCATGGTCTGAACAATCTGATCTGAGAAACCACCGAGTGACCGAGAATTCAGGAGGACCCTGCAAGAGAAGGTGTGGAAGGTCCAGGAGTTTCCATGGAATGTCCGTGAGGAGGTTGATTACTTCTGAGTACCAAGGTTTTCTGGGCCAGTCCAGAATTATGAGAATGATGGGCACTCCCTCTGTCTTTACCACTGATCCACAAGGTGGTCAAGAAGATCAAGGAAGGAACAAGTACGGGAGAACTGGGACCAAGGAATTACCAGGGCATCGGAACCAATTGTTAGCGGGTCGTGGGATCTGGAGACGAACTGAGGAACCTTGTGGTTCAATCTGGACACCAAAAGGTCATCATTTGGGGTCCCCAATCCTGAAACAAATCTCATGGACGACCGACAAATTCAGGGCGAGAACTTTTTGGCTGAGAAAATCGGCACCCAGTTGAGAACACCTGGAAAGTGTACTGCTGAGACCATCGGTACATTCTGCTTGACTTATAACAATATCTGTGTCACTTCTGACAGCACTGCTTGACTTCAAATTTCTCCTTGGTGGTGTATGTATGCCACTGCCATGGCATTGTCGGTTTGGACCCGAATCAGATGGTTGAGAAGTTTCTGCCAGTTGAGTTGAACAAGAAAGATTGCTCTGAGCTCCAGAATGTTGATGGGAAGAAACGATTCCTGAGCGGTCCCTCAGCCCTGGTCTGTTAAGTACTGAAAAACTGCTCCCCAGCTGAGTAGACTGGCATCCATTGTCACAATTTTCAAACGTGGCGGCAGGAACAATCTTTTGCAATGGAATAAGGGAATTGGTGTCCACCATTCTAGGGACCTCTTTATGAGGGAGAGACGTGTGATCAGTCGATCCAGGGACCTGTCTCATCTTGATAGAAGAAAAAGTTGAAGAGGATGTGTATGAAACTTAGCTAATGGGACTTCTTCCATTGCCGCAACCATCCTGCCTAGGACACTCATATAGAAGTGGAGGGAGCAAGGACATGTGCCTCTGCGTGAGTGAATTCTGCGTGATAGAGCCGATTGCTTCTCTCCAGTGAGAAAAACTCTTGATCGTGTGGTGTCGAATAGCATTCCCAGAAAACCAATACATTGAACCAGGATCAGAGACGACTTTGCGATGTTGATGATCCAGCCGAAACGGGAGAAGGTGTCCAGAGTGATCTGTAGCCTCTTGTGACACACGGAGGAGCAGTTTTGATGAGAATATCGTCTAAATAAGGGGTGATAAGAATGCCTCTGCTCCGAAGAATGGCCATAACCGTCGCCATTATCTTTGTGAAAACCCTGGGCGCTGTGACTAGGCCGAACAGCAGCGCTGTGAATTGAAAGTGGAATTCTTGTACTGTGAAGTGAAGAAATCTCCGGTGAGGAGGAAAAATGGGTATGTGTAGATGAGCATCTTGAATATTCACCGAGCATAGGAATTCTTCAACTTCTTTGGAGGCCATCACTGACTGAAGGGACTCCATTCTGAAGTGGCATAGTCGGTCAATAGTTTGAGATCCATCATGGGACAAGCGGAGGCATCCTTCTTTGGAACCACAAACAGGTTGTAATGAAAACCCGAAATGCATTGTGGCTCGGGAACAGGGACGATGAGCCCTGCCTCAGAGAGAGTGAGCCAATAGCCTTGAAAAACCAGGGAATGAGGGAAGGATTCTTTGGTGGGCGGGTATCAGAAAAATTAAAAATGAGGTAGCGTAGAAAACGCTTGTGTAACCGTGAGAAACGACGTCTTGGACCCAAGCATTGTTGACCACTGACATTCTCTTGTTCTAGAATTGAAGGAGACGTCCGCCCATCCCGAGAGGCTTTCGAGGTGGTAGCAACCGAGGAAAATCTGTTGGATCCATGTTTGTCTCATGACAAGCTGCAAATGTGTCCTGTTGGTTACTGGTGTGAAATGGGAATCTCCGAAAGGAACGAAACTGCACTGCTGGACATTTGGGAAGTGGGTGTTTAGGTCTGTGTTGCGGGAGAGAAGCACCCTTACCTCCATGGCAATCGAAATTATCTAATTCTTCTCTGTAAAGAAGTGAGGCCTGGGAGGGGAGGCCGGTAGGGGACCTTTTGGAAGCTGTGTCCATGTGCCATGCCTTCAACCAGAAGTCCCTGAAGATGGTGAAGATGTTGTCGGCTGCCAAGGCAGAGCAAGCAGCTGTGTCAGAAGATACCTTCCTGCATGACCTATTTGGTCTGCTAGGTCCACCAGTTTGGAAGAGGGTGCGGCTGACAAGATACCTTGGCGGAGGCAGGGCTGGTTAGTTATAAGACTGAAACTGAGATCTGGGATACCTTGTAAGGTCAGTTACTAACTGGGAGAGAGAGGCAGCCCACTCAGGGGCAGGCACCCTCTCGTTTTGGGCAGCGATGGGCTCCTAGGGGGTGGTATTTTGGTAAGTTGAATTATAATTTTGGCAGAGGGACAAGTTCTGACCATGGGGAAAATTTTTATTACAGGTGGAACAAGCGAAATGCAGGACAATAAAAGGAGGATGGAAGCGAGGCTCCCTGCATGTATATGTGTATGTGTGTGTATGTATATATATATATATATATATATCGAGAGAGAATGTGCGAAGGTAAGCTATGCTGGGATGAGGGCTGCCACTGGGACGTGGTGGAGATTAGTGGGCACGGCAGTGCGAATAGTTGGCATGTGTGATTGGCTGGGCTGACAGGGGCGTGGTCTGGCCACTGGAGAAGGCCCAGGATGGGAGCTAAATTTTGTTATAGCGGCCATGGAAGAGTGCAGGGAAGCGCGGTAGATGCGTGATGTAGTGCTTTTGCCCCCATCTCCTGTTAATCGCCATTATCGTAAGAGGGACAATGCTATTTGTTCCCTGTATGGCTGGGAGTTAGAGGTTTATATATTTTTAAGGATCCCCCTCACTGCCTTGTTGGAAAATACTTGTCCTGAAGATCCTGAATCCTTCTTCGCAGACCTCTGATAGAAGATGGACATCAAGGACCTGGGTGGAAACCATGGGACTGGCATCAAAGCGCTTTTTGGCCAGTAATGGATCAGTTTTCCCACAGTGCACATTTGGCTCTAGGGGGCAAGCGAGCTAGGTAATGGTGGAGAAGACTGTCCACCTGTCCCACTTTGCGGATGCCCTGAGCACCCTTTGTGTTAGGGGATAGGATCCTGCCGGATGGACCAGGGAGACAACAATAGTGACGCAACCCCACAATGTGCTCTTGGTCTATAGAGGCGAGATCAGTGACGCCATTCCATTTTGTCGCCCGTAGTCACAATTTGAACCTGCAAAAGGGAAATCATTAATAAACAACACACCTAAAGGTAGAAACGGGGCTGAGGGCAGCTCTGTGTCTGCCTGCTACTGACACCAAGCTAAAACTGATTAGCTTTGTGCCAGTTGATGGGTATAACTTTTTTGCATAGTGTCGGCCTCCTTGTGGCAGCAGCGTACACCCACGGTTTCCTGTGTCACCCAACGAAGCGATAGACAAAAGAAAAACAACGCCGGATTCAGGAGAACAGCGACATTTAAATCACGTACAAATATGTATATTTAAGGAAAATGACTGAGTATGGCTGAACTCTGTTATCAGAAGCTCCTGAGACCCAGTGATAAATCAGTTGTATGGCTCCCACCTGCCAAATACCGGAGTGTGGGGTCTTTGGATATCTCTGGCCCCATGCCCAGGTGTGACTGCTACTTCTGCCCTAATAGTTATATCACATTTGTAATAAAATCTGATGTAAACTACCTACTACACAACGGTAGGTACAAGTAGTGTAAGGTCCTGGTGTATTGTGGGGGAAATGTACTCATCCAAATCCACTAGAGTTCTAGATCTTCACTCTGGAGACTGCTCGGTGGAGGTGGATGGACCCCAAATGACCAGATTGTGGGTTTTACATAACAGATAATCGTCGCCCATATCTCTAGTGGAGGTCTCCTACTTTGATCCAGCGGACACGACATGTACCAGGCAGTCTGTGGCTGTATGGCTGCGTGTTCCATATTGGTGGCAGATGCCACTGTCATTCTCGTCGGCTTCACGTAATAATGACTAATTGCTCCTAATGACAAAAGTGCTGTCTGTTGTAGTAATTAATTATTCATTCTTCCAGATTATGGCGGTGGCTGGTCTGGACTCCAGCAAAGCTCAGAAGCATTCGCCTTGTCGCTCTACTCGGTCTTGGGCTACTCCCCCGGCAACTCCAAACCACCGGGACCGTACCCCATTCTACACCCCTCTCATCCGGGTAGACCGTACCGAATCTAAGGAGCAAATGAATGGGAGTCTCCCCTCTTTGCAACGGAGCTCATGGTACACAGATGACACAGATATTTCATATAGGACATTTACACAATCCAACCTGACTGTGCCCAACGAATTCAGGAACAAACAGAGCGACAAACAGAGGAGCGCAGACAGCCTTGTGGAAGCCGTAAGTCCCCCAGTAAAGGTTCAGAGCAACTCTTTCCTACTTTTAAAGTCTGAATCAAAGAGGACCGGTCACTCATGAGTACGGGCGATGAGATGGTTCATGGCCAGTTAGTACATGAAGCCACCTGGTACATCGCTGCTCCGTGGGCTTTACGCAGCGAGATCTCAGGAGCACAAGAATCAAACACTCAATGCATGGGGCAAAAATTGTATCTCCACTTCACAGTGCAGTCAGCACTTGCTCTATTCTGAATCCTATACCTGTAGATGGAGAGAGGGTCTGCAGCTGAACCCCCGGGGGATTAGAATTTTACTGGCGCCTCTGGAAAACCGACACTGCACATTCAGTGTGAATTCACCTTAGGATTCATTCAGAAGTCTGTGCTCCATTTCTGTTTTTCAAAAAAAAAATAAAAAATTGGACTTCTGAACAGGGTCTTATGCTGATGACACTGAATTTGTCAGATAAATTCTATCACGTCCTGAAGAATTGATAATGGATTGTCTGGGGATATGACCGTAACAATATTATCTAACGCGAGTTGTAAAACGAAGGGAACAAGATGGTAAAGCAGAGGTGGAGGGTCACCCTTACAAAGGTGATCTGTATGGAGGGGCTCATTTACACCACACAGTCATTCATATCCATAGTTCTCACTCCTTAAAGGGAAGTCATCAGAAAACGATCTATTGTTTAAATCATGTATTTATGTTAAAGATATTTTTAACAGGGATTGTGATGAGGAAAAGTAAAATGGGCAAAATGTTATAAAATACAAAATAGAAAACTTCCAATTTTCACATTGGACACTGAGGCTTTTTTTTAGACTCTAACTTGCTGTTGTTTCAGGAATCATCACATGAACATTAGCAGCAATGAACAGACCCTATCATTTATATTGAAGCATCTAATGAGCGTGTGCAAAAATCATTGCGAAGGGAGGGGGATGAGTGGTGTATCCTGTGTTATCAGCTGTGTGGAGAAGTGTGATCGGTCATTGCAATCCTGCCTGTTATGATAAGGAGCCTGCTGAAAACTCCTCTTGAAAGGTCTACAAAAGCAAAATGACCAATTTATTTATGATTAAGGCTATGTGCCCACGGTGCGTGTTAAAACGCACACCAAAAACCGGACTCCTTCCCGGAAATCGCGCGATTTTACCGCGATTATGATCGCGATTTTGCCGCGATATTCAAGCACTTTCCAAGCGATTTGAAGCATCGCTTGGAAAGTGATTGACAGTGTTTGACAAGTGTGACCAGGTTTTTACTATTGAGGCCGCCTATGCGGCCTCAATAGTAAAAGATAGAATGTTAAAATGCTAAAAAAAATAAAAAAAAATCGGGGTATATTTACCTTCCGGCATCCCGCGCTGCATTCCCGGGCCACAGCGTTCCCAGTAATGCCTTGCAAGACCTGTGATGACGTAGTCTCGCGTTGCTATAGCGATCTCACGAGACCGCTAGAGTCACGCGAGACTACGTCATCACTGGACCGTGCCGCAAGGCATTACTGGGAACGCTGAGGCCGGGAATGCAGCGCGGGACACCGGAAGGTAAATATACCCCGATTTTTTATTTTTTATTCTTTTTTTACAGGGGTATGGTACCCAGGGCCTGGAGGACAGTCTCCTCTCCTCCACACCGTGGGTACCAACCGCACATGAGACGCTTAACTTCCCGCATGGTGGGAATAGCCACATGCGGGAAGTCAGCGATTCTCATGCATTCCTATGGGTGCGGAATCGCGGCAATTCATTGCGATTCCGCACAAAAGAATGAGCATGCTGCGATTTTTTTCCGCGATGCGATTCCGCCGCGGAAAAAAGTGCAGCATTAGCACAGCATGTGCGGAATGCCATAGGAATGCATGGGGGGCGTTCTGTACACGATTTTTAAACGTTTTCGCGCTGAAAATCGCGGCAAAAACGCTTAAAAATCGCTACATGGGCACACAGCCTAAGTCTAAAAAAAAAGCACGGAACACAAAAACCTGATTTAAACAGTAGGTAATTTTCTGATGATAGCTTCCCTCTAAGGCCTCATTCAGATGTCCTTTCTTCTCTCATACATGAAAAAATGGACCGATTTCCATCAGTGTTTGGTGAGTGTGTCGGTTTTTACCATAAATGATTTTCTCGTATACCAATTACATGCCCATTAAACTGTTAATAACACACACAGATGCCATCCAATTGAAAAATGGGGATTTTTGTGTACTCACCATAAAATCCTTTTCTCCGAGCCCATCATTGGGGGACACAGATGTCTGTGTCCCGCAATGAGGTAAAGGAGAAATGGACGTTTCCGTGATTTTTTTAGTGGACATACAGGCCGCCAAAAACGAAAGAAAACAACAAAAAACAGACATGTGACCAGACACAGACTATAATGGATATGTCCAATCCCTGAAAGCACAGATAGAACTTGTATGTAAGATAAGGACGTCTGAATGGGCCCTAATCCTCCTCTTCTGTTCTTTTTCCAGTCTGATGACAGTTAACGTTTCAGCGTTTCCGCCGTAAACTCACGTCATTGCTTCTTCTCTCTCTTCCAGGTGCTAATATCAGAGGGTTTGGGAAGATACGCCCGAGATCCAAAATTTGTATCTGCCACAAAACACGAAATTGCTGATGCCTGCGACATGACTATTGACGAGATGGAGAGCGCAGCCAGCAACCTCCTGAACGGCAGCATTCGAAACGGGACGGCGGGGGGCGATATGTTCCCCATCCTAAGCAGGAGAGACTACGATCTTCAAGACTTTGGAACTGGGTACAGTGACGAGGAGCCGGAGACCAATAAATATGAAGAAGATTTAGCTGATGAAATGATTTGTATAACAACATTATAACAAAAAAAAAAAGACAAACTGTAGAATTCTATAAAAAAAAAACAACAGCAAAAAAAGTGCCTCTCGATCAGTGATGCATGGCACTACATGGGAGGACTGACCAGTCTGGATGGATAGGAGTGGAGTGGTGGTGGAAACAGCTTCCTGGCACATCCGGATGTTGGCAGACGACAACTCCCAATAGCCAAGTCCTGGAGGATGGCGTGTATACTAACGCAATGGTGACGGATGATGGTCAAACCATATTGTGCTATATATGAACAGTATGCCGCATGTTGCACCTGAATCAGTGCTGCAAATATGTGATATATGGTGATGACAATCAAAATGCCCTCGTCATTACCCTCAGCCATATCAGATGTCTGGCCACTACCGTCAAGTCTTTACCAGCGGTAGTACGGCTCCACCCTCTGCTACAGAGCGAGTGTATGGGTCCGCCCCGGCATGGACCTTGGATAATGTAAAGTTACCTTTACATAGAGAATATATCATTTCAATAGTCAACTTTTTTTTGACTATCATCTTAAAAGGGCAAATGACACTGGAATAAGCTGCAAATAACGCACTGACACCCAGAAATCAAGTCACTTAGATTTTCTGTAAATGACGTGTATCATACGAAAATTTGTATTTGTAAAGAGATGTTCTATATTTTGTAACCATTTACGGTAAAAACTGAACTGCAGCAATATCTCACTGGTGTTTGATTATTATGTAGTTCTACCACGGGGGAAAAAAAAAGCAAAAAAAATTAAAAATTGCAATTTATTTTTTATTTCTTTGGAAATCCATAGAGATCTAGAACAATATATTCATACGTCACGGGAAAAAAAAGAAAAAAAAAAGTTTTAAAATCAAAATTTATGAAGAAATTTAAAATAAAAGATATTTTATGTCAAATTGAATATTATTATAAAACAGATCTGCAATTATCAAAGTGATGTCACATTACTCTGAGGTTTTTTTTTTTCCCCCCATGTGACGTTGAGCTGTGAAACTTTTTAATCTGCAATGAAACTTTTACCAAAAAAACAAACTTTTTTTAAATTTATTTTGCAAAAAAAAAAAAATCAGAATCCCGTTTTGTAATACCCATTTTGTCTCCATTAGTGTTTTTAGTCTTCTCGCACGTATTCAGTCATATTCCAAAGCAGCACTATACAGGAAATCTGACGTTCCGGTATAAGAGATCGGGGGTGACTGGGACAGGACAAGGCGGCCATATTTCCTGACATATATACGCTCCCTATACAAAGATTCGAGGGCTGTTGGTGCTAAGCCCAAATATATATATATATATATATATATATATTTTAACCCTGCTTTACAGGTTCCTTGCATTGTCCAAATATCGTAACGCTTTAAGGGTCCAACGCATTACCATGATTTCTATGTGCACGATGCGTAAAAAGCAATTCCATAACACGCGCCCACTATTGGGATCTTTTCCTTGGATAAGGAATTTTCACTTTCTCCTACGCCTCATTGGGGGACACAGGACCATGGAAAATAAACTTCGAAAAGTCTTCTCCAGTACCGCGACCACACTGATTCTAGTCCCCCTGAGTCGCGGTACTGGAAAAGACTTTACAAAGTTTATTTTCCATGGTCCTGTGTCCCCCAATGATTGGCTCGGAGAAAAGGATTTTACGGTGAGTACACAAAAATCCCTATTTTTTTTGGCTAATAGAACTTTCTAGAAGACCGACTTTTCTATCTATGAAGAACGTGGCCCGCTCATATTTTATGGAATTGCTATTTATGCGGCACATTGATATATTGCCCTGTAAGGTGATGCAAGCATACTTGCGTTGGCTTCTCTTTATGGACGGCGGAGACTTGATACGGGGGTAAATTATTGTTCTGTTCACGGAGAGAAAAAAAAACAATTGACGGCAGTAATAATGCATTGGAGCTAATGGAAGAATTCGGAGGTCATAATTCATTGGGTGAAATGTGTTTTGTGTGCCGATACATTGAGGCATCCGCACAGAGTATACATGATGAAATCATGCCTGAACCAATAAACCTCTTTTGTACGGGTGTTGTGTGTTCTGTTCTCACTCCGGTCATGTTGGGGAAATTATATTAAGGTCTGTGCTGCATTAAAATTGTGGAGGGGGAAAAAGGGCACAAATTTCATAAAAATTGGGTAGGGCTTAGCGGAAGGGACAGGACCTCCCATTGGCCTGAAAATTATATTATAAATGACTCCTGAAATTGGTGCAAATTGTAGCACAAAATCTATGTGACTTTCTAGCAGTGGGAGAGACATAGATGTGCCAAATTTATAAAGATATCCCCTTACAGATTAGGCTTTGTTCACACTTGTGGGTTGCGTTCCGATGCCAAATTATGCACTTTTTGCACGATTGATATAAAATGGAATACAAGAAGACCCCCCCCCCCCGTAGTCAATAGTTCACCTTCTGCTTTTGTTCGAACTAATTTTGGATCTGTTATCCATTCGAAAACGGGTCAGATAAAGGGAATGCACAACGCGAGTGTGAACAGAGCCCGAGAAATGTCTTATCACTAGTGATGAGCGCGTATACTCGTTGCTCGGGTGTCCTCCGAGTATTTTCGTCGTCTCAGCTGCAGGATTTGCGACTTGTAGACAGGCTGAATACATGTGGGGATTCCCTAACAAACAGGCATTCCACACATGTATTCAGGCTGTCTAGCAGCCGCAAATCATGCAGCTGAGACGACGAAAACTAAATCTCCGAGCACGCCAAAATACTGGGAGGTCACCCGAGCAACGAGTATACTCACTCATCACTACATATCACCCTATGGAAGATGGAGATTGAATAGATTGAAGTATATTCAAAGTCAAGTAACCCCTTCAAACAAGTGACATGAAAGAGCCTTCAAAACTGTTGGCCCTTAAGCCATGGACTATATCCCCAGGGGCCCGCATGCAAGAGGTTGAGGATCTGGGCTCTGTACCGTACACATGGGCACATATAGATGCTGATGAAAACCTATTTTACCAGTCTGGTTATCGGAGAACTGTAATGACACCATACTGCACGGTTTCTCAAATGGTGTTGCGGTCACATGTAGTAGCTTTAGGCCCCATACATAACCCTCTTACATATCTGGTACCACATATATACTTGTGTGGGCCGAAACTGAACCTCCCTGTGCCTCAGAGCAACAAATGGTGATCGAAAATGCAAATCACAGTCTCCGAATATATACAAGATCAGATTGACCCATGTGGGTATCCTCTAGTTGTCTCAGGATTCTGGCACAACTGGCCTCTTGGGCCGATTCACAAATAGCCTCTCAGACCTTACTGATGAACCCTGTGGGGCCACATGAGAATAGGAGCCGATCTGCAGCACTGAGCAGCAGCCACGTTCAACGTTTACATCGGCCACCACTGGAGCAAATAACAGCAGATTGGGGGGGACAAGGCGTCCGACCACATCCGATCTAATATTGGTGACCTATCCTGGGGTCATCAGTATTAGATGCCCAGATAACCCCTTTAATGCCACTGCTGAGGTTGTAGCGTTACAGTCTCCTGGTTGAGCAGAACCGGAAGCTCTTGGTAAAGGAGTTACCTTCCGCCCATTGTAGAGATGATCAAGGAAATGGATTATCGTTGGGTTTCGAGACTTTTAGGCTTGTACACTGGAATGTTGTTTTCTTCAAGTGACGGCACCCCCTTAATTATATCGGCAGCCTTCTCGGCCAGCATGATTGTAGGGGCGTTCAAGTTGCCACTCACAATACTCGGCATGATGGACGCATCAACAACTCTTAGGTTTTCCACCCCGATGACCTTTGTGTCCGGATCAACAACAGCTGTGGTGTCGGTCGGCTGTCCCATTTTACAGGTGCAGGATGGGTGGTATGCGGTGTCTGATTTCTGCCTGATGAAGGCGTCAATTTCTTTGTCCGTCTGAACAGTAGGACCCGGTAGGATCTCTGGTCCCCGGTAATCATCAAATGCTTTCTGGGCAAAGATCTCTCTCGACAGCTTCACGCACTGGCGGAAATCTACTACGTCCTTTTCTGTCAAAATATAGAATTCAGTAATTATAAATACTGGCCAGACATAATATAAACACAGACATCAAATCTTCCTACAGATGTGCGTGGGTGGGGTTGTAAAAGATAGATGCCATCCCATTCTATTTAATAATCTAGCATCTCACTTTTGCACATTCTGCATATCATTTTTCACAGTTTTCTATGCTGCAGATCTAGCAGCTCTCTGAATGCTCAGCTCTGTATAACCCCCGCCCACACCACTGATTGGCAGCTTCCTGTGTACACTGTGCATAGGCAAAAAGCTGCCAATCAGTGGTGTGGACTGTTATACAAAGCTAATGAATATGGAGGACTACCTGGCAACAGGTTTACTAGTCCTCTAATGATCCTCTCCTCCTGATAAAACAAGGATTTTATCAAAACTATAACAAGCAGCCCAGTAAGTGATGCATCACTGGAATCAGGGTCTCCACCCTTACATGATGATGCTCTCAGATTAGGTGACAAAAATCTGATGACAAATTTGGTTTAAAAGTAGCAACCGAAACTGAATCCCATTTAGGAGGTCATAGGATTTTATATCGCCTTTTATACACCCTAAAATTTTATTTGCTTTTATCGCTGCTACTTGGCATGGAGTACTGCAGCTAAGCTTACAGATAACCAGAACACCCAAGTCCTTTTTCTAGTCTGTCATGTCTATTTTAGTTACCTATGTATATATGTTTAAGGCCGGGGTGACATTAGCGTATGGCATAAGATGCTATACGCTAATGACAGTCGTCTCAAACCTTACTGCGAGCGTGATCCAAGTGTCAGTGCTCTGTGCCCCCATCCTCTTGCGTGAGGGAGTCGCAGCGCAGGTGAAGAGGAAAAGGAGAAAATAATTTCTCCATCGCTTCCATCTGCAGTAATTGAACTGCACTCGGGTGACATCAGAGTGCAGCCCGATGTTTCATTCGCACCCACAGACTTGCATGGGTGAGTATGATCAGATTCTTGGATGCCATTACAGAATGCCGAAACGGCATGAGAAAGTGATCGCAGATCTGAGCTGCCCCATAGAATAACACGGGGCCATGTTATACACTCTTGTGAGCGAGCCTCTTCAGTGACACACTGTAAGGCCGGAGTCACACTGGCGAGGAATACGGGTGCGTGAGAGGCGCAAAAAGCACGCATTAGACACGGACCAATGATTCTCTATGGGGTCCCACGCACCAGGCGTATATTACTCATCCGTATTCTAGGCTCCGTGCCAATCGCAGCATGCTGAGATTGTCAGCGTACTACGGCCGTAGTACGCCAATGCAAGTCTATGGGTGCGCAAAAAATACGGATTACACACGGAGCACACATGTGACTTGCGAGAAATACGCACCCGGTGTCTTTTAGCAAAGCCGGCAATTCAGTGCACGATACAGTAAACTCACACTGACTGTTTTAATAAAGAAATGAAAGAATAGATATATACACATAGAATACATATATATATATATATATATATATGCATTCTATGTGTCTATATCTATTCTTTCATTTCTTTATTAAAACTGTCATAGGGCTCCATTATATGTCCATTTTGCAAGCCTGCGAGAAAATCTCACCATACGGATGCCATACGGATTACATACGGATGCTGACATGCGCAAAATACGCGACCACACCTTCATTACGGATGACATACAGAGCACTGTTTAGGGGTCTGTCATCCGTATTACGCATGTAAAATACTGACCGCATTTTGCGCAGGTTAGTGTGACTCCAGCCTAAAGGTTTCCTTTCAGCGAGCACCTTTAGATCTGCCAATAGACAAAAGCATACAGCCCCCGAGGCCGGGTTCAAACGGAGATCTTGGCTCCAAAATTCACCTTAAAAATCACTTTGAGTGTATGTGCACAGAGCGCCTGGGATCCGCCTGAAAAAGAATTGCAAAAAACACCCCAGAAAATGACCATAATGCCGAGCAATGTTAAAAAGACATTGCTGTGTGCATGTTTCATCTTATGTCAAGTGTTTTAACCGCTTCAGGGTTCAGAAACCTTAAAAGGTTATTCCAATCTCCAAGATCCTGTCCCAATAGGCAGTAGGTATAACAATACTAATATTAGCAAACACCTCGAATAAGAAAAGTATAGTTCTTCTGATTAGCTATGTCACTTACCCTATGTGCAGTTTATTGCAGTAGCTTAGGTATCCATATTTACGACCACTTATATAGTGAGTTAGGTAGTTACTAGTGGTCATAACCATTGACAACTAAGCTACTGCAATTCCCTGCACATGGGGGAAGCGACATAGCTAATCAGAAGAACTAGATTACATTTCTAATTGGAAGTATTTGCTAATATCATCATTACACCTACTATATATTGACATAGGATCTTGGGGATGGGAATACCCCTTTAAGTGGATAAAAGAAAAAAGACGCCAACAACAGAGCCGTAAAGATGCTAACAAAGCCACTTCAGAAAACCGGTGTGCCCCTGAAAAACCTGTTAGGTGCCACTGACATCCTCAGGGTAGGAGTACACAATGCTTTTTAAGGAGGATTCCGCTCTTAAAAAAGGTATGAAAAGCAAACGTGGTGGGGTGGGTTCACCCGAGTATAAAAGACGTAGTGTGTACACAGCCTTACGGTGCCGGAAAAATTCTTCCTATTGAACTCAAGGTTAATTCACATTGCTGTTTTCTTTCTTTTTTTTTTTTTTTTTTACGTTTTTCTTCCTTTTCGGGTTCTAAAAAACACCTGGTGGGAAAAAAAACTGCCCCGTTTCTTTGAGGTGGATTCCTCCTTGAATCTGCTTCAAATTTGAAACATCAAGGCAAAAAAAAAACACATTTCATTTGAAAATAATTCTTTAAAACCATTTCAATATCTCCTCATAAAACACGTCAGAAACACAAAAACGCTTTAGAAAGACTGAAAAAAAAAACTCCATAGGAATGAACATCGCCCAAAGTCTGTGCATCTTTAAAGGACTCTGTCAGCAGCTTTTTGCTGTGAAATCTGTAAGCAGCATAATATATGGGGCAGAAACCCTGATTCCAGTCACCTAAAACTTACTGGGCTGTGTGCTGCTATTTCAATAAAATCAGTGGTTTATCAGCAGGAGATTAGAGATTAACACTACAGGACTACAGGTGTCTCGTGCCTCCTAGTTAACTGCTTTGTGCAATCACATCCTCATCACTGTTTGACAGCTTTCTGTGTACATTGTATATTCACAAAAGCTGTCAGTCAGTGGTGTGGGAGGGGTTATACAGGGCTCAGTATTCTGAGCTCTACTAGATCTGCAGCAGAGAAAACTAATTGCATCAAAATGACAGCAGGCAGCCCTGCAAGTGATACATCGCTGGAATCAGGGTCTCCATCCCTACAATGATGTGTCACTTACTAGGCCATGTGTTGCTTAAATACAATCTTTGTTTTATCAGCAGGAGATTATCACTTCAGAACTAATTGTTTCGTGCCTCCTGGTTAACTGCTCTGTGTAAACCCTGCCTACGCACAGTGTACACCAAAAGCTGCCAATCAGTAGAGTGGGCTGGGTTATACAGGGTTCAGCATTTCTAGATCTGCAGCACAGAAAATAGTGATTGAATAGAAATGACAGCATGCAGCCCAGTAAGTGATACATCGCAGGAATCAGGGACTCTGCCCCTTACATCTTGCTGCTCTCAGATTACATGGGGTACATTTGCCCCCAATTTTTTTTTTTTTTTTAAAGGGCAATTGATGAATCAGCCAAAAACATCCGGAAACCCCAAATCCCGTCTGCAATGATGAACATTAACAAAGAAAAAAGGTAAACACTCAATGCACGGTTCCTTTGAGGTGGATTCATCCTGGAATCTGCTCCAAATTTGACACATCAAGGGAAAAGGCTGCAAAAAAAACCTAAATGCTTCACTTTGAATTAAAAAAAAACCTATTAAAAAAAACACTTCAACATTTCTTTAAAAACAAATGGGAAAATGATGACAAAGATGATGTAGGTGCTGAGACCCTGATTCCAGTGATGTGCCACTTTCTAGGCTTTAAAAGAAGGTGCGGGTTCAAAGAAGAGTAAGGCGCAAATGTATTAAAAAAAAAGGCGAAAAACGGCAAAAATGAGTCAAAAAAAGGCTCAAGTTCAATAATGAATCAGACCCTTAGTGCCAAACTTCACTACAGGCTACAGCTGATTGACCTGCGTATTGTTATGGGGTCTTCTATTAGGGATTGTCCAAGGCAGAGACCCCCCCCCCTATAAATACTTCATCCTAAGAGATATTTACTCACCTGTTGAAAGGTAATTTGGGTTGATGAGTGGATGGACGTTGGGGTCGGCGCTCTGAAGTTTTAACCACCCAACACTTGTCGCTCTCATGGTTCCAACATGAACCTGTAAGATATACAATGTTTAACAGTGAAGAACCCGGTCGCTAGGGGTTAAGGCAGAAGCGCCCCCCCACCCTGAGTGCCGGAATAACAGCCCCCCTATCAGACATCTACTAGTCACAGCGGTCTCATTACCACATGTATGAGAACATTTGGGTATATTGGGATGCAGCTGGTAGGCTGACAGCCGGAGGTATTTACCGCCATCTTCACAGCCTGACAGTTGCTTAAAATACAAATTCCCTTCTTGACTTTAAATTACCTATTAACAATCAAGCTGTCACTCGGATGACGGTAACGGCACCTTACAACATGCGGATCCCGACTCATCCCTCATTAATTATAATTTCACATCCCCCCCGACAAAAACTAACCAACATTCTCAATTATTTCAAAATTACATTATGGTGATGATCCGGATCGGGAGTTAACTCTTTAACCACCAGACAGCCAATCCTTTTTTGGCTACGTTCCCACTATGAGTTTTTGGCGAGTTTTTTTACGCCGCGTAATTTAGAAAAAATGTAAGTTAAATATTTTACTTAATGGGCGCCAAAAATCTGCAACATCAAAATCCAAAAGCTCATCGTGGGAACGTGGCCACCGGCACATCTATTTATTTATTTTTTGCACTTTAGTGGTTTCCCTCCCTTTCTTCCTCAGGACATTACTTTTTTTTCCCCCATCTACATGTTTTTCAGATGAGTTGTAGTTTTTAATGAGACCGTTATTTTTTTTTCATATAAAATATTGAAGGGGGGGGGGGGGAATTCCACGTGGGGTAAAATGGTGAAGAAAAAAAAAGCTGCCGTGTTTTTTGGGGTTTTCTTTTTACGACATTCATGTGATTCTCGAGGTCTGTACAATTACGGTGATACAGAAATTATACATTATTTTTTATATTAAAATGGTTGTAAAAATAACTTGTTTGCATTTCCGTTTTATGACACCAATAACATTTTCATTTTTCTGTCCGAGAGCTTGTTTTTTTTGCATGCTGATTTCTGCTTTTTATTGATGCCTACTGGGGTAATTTGACAGCTCCTTATTGTATTTTTTAAGAGAAGTTTGACCACTGAGAAAAGATTAAATAATTTTATATTTTTTATATATTGGACTGTTTGTTTTGTTTTTTTTAGTTTCATTATTTTTGAATGGGAAAAAGACGGTAATTTAAAATTTTATATATTTAAAAAAAATATATTTTTCAAAATATTATTTTTGGACTCCTCTGAGGGTTTGATCATTTATACTATACTGTATACTGCAAGACAACTTTATATATATATATATATATATATATATATATAAATGTTTTGCAACTGCGGTTCTCCTATGCATGCAGCCTATAGCTAAACTATGATGGTAGCCTCAGAGCCTACGACAGGCCCCCATCTGTTATTGTAACCCAAACGAAAGGGCCGATGAGAGCCAGTGCGCACCAGCAGGCGGGCTTTATAAATGCCTCTGTCAGGGATGGACTGCAGCAACTCAATGGTTAACAGCAGCGATCAGAATTAAGTCCGGCCGCTGCATTTACGGGCAGATGATAACTGCGTAACATTCCCCCACACAGCCTTCAGCGACTTGTGGTAAAAATGTACGCCACAGGTCATTAAGGGGTTACGGACAAGTAAAAATTAATTCAGGTTTGTCTTTCAGTCTCATTGCCCCTGGTGTATAACATCCGGCCACTCACACCTGGTGTCTAGCATTCGGCCCTGTTGCCCTCGGCGTATAATATCCGACTCCTTGCCATGATGTCTGCCTTGACTAACGTGGCTGGTGGTAAAGAGTGGTCCTATAATAGCAGCAACTAGTGCAACAAGTCTGTTCCATAAAATAAAGAGCCCCATACTTCCACTGGCATTAATGTCAGCCCAAAAGCAGGTGTGATGTGAGCTTCATGAAATGGGTTTCCATCCAGCCTTACATTACCAAGCACAAGGCCGAACATCAGACGCAGCATGATGCAACTAATTTTTGGTGCAGTGGACACGTTCTGTGCGTGCAGCGACGGATCACATTTCCCTATCTGTCATCTGATGGACGAGTCTGGGTTTGGCCAGGAGAACGTTACCTGCCTGACTACATTGTGTCTGTTGTAGGAGGAATAACGCTATGGGCTTGTTTTTTCAGGGCTCGCCCTCGGTTCCAGTGAACAAAAATCAGTTCTTCAGCACAAGCCACTGTGGACAATTGCATCTCCCAACCTTGTGGAAACAGTTTGGGGGAGGTCTCCTCTGTTCCCCATGATTGTGCCCAGTGCACAAGGTCCATACAGACATGGTTGGGGGAGTTTGGTGTGAAAGAACATGACCAGAAGAACAAAACCTGAACCTCCGCCCCATCCTACACCTTTGGGATTCTCTGGAAAGGCGATTGTGATCCCGGCCGCTCCTCCAACATCAGTGTCTGACCTCACAAATGCTCTTCAGGATTGGCTGAGTTCACACGTGGCGTTTTTTTTGCGTTTCCGCGGCTGTTTTAACCGCGCGATTTTGCCACGAAAACGCGAAAAATAAGCATCCCATGCATTCCTATGGGATTCCGCAATGCTGTGCTAATGCTGCGGTTTTTACCGCGGCGGAATCGCTTCTCGGTAAAAAACGCAGCATGCTCATTAATTTGCGGAATCGCGGCGATCCTGCACCCATAGGAATGCATTGTTCCGCTTATTTCCCGCATGTGGCTGTGCACACCATGCGAAAAGTAAGCAGAACAATTGCGGATGGTACCCACGGTCCGGAGGAGAGGAGACTGTCCTCCGGGCTTTGGGTACCATATCCCTGTAAAAAATAGAATTTAAAAATAAAAAATATTGTTATTCTCACCCTCCGACGTCCCGCGCAGTCTTTCCGCTTCTCTTCATGCTCTCGTTCCCAGTAGTCCTTTGCGAAAATGCCCGCGATGGCGTCCGTTCTCGCGGGATCGCGAAGTCTCGCGGTCATCGCGAATTACCGCGAGACATCGCGATCCCGCGAGAACGGACGTCATCGCGGGCATTTTCGCAAAGGATTACTGGGAACGGATGCGCGGGACGTCGGAAGGTAAGAATAACACCATTTTTTATTTTTTTTTTACATTTTATCTTTTACTACTGATGCTGCATAGGCGGCCTCAGTAGTAAAAAGTTGGTCACACTTGTCAAACACTATGTTTGACGAGTGTGAGCAACCTGTCAATCAGTTCTCCAAGCGATGCTACAGATCGCTTGGAGAACGCTAGCATTTTGCAAGCTAAATATGCTTGCAAAATGCTAGTTTTTACGCGGGAAAATCGCGGGAATTTAAAATGCGATTTTCCCGCAGACTGGAATTCCGGAATTCTCGCGGTAATTTCCGCGAGAGTTCCGGTACGTGTGCACTTAGCCTAAGGGGTAAAACTTCCCACAGACGCCTCCAACATCTTGTAGAAAATCTTTCCAAAAGAGCAGAAGCGGTTACAGACTCCATATTAATGTCTATGGATGTAGAATGGCTCCTGTGGGTGTAATGTGGAGGGGGGCACATACTTTTATCCACATAATATATAACACAAACACAACACCTCCAAATGATCAATTTATCGATTTAAAAATGAGGTGTTAGCTATTGAGGAACTACAACTCCCAGCATGTCCACACAGATTTAAGCCTAAATGGAATTAAACCAAAGGTTAGAGATCGTGGGTTTACTTAGGCGCGACTTTTAGGTTGGGTTATCCCACTAATGGCCAATCGCAACCATACCAGGCACACGCCAACCCCCGAGCCATAACTTTTATATTTTTCCGTTTATATGGCCATGTGAGGGCTTATTTTTTGCGGGACGAGTTGTGCTTTTAAATGACATCATTGGTTTTACCATATCGTGTACTGGAAAATGGGAAAAATATTCCAAGTGCGATGAAATTGCAAAAAAAAGTGCAATTCCACAGCAGTTTTTTCTACCATATTCACTAAATGCTAAAACTGTCCTGCCGTTATGATTCTCCAGGTCATTACGAGTTTATAGACACCAAACACGGCTAGGTTCTTTTTTTATTTAAGTGGTGAAAAAAAAAATGATAGAATTTGTTAAAAAAAAAAAAATGGCAATGGCGCTATATTCCGAAACCTGTAGCGTCTCCAATTTTCATGATCTGGGGCTGGGTGAGGGTTTAGTTTTTGCGTGCCGGGCTGATGTTTTTACTGATACCATTTTGGTGCAGATACGATCTTTAGGTCGCCCGTTATTGCATTTTATTGTAATATAGCGTCAACCAAAAGTTGTAATTCTGGTGTTTTGAATTTTTTTTATTGCCACACCGTTTAGTGATCAGGTTAATTTTTTTTTATATTGATAGATTGGGTGATTCTGAATGCGGCAATACTAAAAATGTGTATGTTTGATTTATTTTATTGTTTTATTTTGAATTGGGGAGAAAGGGGGGTGATTTGAACTTTTATATTTTTTTATATATTTTTAAAAAACTTTTTTTTTTTTTTTTTTTACTTTTTGCATGCTTCAATAGATTCTATGGGGGACTAGAATCTACACTACTTTGATTGCTTCTGGTACATACAGGCAATGATCAAATCGCCTGTGTGTAGCAGAAATGCTCACTTGCTAAGTGCGGCGCTCATAGCAATCTGGCAACGACAACCATAGAGATCTGCTGGAGACCTCTGGTTGTCATGCCGACCCATCGGTGACCTACGAACATGTGATGGGGTCACCGATGGGCGGGATTTACAACGCGCTTCCGGTAAGCTCGAGTTAAATGCCGCTGTCAGAGATTGACAGTAGCATTTATCTTGTTAATAGCCAAAGGTGGATTGCGATTCCAGCTGTGGCTGTTGCGGGCAATTGTCAGCTGTATAGATCAACTGACATGTACTCAAAAAGGTGCGGGCTCAGCGCCAGAGCCCGCACCAAACAGGGGGAGTCCGATGTGGGTGTACTATTACGCCCAACATCGGAAAGGGGTTAAACAAAGCACACAACCGATAAGTGTCCTGAAAATTATAGATGTGTTACACTTTAGAATTGCTTAAAGCGCCTTCAAAATGTGGCGCTGGAGAAGGATGTTATCAATACCCCGGATGGTAAGAAGAACAAACAAATCAATTTTAGAACAAATCAAGCCAGACATGTCGCTCGAAGCAATGGCCACCAAGCTACGACTTGTCTACTTTGGACCCATCATAAGAAGAGAGCAATCACTGGAGAAGGACTTCATGGTCGGAGAATGGAAGGAATAAGGTGAAGAGGAAGACCAGCAACCTGATGGCTTCATACTATCGAGATAATGGTGGAGAAGACCCTGGTGGACCTATCTAGGCTTACACAAGATCAATCTTCCTACAGAGCGTTCATCCATCAAGTCACCAAGGCTAGAGATCGAGCCGAAGGCCGTTAATAATATTAAAGCGGTTCTATGGATGTAACACTTGGGGAATGTGCACAGAGTCTTTTTGCAAAGTTTTCAGAGCAGAAATTCCATGGTTTTGAGGAGTTTTTAATTTTTGAGAAGGATTTGGAGACCAGCATGCCCCAACAGGGATTGGGGAATGAAAAGTGCATAGGGTTGGGTGGTGCTGCTTTGGAAAAAAATCCATAGATACTGCTGTGTAGGTACCCCATTCATTCTATGACCCCCCACTAATCAGATAGTGAGAAGATATTCTAGTGACAGGCCATTAGTCTGGTAGGGAATGTTGCCCTGATCGCTCTCGGTGATTGCACGCAGCACTTGTACCCAGGTGCTAATCTGTAGGGGGTTGCTCAGCTGTGCTGTTACCTACACTGTCTCCCCGTCACACCACGTTGTGTCCGGCTCACCTGATAGGCCTCCATCTTTGGATTCACTCGTCCATGATCTATGACCTGAGAAGGGAGAAAGTGGAACTGGATGTCGGGGTGCTCAACGCCGGGGGCACTTCTAATGAACCCACCGGACTCCAGGTGTGACGTCGCCCCATAACCTGGTGACCAATGGTCGTAAAAAGATAAAGATCTGGTTAATATTAAGGTTTTATAGCTTAACGATGTCACTTAGTATAAAACTAAAAGAACTAAAAGTTCACTGACTGATCAGTCATCACATCCAGACACAAATCACAGAACTGATCAAAACCGAAGAAGAGCATTTAGAACAGAGAAATAAGCAGCTATAAAACGCATCGGCCCCGACTCATCACTCACCACTTAAAGTGGCCTTTTGTGAAAAATTCTTGAAAATGGCACACACTGTTGAAATTTTTTTTTTTGCAGGATCAAACACTTTTTTTTTTTGTCTTTTACCTTTTTTTGTGCATTTTTAAAGGAAAAAAAATGCATGATCTTTTAAATTGTCAGTGTTCAAAAGCGCAAAAAAAAAAAAAAAAGAAACTCCGATTTCTTACTCCACTAGGGTACTGGAGTACAATTGTGCCTAAAATTTAGTAATTTTTCAAATTTGGAATTACCGTAGGTTAAAACCTCTGGATAAGGAAAAACACACTCATAATGCTAATAATAATTAGCTAATAAAAAGTGCAAGTTAAATAGTGAATAAAACCATGAAAACAAGATAAAAGTCACGAAATTAAGTATTTTGACTCCACAGAAAAAAAAAGACTCAAAAACAATGATGAAGTAGTGCCATAATTAGTGATGAGCGAGTGTGTTGGGATTAGGTGTTATCTGAGCATGCTCGGGTGCTGAGTGTCTTCAGCATGCCTGAAAAATACGTTTGAGTCACAACACATGCAGGGATTGTCTGTTTGTTACGCAATCCCTGCATGTGTTTCGGCTGTCGGACAGCCGCGAGACATGCAGCCGCGAGGACTCTAACATATTTTTCGAGCACGCTGAAGTCACTCCGTTAGCACCAGAGCATGCTCAGATAACACCTTATCCCAGCACGATCACTCATCACTAGCCATAATGTTCAATGGTGAACAAGCCGCGCTGTCTTGTGACACATTAGGAAGCCGTATTCTCACCTGTAAACTTCAGCATCCATTCCACGCCGATCTGAAGCATCTTGAGGGGCTTTTGTGCCCCGTATAAAGTGATCGGCTTTGTGCACATCTGCTGGAGATAAACTTCCAGGTGATCCTGAAGATTCTGTCCCACTCCTGCCAGAATCAGAAGGAAAAACATCACCAACAGTATATTCTGTACCCCGACCCGATTCCTCCTCAAGAAGCTCTGAAGATTTTAAAGGGCTATGCTAATTTAAAGGAACCTGTCACATCGACCATGTAGTCTGGTCGTGGGCAGCATCCTACATATCAGATTGATTCATTATTTTCTGTGGAAAAAAAAGGATTCAGCTTATCTTATGTTTTAATCCCTGCTCGTTGAGGGAGTCCAGGGGGCGGTCCTAATCAGTGATCCACAGCTATCTCGCTATGCACACTCATTGATTAGCACCGCCCACTGGACTCCTAATCTCGAAATAGCATGAATTTATATGACTGAATGGTTGTACTAAATCTTTTCCCACAAAGCTATATATAAATGAGCTCAGCTCCTCCTGCTCTTTGCCGACTTCCTATACATGGGGACAGGATTTTCTTTAAATGTAACTGGCAACAATCAGACCCAGCAGATATAGGGGAAATCTGCAGGTAGATATCTTTTAATTGCTGTATAGCCAGCTTACTAGAGCAGCAGCTGCAGGGAGGAAGTGAACATTTATCCTCCCTGTAGCCTCTTGCATGCCCCACTTCTCAGTTTTTGAGTTTCCACAAAAATTTAAAATAAACAATAAATTTCGTTCAACTTCACAATTGTGTCCCACTTGTTGTTGATTCTTCACCAAAAATTTACACTTGGTATCTTTATGTTTGAAGCATGATATGTGGGAAAAGGTTGAAAAGTTCCAGGGAGCCGAATTCTTTCGCAAGGCACTGTAAGCCATCCAATGCTCAAGTTACCCCTTAGACCCAGTCAGAGGCCTTTCCTCCAGCTAAATCAGATTTCTTGCTCAGCACTGAGGAGGGGCAATACCCTAAAACACGTGTCTGCAAATTGAGATTCTGGATTGGCTTTTATCCTAAGTCATGTAACATGTCTCATTACAAGGTGGAGACTAACTTTTAGGATTGCTACATCCAATAATTGGCACTAGCGTTCTAGTCATCTTCCTCTCTTAAGGGGCAATTTGCATATGAGCAAAAAAATTAAAAACAAAAAGCAAAACCAATTTACGGTAAGTATAAAACAAGTATATAACATACAACCGCAGGAGATCTATACCTGGCAGGTGAGAGATCACAGGGATTCCTAATTGTCTCAGGTCTGAAGCATTTCCAATTCCAGACAGCATGAGTAGTTGGGGGGAGTTGATAGCCCCACCACTCAAGATCACTTCTTTGCTGGCAAATGCCTAGAAAGACATAGAAAGTTATAGGTTAAAAAATGAAGGCCGGTCAATAAGTCAGGCAGGCAGGTAATGTTCTCCTTGTGATTACCAAAACTCATCTCCACCGCTCCAGAGTCCATTGGTGGCAGCTTTATACCACTCCGCCTGACGCTTGGTGTTGTGTTTGGTGATGTAAGGCTGTGTGCAGTTGCTCGGTCATGGAAACCCAAATAAATCAAAGCGGCACACGGGATATAACAAGTTTGGTACAGTTCAGTAAAGTTAGGGACATTTGGTTGCCTTTTGCCACCTTGACATTGAAGTACATTCGCATTTACCTGTTTCTTTTGTCCATTTTGAACATACTCCACTCCAGTTGCTTTCAGTCCTTTGAAAAGTATTTTAGTGACCAGAGTCTTCTCCTGGACAGACACATTCTTGCGATCCATTGCTGGACGTAGATAGGCACTAGCTGAGCTCCATCTCTGACCTCAACAAGCAGAGAAGGAAGGTTACAAATGTCTCTAGCGTGTTATCTATCTATTGGGCTACCTCTTACCTTTGAAAATAGTCATATCCATCCATCCCACACCTTCTTGCTGGTAGCCATTCATGTCCTCTGTGAACGGGTATCCTGCCTCCTGGGCAGCTTTGAGAAATAGCCGATGAAGAAGATGATTTGTCTTCCCTCTTGAGACATGCAGTGGGCCACTACCTCCTCTGTAGGGATCAGGTCCTAGCTCGTGAGTCTGGGCTTTCTTAAAATATGGCAAACAATGATTATAATCCCAGCCGGTGGCACCTTGGGCGTGCCATCGATTGTAGTCCTCCGCATGCCCTCGAATATAGACCATGGCGTTCAAAGAGGAAGAGCCACCCCAAACTCTACCTCTAGGCCAGTACATAACTCTGCCATCCATGTGTCTTTGTGGCACGGTGTGATAATACCAGTTGAACTTATCATCACATAGGTTGTACATCAATGCAGCCGGCATGTGAATCTTCCACGACAATCTCTTGCAGCCCAACATGAGGTCCTTGGGTCCTGCTTCCAATACCAGCAGAGTGTCATCGTGGCTTTCCGACAGGCGGTTTGCCAACACACATCCGGCCGAACCAGCCCCGACTATGATATAACTATACGAGTCCACATTGCCTTGCTGACGAGTGGAGAACGGACTGATACTGGACAAATGGGATCTCAGCCCAATCAATTGCCTTTCCGTAAGTAAATCCGGCAAACGGTGCAAACCTTGACCTCTGATGGATAAATGTCGGGAGGTGACCTTGAAAGCTTTAAAGATCTGGGCCATTTTCTTTGGTTTCAGCTGGAAAATTATAGCAAAAGGAAATCAGCAATTAATATTAAGGCCTATTCCCATTTTAACCCATTATCACCTAGCCAGACGATTTGTGGGTCCAACTGCCGGGACCCCCAACAATCCTGTGCATGGGGCTCTGAAATACAGAATGGAAAGGCGGTCGTGCATACACACCATTGCTCTGTTCAGTCTCTATGGGACTTTCAGCGACAGCTGAGTACAAGCTTGGCTATTTCCAGCAGTCCCTTAAAGGGGATTTCAGAGTCTTGTTCCTTGGATTGGTGGGGGCTCCAGGGGCCGGACCAACAGAGAACAGCAAGTTATCGCCTGACCTGTCGACATATAGCATGCTAAAAGCTGCATAACCTTTAATCTATATTCTGTATCTTAAAGGGAATCGGTCACTGTGTTTTTGCTATGTAATCTGAGAGCAGCATAATGTAGAGATAGAGACCCGCATTCCAGGTATGTATCACTAACTAGGCTGCGTGCTGTATTTTTTTTTTTTTAAATAAATTCACTGTTTTATCTCCTGTATATATACAAGTACTCAAAATGCTGATCTCTGCATAACCCCACCCTCACCACTGATTGGCAACTTTCCGTGTATACTGTGCATCAGCAGAAAATCTATGTAATAGAGGACTACATGGCATGAGACAACTAGTCCTCTAGTGCTAATCTGCTGATAAAACACTTGATTTTATTGAAACAGCAGCAGGCAGTCTAGTACTTGACACATCACTGGAATCAGTGTGTCTGCCCCTACTTTATGCGGATCTCAGGTTAAAGAGCAAAAATCTGCTGACAGATTCCCAGATTAAGTGCATATCTTCAGGTTAACAGCTTTATTTCTGGTGACAGGTTCTCTTTAATTCGTCACGACAGGCCCTCCTAGAAGGCAGCAACCCGTGCTACGTTGTTCCAGGCGAGCACGGCGGAGAGGGTACAAAAATAGAAGGCATACTGGCCCACAGTGAGATTTCCCTGGTGCAATCTGAAGAGGATGCTGTGGAGGAAACACGGCTTGGCTCATCAAAGACCTTGCGGAAGACTCCTAGGAAAGCCTGGAGGTTGGAGACTAGAGGATCCCCAATCTCCCTGAAGGGATTGAGCCACAGGAGAGCATCGCCACTAAGATGGGACATAATAAATGCCCCTTTGGCCCAGTCAGATGAGAACTGATGTCCCAATAGCTCAAAGTGCAGCATGCACTGGTTGATGAAATTGCAGCGCTATGTGGGATCACCGAGGTGGGGCAGATGACAGCGTGTCCAAAAACAGGTGCTTACAGTCTGCAGATAGGACGTGATTTTGTCCTGCTTGTCCTTCTGACCGGAGACCTCCTGGTACAGGTCAGAGACCAGAGAGGATGGAGAGTCCGTGGGTTCCATGACCTGAGCAATCTGTGACATACGTGGTAGTGGAACCAATGTGCTGTGGCCCAAGGAGACCCTGGAGGGATGTGACTAGGCAAACACCTGACTGTTCGCTAGAGTCCTGGTGGTGTGGTTAGACTTGGCCCCAGATGGACGCCAGGTGCTACTCCAGGATGGACCTCGGGACACATGGCAACTGACTCTCAAAGTGGCAGGAAGCTGGAATGGCCAGGAATGGCATGGACGGTAGGTTACAGGAACGGCAGGTATGGCTGGTACATAGGAAGGCACTACAGGTACGGCTGGTATACAGGGAGACGTGGCACGTGCAGGCGGGGTTGGCTGGTATACAGGCAGGCACAGCAGATGCAGGCAGGTACAGACAGATATACTAGAACAATTAAATAAATGTCTCCCAGCCATGGGCTAGGGACACCTTAGGACGGTGCGTGCTTGTCTCTTTAAGAGACTAAGAGCGGCGTCCTCGGTGCAGACCCCGGGGGCCGCAGCAGCAGGATAATTCGCAGGCCGAGGCAGTGAGAGTCGGCGTTCCTGCCGGGGGAAGGAGGATGGTAACTCCGCAGGGACGCCGATGCTACACCCACTTGTATTCACAACCACATAGCAGGACACCAACAGCTACAGTCTACTGTACGGGGCATCTGTGGCTACTGTACGGGGCATCAATGGCTACCGTAAGGAGCATCTATGGTTACTGTACGGGGCATCTGTGGCTACTGTACGGGGCATCAATGGCTACCGTAAGGAGCATCTATGGTTACTGTACGGGGCATCTATGGCTACTGTACGGGGCATCAATGGCTACCGTAAGGAGCATCTATGGTTACTGTACGGGGCATCTGTGGCTACTGTACGGGGCATCAATGGCTACCGTAAGGAGCATCTATGGTTACTGTACGGGGCATCTGTGGCTACTGTACGGGGCATCAATGGCTACCGTAAGGAGCATCTATGGTTACTGTACGGGGCATCTGTGGCTACTGTACGGGGCATCAATGGCTACCGTAAGGAGCATCTATGGTTACTGTACGGGGCATCTATGGCTACTGTACGGGGCATCAATGGCTACCGTAAGGAGCATCTATGGTTACTGTACGGGGCATCTATGGCTACTGTACGGGGCATCAATGGCTACCGTAAGGAGCATCTATGGTTACTGTACGGGGCATCTATGGCTACTGTACGGGGCATCAATGGCTACCGTAAGGAGCATCTATGGTTACTGTACGGGGCATCTGTGGCTACTGTACGGGGCATCAATGGCTACCGTAAGGAGCATCTATGGTTACTGTACGGGGCATCTATGGCTACTGTACGGGGCATCAATGGCTACCGTAAGGAGCATCTATGGTTACTGTACGGGGCATCTGTGGCTACTGTACGGGGCATCAATGGCTACCGTAAGGAGCATCTATGGTTACTGTACGGGGCATCTATGGCTACTGTACGGGGCATCAATGGCTACTGTATGGAGCATCTGTAATGTGAACAAAAATGGAGGGCACCACTGGAAAGAGGTGTTCACCAGAGACTAGTCAAAAATATGTGACAGAAAAAAGAACAAAGCGACCAGCCTATGAATAGGGAACACCACATGTATGAGTAAAAAAATGTATGAAGTTTATTGAATACATCCAACACAGACATGGAATAACACAGACTCCATAAAAACATTTAAAAACATGTGGAAAAGTGGTGAGTCAAATCATGAAATAATGATATGATAAACCTCCCACATCAACAGACCCCACAGACAATGTATGAATGAGCACTATAAAGTGTCTAATGAGGAACAGTCTCTAAAACAAACAAATGAAAAAAGGCATTAAACATGAAAAATCAAAATGCCTGACTGGTTTGGAAAGAGAACTATTCACAGCACCATGAATATATTAAGCACATATGAAACCCCTGAACTGGCATCTATGTACTCACTGATGTAGTTAATGAGCACACACTCCTGTGGACTGCATATAACAAAAAAAAAAAAAAAAAGTTGAGCAGATGGAAAAATATCAAAAGCCCATATGGGACAGCAGTACTAATGCCCTTGCACCTCTAATAAGGTCGTTGCAGACATACAGACCACAAATGGCAGAGACAATGAAGGCAGAAAAGGTCAAATAAACCAAAGCTCCATAATATGCCAGTGCATATGAAAAATAAAGTGCCTGGTGCTTCTGTGGGATGAGTGTGCGGGGGGAGCAAACCCCACGCGTATCGCCACCAGAAAGTGGCTTTCTCAAGGGAGAAATAAAGCGCTGTATGGAGCATCTATGGCTACTGTACGGGGCATCTATGGCTACTGTACGGAGCATCTATGGCTACTGTACGGGGCATCTATGGCTACTGTACGGAGCATCTATGGCTACTGTACGGGGCATCTATGGCTACTGTACGGGGCATCTATGGCTACTGTACGGGGCATCTATGGCTACTGTACGGGGCATCTATGGCTACTGTATGGAGCATCTATGGCTACTGTACGGGGCATCTATGGCGCATCTATGGCTACTGTACGGGGCATCTATGGCTACTGTACGGAGCATCTATGGCTACTGTACGGAGCATCTATGGCTACAGTATGGAGCATCTATGGCTATTGTATGGAGCATCTATGGCTACTGTACGGGTATCTATGGCTACACTGCAGGACAAGACCCAATACATTTGTTCTATTTTTCACCTTTGCACCTTTGTTATTTTTATTTATTAATTTTTACTTTATTTTTTTTAAGCCTCCCCCACCCCTGAGGACTTGAACCTTCGATTGTTTGATCCTTATTCTATGTACTGCTATGCCACTCTTTACAGTAGGAGCACCATGATTGGTGACACCAGAGACCTTTGTTGGGCCCTCAGCTGCGGTGGCTACCCATTGGCTTCTCACGATTCTGTTGCCAGGTTAGTGATAGATGCAAGAATCATTATGCCAGAAAATGAGGCAGTTTAAACATCACCGTCAGAGGCCGATGACAGTGTTTCAATGGTTAAACAACAGCAGTTGAAGTTTGCTCCAGTTGCTGCTGTCAGCAGTAGGTGCTGGCTGTACAACACAGCCGGCATCTGCCCGGTTCAGAGCAGTCTCAGCTACTGCTCCATAGGACATAAGAAGAACTCCTATCAAATATGACTGTAAGGAGTTAAAGGGACATTAAGACCTGAAGCTTCTATCACTTATCCCTGGATTGGTAACGAGTCCCACTGAGCCCCATTTTAGCCCTCGGTAACGTCGTCCATTTATCATCATTGGTTAAGATCCTATTTTGATAAATGTTTCGGGCAGGACAAATGGAAACTCATAACAGCCGCCAATGATCTGATGCCAATTCATGCCGATGCAGCTTGTGGTGGGCTACTGTACACGTCCATGTTTATTCGGTAAAGAAGGTCAGAGAGACGTTCAGGCCACTTCACTAGCATTGTTTGCCATCTCTGGAGAACATAGACCTCCCCTCACAAGCCACCATGCTGGGCTCACTCACAACACAACTCTACTGCCCTCCATAAAGAGCGTCACCTAAGTGACTGGGAAGGAAACGATGGCCTCATTTATGGCCTACGCGGCTGTGGTAGAATGAAAGCGGAGTTCTGACTGGTTACTCTGGTAAAATGAAAGATGCATTCTGATTGGTTGCTTTGGGGAACAACAATAGTTTTATTTAAAAAATTGCAATAAACGAGGCCCGTAAAGAGTCATCCTGTACAACTACATAAGGGAAACAAGGGGCTGTAGTATCAGACGTACAAGAGGCTTTGTACTGCAGGGTATCATCCCCATACAATCCTCTGCCATTCAGCTTCTCCTAGTTTCCCTAATGCAGATTATCACATTTCCATGTCACAAAAACATTTGCATAGTGGTTATTAATACTGAGAACCGTACCGACTAGCTGCAGCACATTGCCCTGGTCCTCGGCTACACTGCCGCACATTGCCCTGGTCCTCGGCTACACTGCCGCACATTGCCCTGGTCCTCGGCTACACTGCCGCACATTGCCCTGGTCCTCGGCTACACTGCCGCACATTGCCCTGGTCCTCGGCTACACTGCCGCACATTGCCCTGGTCCTCGGCTACACTGCCGCACATTGCCCTGGTCCTCGGCTACACTGCCGCACATTGCCCTGGTCCTCGGCTACACTGCCGCACATTGCCCTGGTCCTCGGCTACACTGCCGCACATTGCCCTGGTCCTCGGCTACACTGCAGCACATTGCCCTGGTCCTCGGCTACACTGCCGCACATTGCCCTGGTCCTCGGCTACACTGCAGCACATTGCCCTGGTCCTCGGCTACACTGCAGCACATTGCCCTGGTCCTCGGCTACACTGCCGCACATTGCCCTGGTCCTCGGCTACACTGCAGCACATTGCCCTGGTCCTCGGCTACACTGCCGCACATTGCCCTGGTCCTCGGCTACACTGCCGCACATTGCCCTGGTCCTCGGCTACACTGCCGCACATTGCCCTGGTCCTCGGCTACACTACCGCACATTGCCCTGGTCCTCGGCTACACTGCCGCACATTGCCCTGGTCCTCGGCTACACTGCCGCACATTGCCCTGGTCCTCGGCTACACTGCAGCACATTGCCCTGGTCCTCGGCTACACTGCCGCACATTGCCCTGGTCCTCGGCTACACTGCCGCACATTGCCCTGGTCCTCGGCTACACTGCCGCACATTGCCCTGGTCCTCGGCTACACTGCCGCACATTGCCCTGGTCCTCGGCTACACTGCCGCACATTGCCCTGGTCCTCGGCTACACTGCAGCACATTGCCCTGGTCCTCGGCTACACTGCCGCACATTGCCCTGGTCCTCGGCTACACTGCCGCACATTGCCCTGGTCCTCGGCTACACTGCCGCACATTGCCCTGGTCCTCGGCTACACTGCCGCACATTGCCCTGGTCCTCGGCTACACTGACGCACATTGCCCTGGTCCTCGGCTACACTGTAGCACATTGCCCTGGTCCTCGGCTACACTGCCGCACATTGCCCTGGTCCTCGGCTACACTGCCGCACATTGCCCTGGTCCTCGGCTACACTGCAGCACATTGCCCTGGTCCTCGGCTACACTGCAGCACATTGCCCTGGTCCTCGGCTACACTGCAGAACATTGCCCTGGTCCTCGGCTACACTGCAGGACATTGCCCTGGTCCTTGGCTACACTGCCGGACATTGCCCTGGTCCTCGGCTACACTGCAGGACATTGCTCTAGTCCTCGGCTACACTGCAGGACATTGCCCTGGTCCTCCGCTACATTACAGCATATTGCTCTTAGTCCTCGGCTACACTGCAGGACATTGCCCTGGTCCTCGGCTACACTGCAGCACATTGCCCTGGTCCTCGGCTACACTGCAGCACATTGCCCTGGTCCTCGGCTACACTGCAGCACATTGCCCTGGTCCTCGGCTACACTGCAGCACATTGCCCTGGTCCTCGGCTACACTGCAGGACATTGCCCTGGTCCTCGGCTACACTGCAGGACATTGCCCTGGTCCTCGGCTACACTGCAGCACATTGCCCTGGTCCTCGGCTACACTGCAGCACATTGCCCTGGTCCTCGGCTACACTGCAGAACATTGCTCTGGTCCTCGGCTACACTGCAGGACATTGATCTAGTCCTCGGCTACACTGCAGGACATTGATCTAGTCCTCGGCTACACTGCCGCACATTGCCCTGGTCCTCGGCTACACTGCAGGACATTGCCCTGGTCCTCGGCTACACTGCAGGACATTGCTCTAGTCCTCGGCTACACTGCAGGACATTGCCCTGGTCCTCGGCTACACTACAGCATATTGCTCTTAGTCCTCGGCTACACTGCAGCACATTGCCCTAGTCCTCGGCTACACTGCAGCACATTGCCCTAGTCCTCGGCTACACTGCAGCACATTGCCCTGGTCCTCGGCTACACTGCAGCACATTGCCCTGGTCCTCGGCTACACTGCAGAACATTGCTCTGGTCCTCGGCTACACTGCAGGACATTGATCTAGTCCTCGGCTACACTGCAGGAAATTGCTCTAGTCCTCGGCTACTCTGCAGGAAATTGCTCTAGTCCTCGGCTACACTGCAGCACATTGCTCTAGTCCTCGGCTACACTAAAGGACATTGCTCTAGTCTTGCAGTGTAGCCAAGGACTAGGGCAATGTGCTGCAGTGTAGCCGAGGACTAGGGCAATGTGCTGCAGTGTAGCCGAGGTCTAGGGCAATGTGCTGCAGTGTAGCCGAAGACTAGAACAATGTGCTGCAGTGTAGCTGAAGTCCAGAGCTGCAGCACATTGCTCTAGTTCTCGGCTACACTGCAGGGCATTGTTCTAGACCTCGGCTACACTACAGCAAATTGCTCTTGACCTCGGCTACACCGCAGCACATTGCTCTAGTCCTCGGCTACACCGCAGCACATTGCTCTAGTCCTCGGCTACACCGCAGCACATTGCTCTAGTCCTCGGCTACACCGCAGCACATTGCTCTAGTCCTCGGCTACACCGCAGCACATTGCTCTAGTCCTCGGCTACACCGCAGCACATTGCTCTGGTCCTCGGCTACACTGCAGCACATTGCCCTGGTCCTCGGCTACACTGCAGGACATTGCCCTGGTCCTCGGCTACACTGCAGGACATTGCTCTAGTCCTCGGCTACACTGCAGGACATTGCCCTGGTCCTCGGCTACACTACAGCATATTGCTCTTAGTCCTCGGCTACACTGCAGCACATTGCCCTAGTCCTCGGCTACACTGCAGCACATTGCCCTAGTCCTCGGCTACACTGCAGCACATTGATCTAGTCCTCGGCTACACTGCAGGACATTGATCTAGTCCTCGGCTACACTGCAGGAAATTGCTCTAGTCCTCGGCTACTCTGCAGGAAATTGCTCTAGTCCTCGGCTACACTGCAGCACATTGCTCTAGTCCTCGGCTACACTAAAGGACATTGCTCTAGTCTTGCAGTGTAGCCAAGGACTAGGGCAATGTGCTGCAGTGTAGCCGAGGACTAGGGCAATGTGCTGCAGTGTAGCCGAGGTCTAGGGCAATGTGCTGCAGTGTAGCCGAAGACTAGAACAATGTGCTGCAGTGTAGCTGAAGTCCAGAGCTGCAGCACATTGCTCTAGTTCTCGGCTACACTGCAGGGCATTGTTCTAGACCTCGGCTACACTACAGCAAATTGCTCTTGACCTCGGCTACACCGCAGCACATTGCTCTAGTCCTCGGCTACACCGCAGCACATTGCTCTAGTCCTCGGCTACACCGCAGCACATTGCTCTAGTCCTCGGCTACACCGCAGCACATTGCTCTAGTCCTCGGCTACACCGCAGCACATTGCTCTAGTCCTCGGCTACACCGCAGCACATTGCTCTAGTCCTCGGCTACACCGCAGCACATTGCTCTAGTCCTCGGCTACACCGCAGCACATTGCTCTAGTCCTCGGCTACACCGCAGCACATTGCTCTGGTCCTCGGCTACACTGCAGCACATTGCCCTGGTCCTCGGCTACACTGCCGCACATTGCCCTGGTCCTCGGCTACACTGCAGCACATTGCCCTGGTCCTCGGCTACACTGCAGCACATTGCCCTGGTCCTCGGCTACACTGCAGCACATTGCCCTGGTCCTCGCCTACACTGCAGGACATTGCCCTGGTCCTCGGCTACACTGCAGGACATTGCCCTGGTCCTCGGCTACACTGCAGCACATTGCCCTGGTCCTCGGCTACACTGCAGCACATTGCCCTGGTCCTCGGCTACACTGCAGAACATTGCTCTGGTCCTCGGCTACACTGCAGGACATTGATCTAGTCCTCGGCTACACTGCAGGACATTGATCTAGTCCTCGGCTACACTGCCGCACATTGCCCTGGTCCTCGGCTACACTGCAGGACATTGCCCTGGTCCTCGGCTACACTGCAGGACATTGCTCTAGTCCTCGGCTACACTGCAGGACATTGCCCTGGTCCTCGGCTACACTACAGCATATTGCTCTTAGTCCTCGGCTACACTGCAGCACATTGCCCTAGTCCTCGGCTACACTGCAGCACATTGCCCTAGTCCTCGGCTACACTGCAGCACATTGATCTAGTCCTCGGCTACACTGCAGGACATTGATCTAGTCCTCGGCTACACTGCAGGAAATTGCTCTAGTCCTCGGCTACTCTGCAGGAAATTGCTCTAGTCCTCGGCTACACTGCAGCACATTGCTCTAGTCCTCGGCTACACTAAAGGACATTGCTCTAGTCTTGCAGTGTAGCCAAGGACTAGGGCAATGTGCTGCAGTGTAGCCGAGGTCTAGGGCAATGTGCTGCAGTGTAGCCGAAGACTAGAACAATGTGCTGCAGTGTAGCTGAAGTCCAGAGCTGCAGCACATTGCTCTAGTTCTCGGCTACACTGCAGGGAATTGTTCTAGACCTCGGCTACACTACAGCAAATTGCTCTTGACCTCGGCTACACCGCAGCACATTGCTCTAGTCCTCGGCTACACCGCAGCACATTGCTCTAGTCCTCGGCTACACCGCAGCACATTGCTCTAGTCCTCGGCTACACCGCAGCACATTGCTCTAGTCCTCGGCTACACCGCAGCACATTGCTCTAGTCCTCGGCTACACCGCAGCACATTGCTCTAGTCCTCGGCTACACCGCAGCACATTGCTCTAGTCCTCGGCTACACCGCAGCACATTGCTCTAGTCCTCGGCTACACCGCAGCACAATGCTCTAGTCCTCGGCTACACCGCAGCACATTGCTCTAGTCCTCGGCTACACCGCAGCACATTGCTCTAGTCCTCGGCTACACCGCAGCACATTGCTCTAGTCCTCGACTACACTGCAGCACATTTCCCTGGTCTTCGGCTACACTGCAGCACATTGCCCTGATCCTCGGCTACACTGCAGCACATTGCCCTGGTCCTCGGCTACACTGCAGGACATTGCCCCGGTCCTCGGCTACACTGCAGGACATTGCCCTGGTCCTCGGCTACACTGCAGCACATTGCCCTGGTCCTCGGCTACACTGCAGCACATTGCCCTGGTCCTCGGCTACATTACAGCATATTGCTCTTAGTCCTCGGCTACACTGCAGCACATTGCCCTAGTCCTCGGCTACACTGCAGCACATTGATCTAGTCCTCGGCTACACTGCAGGACATTGATCTAGTCCTCGGCTACACTGCAGGAAATTGCTCTAGTCCTCGGCTACTCTGCAGGAAATTGCTCTAGTCCTCGGCTACACTGCAGCACATTGCTCTAGTCCTCGGCTACACTGCAGCACATTGCTCTAGTCCTCGGCTACACTAAAGGACATTGCTCTAGTCTTGCAGTGTAGCCAAGGACAAGGGCAATGTGCTGCAGTGTAGCCGAGGACTAGGGCAATGTGCTGCAGTGTAGCCGAGGTCTAGGGCAATGTGCTGCAGTGTAGCCGAAGACTAGAACAATGTGCTGCAGTGTAGCTGAAGTCCAGAGCTGCAGCACATTGCTCTAGTTCTCGGCTACACTGCAGGGCATTGCTCTTGACCTCGGCTACACCGCAGCACATTGCTCTAGTCCTCGGCTACACCGCAGCACATTGCTCTAGTCCTCGGCTACACCGCAGCACATTGCTCTAGTCCTCGGCTACACCGCAGCACATTGCTCTAGTCCTCGGCTACACCGCAGCACATTGCTCTAGTCCTCGGCTACACCGCAGCACATTGCTCTAGTCCTCGGCTACACCGCAGCACATTGCTCTAGTCCTCGGCTACACCGCAGCACATTGCTCTAGTCCTCGGCTACACCGCAGCACATTGCTCTAGTCCTCGGCTACACCGCAGCACATTGCTCTAGTCCTCGGCTACACCGCAGCACATTGCTCTAGTCCTCGGCTACACCGCAGCACATTGCTCTAGTCCTCGGCTACACCGCAGCACATTGCTCTAGTCCTCGGCTACACCGCAGCACATTGCTCTAGTCCTCGGCTACACCGCAGCACATTGCTCTAGTCCTCGGCTACACCGCAGCACATTGCTCTAGTCCTCGGCTACACCGCAGCACATTGCTCTAGTCCTCGGCTACACCGCAGCACATTGCTCTAGTCCTCGGCTACACTGCAGCACATTGCTCTAGTCCTCGGCTACACTGAAGCACAGTGCTCTAGTCGTCGGCTACACTGAAGCACAGTGCTCTAGTCCTCGGCTACACTGCAGCACATTGCTCTAGTCCTCGGCTACACTGCAGCACATTGCTCTAGTCCTCGGCTACACTGCAGCACATTGCTCTAGTCCTCGGCTACACTGCAGCACATTGCTCTAGTCCTCGGCTACACTGCAGCACATTGCTCTTGTCCTCGGCTACACTGCAGCACATTGCTCTAGTCCTCGGCTACACTGCAGCACATTGCTCTAGTCCTCTGCTACACTGCAGCACAGTGCTCTAGTCCTCGGCTACATTGCAGCACATTGCACTAGTCCTCGGCTACACTGCAGCACATTGATCTTGACCTCTGTTACACTGCAGCACATAGCAAAACCAAAGGAAAAAACAATGTGTGTATATACCCTAAAAAAATAAATAAGTAAAAAAGCAAGTGCGTTAAATAACATAGGGTACTTGGTAAACACTATTTTGATCAAAAAAGTATAAAGCTGTCCCACCACGGCAAGGTGTACCCATTTGAGACAGTAACTACACTAACGGTTAAAACCTACCTAGTGTGAATAGTGGCAGAGTCTCTGGGTCCCATCCGGACACCCAGCTTCAGAGGGACTATAAGTGAACTACACAGCTCAGTAGAAAGGAGGCAACACCCTATTTGTACTGAATACAAAAATGCTGAGGAAAAACCAAAAAAACTGAACTGGAATAGACTTGAATGACATGCATGATGTAAAAGCATGTTCACACTGGCCATAAAACCATGCAAAACCAAAGGAAAAAACAATGTGTGTATATACCCTAAAAAATAAATAAGTAAAAAAGCAAGTGCATTAAATAACATAGGGTACTTGGTAAACACTATTTTGATCAAAAAAGTATAAAGCTGTCCCACCACGGCAAGGTGTACCCATTTGATACAGTAACTACACTAACTGTTAAAACCTACCTAGTGTGAATAGTGGCAGAGTCTATGAGTCCCAAACGGACACCCAGCTTCAGAGGGACTATAAGGCTGTGTGCACACGCTGCGGATTAGGTGCGGATTCATCCGCGCGGATTTTGTAGAAACCGCAGGTCAAAATACCTGCGGTTTTACCTGCGGATTGCTCTGCGGTTTTGCCCTGCGGTTTTTCATCTCCTCAATGGAGGAGATGGCAAACCGCAGGAGAATCCACCGAAAGAATTGACATGTCAATTCTTTCTGCGGATTGAAAACCGCAGATAATCTGCGCGGAAAATTCCGCACCGTCTGCACTGCGGTTTTTGATTCCCATAGGGAACCGCAGCAAAATCCGCAGCGTGTGCACACAGCCTAAGTGAACTACACAGCTCGGTAGAAAGGAGGCCACACCCTATTTGTACTTTTCCTTTTGTTTTGCTTGCTTTTATGGCCAGTGTGAACATGCTTTTACATCATGCATGTCATTCAAGTCTACTCCAGTTCAGTTTTTTGTTTTTTTTTCAGCATTTTTGTATTCACTTATAGTCCCTCTGAAGCTGGGTGTCCGGTTGGGACCCAGAGACTCTGCCACTATTCACACTAGGTAGGTTTTAACCGTTTGTGTAGTTAATATCTCAAATGGGTACACCTTGCCGTGGTGGAACAGCTTTATACTTTTTTGATCAAAATAGTGTTTACCAAGTACCCTATGTTATTTAATGCATTTGCTTTTTTACTTATTTATTTTTTTTAGGGTATATACACACATTGTTTTTTTCCTTTGGTTTTGCTTGCTTTTATGGCCAGTGTGAACATGCTTTTACATCATGCATGTCATTCAAGTCTACTCCAGTTCAGTTTTTTGGTTTTTCTACTGCAGCACATTGCTCTAGACCTTGGCTACACTGCAGCACATTGCCCTAGACCTTGGCTACACTGCAGAGACATTGCCCTAGACCTTGGCTACACTGCAGCACATTGCCCTAGACCTTGGCTACACTGCAGAGACATTGCCCTAGACCTCAGCTACACTGCTAGACATTGCTCTAGACCTCAGCTACACTGCAGCACATTGCTCTAGTCCTCGGCTACATGCAACACATTGCTCTAGTCCTTGGCTAAACTGCAGGACATGGCTCTGGTCCTCGGCTACATTACAGCATATTGCTCTAGTCCTTGGCTACACGGCTAGACATTGCTCTAGTCCTTGGCTACACTGCAGGACATTGCTCTAATCCTTGGCTACACTGCAGGACATTGCTCTAGTCCTTGGCTACACAGCAGCACATTGCCCTAGACCTTGGCTACACTGCAGAAACATTGCCCTAGACCTCGGCTACACTGCAGCACATTGCTCTAGACCTCGGCTACACTGCAGCACATTGCTCTCGTCCTCGGCTACACTGCAGCACATTGCTCTAGTCTTTGGCTACACTGCAGGACATTGCTCTAGTCCTCGGTTACTGCAAGACATTGCTCTAGTCCTCGGTTACACTGCAAGACATTGCTCTAGTCCTCGGCTACACTGCAGGACATGGCTCTGGTCCTCGGCTACATTACAGCATATTGCTCTAGTCCTTGGCTACATGGCTAGACATTGCTCTAGTCCTTGGCTACACTGCAGCACATTGACCTAGACCTTGGCTACACTGCAGCACATTGCCCTAGACCTTGGCTACACTGCAGAGACATTGCCCTAGACCTCGGCTACACTGCTAGACATTGCTCTAGACCTTGGCTACACTGCAGCACATTGCTCTCGTCCTCGACTACACTGCAGCACATTGCTCTCGTCCTCGGCTACACTGCAGCACATTGCTCTACTCCTCGGTTACTACAAGACATTGCCCTAGTCCTCGGCTACACTGCAAGATATTGCTCTAGTCCTCGGCTACACTGCAGGACATGCTCTTATGCTCGGCTACACTGCAGCCACATTGCCCTAGTCCTCGGCTACACTGCAGGACATTGCCCTAGTCCTCGGCTACACTGCAGGACATTGCCCTAGTCCTCGGCTACACTGCAGGACATTGCCCTAGTCCTCGGCTACACTGCAGGACATTGCCCTAGTCCTCGGCTACACTGCAGGACATTGCCCTAGTCCTCGGCTACACTGCAGGACATTGCCCTAGTCCTCGGCTACACTGCAGGACATTGCCCTAGTCCTCGGCTACACTGCAGGACATTGCCCTAGTCCTCGGCTACACTGCAGGACATTGCCCTAGTCCTCGGCTACACTGCAGGACATTGCCCTAGTCCTCGGCTACAAGGCAGGACATTGCCCTAGTCCTCGGCTACAAGGCAGGACATTGCCCTAGTCCTCGGCTACAAGGCAGGACATTGCTCTAGTCCTCAGCTACACTGCAGCACATTGCCCTAGTCGTCGGCTATACTGCAGCACATTGCCCAAGTCTTTGGCTACACTGCAACACATTGCTCTAGTCTTTGGCTACACTGCAGGATATACAATACAACACTTTTTTACCTATATGATTTAATAGAGTTTAGATAGAAAAACCTCCACAGTCCAGGACCTAATCCGATCCCATCCAGTTGCCAGTCTTTATTATCCAAGATTACGAACACTACAGTGCGGCTCCTTTCAGACTGTAAGCTCTTTTGCACTTAGTTACATAACAATCGGCTTTGTGTTGGGGGCTATCAGACAAAGCTGAGCTGAATTTGTCATTTATCCTGGCACAACTTACATAAGACTGCAGGTAAACCTACCTCAAACCCAGACGAGTAAAATCACAAACTCAGCTCTGCTACATCTGTAACATTCCACAAACTTTCTTGTAACTCCACAGAGGAGGATTACATAATGTACTAGTGGAAACATGTCAGGATCTGCACCATATTAGAGGGGTCATCTATGGACAAGAAGCCTGGACTTTCTACAGCTTCTGTGCTGGGTTTGTCACTTACCTTCCAGGGGTCTGATCACAGCTGGGACTCAGCACATGTATTCAGGGCTCGATCATGTAAAGGAGTGAATATTGGGAAACTTCCTGCACCTTCTGTGCCAGGATATCTGCTATACAGTATGCAGCATAGGGGGAGGGGGCTCTTAAAGCTGAACTGTTTCTTCCTGAGGATAAACTTTATACTGATGATATACACAAAAATGCAGGATCAGATATATACAGTAAGTGCACATAGAAATTCACTATCACTATTGCTGCATATATAATGCAAAAACTGCAACTTTTGAGTTTTTTTCCAAGATTTTCAATGTTTTTGCTCCATTTTTGCTGCAAAAACTCCTAAAAAAAACCCCCACTCAGTGTGCGCACAGCCTTAAGGTTCTACTCTCATGTCCAGTAATTATCCGTTAGAACGGATCCAGCAGAAATCCGTTTTATGACGGAGAAAAAAGTTGTGTCTGCACAACTTTTTGGCTAACAGATTTCCTCTGGATCCGTTCTAACGGATGATTACTGGACATGTGAACATAGCCTTATACTGTCAAACAGAACAGAAAAAAATGTCTTCTGCACTCAAAATTAGCAAAAAAAAATATGTGCAGTAAAAATGACCTGGCAACATGATTCCTTGGGGTCTGTTTGATAATTAATTTGACCCTCCACCGGCATCATAGCGTCTTCCAGTGATTCCACTAATGTAGGTGAGCACCTACATTACTGGCATTCAGAATGGACAGAACAATCTAACGACTCATTCAGATGTCCATGCACATAGGACCGAGATCGGACCACAATGCACGGACTGGCCGCGGAGAGACGTGGGGGCAGAGTGGAGAGACATGGCTGTAGAGTGGAGAGAAACGGGGGCAGAATAGAGAGACAAGGTGGCAGGATGGAGTCAAACGATGCAGAATGGGAGAACATATGGGGCCAGGAATGAGACACATCGGGTCCAGAATGGAGTACATATGGGAGCAGGATGTAGGACATTTTTACTTTAGGGACTAATTATGGGATAATATTACTGCTGTGATGTATTTCATTTTTGAAGATACTGTTTTTAGTGTGTGGGAGGAGAGTTTGTTACTGTGCAGGGCGACACGGTCACTTTTTTTCTTCATCTGGCGTAGTGTAGAAGTTGGGGAAAAATTTGAGAATGTGCTCTAGATGACTTATTTTCTGCAGACACACGTCCTGGCTGGAAGAAGTGATGGCGGTCTGTGCTGGATGAAGATAAAAGATTTTAACTAGTAGAGACATCTCCGGTCAGTCAGTGTGTCACCTGTACACTGACACTATACTATATACAAAGCTCCTGTGTATAATGTCACGGGTGATCACTGTATTACCTGTACACTGACACTATATACAGAGCTCCTGTGTATAATGTCATGGGTGATCACTGTATTCCCTGTGCACTGACACTATATACAGAGCTCCTGTGTATAATGTCACCAGTGATCACTGTATTACCTGTACACTGACACTATATACAGAGCTGTGTATAACGTCACTGGTGATCACTATTATCTGTACACTGACACTATATATAGAGCTCCTGTGTATAATGTCACAGATGATCACTGTATTCCCTGTGCACTGACACTATATACAGAGCTCCTGTGTATAATGTCACCGGTGATCACTGTATTCCCTGTGCACTGACACTATATACAGAGCTTCTGTGTATAATGTCACTGGTGATCACTGTATTACCTGTACACTGACACTATATACAGAGCTCCTGTGTAAAATGTCACAGGTGATCACTGTATTACCTGTACACACACTATATACAGAGCTCCTGTGTATAATGTCACTGGTGATCACTGTATCACCTGTACACTGACACTATACACTAAATACAGAGCTCCTATGTATAATGTCACGGGTGATCATTGTATGACCTGGACACTGACAGTATATATAGAGCTACTGTGTATAATGTCACTGGTGACTCACTGTATTACCTGTACACTGACACTACATACAGAGCTTCTGTGTATAATGTCACTGGTGATCACTGTATTACCTGTATACTAACACTATATACAGAGCTTCTGCGTATAATGTAACTGGTGATCACTGTATTACCTGTACACTGACACTATATACAGAGCTTCTGTGTATAATGTCACAGGTGATCACTGTATTACCTGTACACTGACACTATACACTAAATACAGAGCTCCTATGTATAATGTCACAGGTGATCATTGTATGACCTGTACACTGACATTATATACAGAGCTTCTGTGTATGTCACTGGTGATCACTGTATTACCTGTACACTGACACTATATAAGAGTGTATAATGTCACTGGTGATCACTGTATTACCTGTACACTGACACTATATACAGAGCTGTGTATAATGTCACTGGTGATCACTGTATTACCTGTACACTGACACTATATACAGAGCTTCTGTGTATAATGTCACTGGTGATCACTGTATTACCTGTACTCTGACACTATATACAGAGCTTCTGTGTATAATGTCACTGTTGACTCACTGTATTACCTGTACACTGACACTATATAAAGAGCTTCTGTGTATGTCACAGGTGATCACTGTATTACCTGTACACTGACATTATATAAAGAGCTTCTGTGTATAATGTCACAGGTGATCACTGTATTACATGTACACTGACACTATATACAGAGCTTCTGTGTATAAGGTCACTGGTGATCACTGTATTACCTGTACACTGACACTGTATACTATATACAGAGCTCCTGTGTATAATGTCACTTATGGTAATAGTATTTTTTTTATTAACCCCTTCACCCCCAAGGGTGGTTTGCACGTTCATGATTGGGGCCAATTTTTACAATTCTGACCACTGTACCTTTATGAGGTCATAACTCTGGAACGCTTCCATAGATCCCGGTGATTCTGACATTGTTTTCTCGTGACATATTGTACTTCATATTAGTGGTAAAATTTCATTCAAATAACTTGCGTTTATTTGTGAAAAAAATGGAAATTTGGCAAAAATTTTGAAAATTTTGCAATTTTCCAACTTTGAATTTTTATGCCCTTAAATCACAGAGATACGGCACACAAAAAACTTGATAACTAACATTTCCCACATGTTTACTTTACATCAGCACAATTTTGGAACCAAAATTTTTTTTTGTTAAGAAGTTATAAGGGTTAAAAGTTGACCAGCGATTTCTCATTTTTACAACACCATTTTATTTTTAGGACCACATCACATTTGAAGCCACTTTGAGGGGTCTATATGATAGAAAATACCCAAAAGTGACACCATTCTAAAAACTGCACCCCTTAAGGTACTCAAAACCACATTCAAGAAGTTTATTAACCCTTTAGGTGCGTCACAGGAATTTTTTTTAATATTTAAAAAAAAATGAACATCTAACTTTTTTTCACAAAAAAAATACTTCAGGTTCAATTTTTTTTATTTTACCAAGGGTAACAGGAGAAATTGGACTGCAAAAGTTATTGTGCAATTTGTCCTGAGTACGCTGATACCTGATTTGTGGGGGGGGGAACGACTGTTTCGGCGCATGGCAGAGCTCAGAATGGAAGGAGCGCCGTTTGACTTTTTCAATGCAAAATTGGCTGGAATTCAGATCGGACGCCATGTCACGTTTGGAGAGTCCCTGATGTACCTAAACAGTGGAAACCCCCTACAAGTGACCCCATTTTGGAAACTAGACCCCCCAAGGAACTTATCTAGATATGTGGTGAGAACTTTGAACCCACAAGGGCTTTACAGAAGTTTATAACGTACAGCGGTACAATTAAAAAAATCATATTTTTTCCACAAAAATGATCTTTTCACCCCAATTTTTATTTTCCCAAGGGTAACAGGACCCTAAAAGTTATTGTGCAATTTGTCCTGAGTACGCTGATACCCCACATGTGGGGGTAAACCACTATTTGGGCGCATGGCAGAGCTCGGAAGGGAAGCAGCGCCATTTGACGTTTTTGGCTGGAATTGAGATCGGACACCATGTCGCGATTGGAAAACCCCTGATGTACCTAAACAGTGGAAACTCCCCACAAATGACACCATTTTGTAAACTAGACCCCCCAAGGAACTTATCTAGATGTGTGGTGAGCACTTTGAACCCCCCAGTGCTTCACAGAAGTTTATAACGCCCGGGCGTGAAAATAAAAAATTCGTATTTTTTCCACAAACATGATCTTTTAGTCACCATTTTTTTATTTTCCAAAGGGTATCAGGAGAAATTGGACCCCAAAAGTTGTTGTCCAATTTGTCCTGAGTATGCTGATACCCCATATGTGGGAGAAAACTACTGTATGGGCACACGTCGGGGCTCGGAAGGGAAGTAGTGACGTTTTGGAATGCAGACATTGATGGAATGGTCTGCGGGTGTCATGTTGCCTTTGGAGAGCCCCTAATGTACCTAAACAGTGGAAACCCCCCACAAATGACCCCATTTTGAAAACTAGACCCCCTAAGGAACTTATCTAGATGTGAGGTGAGCACTTTGAACCCCCAAAGGCTTCACAGAAGTTTATAATGCCAGGGCATGAAAATAAAAAAATCGTATTTTTTCCACAGACGTGATCAATTAGTCCCCAATTTTTTCACTTTCCCAAGGGTAACAGGAGAAATTGGACCCCAAAAGTTGTTGTCCAATTTGTCATGAGTACGCTGACACCCCATATGTGGGAGAAAACTACTGTATGGACACACGTCGGGGCTCGGAAGGGAAGCAGTGACGTTTTGGAATGCAGACTTTGATGGAATGGTCTGCGGGTGTCATGTGCGTTTGGAGAGCCCCTGATGTACCTAAACTATTGAAACTCCCCACAAGTGACCCCATTTTGGACACTAGACCCCCCACGGAACTTATCTAGATGTGTGGTGAGCACTTTGAACCCCCAAGTGCTTCACAGAAGTTTATAATGCTCGGACGTGAAAATAAAAAAATCATTTTTTTCCACAAAAATGATATTTTTGCCCCCAATTTTTTATTTTCCTAAGGGTAACAGGAGAAATTGGACCCCAAAAATTGTTTTGCAATTTGTCCTGAGTAGGCCGATACCCTACATGTGGGGGTAAAACACTGTTTGGGCGCATGGCAGAGCTTGGAAGGGAAGGAGCACCATTTGACTTTTTCAACTCAGAATTGGCTGGAATTGAGATCAGACGCCATGTTGCATTTGGAGAGCACCTGATGTGCCCAAACAGTGGAAACCCCCAATTCTAACTCCAATCCGAACCCCAACACACCCCTAACCCTAATCTCAGCCCTAACCCTAATGGAAAAATGGAAATAAATACATTTTTTTTATTTTATTTTTCCCTAACTAAGAGGGTGATAACGGGGGGTTTGATTTACTATTTATGGCGGTTTTTATGTTTGGCAGCTGTCACACGCTAAAAGACACTTTTTATTGTAAAAATAGTTTTTGCATCACCACATATTGAGAGCTATAATTTTTCCGTATTTTGACCCACCGAGTCATGTGAGGTCTTATTTTTTGCGGGACGAGTTGACGTTTTTATTGGTACCATTTTTGGGCACGTGACATTTTTTGATCGCTTTTTATTCCGATTTTGGGGACGCAGAATGAACAAAAACCAGCGTTTCATGAATTTCTTTTGGGGGGGTGCGTTTACACCGTTCCGCGTGCGGTAAAATTGATAAAGCGGTTTTATTCTTCGGGTCAGTACGGTTACAGCGATACCTCATTTAGGTCGTTTTTTTATGTTTTGTCGGTTTTATGCAATGAAAACTATTTTATATAAAAAATAATTATTTTTGCATCGCTTTATTCTGCGAGCTATAACTTTTTATTTTTTTCTCTGATGATGCTGTGTGGCGGCTCGTTTTTTGCGGGACAAGATGACTTTTTCAGCAATACCATGGATATTTATATGCGTCTTTTTGATCGTGCGTTATTACACTTTTTGTTTGGCGGTATGATAATAAATCATTTTTTGCTTCGTTTTTTATTTTTATTTTTTAAGGGGTTCGCTAAGGGGTTAACTAATGGGACAGTTTTATAGGGCGGGTCGTTACGGACGCGGCGATACCTAATATGTGTACTTTTATTGTTTTGTTTTTTTTTATTTCCAAAAAATGGATTTATTTGGGGGAATATTTTTTTTTTTTTTTAATTTATTTGGCGATTTTTTTTAAATTATTTTAACACTTTTTTTTTTTTAACTTTATTAAATAGTCCCAGGTGGGACATCACTGTCCTGTGACAGATCGCTGATCTGTCACATCACAGATCACTGTGACAGATCAGCAATCTGTCACAGGCATTGAAGACTTCCTCTTGCCTGCGCTTTGCAGGCACTGAGGAAGCCAGCTTCCTGCAGGCCCCCGAAGGTCCCCGTCGCCATCTTGGATTCGGGGGCCTGCAGGAAAGGAGCCCCCCGCAGCAGCGCTGCACATTGCGCTGCCGTGGGGGGCTCAGGGAAGCACGGAGGGAGCCCCCTCCCTGCCGATGCTTCCCTTGAACCCCCGGTACACCGCGATCGTGTTTGATCGCGGTGTGCAAGGGGTTAACGTGTCGGGGGCGGTCCGTGATCACCCCTGACACATTGTGCCGGGTGTCAGCTGTGATAATCAGCTGACACCTGGCCGCGATCAGCGGCGCTCACCACGTGGGCGCCGCTGATTGCAGTAGACGTACTATCCTGTCCATGGGCATAGGGGCCCAGGTCACATGGACGGGATAGTACGTCTGATGTCAGAAAGGGGTTAATGATCAGTATTTTAGTATTCTGTCACTATGTGGTAGTAATATGTGGTCCCGCCATGATGTGGTGGTATTTGTCCTTTGTATGAGGTATTATTTGGTCACTGTGTGGTGGTAATATGTGGTCCGGCCATGGTGTGGTGGTATTTGTCACTTGTATGTGGCATTATTCTGTCATTATGGGGTGGTAATATGTGGTCTGGTCATGGTGTGGCAGTATTTGTCTCTTGAATGTGGTATTATTAATTTACTATCTGGAGGTAATATGTTGCCCGACTATGGTGTGATGGTATTTCTCGCTTGTATGTGGTATTATTCGGGAACGATGTGGTGGTAACGTGTGGTCCGGCTATGATGTGGTGATATGCGTCCCATGTATGTAGTATTATTGTTAATTTAAAAAAAATTATGTGACTCATTCCCTTAAAGAAAAATAAATAAAAATATACCTAAAAAGAGTATTAAGGCTTGAGAAAGGCTCACACCTTGAGCCAAAACAACATAGAAGCCCATATGGGCTAATAAACCACTATATTTTTTCTAAGAAGAGCGCTGTCTTCATTTTTTTCGTACCATCTTTTTTGTGCTAAAGAGTATTGGATATATTAAAAAATGTTTAATAGGTTAGAGCAAAGTAGAGCCCGGCCAAAAGAGTCTACCTTGTCGTGGTGGCAGGCTTAAAAAATCTTTTGGCCAAAACAAAAGCTGATGGCTGTGTGTGTGTGATTGGTGTTAGATGGGAACTGTTAGGGCTCATACTCATCTGCGAGGAAAACGGACGAGTGCAATCCGATAAAAAAAAAAAATTGGATTACACTTAGGGCAATGTTAATCTGTGATTCCCTGCTCATCTGTGATTTTTTTTCTCAGCTGAAATCATATGGAGAAAAAAAATGCTGCGATTGTCCTCGTATACCAGTTGGGACATTAGTGGTCTGCTGACCTCAGATCGGTGTGCATGGGCGTCTGAATGAGCCTTAATACACATTGCACAGAATCTACCGTAGTTAATTGTTAACCTTGGTGTTTAGTCTGCCAGAAAGTCAACTGTCAGAATTGTGACACCAAGTTAAGGGAGTTCAGAGATTAATCCGCTCAGTGCCGCTCCCGTCTCTTCCAAAGTCAAAATTAAGACTTAATAGACAATACAAAGTGGACTCTATGGACAATCCATGTAATAATTGACTTACTGAGACGATTCCAGCAGGGAACCATTGCTTTACATCTGATTAATCATCTCCGAACAGAACTACGAAGCTGTGCTTAGAAATTCTGGCATTTATGAAAGGTTTATAATATGGCAAATATAATATATTTTAAGTTATTTCATTAGGGGAACTATAGGCCCCGTCTCACGTAGCGAGATCGCTGATGCGTCACCGATTTTGTGACACAACAGCGATTTCGCTACGTGTGACACATAGCGGCGACCGGGCCCCCCCGCTGGATATCGCTGATTGTGCTCGAATGTCCTGGGCCATTTTTTGATCGTCGGCGTCCCGCTGGCCAGCATGCATCGCTGTGTTTGACGCCGGCGAGCGACCTCATTGGTGACGCAGAACTCAGGGACGCAGGTGTTAGTCGTCAGAGTAGCTGCTGTGTGACAAAGCACCAGCGATCCCTACCAGGTCGTATCGTTGTCAGGATCGCTGGTGCGTCGTTGAAGAGATCTGGCTGTTTGGCAGCTTACTAGAGATCATGTAGCGACGCACCAGCAATTCCAACAGGTCAGATCATTGTCGGGATCGCTGGTTGGTCGCTATGTGAAATGGGGCCCTAAAGGGCATGTCACACTTAGCGATATCGCTAGCAATATCGCTATAACTTGTGACGTTATAGCGATATTGCTAGCGACATCACTATGTCTGATACTTACCTCCGACCGCTCCCCCGCTGGTTATCGCTGATCGTGCGAGAACGTCCAGGACTGTTTCTCGTCGTCAGCTTCCTGTGGCGCTTCTTGTGGAGAGACGAGTGACTCGTGGAGCCGGGCGGGAGGACGCAGGATCGCCGCGTCTGACAGGTAAGTAGCGACCCCCGTCCCCAGCGATGTTGCTGGTGAGATCTGCCTGTGTGGCAGCTCACTAGCGACCAATTAGCGATGCACCAGCGATCCTGACCGCGTCATATCGCTGGTTGGGATCGCTGGTACATCGCCAAGTGTGACAATACCTTAAGTCTCCTGGGTGTGGTGGCAAGAATGGGATGCACTTCATTAGTATGCAAAGTTCCCATTGTTTGTACTGATTCCCACATCAAAAGGTCTTTGGGACCAACAAGTATCAGCTTAGCAGGAGAACAATGTCTGTACCCAGCAGATACAATAGGTATAATGAAGATAATAATACCAAAGAATTTGTGTTTGCAATCATTTTCAGGAAGAAACTGAGTATTATCTGACAGAATTGCAGGGGTGTCAATACTTTTGGCCACAACTGTAGCTCCCCCAAGACACAGCAGTGTGCTCCTGAGGATTGACCATTCAGAATGGCGGCATGGCTGCACCAATGGCCCGAACAGTGCACTCTCCGGTGCGGCAAGGAGCTGTAGTTTTGCTTCTACACATCAGAGGAAAGCAGTGCAATGAAGCTGGCTGGTTCCAGGTAACTTCTACAGCAAAGTGCTGCTTTCCTTGCTTTGGAGACTGGCCAATGATGATAAACCGCAGAGGTGGCTGGTAACCTAAACAAAAAGCAGAAAACTATACAAACTATACAAAACAAGCAAAAAAACCCCAAAACAAAACACTATTAACCCCTTAGTGACAGAGCCATTTTGCAGCTTAATGACCGGGCCAATTTTTACAATTCTGACCACTGTCCCTTTATGAGGTAATAACTCTGGAATGCTTTAATGGATCCCGCTGATTCTGAGACTGGTTTTTCGTGACATATTGTACTTCATGTTAGTGGTAAAATTTCTTCGATATGGCTTGTGTTTATTTATGAAAAAAACGGAAATATGGTGAAAATTTTGAAAATTTTGCAATTTTCAGACTTGACACCATTCTAAAAACTAGACCCCTCAAGGTGCTCAATACCAAGAAGTTTATTAACCCTTTACGTGCTTCACAGGAACTAAAGCAATGTGGAGGGAAAAAATTTAACATTTAACTTTTTTTGGGCAAAAAATTTACTTAAAAAAATTGGTTTTGATTTTCACAAGTGTTAAAAGAGAAAATTAACCACAAAATTTGTTGTGCAATTTCTCCTGAATACGCCGATACCCCATATATGGGGGTAAACCACTTTTTCGGAGCATGGAAGAGCTCGCAAGGGAAGGAGCGTCGTTTGACTTTTTCAATGCAGAATTGGCTGGAATTGAGATCGGATGCCATGTTGCATTCGAAGAGCCCCTGATGTGCCTAAACAGTGGAAACCTCCAACAAGTGACCCCATTTGGGAAACTAGACCCCTTAAGAAACTTATCTAGATGTGTGGTGAGCACTTTGAACCCCCAAGGGCTTCACAGAAGTTTATAACGTAGAGCCGTGAAAATAAAATATCTTTTTTCCCACAAAAATGATCTTTTCGCCCCCAAATTTTTATTTTTAAAAGGGTAACAGGAGAAAGTATACCCCCACAGTTGTTGTGCAATTTCAATTTGTCCTGAGTACGCTGATACCCCATATGTGGGGGTAAAACACTGTTTAGGCACATTGCAGAGCTCAGAAAGGAAGGAGCGCCATTTGACTTTTTCAATGCAGAATTGGCTGGAATTACGATTGGACGCCATGTCACTTTTGGAGAGCACCTGATGTGACTAAACAGTGCAAAAAACCCCACAAGTGACACCATTTTGGAAACTAGACCCCTTAAGGAACTTATCTGGATATAAGGTGAGCACTTTAAACCCCCAAGTGTGTCACAGAAGTTTATAGACGTAGAGCCGTGAAAATTAAAAATAATTTTTTCCTCAAAAATGATTTTTAAGCCCGCTATTTTTTATTTTCCTAAGGGTAACAGGAGAAATTGGACCACAAAAGATGTTGTGCAATTTGTCCTGAGTACAGCGATACCTGATATGTGGAGGGGAACCACTGTTTGGGCGCATGGGAGAGCTCGAAGGGAAGGAGCTCCATTTTGGAATGGTCTGCGGGCGTCATGTTGCGTTTGCAGAACCCCTGATGTGCCTAAACAGTAAACCCCCCCCCCCACAAGTGACCCCATTTTGGAAACTAGACCCCCCACAGAACTTATCTAGATGTGTGGTGAGCACTTTGAACCCCCAAGTGCTTCACAGAAGGTTATAACGCAGAGCTGTGAAAATAAAAAAATCTTTTTCCTCCAAAAGTGATTTTTTAGTCCCCAATTTTGTTTTATTTTCCCAAGGGTAACAGGAGAAATTAGACCCCCAAAGTTTTCTTTATTTCATTATGTTTGCCTAACTAAGGGGGTGTTAAACAGGGGGGGGGGGTTATTTACTATTTCTTTTATTCTGATCACTAGTGATCAAAATGAATGAATGGAATCTGCCAGCATTTTCTTCCAGATCCAAGATGGCGGCACCCACCGGAGGAGGGGACCCAGGACCACTGTGAGGTTCCCGAGAGGGGATCGAGGACCCTATTTGCCTCTCTTCTGATGTGCGATCACATCAGAGGAGAGAGAAATTAAATGCAAAATCGCTGCTTTTTTTTTTTGTTGCAATCGCAGCTATAGGGTTAATAACGGCGATCGCAAAACCAGGGTCGGTAAAAACCGACCCGATTCATGTTCTCTGGGGTCTCGGCTACCCTCGGCAGCAGAGACCCTGGAGAAAAGCCGACGCTGAGTGGAGCTATTTGCTTTCTCTACAGCGCTGTGAATTAACGGCGCTGTGGTTTAAGTACCCTTAACTACCGCCGTTAAAAGACGTATCGGCGGTCGTTAAGGGGTTAACCTGCAGGTTAATAGCGTTGAGAACCTGCCCAGTGCCGGCATGTAGAACCTGATGCCGAGAACAGGTGCAGTAGAGGGGATAATGAGATGCCCGTGGCGATTGAATCCATATTGGCTTACCGTATTTTTCGCTTTATAAGACGCTCCGGATTATAAGACGTACCACAAATTTTGAAGAGAAAAATAAGAAAAAAATATTAATAAAATGGTGGTGCTTCTTATAATCCTTGCATCTTATTGCTTTCTGGGGTTGGTGGCTGCGGTGTAGCGGGGTCCCAGGCTCGCTGCTGGAGGAGGCAGGCGTGGAGTGATGCTGCAGGCCGCATTCAGGGATGAGGGGGGGGGGCCTCCAATGTGTGCCGTTGCTGCTGCTGCTTCTGGAGGGTCTTGTGCTGCTGCCGGGTTTCTCCGCTTGTCCGGCGGCTGCTGACCGGTGCTGCGGGTTTCTCTGGTGCGGCGTTGTGTGCCCTTCGATGCCAGAGCCCAAGCATTTCCTCGGTTCCCTGTGTGCACGCGCTGTGGTGCCGGTAAAAAAGATGGCCACCGGCGTGTGCGCAGATGGGATCTCGGGACCCAGTTCTCGAGAGATGAGATCTGAAATCTCATCTCTCAAGAGCTGGGTCCCAAGATCCCATCTGCGCACGCGCGGCGGCCATTTTTTTTCCGGCACACAGGGAACCGAGGAAATGCCAGGGCTCTGGCCTGTCGCACAATGTTGGCAGGGCCCCAGGCATCGACAGGCACACAACGCGGCACCGGAGACACCCACAGCACCGGCCAGCAACCACCGGACGCCCCTGATCACAGCCTAGGTAAGGCATGTCCGCTTTGTAAGACGCACCCCCGTTTTCCCCCCAAATTTGGGGGAAAAAAAAAAGCGTCTTACAAAGCGGAAAATACAGTATGTTAGTAGGTAATTCTATAAAGGAGGAATTGACAGAACTCTGGGAAATAAATGACCAGCTTCCAACATAATATTGTGGGACACCATGAAAGCGTATGTTAGAGGAATATTTATACGAGATATTTTTAGGTCTAAATCTACAATCAAGGAAACTCTCCAAAATAATGTGCAGCAGGCTGAAGGACAATATATATTAAGCCCATCGGTGAGTACTAGGAAGAACTAGAAACAGCTCAAACTATTTAATGGTCATCTTCTATCTAGAGCAGAAAACAAATTGATTTTTTTTTATAAAGCAGAGAGATAGTGTGGGGCACCTTTTGTCTACAATAGTTAAATCACAGGAGGGTCTGTCTTGTATCCTCCAATTAGGTACAGAAAATGGAGCTATAATAAGGGGGAATGAGAACATACTTACAGCCTTTTATTCGTATTACACCAATATAAATGATTTAAGGTTTATTGGTATCGGGGAGGAGCTGAAGCGTTTTTTAGATGGCATACAATTGCCCAAATTAAGGAAAGTACTGTATTGTTCGTAATTTGGGGGGAAAATGGGGGTGCATCTTATAATGCGGACTTACCTTACCGGCCATGGTGGAGCAGGGTCGCTGCTGGAAGAGGCAAGAGTGGCGTGTTGCTGAAGGCCGCAGGCTGGGATGAGGGGGTGTTCCGATGTGCGCCACTGCAGGTGAAAATGGCTGCGGTGCTATGTGGCGAGTGGGGCTCCGCCAGCTTTTTGTGAATGCGCGGAGCCCCCAGCATATCCATTACTGTGATGCGATGGCCTCCTGGAAAATGGCCGCCGGGGGTGGCGCATGCTCAGATTGAGATCTTAGCAACAAGAGCTTGATCTTGTCGAGATCTCAATAAGAGCATGTGCCGCCCCGACGGCCATTTTCCAGGAGGCCATCGCATCGCAGTAATGGATATGCTGGGCGCTCCGGGCTTCCACAAAATGCTGGCGGAGCTTCATCGCAGCCACCACCCCCGGTAAGCAATAAGACGCATGGATTATAAGAGGCACCACCATTTGATTAAGAAAGAAAAGGTTTTTTTTTTTTTCCTATTTTTCTCCTCAAAATTTCGGGTGCGTCTTATATTCTGCAAAATATTGTAGTTCCTATTTAGGGGCCCCATTGATAATAGCTGAATTTGAGGAAGCCTTGCAATCCCTTGCCAATGAAAAGGCACCTGGTTCTGATGGACTGCCCTGTGAATTTTTTCAAAAAGTATAAGGATATTTTGATTCCCAAGTTACTGGAAACTTTTAACGAGGCCCTAAAATCTGGTCAAATGCCAAAATCTAGGTGTGAAGCAATTGTAGTAATTTTAAAACCGGGAACAGATCCAACAGATCATATCGTCCCATCTCTCGTCTATCAGTTGACACCAAGATTATCGCAAAGGCCTTAGCAAATAGATTATTTCACATTATTACCGAGGTTATTCACCAGGATCAATGCCAAACCGGTCCACAGCAATAAATCTAATCAGACTTTTCTTAAACATTCAGAAATCAAATGCAACACCGGGACATAGAGCTATTCTCTCTCTCGACGCTAAAGCATTCGACAGCGCGGAGTGGAGATACCTGTGAGAGGTTCTTAAACAATTGGGGGTGGGCCCTAAATTTTTATCATAGATACAACTTTTGTACCCTGGGCCTCATGCTAAAATAAGAACCAATGGTCTTTTAGCTGATAAGATTGCGTTGGGAAGGAGCACACGGCAAGGATGTCCATTGTCTCCCCTTCTTTTCGCAATGGCCATTGAACCCTTGGCCTGAATGTTATGTTCCAACCCGGATGTAGTGGGTTTTGAATATAGTAAATTAGATGAACGGGCATCCCTGTACGCAGATGATCTGTTGATATACATAGGTGATGTCCAGAAATCTATTGACCCTATTATGAATATCATCGAGGAGTTCGGTAAATGGTCAGGCCTATCAATTAATTGGGATAAGACAATTCTTCTACCAATTGATAATCCCCCTAGCTCGGTTATACTGGAACATATTCAGCTACAAATATTACGAAAAAACCTCAGGATGATATACCCCTGAACTTGCACCCTCTTCTGGAAAGGTTTAAAGGGATCTGTCACCTGTTTTGGCCGATATAAGACACGGCCACCGCTTTTCAGGGCTTCTCTACAGTATTCTATAATTCTGTACATCTGCCCCCGGTCCGACCTGCAAGATAAGAAAAATAAGTTTTATTATACTCACCGAGGGGGCGGTCCGGTCTGATGGGTGTCGCAGGTCCGGGTTTGGCGCCTCCCATCTTCTTGTGACGCCGCCCTCCTGCTTGCTTCATTGCTCCCCAGCATCGCGCTCTTGCGCAGGCGTACTTCTCTGCCCTGTTAAGGGCAGAGCAAAGTACTGCAGTGCGCAGGCGCCGGGAAAGGTCAGAGAGGACCAGTGTCTGTGCACTGCAAAAATTTGCTCTGCCCTCAACAGGGCAGAGCAGTATGTCTGCGCAAGAGCGCGATGCCGGGGAGCGATGAAGCAAGCAGGAGGGCGTCGTCGCAAGAAGATGGAAGGCGCAGGACCCGGGCCTGTGACACCCACCGGGGCGCCCCACCCCCACCCTAGGGAAAAAAAAACAAACTTATTTTTCTTATCTTGTAGGTCGGATCGGGGGCAGATATACAGCATTTTAGAATGCTGTAGAGAAGCCCTGAAAGGCAGTGGACGCATCTTATAGCCGCCAAAACAGGCGACAGATCCCAGAAGAGGGTGTAAGTTCAGGGGTATATCATTCTGAGGTTAATGAATCCGTGCAATCAATGGGAATTTTGCATAGTAAGGCTACGTTTTCACAATGAGCTTTTTTGTGAGTGTCTGATTTTGCAGATTTTCTGCACCTATTAAGATAGGTTACTTGCATTTTTTCTAAAATCTACAACATTAAAAGCTCATCATGTGAAAGCCTAATAAAGTGGATTCCATGAAGACATGCTACCACCACACCCAGGCCTCTCAATCCATAGTACACCCAATACAGGGCACGGACACTGTTTTTTTGGTTTTGCTTTTACGGTATTCAATGCATGAAAAAAAATGAAATGTGAACATAATTCTTCAGGTCAGTGATATCAAATTTCATAGATTTTTGTTATATATTAAAAAAAACAAAAAAAACCAAAAAAAAAAAAAAAACCATAACATTTACGTTTCCTTCCATGGAGCTACACAAGCTTGTCTTAAGCATTGTTAGGTGACATTGTTATTTATACCATTTTAGGGTACCCACTACTCTATGATCACTTTTTATTGCATTTTTTTTTTAGGGGGTTTAGGTGCTAAAGTACATGCAATTCTGAGGTTTCAATTTTTTTTCTCTTTACTGTACTGGTTAATGAATTTTATTTTTTGCGAATTTTGATGGACCAGATATTTACTGATGTGCCGATACTAAATGTGTATTTTTAATTTATTTTTAATTAGGGATAAGGCGGTAGGGAGACTTATTTTTCACTTTATTTGTTTAGGGGAGTTGAACCTGTGATTGTCTGATCACCTATATTATATACTGCAGTACTACAGTAGTTAAAGGACAAACCATTATGATCGCCTATGAAACTCAGCCTGTGGAACAGGAGAGCCAAAATGACAGCAACGGGGGAACTTCATATACAAAAGTTCACTACTGACAAATACAGATTTAGTAATCCTTAACTTGTCAAACGGCACAAGACTTTCTTTAAAAAACCATGTAGCACGTCATCTGACAAGTTATGGATTTCTACATGTGTACAGAAACAGAACTAATAACAGTACAGGAATACATAACTAAGACCACACTCAGTACATTAACACAGTACCAGAACCACCATCAATACATGAAATCAACACAAGATCTATAATGAGTACATGAATACATCAGAACCACCATCAGTACATGACTTCAGCATGAGAAGCAACATCACGACACAAACAGCACAAGAGACATCATTAGTATATTAATACATCAATATCATCAGTACATGAACTCAGCATCAAAACTACCATCAGTACATGAACACAGCACTAGAGCCATCAACGGTGAAGGATTACATCATCAGTACATAAGTACAGCACCCGAACCATTAGTGAAGGAATACATCACCAGAACCACCATCAGTACAGGAATACATTACCAGCACTAGTCAGTATATGAAAGCTTCACCAAACTTAGCACTGAGATCAATTGCAATGCCAGATGAGCCCCCACAATATACATTTGTACTGCATAAAAGTACAACTCCCAGCATGCCCTTTACAATGGTAAGGAGATTCAGGGAATTATTGTTGTTACCAGCCATCATCAGACTGCAGACCAAACATGAACTGCAGTACTGATTATATGTAGCACATATCAAATACAAACATTCACACTTCGGTACCTTATGGGTGATGTCTTCTATGATTGGAGTTGTCCTCATTTCTTTGGTCATCTGGTCTAGATGTCATATTGACTTTTCATAGCTACAGCTTGTCTCCGCAGACTTACATTTTCTGTGCTCTTCTGCAGCACATCACGATACAGTGCCCTTATGATATGATCAGCTGTCATGTACCCCTAACAGCCACGGGTGGAATCGCAATCCACCCGTGGCTGTTAGCATGTTAAATGCCAATGTCAATCTCTGACAGCAGCATTTAACATAATCGGGCAGCAAGCGCCCGTCACATGATCGCAGGGCACCGATGGGTCGGCATGACAATCGGAGGTCTGCAGGACCTATCTGCTATGAGCGCCGCCCCGTGAAGATCACAGTTTCAAGTCTCATACACATTTTGTATCACTGCGTTCAGAAACGCCAGTTCAAAATATAAAAAGAATGAATCTGATCGTTAAACGGCATAACAAGAAAAAAAAATTAAAAACGCCAGAATTGTTGTTTTTGGTCTCCGCAACATTGCAATAAAATGCAATACCGGGCAATCAAAACAACCAAAATTGTATCAATAAAAAAAAACATCCTTGGCGCGCAAAAAATAAGCCCCATGATGCACAATCCGCTGAAATGTATGGCGGTGCAGAGATCCGTCAGTTCCCTACACTAAAATACACCCTGCTGGCAAATAAGAGGCCGGCAGCGGATGTCAGCGTGCCAGTCACGAGGGGTTCATGGCAGGGACGTCATACGCCGCCCAAGGCTGGCACACTGAAGTCAGCTTCTAACCACAGACTAGGACAACATATATTGTGGAAGTGGAGGAAGGCAAGAAGAATGGTTTTGTTTTAGGAGATGGAAAGGACCGGTAGGACGGCCATTACACCAGAAGGGGCCCAGGATGGGGGTCCTTATACCAGGATGGAGGACATTACACCAGAAGAGGCACAGGAAGGAGGACTCTACACCAGGATGGGGGTCATTATAACCAGGAAAGGGGCCCAATGTTATAAAATGGGGAACATTATACAAGGAAGGGGTCAGGATGGGGGACATTATTACAGTAAGGAGCGCAGGACATGTGCCCAGGTCGGGGGACATTATTATATGGAGGGTGAACACGTCTTTATTGGTTCTAGACTACAAGAGCCAATACATCTGACCAACATGTAGGTGGGGTCTCAGGTCCAAATTTTGCATCAGGCTCCAGGGGACTTTAGTTACGCCACCAGTCCCATTTCTGATGGTGTATGGAGCAAGCTCAGGAACTAAACCTGCTCCACACATGCCTAACGGCGACTTTATTATACACCTTGGCATCCACCCTCTATCAACAGTGACCAGAGCTAGCTCCAATCGCTGCTGTTTAACTCCTTAAATGTTGCCATCGATCTCTTAAAAGGGCCTGTCAGCACTGAATGCATGTTTAAACCAAGTACAGGGACAGGGTGCACCCTTGGTGTGGCCAAACAGTTCAGTGCTCATTCCCACCTACTTGTTTTACTATCTATTTCCGCCACCCCCACCCCCCCATTCTATATTTTTATTGACTGCTTTGGCTTTACAGGAGCCAGAGAAGGGCAAAGATTAATGGAAAAGAAACAGGTGGGGAGGTGCACTTAAATCTTTGGCTATGCCAAGGGTGCACCGAGTGCCTGTACTTGGTTAGAGCAGTCATGCTGTGCCGAGAGACTCCCTATAAACTCTTAAAAATTCAGAGATCCTTGGTGCCCCTAAATTGCTTTATGCAGCATTTACACCTCTGCGCAGATATTGATAGTCGCACTGTCATTGTGGTGCACGTAACAGACGCAGCGGCTGGCGGCAAGCTGACTGTTGCGGTACATTAATAGCGTACCAATATATACAGTGTTGGCCAAAAGTATTGACACCCCTGCAATTCTGTCAGATAATACTCAGTTTCTTCCTGAAAATGATTGCAAACACAAATTCTTTGGTATTATTATCTTCATTTCATTTGTCTTAAATGAAAAAACACAAAAGAGAATGAAGCAAAAAGCAAAACATTGATCATTTCACACAAAACTCCAAAAATGGGCCAGACAAAAGTATTGGCACCCTCAGCCTAATACTTGGTTGCACAACCTTTAGCCAAAATAACTGCGACCAACCGCTTCCGGTAACCATCAATGAGTTTCTTACAATGCTCTGCTGGAATTTTAGACCATTCTTCTTTGGCAAACTGCTCCAGGTCCCTGATATTTGGAGGGTGCCTTCTCCAAACGGCCATTTTTAGATCTCTCCACAGGTGTTCTATGGGATTCAGGTCTGGACTCATTGCTGGCCACCTTAGAAGTCTCCAGTGCTTTCTCTCAAACCATTTTCTAGTGCTTTTTGAAGTGTGTTTTGGGTCATTGTCCTGCTGGAAGACCCATGACCTCCGAGGGAGACCCAGCTTTCTCACACTGGGCCCTACATTATGCTGCAAAATTTGTTGGTAGTCTTCAGACTTCATAATGCCATGCACACGGTCAAGCAGACCAGTGCCAAAGGCAGCAAAGCAACCCCAAAACATCAGGGAACCTCCGCCATGTTTCACTGTAGGGACCGTGTTTTTCTTTGAATGCTTCTTTTTTTCTCCTGTAAACTCTATGTTGATGCCTTTGCCCAAAAAGCTCTACTTTTGTCTCATCTGACCAGAGAACATTCTTCCAAAATGTTTTAGGCTTTTTCAGGTAAGTTTTGGCAAACTCCAGCCTGGCTTTTTTATGTCTCGGGGTAAGAAGTGGGGTCTTCCTGGGTCTCCTACCATACAGTCCCTTTTCATTCAGACGCCGACGGATAGTACGGGTTGACACTGTTGTACCCTCGAACTGCAGGGCAGCTTGAACTTGTTTGGATGTTAGTCGAGGTTCTTTATCCAACATCCGCACAATCTTGCGCTGAAATCTCTTATCAATTTTTCTTTTCCGTCCACATCTAGGGAGATTAGCCACAGTGCCATGGGCTTTAAACTTCTTGATGACACTGCGCATGGTAGACACAGGAACATTCAGGTCTTTGGAGCCTTGAGATTGCTCATGCTTCCTCACAATTTGGTTTCTCAAGTCCTCAGACAGTTCTTTGGTCTTCTTTCTTTTCTCCATGCTCAATGTGGTACACACAAGGACACAGGACAGAGGTTGAGTCAACTTTAATCCATGTCAACTGGCTGCAAGTGTGATTTAGTTATTGCCAACACCTGTTAGGTGCCACAGGTAAGTGACAGGTGCTGTTAATTACACAAATTAGAGAAGCATCAAATGATTTTTCGGACAGTGCCAATACTTTTGTCCACCCTCTTTTATGTTTGGTGTGGAATTATATCCAATTTGGCTTTAGGACAATTCTTTTTGTGTTTTTTCATTTAAGACAAATTAAATGAAGATAATATTAACAAAGAATTTGTGTTTGCAATCATTTTCAGGAAGAAACTGAGTATTATCTGACAGAATTGCAGGGGTGTCAATACTTTTGGCCAACACTGTACAATATTTGCATAGTACGGCTGTCCTCATTCATTCTGAATCAGCACATTTTTCAAATAGCGTACATGCAATCATCACAGCGCTGCATCCATCACGCTGGATTTTCTTCAATTTTTAAAGGTATATTCACGAGGGTCAGCAGGAATTTCTGTCACTTTCCTATTAATCAGTGATTGCGGTCTTATTTTAAAAGAATCTGTCACTGCACTTTTGCTACCTGATCTGAAAGCAGCACAATGTGGGGGCAGAGAACCTAATTCTGTAGATAGGTCACTTACTGGGCTGCTTGCTGCAATTTTGATAAAAATCACAATATTATCTGCTGCAGATCTAGCTGTTCACTGAATGCTGAGCCCTCTATAACCCCGCCCACACCACTGATTAGCAGGTTTCTGTGTACACTGTGCATTGGCAGAAAGCTGCCAATCAGTGGTGGGGGAGGAGTTATACAGAACTCATGAATATGACGAATTACATGTCAGTAGGTTTACTACAGTAAGTAACGCATCACTACAATCAGGGTCTGTCTCTATATTATGCTGCTCTCAGATTAGGTGGCAAAAACCTGGTGGACAAATTAAATTTCACTAAATTTAACGGCTATCCACATGAAAAAATGTTTTGCAACAAATCTGCTGTGTGTGAACACTGTTCTAGTTTAAGGCTGATGACCAAAAAAAAACAAAGTCACTACAAACCTTAAAACGGTCAGAAGAACCACATGCATAATAAATACACTTATTCTTTGTGGACCAATCAGACTGTGATCCATACATGATGGTAATAATTACCTATTTATTTTGCTGTTGTGTGTAAGTAAATGACACAAAATCTCACCGATTTCAGTCTTTTCAGTTTGTACTCAGGATGGAAGTAATGAGTGTATGGAGGCAGAACATCACGGCTCTGTACACAGTTTACTGGCTGTGCCCAGGTACTGAGATTCTGCTGTCATTCACTGCTGTGCTACAGTACCCGAGATTGGCCACTGCACAGTGTGGGTGCGCTACAGTTCCCGAGATGGGCCACTACACTGTGTGGGTGTGCTACAGTACCCGAGATGGGCCACTACACAGTGTGGGTGTGCTGCAGTACCCTAGATGGGCCACAACAGTGTGGGTGTGCTGCAGTACCCTAGATGGGCCACTACAGTGTGGGTGTGCTGCAGTACCCTAGATGGGCCACTACAGTGTGGGTGTGCTTCAGTACCCTAGATGGGCCACTACAGTGTGGGTGTGCTGCAGTACCCTAGATGGGCCACTACACAGTGTGGGTGCGCTACAGTACCCGAGATTGGCCACTGCACAGTGTGGGTGCGCTACAGTACCCGAGATGGGCCACTACACTGTGTGGGTGTGCTACAGTACCCGAGATTGGCCACTGCACAGTGTGGGTGCGCTACAGTACCCGAGATTGGCCACTACGCAGTGTGGGTGTGCTACAGTACCCGAGATGGACTACTACGCAGTGTGGGTGTGCTACAGTACCTGAGATCGGCCACTACAGTGAGGGTGTGCTGCAGTACCCTAGATGGGCCACTACACAGTGTGGGTGTGCTGCAGTACCCTAGATGGGCCACTACACAGTGTGGGTGTGCTGCAGTACCCGAGATGGGCCACTACACAGTGTGGGTGTGCTGCAGTACCCGAGATGGGCCACTACACAGTGTGGGTGTGCTGCAGTACCCGAGATGGGCCACTACACAGTGTGGGTGTGCTGCAGTACCCGAGATGGGCCACTACACAGTGTGGGTGTGCTGCAGTACCCGAGATGGGCCACTACACAGTGTGGGTGTGCTGCAGTACCCGAGATCGGCCACTACGCAGTGTGGGTGTGCTGCAGTACCCGAGATCGGCCACTACACTCTGGGTGTGCTGCAGTACACGAGATCGGCCACTACACAGTGTGGGTGTGTTGTACCCGAAATGGGCCACTACGCAGTGTGGGTGTGCTGCAGTACCCGAAATGGGCCACTACACAGGGTGGGTGTGCTGCAGTACCCGAAATGGGCCACTACACAGGGTGGGTGTGCTGCAGTACTCGAGATGGGCCGCTACACAGTGTGCGGCACCCACATCCCAATCTGATACTGATGATGTATCCTGATGATGATGATGGGCCATTCGGTTTAGTTAAGGTTGATACAACAAGTGCTACAGATGAAAATACCATGTAAGAGAGCTTTAGATTATGCTGCTGCAAGTTTCATCCTGCTGAATTCTTTGTTGCATATGTCAGAATCCTTTTGTACCCATACACATAAAAAAGCAAAACCGAGCAATGGAGCCCTGTTCTCAAGAGGAGTGGAAATTGCATGTATCCAAATCTTCTATAGAAGTCAGACAATAGGACAACCCCTTTAAATGACCACTCACTCATACACAGAATCACATCGCTCTCCGATTTTGTTTTATCTCCCACTGAAGGTCAATGAATAAAAAGCCGTCATGTTAGATATAAAGATTTATTTCCTCCTTTGCTTCGAAGTAATAAAAATATATTACAAGCTTTCTGATGATAAATGTTACACTCATCCCCCCTCACAGCAGAAGTAGTCCATATAGTTCACCAAACAAATGCAGCCCTTTCCCGTAACATGCGCACTCCGAACCTCTGCCATTCCCGCTGGTAGATCCACAGCTCCTGAGTGGTGTCAAGACAAGCAAGGACGGCGCCGCCTTTCCATGCTATCAGTCGTGGGTCCATATCCTGGGAAAAAAACACAAACAATCAATACACCAAGAGTAATGGAAGATCTAAATCTATACATTAGGTGAAAATAACAGTATTTTATAGCTTTCATCAAGATGTCGTATACTGAAGTACAGTGAGGATCTCCTTTATCAGTCTCTTCAGAGCCTGTATTATCTGAATACAAAAAAGTTAGCTATCGAACTTGATTGGTGGGGGTCCGGCCGCTTAGCAAAAGGGGGGAATTTCTATTTCCATAAAAATGGAGCAGTAGTACGAGTGTGGAACCTGAACTTTATTTATTCCCTATGGAGCTGCCAAGCACTGCACTGAGATTCTTCATTATCTTCATTTAATTTGTCTTAAATGAAAAAAAACACAAAAGAGAATGAAGCAAAAAGCAAAACATTGATCATTTCACAGAAAACTCCAAAAATGGGCCAGACAAAAGTATTGACACCTTCAGCCTAATACTTGGTTGCACAACCTTTAGCCAAAATAACTGCGACCAACCGCTTCCGGTAACCATCAATGAGTTTCTTACAATGCTCTGCTGGAATTTTAGACCATTCTTCTTTGGCAAACTGCTCCAGGTCCCTGATATTTGAAGGGTACCTTCTCCAAACTGCCATTTTTAGATCCCTCCACAGGTGTTCTATGGGATTCAGGTCTGGACTCATTGCTGGCCACCTTAGAAGTCTCCAGTGCTTTCTCTCAAACTATTTTCTAGTGCTTTTTGAAGTGTGTTTTGGGTCATTGTCCTGCTGGAAGACCCATGACCTCTGAGGGAGACCCAGCTTTCTCACACTGGGCCCTACATTATGCTGCAAAATTTGTTGGTAGTCTTCAGACTTCATAAAGCCATGCACACAGTCAAGCAGTCCAGTGCCAGGGGCAGAAAAGCAACCCCAAAACATCAGGGAACCTCCGCCATGTTTGACTGTAGGGACCGTGTTCTTTTCTTTGAATGCCTCTTTTTTTCTCCTATAAACTCTATGTTGATGCCTTTGCCCAAAAAGCTCTACTTTTGTCTCATCTGACCAGAGAACATTCTTCCAAAACGTTTTAGGCTTTTTCAGGTAAGTTTTGGCAAACTCCAGCCTGGCTTTTTTATGTCTCGGGGTAAGAAGTGGGGTCTTCCTGGGTCTCCTACCATACAGTCCCTTTTCATTCAGACGCCGACGGATAGTACGGGTTGACACTGTTGTACCCTCGGACGGCAGGGCAGCTTGAACTTGTTTGGATGTTGTTAGTTGAGGTTCTTTATCCAACATCCCACAATTTTGCGTTGAAATCTCTTGTCAATTTTTCTTTTCCGTCCACATCTAGGGAGGTTAGCCACAGTGCCATGGGCTTTAAACTTCTTGATGACACTGCGTACGGTAGACACAGGAACATTCAGGTCTTTGGAGATGGACTTGTAGCCTTGAGATTGCTCCTGCTTCCTCACAATTTGGTTTCTCAAGTCCTCAGACAGTTCTTTGGTCTTCTTTCTTTTCTCCATGCTCAATGTGGTACACACAAGGACACAGGACAGAGGTTGAGTCAACTTTAATCCATGTCAACTGGCTGCAAGTGTGATTTAGTTATTGCCAACACCTGTTAGGTGCCACAGGTAAGTTACAGGTGCTGTTAATTACACAAATTAGAGAAGCATCACATGATTTTTCCAACAGTGCCAATACTTTTATCCACCCTCTTATGTTTGGTGTGGAATTATATCCAATTTTGCTTTAGAACAATTCTTTGTGTTTTTTCATTTAAGACAAATTAAATGAAGATAATAATACCAAAGAATTTGTGTTTGCAATCATTTTCAGGAAGAAACTGAGTATTATCTGACTGAATTGCAGGGGTGTCAAAACTTTTGGCCACAACTGTACACATACACACCTTAGGTCTTGTTATAACTTCGACATTTTCCACCATTCTTCTGAAGGAAGGAGGCATCTTGTTGAGGATTCGGTGCTGCAGAAACTGCTGAGCCTTGTGGAACTTTAGCCCCCCTCCGACCACCAAGATGGAGCTATACATTTTCTTTTTTGTGTCATCGGAGGCTGCAAGGAAAGGGTGGAAAATGTCATCATTCATCTGGATTGACATTTGAGATCTGAGGTGAAAAACAACTTGGGTTCTCAAGTCCTCAGACAGTTCTCTTCTCCTGTCTGTTCTCCGTGCTTAGTGTGGCACACACAAGGCAAAGATTGAGTCAACTTCTCCCCATTGTTTCTGATACGAGGTGTGATTTTCATATTGCCCTTATCTGTTACTTGCCATAGGTGAGTCTGAATGAGCATCACATGTTTGAAACAAAGTTGTTTACCCACAATTTTGAAAGGTGACAACAATTTTATCAGCTCAGTTTTTGAGGCTGTGTGTGAAATTATGTCCAATTTGCCATTTTTCTCTGTTCTTTTTGTTGTTCCAATACACACAATGGAATTAAACAAATGTATAATAAAACGTGTAACTGCAATAATTTTCTGGGAGAAATATTTCATTTTCTGGAACAATGTCAAGGGTGTCAACACTATCGGCCATTACTGTAAGATCAAGGCATTTCCTGCCCTGATATATACCAAAGAGAAACCATTTTAACACTTTTTCCTTCTCGTTTATGCTGACTGGACACCACAGATATGGTAACAATTTTTGCCTAGCCTGTAAAATACTAAGAGTATTGGTGGTTTTATATGTGCTGATTTCAACCCACCAATGCACCTTAATGAGCAGCAATCAGCTATACAACAAGTTGTTTACTGTCCTCTTTACACCGGCTGGGGACAGAACAAAATCGTAATGTATCATTCTGTTCTCCATACACAGTATGCTATCGGCAGCATATCCTCTACTTACACAGGGCAATGTGCTGCCGATAATGATTATTTTCTTGCCGCCATAACCGATCCAATCACCATATGAATGTACACTGTTTTGATTATCCGCTGTTGTGTACATGCTGGCAATCAGGAACACACATTCCAAAGAGCCTTCATTTGCTGATAATCAAGGGATATTCATGAGAACATGTAAGATTTGGTGTTTTTAGGTGCTTGTGCCTTTGTGCTCTTATTTCAAATAAGTGTATGCAATGTATTACACCCGAGAAAACACAGATGATGGTAAAATAGGCACGAAGTCAGGGGATAGCGGACTTACTGCAGCAATCAATGCTATGAAGAATGGCTTTGTCCAGGCCGAGTGCCTTCCCTTCAAACTGAGACACCATTGTTTTCCTGGCGTATAAAGAAGAGGACGGCTCGTCCCCGTCATTACTATGCCCCATGCCATCGCTCTGAGAGGGCCCGAGCTCCACATCCATCATGTGCCCTCTTTCTGCATCCTGGCCCCGGGGATCGTCGTACATGCTGGGTTTAGACATGGCCTTCCGATCTGCAGCCGCCTTAGAGGACTTTAAAGAAAGTACAAATTACAATCAAACTCGGACGTATCCTTATGTACAGTGGCACATTCAGTTTGCCCAATAGATGTAGCAGATCTATCCTCTGAAATCTAGCCGTCAATTTCCGACAGCGGCATTTAATATGTGCCAACAGGGGCGTGCGTTGTTCCAAGCTTCCATTGGTGTGCCATTGACAAGATCACGGGGCGACGATGGGTTGCTATGACATCCGGGGGTCTGTTGATAACCGCCCTTGCCTGTCATTATGATCCTCCTGTGACAGCCAATCATTGGCTGGCGTTCAAAGGAGATCGAGATTTCCACTACACACTGATGCACGGCTACGTACAGAACAAGCAACAAATCCCCTTATGAGACTGTTAAATCCAGTAAAAAGTGGGGAAAAAAAAAAAGTTAAAATTTTTTATATATATATATATATATATATATATATATATATATATATATATATATATATATATATATATCCGCAAAATTCAAAAACCTCTCATATTTGTCATTGCTGCATTCGTCAAAGTCTGATCCATCAAAATATAAAATAAATTAACCAGATAGAAAACTGCATAAGAAGAAAAATGAAGACGCCAGAATTTTGGCTGCAGTAACAGACTGCAAAAAATAAGCCCTCACACAACAAGCTAAAAAATTATAGGTCTTGGAAAATGGTGACAAAAGTCACTTTTTTATATAGTGAACATGGTAAATAAAAAAAACAAACGCAATTGTGAAATTGCACTTTTGCAATTTCAACGCAATTGGACTTTTTTCCCCGTTTCACAGTACACTACATGGTAGATTGAATGCGGTCGTTGAAAATTACAACTCGTCCCGCGAAGAATAAGCCCTCATACGACCATATTGATGGAAAAATAGAAAAAAAAAAAAAATTATTGCTCTTGGAACAAGGGGAGGGAAAACAAAAATGAAAAAAAACGGAACATGGCCCCAGTGTGAAGCAGTTATGTTGCCGTAGCCATTGCCTTTTCAGGTTACATTTTGTGCCTCTATTTGGTCCTACCTGATCCTGTTTACTTTGTGTTGCCAGTAGATAATGCTCATCATGGGGATCTTCTGGATCTCCCTGTGATCTGTGCTGTAAATGTGTCATTTTCTGGCCAACAATTCCAAAAGTGGCTGGATAGAACAGAGCCATGGGTGCCTAAAGGACGCCAAACGCTATCAGTAAGTGGCGATAATAAAACAGAACTGGTCACATTACCGATAATCATGTGACGACCACTGTACAAAAACATAGAAAGTGTGAGCTGAGACATACAATGGATGGCACTGAAGATTACATACCCAAAATAAGATTTACATAAATGCAAAACCCAAGGAAAACAAACAAGGAGAGCAAATACCCTGCAGTAATAAATAGTGCAAGTAAACAACATAGGGAACTTGGCAAACAGTTTTGATTAAAAAAATAAAAATAAAATTAATCTCACCGCGACTAGGTGACCCAATCCGGGAATGTCCTACCCGCTAGTATTAAAACCTCACCTTGTGTCAGCCGACCTCAATGTAGATAGGAGCAGATCAGGATGGGGTGCAGCTACCCATTTTTGAGCTAGGTATTTCATCTACATAGCTTCCTATGGGCACGTCTGATCAAAATCATGATAACCAAGTACTAGAGGTTATTTACATGTTCTATAACTATTTACTTACTACGAAGTATATGCTAATTTTGTTTTGTTTTTTCCTTAGGTTTTGTCTGTGAAATTGTCACAGTGTGAACGTGCTTCTCCACAATGCACTTATATCAACTTATATTCCGGCTCATTTTTTTTGGTTTTGCTGTAGTTTTTTGTACTCCGTATAAACCAATGTGTGGTCCCCCCTTTTTGAGCTAGGCATTTCATCTACATTACTTCCCATGAGCAGGTGTCTGAACAGTTGGACCCCTATCCTACTCTGCCCTTATCCACACTGAGGTCGGCTGACACAAGGTGAGATTTTAATACTGCCAACATAGGACCATCCAGATTGGGTACACCTTGTTGCGGTGGGTTGGTTTTTCTGTTTTTTTTTTTTTCAATCAAAACAGCATTTACTTGGTACTCTATAATATTTACAATTGCTATTTATTACAGGGTATGGTTTTTTTTTTTGTTTTCTTGGGTTTTGTCTGTGAAATGGCCACAGTGTGTTCTTATACGCTGCATGTATACTAACGTATGATCCGGCTCATTTCTTTGGTTTTATATAAAAGCAGATAAAAACTCCATAATGTACATTACAATTGAGTCATAAAAATAACAGGATTTTTTGGGTTGCTTACCGTAAAATCTGTTTCTCGGAGCCTTCATTGGGGGACACAGAGACCATGGGTGTATGCTGCTGCCACTAGGAGGCTGACACTATGCACAAAAAAAGGTTAGCCCCTCCTCCGCCGTATACACCCCACCGACCGGCAGGAAGTTCCTCAGTTAGTCAGAAAGCAGTAGGAGAAGTACCAGAATAGATTGAGAACAGAACAAACAACTCAACTGTAACAAACCGACAAACATAAGAACAGGAGTTGTAGAACATGGGAGGGTGCTGTGTCCCCCAATGAAGGCTCCGAGAAACAGATTTTACGGTAAGCAACCCAAAAAATCCTGTTTTCTCGTTCGCCTTATTGGGGGACACAGAGACCATGGGACGTCCCAAAGCAGTCCCTGGGGTGGGAAACAAACTTCCATCAGGCCAGTGGACTCGCCACCGCAGCCTGCAGAATCCTTCTACCTAGGCTGGCGTCCGCCGAAGCGTAGGTGTGGACCCTGTAGAATTTCACAAAGGTGTGAACCGATGACCACGTTGCAGCCTTGCAAAGCTGCAGCGCGGAAGCTCTGTGGCGCACCGCCCAGGAGGCACCCACCGCCCGGGTAGAGTGCGCTCTGACCCCTGGAGGGGCCACTCGAAGCTTGACCCGGTATGCCTCCAAAATTGCCGATCTGATCCAGCGCACAATAGTGGCCTTTGAGGCTGGGTGACCTTTCCTCGCCCCGTCAGGAATGATGAACAGAGAGTCTGACTTCCGCAAGGAAGTCGTCCGGGCTAGATAGACTCTCAATGCCCTGACTAGGTCCAGCTTGTTCAAGGACCGCTCCCGAGGGTGAGCTGGGCTCGGGCAGAAGGATGGCAGAACAATGTCCTCATTGAGGTGAAACGAAGATACCACCTTCGGAAGAAAAGAGGGCGGAGGCCGCAGAACTACCTTGTCCTGATGAAGGACCAAAAAAGGAGAGCGGCAAGAAAGTGCTGCCAATTCCGACACGCGCCGGATGGAGGTAATGGCCACCAGAAAGGCCACTTTCCAAGAAAGGAGGGAAAGGGAAACGTCCCTGAGAGGTTCAAAAGGAGGACCCTGCAGAACCTGAAGAACCAAATTAAGATCCCAAGGATCCACGGGCGCTCGGTACGGAGGAACCGTGTGAGCCACACCCTGGAGGAAGGTTTTGACCTGGGGCCGGGAGGCCAGCGTTTTCTGAAATAAAATGGACAGTGCCGAAACTTGACCCTTCAAGGAACTGAGAGCAAGCCCCGCATCCAGCCCTGCCTGCAGAAACGCCAGAATAGAAGGGAGCGAAAAAACCAAGGGCGCGATGTCATTGGTCTCACACCAGGAGAAATAGGCTTTCCAAGTACGGTAATAGATCTTCGAAGAAGGCGGCTTTCTGGCGCGGATCATGGTATGAATCACCCGATCAGAGAATCCTGCCCGTCTCAAAACCTCGGTCTCAACAGCCACGCCGTTAAATTGAGCGACCGAGAATTGGGGTGGCAAATCGGGCCTTGAGACAACAGATCTGCCCTGTCGGGAAGCTTCCAGGGAGCGTCCGCGAGAAGGTTGACAATGTCCGCGAACCAAGACCTTCTGGGCCAATTCGGGGCGATGAGGATGACTGGAATCCCCTCTGCTTTGATTTTCTTCAACAACTTGGGAAGAAGAGGCAGAGGAGGAAACAGGTAGGGGAGCTCGAACTGTGACCAAGGGACGGCCAGAGCGTCGGCGCCCACTGCCAGAGGGTCCCGAGACCTGGACACGAATTGTGGGACTTTCCTGTTGAGGCGAGATGCCATGAGGTCTACATCCGTAGTTCCCCACCGACGGCAGAGCAGATGAAACACCTCCGGATGTAGGGACCATTCCCCTGCCGCGAGACCCTCGCGGCTGAGGAAATCGGCGGCCCAGTTGTCCACGCCGGGAATGTGAACCGCGGAAATCGTTGGAACAAAGGTCTCTGCCCATTGAAGAATTCTGGACACTTCCGCCAGAGCTGAGACACTCCGTGTCCCCCCTTGGCGGTTGATATACGCCACCGCTGTGGCATTGTCTGTCTGAATCCTGACAGGCAGGCCCTTGAGGCGCCTTTCCCAGTGGACGAGAGCTAGATGGATCGCTCGTATCTCTAGGACATTGATCTGCAGAGCTGATTCCTGAGTCGACCATCGACCCTGAACAGTGTGATTGCGGAACACTGCACCCCAGCCGATGAGGCTGGCGTCCGTAGTGACAATCTGCCAGTGAACGGGAAGAAAAGACCGCCCCAAGAGAATGAGGGGAGACGTCAACCACCAGTTGAGAGACCGCTTGATCCGGCATGAAAGACGAACCGGACGATCCAGAGATAGAGCCGACCTGTTCCACCTGGACAAAATGGCCTGCTGGAGTGGCCTGGCGTGAAATTGGGCAAAGGGAACTGCCTCTATCGCCGCCACCATCTTCCCCAGGACCCTCATGGCTGTCCTGAGGGATGGAAATCGTGTGATCTGTAATGATCGCACGCCCTGCTGCAGGGAAAGGATCTTGTCTTGTGGGAGAAATACCCTTGACCGACGAGTGTCGAACAGAAGGCCCAGAAACACAAGGCGTTGAGTAGGGACCAGACAGGACTTTTTTCGGTTGACGATCCACCCAAAACTGGACAGGGTGTCTAGAACGATCGCCACACTTAGGCGGGCCTGTTGAAAGGAGGGAGCCTTGATCAGGATATCGTCGAGGTACGGAAAAAGAACGAGACCTCTGATCCTCAACAAGGCCATCAACGCCGCCATAATCTTCGTGAAGACTCTGGGAGCGGTGGCGAGCCCGAAAGGAAGCGCGACGAACTGGTAATGTTCGTGGTGAATCGCAAACCGCAGGAACTTCTGATGTCCGGGAAATATGGGCACATGCAGATAGGCATCTTGGATGTCTATGGAACCCATGAATTCCTGCTCCTCCATGGAAGCAATTACCGAGCGTACAGACTCCATCCGGAAGTGGCGAAGGCGAACTCTCTTGTTGAGTAACTTGAGATCCAAAATGGGCCGAACTGCCCCGTCCTTTTTCGGCACCACAAACAGGTTTGAATAAAACCCTGTGAAGCGTTCCGATTCGGGAACGGGCACAATCAACCCGGAACTGAGAAGAGAGGCGATGGCCGAACAGAACCCCGGGACCAAGGCCGGATCCCTCGGCGGACGGGATTGGAAGAAGCAATCCCGTGGAAGAGAAATGAACTCTATTTTGTATCCTGTTGATACAACCTCTCTGACCCAAGCGTCCTCTACTGAGGCGAGCCAGACGTCGCTGAAGAAAAGAAGTCGACCTCCCAATTGGAAGGGACCCCCGGGAGACCGATGGTAGTCATGCGGATGTAGACCGTCCAGATCTAGATCTGGACGGTCTTCCCTGGGAAGAGTGGGACCGCCAGGACGGAGTGGGCCTGAAGGAAACCTTCTTTCTTTCCTGACGTGCCTGTGGCCTTTGCTGGTTGGAAGGGATTTCCGCCGTATTGAAACGGCAGAAAGTCCGAAAGGAACGAAACTGACGCCTTGGAGGAGGTCTGCGAGGCTTGGAGGGGAGAAGAGAACTCGTACCTCCGGTAGCGTCCTTAATAATCTGATCCAATTGTGATCCGAAGAGACGCACTCCCTGAAAAGGTAGATTGGTCAGAGACTTTTTAGAGGACAAGTCCGCCTGCCAGGCCTTGAGCCAAATTGTACGTCGGATTGCCACGATGTTACTTGACGCCTGAACTGCGCAAGATGCGGCATCCAGGGAGGCAGAAAGCAGATAATCCCCCGCATGGGAAATCTGATTGGTGAGATCGGCCAAATGCTCTGGTCGTGCCTTATCCAGAATGCCCTGCCGAAGGTCGTCTGCCCAAGTGGATATGGCCTTTGCTGCCCAAGAAGAAGCAAAGACTGGACATACCGCTGACGATGCCGCTTCGAAGGCAGATTTTGCTAGAGATTCTATGATCCTATCATTAGAATCTTTTAGAGACGCCACACCTGACAGCGGAAGGACCGTATTATTAGAAAGTCTGGACACGGGAGGGTCCACCGAGGGAGAAGCGGCCCAGTTGTCCGTGAGCTCTTTAGCAAACGGGTACAGTACGCCGAGACGCTTTCCTCTTTGAAAGCGTCTGGTCGGATCTACTCTCTCCCTTGTAAAAATCTTTCCAAACTCAGAATGGAAGGGAAACACCCTGGATGGTGTTTCCGCCCGTCTGAACGAAACCTCCTGATCTGAGGATTTCGCAGGGGCGTCAGCGATGTCAAAGGTATGGTGAATCGCAGCAATGAGGTTTTGCACCGTAACCTTCATGTTCGCATCCTGGTCCGAATCCAGCTCTAAGACCCCTTCCGATTCCGAAAGCGCTTCGCCTGACTCGGGAGAGGAGGCCCGAGAGGGAGACTGCTGGGGACTATGGGGTGAGGTAGGACGAGGGGAGGACTCCGCCTGGAGGTCCTGCCTGGGCCTCTTGCGACTGCCGCTGGCTGGCTCAGATGGGACGTCCTGAGACGTGCTGGGTCCCGCCGAAGCTCCCAAGGGCAACTTGTCCAGAACGGCTACTAGGGACTGAGACACCTTGGTGAGGACTGCCACTGACTGTGATAGAGAGGAGGCCCAGCCCGGCATGGGGGGCTCACTCACCACTGGGGCTATGGATGGCTCCTGAGCGGCGTCGGGCTGGATTGGATTGCTACAGTCCAGGCAGAGGGGAGTGGACTGACCTGAGGGAAGTTTGCGATTGCAAGAAGAGCACGCAAAGTACTTGACTAAGGTGCCAGAGGAGGCAGGGGGACGAGCGCGGTCAGACTTAGAATTAGACATACTGACGGACAGTCACTGAAGCCTTGCCGGAAGGTTGGGGGACAGGAGGCAGAGGAGGGTGTCAGTCTGCAGTATGCAGAGCTACTCACGGTCCGGTGTCCTATCGCAGCTTCCAATAAATGGAGATGCACGGTTCGTCCGGCTTGCAGGGGCACGGCTGAGGGAACAGCGTCCGGCTGACAGGCTGTGAAAATGGCGGCAGCCAGAGAGGAGCCGAGCAGGAAGCGCGCGCTTTCCTGCAGATGCAGAGGAGGGAGGTAGGCGGGGCTAGGCGCCGATGATAAAAATGGTGCCGCCCGCTAAGATGGTAGGTGGGAGGGACGGCGCCGCCTCCGGGACGCTCAACCTGAGGGGAGAAGGCCGTGGGCGGGCTTAGAGCGGGCGGGAGGGAAGCGGATGGAGGCGGGGGGCGTGGCCGCGACGCCGGACAAGGCCCCAGATGAAGCCGGGGCCTGGATTAGAAGAGGCGGCCGCCTGTCAGCACAGGGCGGCGCGGAGGCGTCGCAGAACCGCCGCGGTGGCCGCTACTGAGGACAGCTAGGGCCCGGCAGAGGGGGGGGGGGGGGGGAGAGCTGTCCGATAACCAGCCAGGGCCCAAATAGCTGCAGCGGCCGCCTGGAGACGACGCGGAGGCGTCGCAGCACTGTCACAGCGACCGCTGCCGAAGAATCCATGGAATGGCCTGGCGTGGAATCCGCAGGGGAGAATGGGACTCAGGTCTCATACTTACCCTCCTGATCCGTTTCATCCAGCGTACTGTTTCAAGGAGAGTATCCTGCGCCTCAACCGACCGACCGGCTCTGGTAGGCGAGTGGGTGGGAGACGGGGAGCGAGGACCATCTGGAACGCCACATCCATGTTAGGGGTCTTGGCCCTGCTGTAGACTTATGAGGATATGGGGTGGCAGTACACGCCGTACTCATAGTCTCTTTGTGGGACTACAGATGTGACTATTCACACTGTATCCCTCCGGAAAAACCTGAAAAGAAACGACGCACATCGAGGTAGATATGGGTCTAATCAAAGACCCGTGTCCACCTCCTACTGACACTAAGCTAAACTGAGGAACTTCCTGCCGGTCGGTGGGGTGTATACGGCGGAGGAGGGGCTAACCTTTTTTTGTGCATAGTGTCAGCCTCCTAGTGGTAGCAGCATACACCCATGGTCTCTGTGTCCCCCAATAAGGCGAACGAGAAAATAAAAATTCATAATTGGCCCTTACTTGAAGTTTTTCATCTCCTAGTCGCATTTGGTACAACAAGGCTGGAGAGTCTGGATGCCGAACCTGAAACTCGTGATCCTGCAGCCCACAAATGTCCTAAAGAAAACACACAAAGAGTCATTGACACACAGCTTGTATTATTATAACCTCTACACATATTTTACCGGAAAGTCTTATTAAAAGGAAGGTGTCATCAAAAAGGACTGTCTAAATTAGGTTTTGATGCGGTTTTTGTTTTCCTTTTAAAGTTTGATTTTTTATTGCTTGCATAAAACTCTGAGGACTTCAAAAACAGCCTCTTCTGGACACAAAGATATCACAGAAAATAAACCGTTCTTTCAGCAGGCACATGTCAGTGCGGGCTCACTCGAAATTACAGTCCTTTCTCCTGGAGCAAATTTTATACACAGAAAAGGTACGGTCTTACCAGTCTAGGCATCGCCCTCAGCCTGAGCTCCGGTAGCTTCCAGCGCCAAACAGAAGTGTTCATCTGTGGGCACAGTGAACAGGCTGCAGCTTCCAACACACAGACTGCTCAGCTTTCCATGCTGACAACTGCAGTCTCTCTCCTAGCTACAGCTCACATTTTAGCCAGTCACTCACCAGCTTCAGCACACTCCATTCTGCTTAACATCCAAGGTGAACCCATTTCCTGGTTCTTAGTTAGAGCTAGCTAGCATATAAGTATAACCTGTAGTGCTAGGATTTAACCCAGTCCTATCTGGTTTTGCTACAATATGTATTTATAGGTTCTTTTTTTTTGCAATTCTTCATACAAATTATATAGCTGCTGGATGCATGATTGTTTGGCCAGCAGCCATCTCACAATGCATCCTCCATACACAGAACCCTCATTCACAGTCTATCGGGTGAACCAAACAATACGGTCATGATCGGCTGACATTAGTTTGATGCATATGGAGGGTGTTTAGCTTCAGTAACCCAGCTTACAAAGTGACATTGTCACACTTTTGGCACTATTGTGTAAAATATACCAGCTTGAAGACCAGGTCATTTGATTCACAGACAAAACTGGCTAAACTGGATAGCAACGCTGAGCTGTACGACATACTATGGGAATAGGTTAAGACTGGAGCTTCAGATTCCAGAATAAAGTCTCCCATACACTTTAGACCAATGTCGGCCAAAGCGGACGAAATTGATAGGTTCGACAGACTTCCCTGTCTGCGGATCCTTTTTCCTGAGAGATCAGCAGCTATCATAGAAGTCTGGCAGCAGCTCCTCTCATTGAGAACACAGGAGCACTCAGTAAAGCGAGCGCTCCCGCGTATGGGAGCCACGGCCGAGAGATCAGCAGAACCGTGGCTCGGCCAACAGCCATCTGATGTGTAAGGAAGGGTGTGGATTTTAGCTGTAGAATATAGTAGAGGTGTTGGGCTACTGGATCTGCCAATCCTACACTTTTCGAGAAGGTATGTACAGAAGTAAAAAGTCACAAATTATTCTACAAAAAATCTACAACTTTTCTCATGGCAGTTTTCTGGTGTATTTCTAAATAATTAATACCCCAGTATGACAATATAGGTTGTAAGTATCAGGACGAAAAAAGGAGATTTTTGTGTACTCACCGTAAAATCTCTTTCTCTTAGCCTTTAATTGGGGGACACAGAACCGTGGGTGTTATGCTGCTGTCCACTAGGAGGCGACACTATGCATAATCTGAAAAAGATTAACTTTGGCTCCTCCTCTGCAGTATACACCCCTGGACGGCGTCAGCCTTCTCCAGTTTTGTGCAAAAGCATTAGGAGGAATATACCAGAAACATAACCATGCCTGTAAAAAAAGGCTACTATAAACAGGCTCAAACAACAATATGAGAACCCAACCGTAACAACGGCCCGCAAGGGCAACAGGGTGGGAGCTGTGTTCCCCAATTAAAGGCTAAGAGAAAGAGATTTTACGGTGAGTACACAGAAATCTCCTTTACTCTGTCGCCTTATTGGGGGACACAGAACCGTGGGACGTCCCAAAGCAGTCCCTGGGTGGGAAGCAGTGGACGAATATTGTGCTGACAGTCCTCTAGACTTGGGGTACTGCCGCCTGCAGGACCCGTCTACCCAGGCTCGCATCTGCTGAGGACTGGGTATGCACTCTGTAGTGTTTTGTAAATGTGTGCAGGCTAGTCCAAGTGGCTGCCTTACACACTTGATGTGCTGAGGCTTGATGCCGAATGGCCCAAGAGGCCCCTACCGCCCGCGTAGAGTGTGCCGCGATACCGGCCGGAAGGGGAGAATTGTTGAGGCGGTAAGCCTCTTGAATGGTGGACTTGATCCACTTAGCAAGGATGGCTTTGGAAGCCGGTAGGCCCTTGCGAACGCCTTCTGGAAGAAGGAAAAGTGAATCAGACTTCCAGAAGGGAGCAGTCCTAGACACGTAAATACACAATGCCCTGACAAGGTCAAGCGTATGCAGAGCCTTCTCTACCCTATGAACGGGAGCCGGGCAAAGAGACAGTAGTGATATTTCCTCATTGAGGTGGAAGCTGGACACGACCTTCGGAAGGAAGGATGGTACTGTACGGAATCATAGAATCATAGAATCGTAGAGTTGGAAGGGACCTCCTGGGCCATCTGGTCCAACCCCCTGCTCAAAGCAGGATTCGCTAAATCATCCCAGTCAGATGTCTGTCCAGCCTCTGTTTGAAGACTTCCATTGAAGGAGAACTCACCACTTCTCGTGGCAGCCTGTTCCACTCATTGATCACTCTAACTGTCAAAAAGTTTTTTCTAATATCTAATCTGTGTCTCTTCCCATTCAGTTTCATCCCATTGCTTCTAGTCTTTCCTTGTGCAAATGAGAATAAAGTTGATCCTTCTACAATGTGACAGCCCTTTAGATATTTGTAGACAGCTATTAAGTCTCCTCTCAGTCTTCTCTTTTGCAAACTAAACATTCCCAAATCCTGCAACCTTTCCTCATAAGACAGGGTTTGCAGACCGGTCACCATTCTGGTCGCTCTTTTCTGAACTTGCTCCAGTTTGTTGATGTCTTTTTTAAAATGTGGTGCCCAAAACTGGACACAATATTCCAGATGAGGTCTGACCAAAGAGGAGTAGAGGGAAATAATGACTTCACGTGATCTAGACTGTATGCTTCTGTTAATACATCCTAGAATTGCATTTGCCTTTTTTGCTGCTGCATCACACTGTTGACTCATATTCAGTCTGTGATCTATTAGTATACCCAAGTCTTTTTCACATGTGCTGTCACTTAGCCTTATTCCTCCCATTCTATATATGCTTTTTTCATTTTTATTGCCCAGATGTAGTACTTTGCATTTCTCCCTGTTAAAAACCATTCTGTTAGTTGCTGCCCACTTCTCCAGTTTATTTAAATCTTTTTGAATCCTCTCTCTCTCTTCTCTAGTATTAGCTATCCCTCCTAGCTTTGTGTCATCAGCAAATTTAATCAGTTTACCCTCAATTCCTTCATCTAAATCGTTGATAAAGATGTTGAACAATACAGGGCCCAGGACAGAGCCCTGTGGTACCCCACTTGAGACATTCTTCCAACTGGATGTGCAGCCATTTACGACCACTCTTTGGGTCCGATCACTAAGCCAGTTATGAATCCACCTAACAGTTGCCTTGTCCATTCCATACTTAGTCATTTTTTCAATAAGGATTGTATGAGAGACTTTGTCAAATGCTTTGCTGAAGTCAAGATATACTATATCTACAGCATTTCCTTGATCCACCCAATCAGTGATACCGTCATAGAAGGAAATTAAGTTAGTCTGACATGACTTATTAGTTAGAAACCCATGCTGACTCTGTTTAATCACTTCATTCTTATCCAGGTATTGACATACATGTTGTTTAATAATTTGTTCAAAGATCTTTCCTGGTATAGAAGTCAGACTCACCGGCCTATAGTTGCCTGGGTCCACCTTCTTCCCCTTTTTGAAGATAGGAACAACATTTGCTCTTCTCCAGTCTTCTGGCACTTCTCCTGTTCTCCAAGAATTTTCAAAGATTATGGAGAGGGGTTCAAAAATTTCTTCTGCTATCTCCTTCAGTACTCTGGGGTGTAATTCATCTGGACCTGGAGACTTGAATTCATTTAGGTTAGCTAAGTGTTTCCTCACTATCTTTCTGTTTATAGATATCCTGGATTCTTCTATTCCCTTAATAGGACAGTGAATAACAGTTGATGTTGCATTTCCTTTCTGAGAGAAAACAGATGCAAAATAGGAATTTAAAAGTTCAGCCTTCTCAACATCCTGTCTTACCATTTCATCATTTTCATCCTGTAAAAATCCTATAGCATCTTTGACTTTTCTTTTACTTTTGACATATCCCCAAAATCCTTTATTATTGCTTTTGACATCTCTTGCAAGCCTCAGTTCATTTTCAGCTTTAGCTAATCTGATTTGTGCCCTGCAGGTTCTGCAGACAGCATTATATTCTTCTTTAGATATGCCTCCCTCTTTCCATTTTATAAACATTTTTTTCTTCCTTTTTAGCATGTGCTTAAGTTCTGTGTTCATCCATCCTGGTTTCCTTAAATGCTTCCTATTCTTCCCTCTTTTCGGAATTGTTAACAACTGTGCTTTGAGAATTTCATTTTTCAAGATTTCCCATCCTTCCTGGACATTTTTGTCTTTAAGGATATCCAGCCATTGGATCCCTCCAATTCTCTTTCTGAATCCCTTAAAATCTGCCTTTCTGAAATCTAACCTTGACGTCTGAGTCTTCACAGGTCTTCCACCTCTAGTTATCCAAAATTCTAAAATAGCATGGTCGCTACCTCCTAGGGTCCCAGCCACTTTTACCTCCTCAACCATTTCCTCCCTGTTTATAAGGATTAGATCCAAGGTAGCAGTTCCCCTTGTTTTCTCCCCTACCTTTTGGAAGATAAAGTTGTCAGCAAGAGAGGATAAGAATTTCCTTGACCTGTTAGTTTTGCCTGAGAGAGATTCCCAACAAATGTCTGGATAGTTGAAATCTCCCATGACAACTATGTCATATTTTTTGGAGAACTTGGCCATCTGATGCATAAAGAGTTCATCTATATCTTCGGCTTGCACAGGCGGCCTGTAGTAAATGCCTACAATGGTGTCCTTTCCATTGTTCTGTCCTTGTATTCTTACCCAAACAGTTTCCACAGAACTCCCAGTCTCTGAAGCTTCAATCTCTGTGCAGATATACACGTTTCTAACATACAATGCGACACCCCCTCCTCGTTTATCAAGTCTGTTTCTTGCAAATAAGTTGTATCCTTCTAGTCTTGTATTCCAATCATGTGTATTGTCCCACCAAGTTTCAGTGATTCCAATGACATCATATTTCTTTTCCTGTGTTAGTAGTTCCAATTCTCCTTGTTTGTTGCCCATGCTTTGTGCATTAGTATAGAAACATTTTAGTTTGTGATTGGTTTCTCTTTCTCCAATATTTTTATTAATTGGATTCTTTCGTCTTTGTTCTTCCTTTCCACTTCTAATAGCAGAGTTCTCAATAGCATTTGTCAGGTGTATGGCTTTTTCTGGTCTTTTGCTTCCCTTCCCATGTTGTTCTAGTTTAAAGCTCTCCTTACAAGTGTAGCAAGGCGACTTCCAAATACATGCTTTCCAGTCTTCGTAAGGTGCACCCCATCTCTAGCAAGTAGTCCATCGTATAAGTAGTTCACTCCGTGATCCAGAAATCCAAATCGTTGCTGACGGCACCATCGACGTAGCCAGTTGTTCACCTGCAGAATCTTATTCCACCTCCTTGTTCCATGGCCATCCACTGGGAGGATGGAAGAGAAGACCACCTGCGCTCCCAGTTCTTTCACTTTCTTGCCTAAGTCTTCAAAGTCTCTGCAGATGGTTTCCAGGTCGTTTCTTGCGGTGTCATTTGTCCCCACATGTAGTAGCAGGAATGGGTAGTCATCTGTAGGTCTGAAGAGTCCTGATATCCTGTCAGACACATCTTTAATTTTTGCACCTGGAAGACAGCACATTTCTCTTGAAGTTATATCCGGTCTGCAGATAGCGGCCTCTGTTCCTCTCAGCAGGGAATCCCCCATGACCACCACTCTCCGTTTCTTCTTCACAACATTTTTCTTTCTCCATCCAGGAGGACTCTGAGGGCGTACAAGGTTGCTGTTTGTTGGCAAAGTCTTATCCTGATGTATTTCTTCATCGTTTTCCTGCGTGAGAGCCTGGTACTGGTTTCTGAGCAGTATGGGTGCTGACTGCCTCCTGATCCTCCTGCTTCTCTGGGTCACATGTCTCCATTCCTCTGTTTCTTCAGGTGCACTTCGAATTTCTTCTCTTTCTGTAACATGAAGAGATAATTCTGCTCTGTCCAAGAACTCTTCACCTTCCTTAATGATCTTCAACGTAGCTAACCTCTCTTCGAGATTTTGCAACTTTTCCTCCAACAGGGACACAAGCTTGCATTTGTGGCATGTGAAGTTTGGCTTTTCCACTGGTAAATCTGTGAACATGTAGCAAGAAATGCAGCTCACCAAATGGCTCCTGGCCTCTTCCATCTTGAGATTTCTTAAAAACGATGAAAGATGAGCCAAACTTCGCGCGCCGATAGGACTCCTCAAGACTCTTCCCCTGGTTTTCCGATTTCCTCTTTTCAGCTGCAACCGCCAAAACCCAGTGATCGTTGAGCTCGCGGAGACTCTTCACTTATCCCAGAAGGCACTGGGAATATGCAAATGATCTCCTCAAGACTCTTCCCCTGGTTTTCCGATTTCCTCTTTTCAGCTGCAACCGCCAAAACCCAGTGATCGTTGAGCTCGCAGAGACTCTTCACTTATCCCAGAAGGCACTGGGAATATGCAAATGATCTCCTCAAGACTCTTCCCCTGGTTTTCCGATTTCCTCTTTTCAGCTGCAACCACCAAAACCCAGTGATCGTTGAGCTCGCGGAGACTCTTCACTTATCCCAGAAGGCACTGGGAATATGCAAATGATCTCCTCAAGACTCTTCCCCTGGTTTTCCGATTTCCTCTTTTCAGCTGCAACCGCCAAAACCCAGTGATCGTTGAGCTCGCGGAGACTCTTCACTTATCCCAGAAGGCACTGGGAATATGCAAATGATCTCCTCAAGACTCTTCCCCTGGTGGAGACCCACCTTGTCCTGGTGAAAAACCAGGAAGGGTTGTCTGCAGGAAAAGAGCTGAAAGTTCAGACGCCCTGCGTAGCGAGGCGATTGCCACCAGGAAAAAACACTTTCTGTGATAGAAAGCGGAGTGAGACCACCCTAAGGGGTTCAAAAGGAGGTGACTGTAGTGCTGTCAAGACCAGGTTGAGATCCCACGTCTCCAACGGACGTTTGTAGGAGGGAACCAATCGGGAAACCCCTTGGAGAAAAGTCTTCACTTGCGGCTTGTTAGCAATACGCCTCTGAAAGAGCACTGAGAGCGCTGACACCTGGCTCTTCAGCGAGCCCAGGGATAGCCCGGCGTCCAGGCCTGACTGAAGGAAACCGAGGACCTTTGGAAGAGAATAGGGAAGTGGAATCTTCCCACGAGAGTCGCACCATGTGAAGAAAATCTTCCAGGTACGATAGTAAATCCTGGCTGGAGTTGGCTTTCGAGCCCTGATCATGGTTTTAACAACGTACGGTGAAAAACCTGCTTGGGTCAAAACCCAGGTCTCAATGGCCACGCCGTCAAATTGAGAGCCCCTGAGTTCTGGTGGAAGAACGGGCCTTGTGACAGGAGGTCGGGACGTGTGGGGAGACGCCAGGGGGCGTCTGCTGTGAGTTGCACGACGTCGGCGTACCATGTACGCCTGGGCCAGTCTGGAGCGATCAGAATGGTGGGAACACCCTCTTGTTTGATCTTCCTCAGGACTCTGGAGATCAGGGGGAGGGGTGGAAAAATGTACAGAAGCTGGAACTGGGTCCAGTCCTAAACCAGGACATCTGCTCCGAGAGACCGCGGATCGCGCGTCCTGGCCATGAAATTGGGAACCTTGGCCTTGAGATGGGATGCCATCAGATCCACATCCGGGGTCCCCCAACGATGACAGATCTGACAGAAGACTTCGGGATGGAGAGACCATTCCCCCGAGTCCATTCCTTGTCGGCTGAGATAGTCGGCTTCCCAGTTGTCCACACCCGGAATGTGGACCGCGGAGAGTACCGACCTTGCAGCCTCCGCCCATTGTAGGATACGCGTTACTTCGGTCATCGCCTGGATGCTGCGGGTGCCGCCTTGATGGTTCACGTATGCCACTGCCGTGGCATTGTCCGACTGTACTCTGATATGAGAGTCTGCCAGCAAGTGATGGAAGGCTTTCAACGCCAGGAAGATGGCCCGAATTTCCAGGATGTTGATGGGCATGGTCGATTCCCTTGGTGACCACCTGCCTTGCGCTCTGATGTAGGTGCACCGCGCCCCGACCCATAAGGCTTGCGTAGGTGGTCAAAACCTTCCATTGACCGGAGAGAAAGGATTTTCCCCTTGCAAGCGAGGTTGGCTTGAGCCAGCAGTGCAGGGACCTCCTGGTGTTTGCTGATAACCGGAACTCCCTGTCGAGGGAGAACGGATTCCTGTCCCAGGACTTGAGGATGGCCAGTTGAAGGGGTCTGAGGTGAAACTGGGCAAATGGTACCGCCTCCATTGCTGCTGCCATCCTGCCAAGTACTCTCATGGCATACCGGAGAGATCTGGGGGACTTGCGGAGGAGTGTGTGAACTCCCAGACAGACAGCCAGTGCCTTGTCCCTGGGGAGGATCACCAGACCCTTGGAGGTGTCGAATAGCATCCCCAGGAAGGTCAGAGACTGACTCGGGGTAGTCGAGGACTTCTGTAAATTGACTAACCATCTCAGGCGCGTCAGAGTGTCGATCGTGATCGAGACGTTGACCTCGCAGTCCTTGAGGGTGGGGGCCTTGATGAGAAGGTCGTCCAGGTATGGAATGACTACTATGCCTCTGGAGTGCAGAACGTCCATGGTAGCTGCCATGACCTTTGTAAATGTTCTGGGAGCCATGGCGAGACCGAACGGGAGGGCCACAAACTGGTAATGGTCTTGGTTGATTGCCAATCTGAGAAACCTCTGATGGGCGGGAGCAATCGGTATATGCAGGTATGCGTCCTGTATGTCTATGGAGGCAAGATATTCTCCTTTTTCCATAGACGCAACGATTGACCGGAGGGATTCCATGCGGAAGTGACGAACTTGAACATACTTGTTGAGTTGCTTGAGGTCTAGTATGGGTCGGACGCTGCCTCCCTTCTTGGGCACCCCGAACAGGTTGGAGTAGAACCCTCGGAAGCGCTCTTCTGCTGGGACTGGCACTATGACTCCTGCTCGCAGGAGGAAAGAAACCGCTTGACGGAAGGCCTGAGCTTTGAGCGGGGATTTTGGAGGGACAGAGGGAAAAAATCTGTGCGGTGGGCTGGTAGTAAACTCGATTTTGTATCCTGAAGACACTATTTCCTTGACCCACTTGTCTTCTGTAATAGGCAGCCAGACCTGCTGAAAGAGTAGCAGTCGTCCGCCTACAAGTGGGGTGTCTTCCAGAGGGCATGAGTCAGGATGAGGGAAAAGTCTGAGGTTTTCCTCCTTTAGGTTTTGCCTGGCTTGTCTTTGATTGCCAGTTCCTGTCCGGCCTCTGTGCCGCACGTGTGTTGTCCCTGCGGGGGGAACGATTACGGTTTTGTGCTGGGCGTGAGATGGACCAGCCTGAAGAATTCCGAAAGGATCGGAAACGAGATTGATTACGCCTTTTAAACGGGCGTTTTGGTCTTAGTTGGGGGAAGTACTTTTGCCCCCGTAGCATTGGATATCATTGTATCCAGCTTTCCACCGAAAAGACGGCCACTGAAGTACGGGAGATTTGTTAAGGACTTTTTTGAGGCCGCGTCCGCTTTCCATTCTCTTAGCCAGAGAATACACCGGATTGTGATGGCGTTTGATGCTATTCCCGCTATTCCTCTTGCAGAGTCCAACGCTGCATGGACCATGTAATCTGCCACCACTGCAATTTGCACCGCCTGGTCCGCCAGCTGAGGATTTCACGGTTGAAGGCCCTTTTGCAATATAGATCAGCCCAAGCCATGATGGCCTTGGCTGCCCAAACTGAAGCAAATGCGGGAGCCAAAGAGGCACCTGCCGCTTCAAAGATTGAACGAGCCATGCATTTGACTTGTCTGTCTGCTGTGTCCTTGAGGGTTGAACTGTCCGGCAGCGAGAGAAGCGTTTGTGCTGCCAGCCTAGAGACTGGAGGGTCCACTTCAGGCGAATCTGTCCAATCCTTGGTGTCTTTCTGTGGAAAGGGGTAATTTGCTTCCAAATACTTGCGATTGGCGAATTTTTTCTCAGGCTGCAAAAAATGCTTAGAAAGGATTTTTTGAAATTCCGGGTGATTAGGGAAGACCTTCGATGGTTTCTGAACACTTTCAAAGGAAATCTTGTGTTTTGGTGCTTCCGGGGTTGGATCTGAAATGTCCAGCACCCGAAGGATGGAAGAGACGATATCCTCAACTATTGCAGTATTGCTGGGGGGACAAGAGACGAGATAATTCTCTGTTTCGTTGTCTGGGTTAGAGTCACATATGCCTTCCGAGTCTGTGGTCGGAAATCGTTGCGGAGATCCGCATTGTCTGTCTCTGTCAGGGGACGGACTAGGTGACCTGGAGCCACTGTGTCTCTTCCTGGAGAAGGACGACCGAGTGCTATGTGAGGACACAGATGAATGCGACCTGTGGGTCCGCTTACGTCTGAGACTGTCGGAAGTGGCATGTCCCTGAGATTTAAACGCATGACCCCGGACCTGCTAGTGCGGGCTGGTCTCCCATTTGGGTTCCGGCCAAGGCTCAAGCTGCTTAGCGGCCGCCACCTGACGAATGCAGTCACGCTCGGCCTAGAACGGCCGGTGGCCTGGGTAACGTTCATAGCCGAGACACGACCCTGCAGTAGTGTAGAGGTCAGGCTATGTATGGACTGTGTTATAGACTGCAACATCTGAGTAGCCCATTCCGGTATGGAAGAAGACGCAGAAGCGTTGGTTCTGACCCAGTGTTTTGGACACAGTCCCGGCAGTGTGGGTCCGTTCTGCCTCTGGGGAGTGGTCTTGCAGGCTGTGCAGAATGCTCTTGCCTGGTTTTCTTCCTTGAGCCCGGCATCATGCACAGAGGCTGGCTAGCAGGGGGTCCTACAGGGGCTATGCAAAGGGGAGAACTTATAGGTAATATGAATGCACAGCTGAGTAAAGAGGACCCAGCTGTGATCTTACCCCACCAGTGTGCCCTTAAGTCCAGCGCCGACAAATCACAGTCCTGTGCCCCCCGGAGACTGTTGTATGGCTGTCAGCTATGTTTCCTGCTGCAGCAAGATGGCCACCGGGATTCTGAGGTGGAGGGGGAAGGGGGCGGAGAGCTGAAAAGGGCGCGCTGAGCTATGTAAAAGCGCGCCCTTCCTGCCTCGATCCGCCCCTTCTATGACACTGCAGAGTGTCATTTTCGTCATCCGGGGGGTGGGCCAGGGAGCAGGAATAGGGCGGCGACTACGGCTAGGCCGAAGCCGCGGCCTAAATTTGATACCTCATGCCCAGAAGAGCTCCAGGACGGCGCGGTTGTCCGGGGGGGGGGGGGTTGGGGGTCGGATTCAAACCAGACCCCCCCGGATTGAACGGCAGGCTAGCGGTGGGGACATGAGCGCCACCTGGGCCCTGTGGGGGGTCCCTTTGAGGCGCTATGCAGTTGGTGCTGCCACAGAGACAGGGGCGCAGGGAGCCCTGTCTCTGACAAGTGCCATGCCTGCCTGCACCTCCCCCGGTCCCAACAGGAGACCGCAGCTGGGCTGGGGTCCCTGGACTTGTAAGTGGCCGAATGGTGCCTGATAGTATTAAGTTACGTACCGGTAACGGTATTTTTCGGAAGCCCATGACAGCACCACGAGAGAGGGGATCCGCCCTTTAGGAACAGGAAACCTACAGATACAAAAGAGCGGCACCTCTCCCACGCATCAGTTGGTTTACAGAGCTTGAGAGGCTACCATGGTTAGTACACAACATATACAACCTATCTACCCTATATAGCAGAAATATATATTTTTTTTTTTACACCATCTCCCACATACCGTAAATTGTGGACAATCTTCTAAAGGAGTGCACCCCTATATGTGAACAAGGGAGGGAACTAAGGGTGCTGTCATGGGCTTCCGAAAAATACCGTTACCGGTACGTAACTTAATACTTTATTCGGACTCCCATGACAGCACCACGAGAGAATTACAGAGATGTAAACTAATTTAGGGCGGGACTACAGCCTGCAGCACCCTTAGCCCGAAGGTGAGATCTGAAGAGGCACCCATATCTAATCGATAGTGGTTAAAAAAGGTGGAAGGAGATGACCAGGTGGCCGCCTTACATATCTGATCAATTGACACTCCAGATCTTTCTGCCCAAGATGATGCCATGGCACGAGTGGAATGCGCCCTCAGGTTCTGCGGAGCCGGACCTCCACCTGCTGTGTAGGCAAGAGAGATAGCCTCCCTAATCCACCTCGCTAATGTGCGTTTTGATACCCTACAACCTTTCCTGGGACCTTGGAAGGATAGGAATAATGCATTCTCCTTCTTCCAAGGATCCGTGGCTGCTAAATATTTAAGTAAGCATCTCCTAATATCTAATGCCTGAAGTTTTTGCTCCTTAGGGTTGGTCGGATTAGGGAGGAAGGAAGGCAGAACTATCTCTTGTGTCCTGTGAAATTGTGATGCTACCTTGGGAAGGTATGCTGGATCTGGCCTTAGGATTACTCTATCCTGTAAGAACTCTGTGTAAGGGGGCAATCTGGAAAGTGCCTGTATGTCGCTCACTCTACGTGCGGATGTTATCGCCACCAGAAAAGCTGCCTTAAGAGATATAATCTTTAATGAGGCCGAATCCAGAGGTTCAAATGGTCTTTCTGTCAAGGCCGTAAGGACTAAATTTAAGTCCCAAGGTACACATCTGTCTTTGTGTATGGGTCTCGATCTAGCCGCTGCTTTGATGAACCTTGCTACCCAATAGTTATTGGCAATATCACATGCAAACAAGGCCCCTAAGGCTGAAACTTGTACTTTTAATGTACTTGTGGAGAGACCCAATTCGAGACCCTTCTGGAGAAATTCCAGAATATGTTTCGTGGGAATTCCGTCTCTGGCGTCAAACTGAAAGGTGGACAGGAATCGCTTCCAGGTCCTAGTATAAATGTTAGTGGTAGTCAATTTCCTGCTTTTTAGGAGGGTATCAATTAACTTCTTGGAGAACCCTCTATCCTCTAACAGTGACCTTTCAAAGACCACGCCGTCAAATGGAGTCTCGCTACTTGTGGGTGGCTGACTGGCCCCTGGTAGAGGAGATCCGGAAGGTTCGGCAGCACCCAGGGATCGCATACAGACATGGTCCAAACCAGGTCCTCCTGGGCCAAAAGGGGGCAATTAATATGACTCTTGCCCGATCTTCCCTACTACCAGAGGTAGAAGATTTAATGGCGGGAAGGCGTATGCCAGAGAAAAGTTCCATCTTATCAGGAGGGCGTCCACTGCTAGTGGATTTTCCCTGGGATTCAGAGAGCAGAACGATTTTTCTTTTCTGTTTTCTCTGGTGGCAAAGAGGTCTACCTCTGGCCGACCCCATCTGCGGACAATCTGGTGGTAAATATCCCTGTTCAAAGCCCATTCTCCTTGCTTTAGAGCCTTGCGGCTTAGAAAGTCTGCCTTCACGTTGTCCTTTCCTCTGATGTGGAGCGCCGTCAAAGATAGAAAACTTCCCTCTGCTATTTGAAGGAGACGTTCTGTTGTCCGCATCAGGGCATCGGAGCGGGTTCCACCTTGGTGGTTGATATATGCTACCGCTACCTGGTTGTCCGAGAGTATCCTCACGTGATGGCCCTGTAGGTACATAATGAGTTCTTTGACTGCCTGCTCTATCGCCAATAGCTCTCTTTGGTTGGATGAGATCTCCGTATCCGAATCCCACTGTCCCTGTACCACTATGTCCCCCATATGGGCACCCCAACCGAAGGGACTAGCGTCTGTGGTTATAACACGGGTTATCTGCGTTATCCAGGGCACCCCTGAGGCTAGGTTCTCATCATCGAGCCACCATCTAAGCGATGTGACAGTCGAGGGGCTTAGCAACAGTTGACCTTGTAAGGAGTGTCTTAAGGCCCTGCTATTAAATAGGACATCCTTCTGAAGGGCTCTAGTATGGAATTGTGCCCACCTAACTGCTGGGATGCATGAGGTTAGAGATCCCAACAGGGACATGGCCTGTCTGAGGGTCATAGAAGGATTATCAACCGCCCGAAGAACCTGCTGCTGTATCTTTTGCATTTTATCCAATGGCAACAGACACTGCTGAGTTTCTGAATTTAATAGTAAGCCTAGAAACTTTTGTATTTTTGAGGGCTGGAGTCGGGATTTCTCGTAGTTTAATATCCATCCGAGGTTTTCTAACCTGGACTTAGCTCTTTCTATCTGGGATGTACAATGGCCCACCGATTTTCCCACAATTAAAAAATCATCCAAATATGGAAAAATCAGGATGTCCACTTCCCGTAAATGCGCCATCACTTCGGCCACTATCTTTGTAAATACCCGGGGCGCTGCTGAGAGACCAAAGGGAAGGGCTCTATATTGATAATGACGGACTGTGCAGTCTATTGAAACCGCCACCCTCAGGAACTGCTGGAAGTCTGCATGGATAGGTACATGATAGTACGCATCTTTCAAATCTATGACCAGGGCTGTGGAGTCAGTAAGCCAAACCTGCGACTCCGACTCCTCAATTTCCCTTACACCGACTCCGACTCCAACTCCACGACTCCGACTCCCACACATATTGCTTATATTTAAGTGAAAAATTTATTGTAGTACAATGTGAACCGCAGACATTTAATCATTTCTATGATCCAATAATCAAGATATTTAGATAGAACAGAATATATATTGGTGTACTACCCGGTTTTCATTCTTTTTGGTACAGATACGATATGGATAGACAGATATGGATAAATGGATAGATAGAGCAGATTTCTAATCTGCTTTTGCTATTGAAAACATTATCTATGAGCTCAAAAACCTTTCAGGTGATGCGGTTTTTTAAAAAGATGATCAGCTTTTGCAGCTGAAAAACGTATCCTCAAAAAACACAGGAAAAACGCTGTGTGTGAATGTAGCCTTAGATCAGGAATAGAACAGCCATTTATAGGACATTTCATAACTTTCCCAAACTCCTATGAAAAAATATTCAGCACATCCTGCATTGAATTACTGTACCCAATTTATTATATATTTTAGGAGTCTGAGTCGGTCCATTTTATATCGACTCCAACTCCACCAAAATGAGCACCGACTCCGACTCCACGACTCCGACTCCACAGCCCTGTCTATGACTGCCATAAAACACCCTTTAAACAATATTTTTATTGTCGTATTGATGGACTCCATCTTAAAAGTACGGTTCACCAAAAACTTATTAAGGAAACGTAAGTTAATGATCGTTCTAAATGTCTAATCAGGTTTTTGGATCAGGAATAAGGGAGAGTAGAACCCTCTTCCTCTCTCAGCTTCTGGAACCTCTATCAGGACGTTTTTCTGGCATAGGCTCAAGACCTCCGCTTCTAAAGCTGCTTGTTCGAGGGGTGAAGATCTTAAAGGAGTGGATTTAAAGGTATCCCGCGGGACCTGGGTAAACTCCAATCTAAGCCCGGTGGATATTACATTGCGCACCCAGTCACTATTTGTAATCTGTGACCATGCGGAAGGAAGGATGATAGTCTACCTCCCACGGGAATTGCTAGTCATTGATTCTGTCTCTTTTGATCTCTAGACGAGCGTCTAAACATGTAGCCCGTACCTCTTCTCCTTCTATCTTCCCATCTGGGACGGTCTCTAGTAGGCGAAGAATTGCGCCTTCTCCCCTGACCGAATCTCCTTCTACCAAATGGGCGTCGGTAGGATGTAGGCCAGAGATTTGGGAATTTTTTCTTGTCGTCCCCAGCCTTCTCAAGCAGTTCGTCCAGGACTGCGCCGAACAAATATTCCCCCTCACACGGAATAGTACAAAGCTTCGCCCTGGTCTGAATGTCTCCCTGCCAGCACTTTAGCCACAGGGCTCTACGAGCCGCATTAGAGAGACCTGCTGCTCTGGCTGCCATTCTTACTGCATCCGCCGAGGCATCTGCTAGGAAGGCTGCTCCCTCTTGGATTGTTGGTAGGGCCCCAAGAATTGTTTGTCTTGACGTACCCTGTTTTAATTGTGACTCCAACTTGTCCAACCAGACCATCATGGACCTGGCTGTGCATGTTGACGCCACTGCTGGTCTTAAGGAACCGGCTGCCATCTCCCAAGTATTCTTAAGGAAGGTGTCTGCCTTCCTGTCTAGGGGATCTTTAAGGGATCCCATGTCCTCAAAGGGCAGCGAGGATCTTTTCGATGCCTTTGCAATGGCCGCATCTAATTTGGGGGCCTTGTCCCAAGTATTTACTGCCGGATCGTCGAAGGGATATCTGCGTTTGAGGGCTGGTGGTAGCGACCCTCTTTTATCCGTTTTTTTCCACTCTCTGTGGATTAGATCCTGGATCTTCTGATTTAAGGGGAAGACTCTACGCTTCCTCTGCTCCATCCCCCTGAACATGACATCCTGCATGGATAATTGGGGCTTAGGCTCCTCTACTTCCATTGTCCCTCTGACTGCTTTGACCAGCTTGTCTACCCGGTCAAGAGGCAGACAAAACCACCCAGAGTCCTCTTCTCCTGAGGAGGACGAGGGAGATGAAGCCTGGGAGTCTCTACTTCTCCTCCATTCTGCCGAGGAATCGGACTCCACCGGGACCCCGCCCTTTATAGTTTCCGGCTGGGACAGTGACTTTAGGGTTTCCTTCATTTCTGCCCTAACAATGTCTCTCAAACTCGCTGCTACCGCGGGCGACTCTTCCGCCACTGTCTGCTGAATACAGGGGGGGCACAATTTTTTGGGGCATGAGTCCGGTAATGGGCATGCACAGAGTGCGCATTCCCTGTGTTTAGTTTTACTTGAAGCCTTCTTCCCCTAGAATAAAGCACAGAAGGGGGGCCCCGTCACTGAGTGAACTTTCACGAAGATCACTTACCAGTGCCACAATCAAGTACCGGAGGATGAGGGGGATTCTTCTCAGACGATGCTCCTGTCTGCTTAGAGGAGCTTTTATGGCTGGACTGGTCACTTCGTCCCGCACGTTCGCTGTCACGTGACTCTTTTTCTGCTTGACCTGCCGAAGGTCATCCAGGGGCGGCAGAGATGTTTGTCCCTGCTGCCGTCGTTGCTGCTGCTGCCGCCGCTGCTGCTGCTCCTGCTCGCTCTCCATTACTGCTCGCAATAATGTGGCCAAGGCAAGGCACCCTGCCAGGGTCCTGCCTATATACCCCTCCTCCGGACAGCAGTATGCGTGCCGCGCCCCTCCCCCCCTAATAGGGCTCCCTTCCCCAGCTGGCGCCGCACCCGGCCGGAGAGCCGACGCTCATCGGCGTTTGCGATGGGCGCCGCCATCTTGTTTTCCTCGCGCCTGCGCAGTGGCGCCACCGACCCGGAAGCACCTCCTCCGGCCGCCCCCTGACGTCACCCTGATCCCGCCTGACCGGAAGTCACGCGGGACGCCCGGGAGCTTCGGGATACCGCGCTCCCCGGTCGCAGCCCCCTCCGCAGCGCGCCGGCCACCGCACCAGCGCCGCCGGATCCAGGGGCCCCCGGGGGAAACATACTCACCGGCGGCGACCTTTATCCTGGAGTCGGACATCCTCCGGACGCCGCTCCCTGCTGACTACGCCACCGCCGTGCTACCCATCCTGGGCCACCGTGGAGTCTTCCAGGGATCCGCACCAGGCCGAGGTAGAAGACCCCCCCGCTACCTGTATCGGCCGGCCGGCCTGGGATCCTGGTCTTCTGTAGGATCCCGTCCCTTCAGGAACAGGAAACCAACTGATGCGTGGGAGAGGTGCCGCCCTTTTGTGTCTGTAGGTTTCCTGTTCCTAAAGGGCGGATCCCCTCTCTCGTGGTGCTGTCATGGGAGTCCGAATAAACAGGCCCTACCTGCGGTGTCTCAACCTAATGCCCCCAGAGGGGGATTAGGGAGGGTGCTGCTGTCACCGTCAGGGGGGCTTCATCCTATCCTCGACCTCAACCCAGAGCCCAAGGGAACTGGGGAAGGAGGGGGGGTCTCGACTTCGAGCCAGTACCCGAGGGACTGGGGAAGGAGCGACATGGGGAATAGCCGTCTCGACCTCAACCGGGTACCCCTTAATAGGGGACCGAGGAGGGAGCCATGCCGGGAGTCTCGCTGGGGACCCGCTTTTCTTCATCTGTAATCCGTTGAAAAAAAAAAAAAAAATCAAGGAAAAAAAACTCTTAGGTGTGCCTCCTTGCGACACTAAGCAAAAACTGGAGAAGGCTGACGCCGTCCAGGGGTGTATCCTGCAGAAGAGGAGCCAAAGTTAATCTTTTTCAGATTATGCATAGTGTCGCCTCCTAGTGGACAGCAGCATAACACCCACGGTTCTGTGTCCCCCAATAAGGCGACAGAGTAAAATTAATTTTCTTTTTCAGCCTCGAAAGAATACACTTTTATTAGAAGTTTTGTTTCAATCCAAGTAGGACTGAAGTCCAGCACAAAAATGTATGTAAATACGATGCGTAAATTCATGCCTACCTGGTCCAGATGTGTGCATGTCTCTTTAAGCTGCTGTAAGAGAAGACTGTCCAATCTATTGGTCAGCTGACACTCTCGGTAAGGAAACCCTGCTCTCTGCATGAGCCAGAAGAAGCAGCGTGTGACGTCGGATCCACCGTAGGCGAGACACAGCCTGTATCGGAACAAGGAGAGCAACATTTGCGTTAGAGGAAAATTACAAATGTCACTTTACTCCTGTATGCATCTGTACCTTGTGCTGCATTCATGTGTCAGGGTCTGGGTTCATACCGTGAAGCACGGACTGTGAGATCTCCTAGCCTGAATTTGAAATGTATATATGGGACTGTCACGTTTGGGTCAGGAGACTCACAAGACAATCCATGCTCGGACCATGACACACGGATGTAGGATTATTAATAGCGATGAGCAAACGTGCTGGGATAAGGTGTTATCTGAGCATGCTCGGGTCCTAACCAAGCGACTCTGGCGTGCTTGAAAAATATGTTCGAGCCCTAGCGCCCGCATGCCTCGCGGCTATTCGACAGCCACAACACATGCAGGGATTGCCTAACAAACAGGAAATCCCCACATGTTGTGCAACTGTCAAACAGCAACGAGACATGCAGCCGCGGGGACCCGAACATAGTTTTCGAGCACGCCAAAGACACTCCATTAGAGCACCCGAGCATGCTCAGATAACACCCCAGCACGTTCGCTCATAATCAATTAATTAATTAATATGAATCAACCACCTTGAAATGATTAAAACACCCTTTGGTGGGACTGCAGTGACACTGAACACTCACTTCCAGGCTTTCCCCCAGATTACTCCTGATCGCAGAGGGACACTTTGCAATTAAAGGGGTATTCCCATCTCCAAGATCCTATCCCATTATGTTGTAATTGTAAAAATAATAGCAAATACCTCCAATTAGAAACGTAGTATAGTTCTTCTGATTCGCTGTGTAACTTACCCTATGTGCAGGGCATTGCAGTAGCTTAGGTATGGTTATGACCACTAACAACTAACTGTCACTATATGAGTGGTCATAACCAGGGATACCTAAGCTACTGTAATGCCCTGCACATGGGGTAAGTGACATAGTGAATCAGAAGAACTATATAACATTTCTAATTAGAGGTATTTGCTAATATTACTATTACACTTACTACGTATTGGGATAGCATCTTAGAGATGGCGATACCCCTCTAACTTACTGTCAGAATGTCCTTTTAACATTTAAGGACTGTCCAAAATAGTGAGCCCCTTTAAGTGTAGGGAAACGAAAATTGTGGAAAGAGGAGACGTGCTGCAATTTCCAAAGCCAAAATCTCTTCTTGCCGGCAGGACCCACTTTTTCCACCCCGGCTAATAGAGGTGGGACTGGAACCGGCATGTACTAGGACATACGGACAGCGAACATCCTAACCATCCTGCAGATACCTGGTGTTTCGGTGAGATATTCCATCCTCCACACAGCAAATGCTGGTCTTCTGGTCCCCAACATCCACCACACATGCACTGGTGGCACCACTCCCGTACACGGCGCAGACGGACTCCTGATGGACGATCACCCCTGAAAGACAAAACACATTAATGGACTTTAAATTTATTTGGAAAAAAAAATACTAATTTTTCAAGAATATAACTTATTTATATATAAATATTATATATTTACCTAAAACATAATTGTAATATTTTTAATTTCTATAATAATTTTAACTTAATTTCTATAATAGAATAATATAATAATAGTAATATAATATATAATAAACAATATATTTTTTCTAGAATTTTTGGTAAAAGACATGAACTCACCTGAAAATCCCATCTTCGTGAGGATCATGTTAACCATTTCTTTCACGTGCTGTCTGTTATATATGTCCGGGATGAGTAATATACACCGGTAATACTGTAAGAGATGTGAAGAAACGTTAAAATAAAAAAAAAAAAAAGGGTCAAAATTTATCGAAATATAATATATTAACAAAATCAACAACATTTTTTGGCTTGAAGCATGACAACCAGGACAAGAAACCCACCAATAATTTTTTTTTTGGCCGATAAAAACCACATTTCCCCAATAAGTTTTTGGCTTTGGAGAGAAGAGCCTCATCACATACAGTTAGAAAAACAATGCAAAAGCGCAACAGGGTCTTATCTGAGTATTCACCCCTTCACCACCTTGGGATGTTCCGTTTTTTACTCCCCTTCTTCCCAGAGCCATAACTTTTTTTTTCCTTTTTCTGTCAATATGGCTGTGCGAGGGCTTGTTTTTTTTGCGGGAATAGTTATACTTCTGAACGACACCATTGGTTTTATCATATAATGTACTGAAAAATGGGAATAAAAATCCAAATGCGGTGTAACTGCAAAAAAACAAAAACAAAAAAAAAAACAAAAAAACCTGCAATTCCACAATGATTCCCTGCTTTTTTCTCATACCATTTGTTAAAACTAAATGCTAAAGCTGACCTGCCATTATCATTCTCCAGGTCATTACGAGTTGGCAGACACCAAACATGTCTAGGTTCTATATATATATATATATATATATATATATATATATATATATATATATATATATATATATATATATATACACACACACTTTATATATTATAGATTTAACCCCTTAACGACCGCCGATACGCCTTTTAACGGCGGTAATTGAGTGTACTAAAACCACAGCGCCGTTAATTCACGGCGCTGTGGAGAAAGTACATAGCGCCCCCCCAGTGTCGGATTTTCTCCGGGGTCTCGGCTGCCAGGGGTAGCCTAGACCCCAGAGAACATGAATCGGTCGGTTTTTACCGACCCCGCTTTTGCGATCGCCTTTATTAACTTATTAACCCTATAACGGCGACCGCAAAAAAAAACAAAAAAAAAAAAACTGCGATTATGCATTAAATTTCTCTTTCCTCTGATGTGATCGCACATCAGAGGAGAGAGAAATAGGGTCCCCGATCCCCCCGGTACCTCTCCGTGGTCCTCACTTTCCTCCCGGTGGTCCCGCCGGCGTCCTCCAATGGGCGCCGCCATCTTGAAAATGGCGGGTGCATGCGCAGTGCGCCCGCCGGGAATCTGCCAGCTCCGTCATAGTGATCAAAATAAAAAAATAGTACATAACCCCCCGTTTATCACCCCCTTATATAGGCAAATATAATGAAATAAAATATTTTTTTTTTTTTTCATTTTTCCATTAGGGTTAGGGTTGGGCTAGGGTTAGGGTTGGGGCTCGGGTTAGGGCTAGGGTTAGAATTAGGGTGAACTAGGATTAGGGTTAGAATTAGGGTTGGAGCAAGAATTGAGGGGTTTCCACTATTTACCAACTTTGGAGGTCTAAAAAAAAAATCACTTTTGTGGAAATAAAAAAAAGACTTTATTTTCACGGCTCTGCGTTTATAAACTTCTGTGAAGTGCTTGGGGGTTCAAAGTGCTCATCACACATCTAGATATGTTCCTTAGGGGGTCTAATTTCCAAAATGGGGTCACTTGTGGGGGGTTTCGACTGTTTAGGCCCATCAGGGGCTCTGCAAACGCAACATGATGCCCGCAGACCATTCTATCAAAGTCTGCATTCCAAAATGGCACTCCTTCCCTTCCAAGCTCTCCCATGCGCCCAAACAGTGGTTCCCCCCACATATGGGGTATTGGCGTACTCAGGACAAATCGCACAACAACTGTGGGGGTATGATTTCTCCTGTTACCCTTGTAAAAATAAAAATTTGGGGCGAAAAGATCATTTTTGTGGAAAAAAAAATGGATTTCTTATTTTCACGGCTCTACGTTATAAACTTCTGTGAAGCACTTGAAGGTTCAAAGTGCTCACCACACATCTAGATAAGTTCCTTAATGGGTCTAGTTTCCAAAATGGGGTTACTTGTTGGAGTTTTCCACTGTTTAGGCACATTAAGGGCTCTCCGAACGCAACATGGCATCCGATCTCAATTCCAGCCAATTCTGCATTGGAAAAAATCAAACGGCGTTCCATCCCTTGCGAGCTCTGCTGTGTGCTGAAAAAGTGGTTTACCCCCACATATGGGGTATCAGCGTATTCAGGAGAAATTGTACAACACATTTTGTGGTTGATTTTCTCTTTTAACACTTGTGAAAATAGTTCCTGTGAAGCACTTAAAGGGTTAATAAACTTTTTGAATGTGGTTTTGAGCACCTTGAGGGGTCTAGTTTTTAGAATGGTGCCACTTTTGGGTATTTTCTGTCATGTCCACCCCTCAAAATGACTTTAAATATGATGTGGTCCCTAAAAAAAAAAAAAAAAATAGTTTTGTAAATTTTGTTGTAAAAATGAGAAATCGCTGGTCAACTTTTAACCCTTATAACTTCCTAACAAAAAAAAAAAAATTTTGCTTCCAAAATTGTGCTGATGTAAAGTAGACATGTGGGAAATGTTATTTATTAAGAAATTTGTGTGACACATCTCTCTGATTTAAGGGCATAAAAATTTAAAGTTTTAAAATTGCAAAATTTTCAAAATTTTTCTAAATAAACACAAGGCTTATCGAAGAAATTTTATCACTAACATGAAGTACAATATGTCACGAAAAAACAGTCTCAGAATCAGCGGGATCCATTAAAGCGTTCCAGAGTTATAACCTCATAAAGGGACAGTGGTCAGAATTGTAAAAATTGGCCTGTCATTAAGCTGCAAACTGGCTCTGTCGCTAAGGGGTTAAATGTCATCCGTTGCTTTTATGGTTGATCATGAAAAAGGAGTCTGAGTGACACAAAAACACGTTGACATTAAACCCACAATTCTTCATTTCATCACGGCTTGTCATTTATCAGCAGCGCATAATACTTCCATAACCCTTGGCACATTTGTACTGGAATCCGGTGATATACATCAGGAACCAGCTGTTCCACATCGTCAAAGTATGTGATATAGCTTCAATTTGTTTCCCCTGCCTCCTGCTTGCCAAAGGTTTCTACCTGTCAGCTGAAACAGTGTGACGCTGCATTTCACAAAATTTCTGCCCACAGCACTTGAACACACACCTTCAAGTCTTTCGGTTGTATTTCCAGGAATTTTTGTATGACGTGAGTCCAGATAACTTCCAGGTCTGAAAGCACAGAGGTGAGAGAGCCCCCGGGTCCACCATGAATATTGAGCTGGCCTCGCCGAATTGGATAATGAATATCATAGCCATCAGTGGGATGCACAAATAATGCCTGGTGGAAGAGAACAATGACATTTACATGAAACAGACCAGTCACAGGTGCGGTGTCAGCAAGATAGCGATGAAAACCAGGAACTGCTCTATATGCGTTTTGTCGTAATGTTTGCTCTATTAAAGGGGTTGTGCAGAGAAAACAAGGTATCACTTACCTGCAGAATAGATAATTTACTGTTCAGTGGATATTCCAACCGCTGATACCAGCAACGATCAGCAGAACTGGGAATTTTTAGCCCCAACAGAGGACATGCAGTGGCAAGTAAAAGTTTGGGCTCCCCTGGTCAAGATTACTGTAATTGTGAACAGTTAAGCAAGTTTAAGCAGAAGGTAAAGATGACACATTTCCTTTGTGTTATAGGGAAAAAAGAAAATAGCGAAAGTAATTTTTTACATTTTGAAATTATAAAAAGGAAAACGGGCCGATTCAAAAGTGTGGGCACCCTTGTGGATGGTGTGTGCTCAGATAAGATCTGAAACCTTGGCCAAAGTTAGTTAGCCTGTTAGGGTGATGGCTTGTTCACCATCATCATTAGGAATGGCCAGGTGATGCAAATACCCCAGCTTTATAAAAACCCAGCCTCCTCTAACCTTGTGCCAAAAAACAGCGGCCATGGGTTCTTCTAAGCAGCTGCCTAGCACTCTGAAAATGGTGGAGGCCCACAAAGCAGGAGAAGCGTTTTCAAGTGCCCTTTCCTCAGTTCAAAATGTAATTAAGAAATGGCAGTTATCAGGAACAGTGGGGATCAAGATAAGGTCTGGAAGACCAAGCAAAATTTTAGTGAGAGCTACTCGTAGGATTGCTAGAGAGGCAAATCAGAACCCCTGTTTGACTGCAAAAGACCTTCAGAAAGATTTAGCAGACTCCGGAGTTGTGATACATACCGATGAGGTTAAAATAGAACTCTGGCCACAATGATCAAAAGGTATGTGTGGAGGGCACAGAATTTCAGGAAAAGAACCTTTTTGGCAACCATTAAGCATGGGGGTGGATCAATCATGCTGTGGGGTTGTGTTGCAGCCAATGGCAACGTGGAACATGTCACAGATTGAGGGAAGAAAGGATTCAATGAAATTTCAACAAATTCTTGATGCAAACATAACACATCTGTAAACAGCTGAGGTTGAGAAGAGGATGGCTTCTACACATGGATAATGATCCTAAACACATGTCAAAATCCACAATAGACTACCTCAAAATGCGCAAGCTGAAGGTTTTACAATGGCCCTCACAGTGCCCTGATCTGAACATCATTGAAAATCTGTGGCTAGACCTCAAAATAGCAGAGGAAGCAAAACGACCCCAGAATCTCACAGAACTGGAGGAATTCTCCAAGGAAGAATGGAAGAAAATCCCTCAAACAAGAATTGAAAGACTCTTGGCAGGTTATAAAAAGCGTTTACAAGATGTTATACTTGCAAAAGTTTGGGCACCCTGCATTGTTTATACCCCCTTTTGCATCAGCCCAGTCTCCATTTTTCATATGGACTAATTAATATATATATATATATATATATATAAAAAAAAAATTTGCCAAAAGTACAAAGGAAATGGTGTCATCTTTAACTTTAGCCCTCTTAGAGATCATTTAATCTTCCAACTTGATTAACTGTTCACAATGACAGTACTTTTGACCAGGGGTGCCCAAACTTTTACATGCCACTATATACACCTGTTACAAAAAGGTACTGGAAGTCACTCTTACATTAATTCCAGAAAGGGCCTAGCGCAGCACTCTCCAGCCCAATACGGAACGAGTGCAGCGGTGGGTGGTCGAGCCTGTGCACTGCTCCTTCATTCTACCCAGTTCTGCCAATCGGTGCGCACCCCAATCAACAAGTAATCACTCGTGGATAGCCGATGACTTGTTTTCACCAGACAATCCCTTTCATTATGAAAGGTAAAGCGGAAAGAGATGCAAGATGTGCAGTGTGTAAGGATTAGAAAAAAATATGTCTGCCGTCTTTCACAAACAGCGCCCCACCCGTGCACTGGTAGAGTTTAGTATTGCAGTCCAGGACCATAAATGTGAAAATGGCTGAGCTCCAATATCACACACCTGTGGACAGGTGTGGAGACGTTTTTGTTATTCGAAAGTCCCCCATACAAATTAGACTAAAATCAGCGGAACTCGCTGATATTGGCCTCCTGATTCTCCCACAACAGATGTCGAGAAGGATCCGGCCTGTCAAATCTCAGCAGCTCATCCTATTATTCTCCATAAGATAAGACGCTGCCAGAAGAGTCTGACAGCGACTCTCTCAGAGAAACACATGGGCAGTCAGCCGAGTCGAGCGTCCCACTGTGGGGCGGTGGTGGAGACGGTGAGATAGCTGCGGCCAAATGATCGCTCAGTCGGCAGCCATCAAATGTCTATGGGGGGCCAAGATCCTATAAGATCCCTAAAATAAGGAACATAGATTGACAATCTGAAAAATAGAGATTTGAGCAAAGTACCTCTTCTCCTACAAAGTATTCTTCCTTCTGAGAAGTACTGGTCCATTTTACTCCGGAATCATGGTCCAAGATCGCTGGTCTTATCTGTTTATTGTGTGCTCGAGCCTAAAAGAGAAGAAAAAAAAACCCCTGATAAAAAAAAGATAAGAGTCCCATTTCTTAAAATTAGATGTCAACAGAATTCACAATGCAAGTTGCAGAATATATCTTTAAATCAATGTTTTTTTTTAGACCTGATGTGGCTGGTAGATTTACTGTGAAAATCCATATCAGAAAAGCTATAAAATTCTGATAATAAGATAAGCATTTTATAAGTCCAGCCATAGTCACTCCTCTCACAGTCTGACTGACTTCTGAAGCTTATACTGAGCAGTGCAAGAGCTAATCAGCAGCAGGGAGGAGGGACACTGAGGAGCGGTCAATCAGGCAGAAAGGAAGGTGATAAAGTGATGGATGATGGAACATCAAGGACCACTGGGTAGTCACAAAAATGTACATGTACACATCGCATAACCAAGACCAGCGCGGGACACACGCCGCATAGCCAAGACCAGCGCGGGATACACCCTGCATGGACCAAGACCAGGGTGGGATACACTATACATGGACCAATTGACTCTGCCAGACATCCTCGGTAACACTGTCCATATCTCAGTATCACTTTGCAGTCACCAACAAAATGGCTCTGCACTATGATGCTAAACTTCATCCTTCCTTATCCTTTTGCCAACGCCCAGAAGGGGAGGAGTGAAACGTGATGTATATGCTCCAGCCTCAGTGCCTCCTGTGATGTGTGTGCTCCAGCCCCAGTGCCTCCTGTGATGTGTGTGCTCCAGCCCCAGTGCCTCCTGTGATGTGTGTGCTCCAGCCCCAGTGCCTCCTGTGATGTGTGTGCTCCAGCCCCAGTGCCTCCTATGTGATGTGTGTGCTCCAGCCCCAGTGTCTGTGATGTGTGTGCTCTAGCCCCAGTGTCTCCTATGTGATGTATATGCTCTAGCCCCAGTGTCTCCTATGTGATGTATATGCTCTAGCCCCAGTGTCTCCTATGTGATGTATATGCTCTAGCCCCAGTGTCTCCTATGTGATGTATATGCTCTAGCCCCAGTGTCTCCTATGTGATGTATATGCTCTAGCCCCAGTGTCTCCTATGTGATGTATATGCTCTAGCCCCAGTGTCTCCTATGTGATGTATATGCTCTAGCCCCAGTGTCTCCTATGTGATGTATATGCTCTAGCCCCAGTGTCTCCTATGTGATGTATATGCTCTAGCCCCAGTGTCTCCTATGTGATGTATATGCTCTAGCCCCAGTGTCTCCTATGTGATGTATATGCTCTAGCCCCAGTGTCTCCTATGTGATGTATATGCTCTAGCCCCAGTGTCTCCTATGTGATGTATATGCTCTAGCCCCAGTGTCTCCTATGTGATGTATATGCTCTAGCCCCAGTGTCTCCTATGTGATGTATATGCTCTAGCCCCAGTGTCTCCTATGTGATGTATATGCTCTAGCCTTAGTGTCTTCTATGTGTGTTTATTCTTCAGCCCAAGTGTCTACTATGTGATCTATATTCACCAGTCTCGGTGTCTCCTATGTGATGTATATACACAGGGACGGTTTGAGACAAAATGGGGTCCTGGGTAAAAGTTTAACGTGGGACCCCAGATGCTAACAAATTGGACCATCACACAAACATTTCAGTTGTATTTACATGCGCTGAGTTCAGGCTGTTAAATGAGCGTGATTGACAATATTGAAGTTGTTTGATGCTGGTTCTCGAGGTTCTTTACACCGACTGAGGAAGAATGATGGGGACAGATAGAGTATACTGCAGTCCCCCCCACACACAGTATAATGAAGCCCCCCCCACACACAGTAATAATAATTATACTTATTCTATTTCTATAGTGCCAACATATTTCGCAGCACTTTACTTTATAGAGGGGACTTGTACAGACAATAGACATTACAGCATAGCAATAAACACATAGATCAAAACAGATACCAAGAGAAATGAGGACCCTGCTCACAAGCTTACAATCTATAAGGGAAAAGGGGAGACACGAAAGGTGGATGGTAACAATTGCTTTTATTGTTTGGACCTTCCCTAGTGTAAGAATCGGGTGTTCCTGCATGAACCAGTTAACAGTCTAAATATGTAACAGTACAGACACAGAGCGCTATATGAAGCCCTCCCTCACACACAGTTTAATGCATACACATACATACACAGTATAATGCAGCCCCACAAACACAGTGTCATGCATACACAAATAGACTAATTCGTACACACACAAACACAGTATAATTCATACACATATACAATACTCACCTCTTCTCTTCTTACCCCACGCTGCTCCAGACTCTGCTCCGGTCTGATCAGCTCCACTGATGACACAGCGTGGCGAACGATGAAGTGACATCACTGCATGGCCGCTGAGTCACAAGCAGAGGGGAGTGATGGGAGAGGGAGCATCATCTTACACCCTCTCCTCCATTTGCTTTCAACTGTATCAGCGTCTATGATGCTGATAAGTTGAATGCGCAATGCAGGGGGGGGGGTCGGTGGCACCGGGCCCCTCTTACTCACGGGCCCCATAGCAGCCGCTACTGGCTGGAGGCCCCTGGAGGAGTGGTCAGCCTGCCCCTCATGCTGGCCCTGTATATAAACCAGTCCCAGTGTATTCTATGTGATGTGTATACAGCAGTCTCGTTGCCTCCTATATAATGTGTATGCAGCAGTCTCGGTGTCTCCTATGTGATGTATTCTGCAGACCTCTCATTGCTTGAGTTATATAAAAGTGTAGAGAGTAGTGATTAAATTCTCACTTTGAGGAGACCTGCAGTGAAATTAGCATCTCTGTTCAGAACAACATTCTGCTGCAATCAGTTCATTACAAAACTTCTTTTTGCAAAGAGTGGCCTGCACTCCGGACTGAAGCAAACCTGGAAAACCTACTGCGAGCAGGGACATCATCATCATTACCACCCAACATCACAGCCACACCAGAGAGAAGCAGCTCCAGCCGTCACATTAGCGGGGAGTTATTAATGGTTTGATCACATTTCGCAGGGTAATTTTCAAGCTGCTAATTTTGTGCGGCCCCCAAATGATGAATGATGGTAGAAATATCCAAATGGCCCTTAGCAGAAAAAACAGATTCCCACCCCTGTTCTAACAGAAGCAGTTTTGCCTCTATAGCATGAGAACAGGGGCTGCTCATACCCAGCGATCCAAGCAACTACAGAGCAGCGTTCGCAAGTTCATCATGGAGTCTACAAGTGTTCACTCCCAACTCCTCAGCTTGGCGGAGACAGCTCTGACAGTGGCTTATCTGCCCTGAAAACTAAAGGATCGGCCATCGATATTCCAACTGCCCAATCCTTCTCTCTCCCGGCATCATCTGGTCGATCGGTGGCATGGAAACTGGCGGGTTCGGCCGGACATTCATCTAATGTGTATAAAGCCCTAAGCTGCAGCACCTCTTCTGAACACGTACCTGCTCCGGCACCACAGGGATCCGTCTGGTCCCATTAGACATCTTTTTGGACCAGATCGCTTGATCCACCATTTTGAGTCCATTCTGCCTCTGTTCATTGCTTTCCGGCTTCTGAAAAATAAATATGCAAAAAAAAAAAAAAAAATCATGTTCTGACATTGTTCCATCATATCGACTGTCTCACAGTCAGTAGAGCACAAGAGAAACAGCAAAGCCGAAGACAAATCAAAGGGGTAAAAGTATGATGTAGTGACCAGGTCATCATAAAGTGGGGTACATAGTGCAGCAGGGACATTACAGAGGGTGCGTGTCTCACAGGGTTCCTCAGGGGTGTGCCTCAGGATTCCTTGTGGGCGTGCCTCAGAATTCCTTGTGGGCGTGCCTCAGAATTCCTCAGGGGCGTGCCTCAGGATGCCTTGTGGACGTGTCTCACAGGATTCCTCAGGGGCGTGCCTCAGGATGCCTTGTGGACGTGTCTCACAGGATTCCTCAGGGGCGTGCCTCAGGATGCCTTGTGGACGTGTCTCACAGGATTCCTCAGGGGCGTGCCTCAGGATGCCTTGTGGACGTGTCTCACAGGATTCCTCAGGGGCATGTCCGACAGGATTTATGGGGGGGGGGGGGGCACAATTTCTGTAATCATATGACAAACTTTTTTCAAATTGCAGAAACAAAGTACTCAGGGGGCAGTAGGAATAAAATAAAAGCTACGACTGCCTCTTTCGGGACAGGTTCTCTTTAGGTAATATGTCTATATACATAAGTATTGAACGCGTCAATTTTCTAAGTACTTATATTTGTAATGGTGCCATTGACGTGAAATTCTCACAAGATGTCGGTAACAACCCATCCAATTCACAAGGGCAAAGAAATCATCTATAGATGTCCATAAATTACCGCATGTCTAATAATGAGAAATAACACAGGAAAACAGTATTGAACTAAAGCACCTTTAGGAATCTATTTCCATAGAAGCCTGCTGACATATTCAATCCTTTTATCCATATATACATTATGGGGACGCAGGATAGGGAGGAACTAGAGATAGTGTGAGTGGAGTCGCAGGACCTGGTCCGTCGGTTGCATTGGTGGTCTGTGCCCACTGGATGGAAGAAGTGGGAACTAGAAAATACGACTATTACTGCTCCTAACTGCACACTGAGGAGCGGACAAGTGCAGACACGACATCCATGTGGCCCTATGGGCTGTGGAGAGCCCTCCAGTATTATGCTGGTGCCCCCACTTACATTCAGTCCCTCTCGGAGGAGCCACTTGTCACAGGAGGACGGCTGCCCGGGCTGCTTGTGTCGTCTGCCGATCACGTGGGGGATGGCCGCAGGATGGGTGTCGGTGGCTCTGCCGATGCGCAGGGTGTTGGACCCGGGGTGTATGACCACCACGTAGTCGCTCTGGATGTGCTTCGGAATGAGAGCAGAGGTTACTATGAGGACACAGACATTCCCAACATCCCGGACAATTCGTTCCCGAAAAGAGAGGACAGTGATCGCTCCAACCCCCGGCCGATCACAAAAACCAAGCGGAGTGCAAGACAAAATGTGCCTGGTTATTAATGGGGAAAGGGGGTGATCTATACTGGCCAGTATGGGGGGGTGGGCGATCAGACTCCTCAGGGAATAACGGATCCGGGCACAAAATCACTTTTCTTTAACCCCTTACTTACCGCTGACACAACAGTACGTCATCGGTAAGTATCCCCTGCTTTGATGAGGGCTCCAGCGCTGAGCCCACCTCAAAGCTGCGACATGTCAGCTGTTTTAAGCAGCTGACATGTGCCCGCAATAGGCGTGAGCGGAATCGCGATCCACCCGCACCTATTAACTAGCGCTTCCGGCACGTGGCCAGAAATGAGCGCATCGCCGACCCCAGTCACGTGATCGGGGGTCAGAGATGCGTTGGCATAACAACCAGAGGTTTCCTGGAGACCTCTATGGTTGTAGATGGCAGATTGCTATGAGTGCCACAATGTGGTCGGCGTGTTTAAAAATAAAAAAAAACCTAAAAGTTTAAATCGCCCCCCTTTCGCCCCAATAAAAAGAAAACAAACATACACATATTTGGTATCGCCGCGTTCAGAATTGCCCGATCAATAAAAAAAAGGGATTAACCCGATCGCTAAACGGCGTAGCAAAAAAAAAACAAAAACGAAACACCAGAATTACTTTTCTTTTGGTCGCCGCGACATTGCATTAAAGCTCAATAACGGGCGATCAAAAGATCATATCTACACATAAATGGTATCATTAAAAACGTCAGCTCGGCGCGCAAACAATAAGCCCTCAGCCGACCCCACATCACGAAAGATGGAGACGCTACGGGTATCGGAAAATGGCGCAATTGTTTTTTTGGAGCAAAGTTTGGAATTTTTTTTCACCCCTTAGATAGAAGAGGGCGCAGACATGTTTGGGGTCTCTGAACGTGTAATGACCGGGAGGATCGGAATGGCCGCGGTCAGGTTTAGCATCTAGTGAACCTAGCAAAAAAGCAAAACAAAACACAAGTGTGGGATTGCGCTTTTTTTTTTGCAATTTCACCGCACTTGGAGCTTTTTTCCCCCGTTTTGTAGTATACGAGTACAACTCGTCCTGCATAAAACAAGCCCTCACACGGCCACATTGAGGGAAAAATACAAAAGTTACGGCTCTAGGAAGAAGGGGAGGGAAAAACGAAAAAAGCTCCGAGGGTTAAGGGGTTAACACATACTCGTGCTGCTCGTTATAAACGGCCGCGGTTTTCTCCTCTGGTGTGAACTTAGTCTGACAGGACTTCACCTACACAACACTCAGCACAGTGAGGCTCATTCACTCCCCCCCAGTCACCTCCTGCAGGGGCTCCGGGATGGCTGCCGGCACTACCGGCCGTTTCACCCCCCGCTGCTCCTTCTCTCTGCCGTTCTCCGGTTCCCCTTTCTCAGCCTGTGTCATAGCGGCGACCGGGTTCCAACCGCGCATGCGCGCAGCAGCTTATTCCCCCTCCTTCCTGAGTTATCAGGAAGATGGCCAACCAGAATATATCCCTGGGAGAGCGGACAACTAGCAGCTAATTCCTGGGTGACAGTCTAACGTTGTTTTACAGGAAGAAACGTTTCACCAGCTGCAGCCAATCAGCGGCCTCCAACTCCTTGCACACGTGACCAGGATTTCCTCCTGACGTCGGCGGCCAGGGACTGAGGAGTCACCACCAGACGGAGGAGCAGAGACATGGTGTACATCGCGAACGGTGAGCGCCGCCTGCATGTGGCCGAGCAGGATCCCCTGCCTCACTCACATATAGGTGCAATAATGAGAGTGGTAGCAAGTACATCCCTTAAAGGGGATCTGTCCATGTAGACATTGCTGTAAAAGCCTGAGGACGTAATGCAGAGCAGTAGGGGTTAATCAATGATTACAATTTGTCTCAGCACATGACTTGGGGTTGTGCCTGCAAGGGTTAATCTACCTCCTCTCACGCAGTCCAGCATTCAACCTCTGTCCTATGCTGCAGTGGGAGCCTAAATCGCACCCCGACACAGACCGCACCACCCCTTCACTGTGGTCACCCACCACAACCCCCTGAGCTGGCTGCACACCGTGTCCGGTACCAACGGAAGGTTGCTACGCTGGAGCCTTGCCCTCCAACAGTACAACTTTACCGTTAAACACAAAAAGGGCAGCAAGCATGGCAACGCAGATGGGTTGTGTACCGAAAGGTCCTGCCTCCGTAGCGCAGTCCAAAAGGAGGAGGTGTCATGATCGCACGAACCACGACATGTCTGATTGACAGCGGCGTCTAAGAGGTTAACCTGCCTATCTACGGGGAGCCAGCTGTCAGTCAGCATGACGTGGGCAGTCACACCCTGTCAACAGAGCAGAGAAGGGAGAGAAGAGCTGCTCTATTCACATGGTGCAGCTGAATCGCAGTTTTGACTGCGGGATCCCGGCGTTACTACTCTGAAAAGAAGAATATGCAAAACTTTTTTTTTTAATTATATTATTTAACAACAGTTTTTTTTTCTATATTTATCTGGTAAGCTGAGAATAAATTGTGACTCCGTTCCTTTTTTCCTTTTTTCTTCCATATAGGACAAGTGTTGGATGGGCAGCAGAGGTCTCCATGGAGGCTCTCCTTCATCACGGACATGTTCTGGGGGATTACAGACTTTGTTGTCTTGTTGTAAGTAGCGACCTGTCTAGAATTTTTTTTTTCTCTTGTAAGGCGTCTTGGTCAGTCGTTGGGGTATACTATATACTATTGATCGGGATTGGTATAGCCACAGGAAACCGCAGCGATCTCAAGATTGCAGAGACGTGGGCCCTTCAGTGTCTTCTCTGCACAGCACCCCTACAGTCTGTGCTCGGAACTGCAGCCTGGCCTCATTCACGTGATTAGGGCTGAGTTTTAGCTCCTGCAATAAAAATTCCCGAATACACGGGGAGAGGGGGATAAAATACTGCCCTGAATTCTAGAAAATTACATCCCCCCCCCCATCATCATCATCTATGATCAGATTTTTTTTTAGGGAACCTGATTGTCAAAAATAATCTCCATGTCCCTATAGATTGACAGAAATGTCATACAAATGTTAGTGCTGGAAATGAGTCTTCGACACGAACATGATGGAGAAAGGTAGAAATAAACCAAGTCCTAACTATCTTTTTTTCTTTTTATCTTTAGCTTTCAGAGCATGATTCGACCAGACTTGACAAGAAGAGGGTGTTCAAGGTCTTTATCCAGCTCGGGATATGATGATGGAAGAGGGTAATGTGCCACGTGGTTAAATGTCCTAAGATATGACATGGGCAATTGTGTTCTAGGGGGTTGCAGTATTAATGGGCTATTACCTAGTTAGGAGTCCAACTCCTGGTACCCCAGCTGATTAGATGTCTGATAAGGGGGCTACAGCATTGAACATCTTGTACCGGATCTGACTGCTACTTCAGTTTAGAGCCACCAAAGCAAAAAAAAACAAACAAAAAACGCTTTATAGAAAAAGTACGAAATAAAAATATAATTTTTATTACGCAATAAAATAGCAAACATGCATAAAAACAAGGAAAGACCACAGATGAGGAACAATGATGGATAAACCCTGACATATCATACGTACAAGAAAGGCTACATAGATGTCATATAGTAGTAGGAGCAGCATCCTACATGAAAACGTGAGAAATCTGGCAATTAAACATAGTATCCTTGGACGAAGCACTTCAATGCGAAACGCGCGTCGGGTGTGAGGACTCCTTGACATACTGTAACCCTAGTTTGATGCAGGTGTATTGATGTATAAATTGTAGGCACACGCTTTCCCTTAATATTTGCTGCGGTCTTTTATTTCGCTGGTGATTAACTTGAGTGGTATACTATATTTATTTTCCAGATTTCCCACTTATTCACCTGGGATGCATATACACTGTCTATAAGATCTTCATATACATTTTTTGCTTGACCGTGCCATTATTTTCTATTTTGTCTGACTATATACGGACATATTTAGCTATGTTGTGGTTTATACACTGCTCTTACCTTGACTCGCCTTGTAGGTGTTTTTTTTTTTTTTTTTTTCCTTTTCGGCTACTCCTACTACTATATGACATCTATGTAGCCTTTCTTGTACATATGATATGTCCGGATTTATCCACCATTGTTCCTTATCTGTGGTCTTTCCTTGTTTTATGCATGTTTGTTATTTTATTGGTTGATTTTATTAATTGTTTTATAAAAAAAAAAAATTATTTTTGTATCGTACTTGGTCTGTCTATAAGAGGTTTTTTTTTTTTTTGCTTTGGTTCTATATGTTTATTATTTCATGGCCCCATTTATGGGATCAAATTATGTGTCTCTGTTACTTCTGTTTAGTGGAGAGCAAAGAACTTTTTTTTTTTTTTTTAAAGTTCCAAATAAGTGGAAAAAGTAACTCCACTTTTAGAAAACTTTTGTCTATGATGTGTCAGAAGTTTTGCTTTGCGGCATTTTGTGGCTGAGACTCCCGATGATGACTAATGGAGGGGTAGAAAATCTATGAGCCCTTGGTCTGTCTCCCTTTTTTCCGAGGCCCTTGGTCTGTCTCCCTTTTTTCCGAGGCCCTTGGTCTGTCTCCCTTTTTTCCGAGGCCCTTGGTCTGTCTCCCTTTTTTCCGAGGCCCTTGGTCTGTCTCCCTTTTTTCCGAGGCCCTTGGTCTGTCTCCCTTTTTTCCGAGGCCCTTGGTCTGTCTCCCTTTTTTCCGAGGCCCTTGGTCTGTCTCCCTTTTTTCCGAGGCCCTTGGTCTGTCTCCCTTTTTTCCGAGGCCCTTGGTCTGTCTCCCTTTTTTCCGAGGCCCTTGGTCTGTCTCCCTTTTTTCCGAGGCCCTTGGTCTGTCTCCCTTTTTTCCGAGGCCCTTGGTCTGTCTCCCTTTTTTCCGAGGCCCTTGGTTCGTCTCCCTTTTTTCGGAGGCCCTTGGTCTGTCTCTTAGCGGAGCTCTTCAGGCCTGTGATTTTTATCCATCAGGTTGATACTTGGCATCTGGACTTCTACATTTCAAAGGTTTTCTAATAGTCCAGTTACCCTTTACACTTAACGTTTGGCACCCCCATTGCATTTTATTGCTATGTCCTAATACCAAGATGTCTTGACATCGCCTTCATACTGTCTATTATATATTGCAGTCCTCCGGGATATCCACGTCGTAGAATGGGACGTATCAACCACGGGTCTGGCCCCAGCCCTCCACCGATGGCAGGAGGTGGATGAGGAAGGTACGTTGCGAGGAGAACGATTTCGGTGATTGTTTGTAGACCATTTATCCAGCTTTGCTCTAGTGAAGTCAGAGGTCATGTTTTGCTTTTGTACTCGATAGCCTCTAGGAAAAGGTTATTCTTGTGGGTCTTCTGTCGGCACCTCCGGAGCCCGCTCCGTATACATCTGTGTCTGGCGAATGTCGCAAAATCAAAAGTTGTCAAAAAAGTGGGTCCATATGCTCGACTGGGTTCGATAGGCGCGGGCGCCAGCTCTAATGTTTCACTTTACTCCACAACGGCGCTTGGTCTAGCAGAAAAAGAAAAGGAACACTATGTAGTGGGAAAGGCCCATGGTCTGAAATGCGGCCTACGTTTTTGGTGTAAATTACTGGAGCAAAGTAAGCACACCCCTTGTATTTCACTTAGAGGAACTCTAGGCAAAAACTAAATTTACTCCCAAAGATCCCCTGTTGTCTCCTACTAGGCCGCAGCCGAAGACCGTGCTGCTGTAGCAACAGATATAGACCCCATCAGTATCGCGTAATGTTACAGTGATGACTACGCCTCTGCAGGATGATGGGACACCAGTGATGATGGGGCTTGGATAAATATGATATATACAGTGGGGAAAATAAGTATTGGATACTCTGCCGATTTTACAAGTTTTCCTACTCACAAATAATGGAGAGGTCTGTCATTTTTATTGTAGATACACTTCACCTGTGAGAGACAGACTCTAAGAGTAAAATCCAGAAAATCACATTGTATGATTTTTACATAATTAGTTTGCATTTTATTGCATGAAATAAGTGTTTGATACAATAGAAAAACAGAATTTAATATTTGATACAGAAACCTTTGTTTGTAATTACAGAGGTCAGACGTTTCCTGAAGTTCTTGACCAAGTTTGCACACACTGCAGCAGGGATTTTGGCCCACTCCTCCATACAGATCTTCTCCAGATCTTTCAGGTTTTGGGGCTGTCACTGGGCAACATCGAGTTTCAGCTCCCTCCAGAGATTTTATATTGGGTTCATACCTGGAGACTGGCTACTCCACACCAGGACCTTGAAATGCTTCTTACAGAGCCACTCCTTAGTTGCCCTGGCTGTGTGTGTTTCGGGTCTTTGTCATGCTGGAAGACCCAGCCATGACCCATCTTCAATGCTCTTACTGACTGAAGGAGGTTGTTGGCCAAAATCTCAAGATACATGACCCCATCCATCTTCCTTTTAATATGATGAAGTCTTTCTGTCTCCTTTCCAGAAAAACACCCCCAAAGTATGATGTTTCTCCCACCATGCTTCATGATTGGGACGGTGTTCTTGGGGTTGTACTCATCGTTTTTCTTCCTCCAAACACGGTGAGTGGTGTTGATACCAAAAAGTTCTTTTTTGGTCTCATCTGACCATATGACCTTCTCTCGTGCCTTCTCTGGATCATCCAGATGGTTATTGACAAACTTTTAATGGGCCTGGACATGTGCTCTGGTGTGAGCATGGGGACCTTGTGTGTCATACAGGATTTGAATCTATGACGGCGTAGTGTGTTACTAACGGTTATGTTTGAGTCTGGGGTCCCAACTCTCTTCAGGTCATTGATCAGGTCCTCTCGTGAGTTCTGGGCTGATTCCTGACCTTCCTTAGAATCATCCTTACCCCAAGTGGAGAGATCTTGCGTGAAGCCCCAGACCGAGGAAGACTGACGGTCATCTTGTTTCTCCCATTTTCTAATAATTGTGCCAACAGTTGTTGCCTTCTCACCAAGCTGCTTGCCTATTGTCCTGTAGCTCATCCCAGCCTTGTGCAGGTCTACAATTTTGTCCCTGGTGTCCTTAGACAGCTCTTTGGTCTTGGCCATGGTGGAAAGATTGGAGTGTTATTGGGTGTGAGGACAGGTGTCTTTTATACAGGTAACAAGATCAAATAGGTGCTATTAATACAGTTAATGAGTGCGGAGTAGGAGGCTTCGCAAAGCAAAACTAACAGGTCTATGAGACCCAAAATTCATGCCGGTTGGTCGGTGACTAAATACTTATTTCATGCAATAAAATGCAGATTAATTATATAAAAATCATACCATGTGATTTTCTGTTTTTTATTCTTAGATTCTGTCTCTCACAGGTGAAGTGTACCTACGATAATAATTACAGATCTCTCCAATCTTTGTAGGTGGGAAAACTTGTAAAATCGGCAGCGTATCAAATACTTATTTTCCCCACTGTAGTCACCTCATCTTTGTCGGGCGAGCTTCATGATTCATCATTTATTGCTTCGAGTTTTATGAATTTTCTTCAATGCTAGCGTATGGAACGAGACAATGCCCAATGGCCGGGAGTATGTATAGCACATACTGTGAATGCAAGGCAATAAACCAGCTCACCCTCCACCGTCCGCAGCACGTTCAGGAGTCCGCGATCAGCGCTGCTGCGAGCGCTCCATTAGATGCATGAAAAAAACAAAATTGGATCCAGCTCCTGATACGTTACAGATAAAATCCAACATTTATTCATGTTTTTGGATATTTCCATTTTAAATGAATAAGAATAAATCTTGGATTGTACCTGTAACGTATCAGGAGATGAATCCATTTTTTTTTTTTCCTCTAACACATACTGTACATACCCTCCGGTCTCTGGTCTGAAAATGTCGGCTCTCCGCAGCACACAGTGTGTGCCCTGGGGGGGATTGATTGACTGCAGACTTACTGATTTGGACCAGACAGCCCCCTTTAAAACACTGTAAGGTACATATGGATGAACAGGGGGAGACGGATATCGCCTGAGAGTTCACATGATGATAAGAAAGCAGAGTGGCGCGCAGTACACTTTATCAAAGAAAATGCCCATTTCGCATCAAGCTTCATCAGTGGCCTTATACAGCATTGGCTGTTTTGGCTTGTACCTTTTGAGTGTCCGTCTTAAATACTGTGCTTGCACATAATATAACTCTATATTGATTTGTAGCATTCACACAAGGGAGTTTTATTATTATTATCACTTACCCACCTTTATTATTTTGTATGTCTATTTTTATACTTTTTAATTATTTTCTTATCCAGTAAAGTGTGTGTGTGTGTGTGTGTGTGTATATAATATATATATTTATTACTATATGTATTTCATTTGAGCCTTGCACTTTTCTATATACAGTAGGTATTCTCGGATTACATAGCCAAAAACCTGCTGACGGATTCCCTCTAATAGAAGTTTTTTTCCTCTTTTCCAGGTAAACGCCTGACTCCTGGAGGCAGGCATATAGAGAAGAACGTGAAGCGGTAAAAGGAGACGAGGAAAGAGCACATCCCGCTGTTCACTGTTCTCTCTACGTGTGCAATGCTCTGCAGCCATGCAGATGTATGATGTTGTACCGGGCAATCCTTAGCCAGGATCCAGTATGACTGATAAAGCATTTGTATAAGTGTACATGTAATTTTTGTAGTACGACATGTCTTATCTGGATGTTAGAACATGGGTGAAGTTTGTACAGACTGGGTGATGACAACCGTGTGACCTCCCCCCCCCCCCCCCCCCATCATCTGCAAAGTCTTTTCTGAAGATGATTCTGGAATCCGTCAGCAGCACAATGCCTTTATTGCATGTCCTATAATTTATTTTCATGGTATATAACAGTTTTTTCATGTTGGCCTTATAAGCATTGTATTTGGTTCTGATATTTGTGTTGAACTATAGTCGCCTTTTTCTTTTTTTTCTTTTTTTCCCCCCTAAGTCAACAATCTTCTAGTAGATATTTTTTTTTTTATATTCTGTCCTTTTTCTATAGATGTCAATAAAACCATACTGCATCTTTATAGTCATGTAAATACTTCAGCCCTGATTCATCAAGACCTGCGTTGGTGAAGTCAGACAGTTTTAAGAGGTGAAGATCTCTTAATGAATCGGGCGCGTCTGACGAGTGGCGTGTGCCTGCAAACGCCTCTCTACAAATCCTACTCCAGTCAGAGACTGGAGTAAGATTTCTGGCATATGGAATGCTCCTGCTCGTTACAAATCAGACAAACCGAGGCATCAACCATCCATGTCCCACCTCAGCCCTGCTTTGAGAAACTGATTTGAAAATGCAAAAAAGTTGCAAAATTGTTGCTCAACTTCGCGTTGCGCCAAAAATGTTAAACTTTTCAAAGTAATTCTAAAACAATTGCTTCGTTGAATCTGGGGCCTTCATATCGAAATTGTACGCATGCGTCGCTTTACTGCCAACGAAACATTGATCATGTGCTAGAACAGGCCGTATATTCTTCTGCAATCACATAGACCAAATGGATTTTTGTCCTTATCAGGTGACATATTGTAATTGTGTCTTTCATATATTTTTAGAGATGTAAATAAATATTTGTGATACAGTGAAAACTTCTTTATCAAATTCTCCACCATTTTACTTTTTATTTCTTTGTTCACTTGAGGACTAACATGCAGGATTCATCGCTAATTTTTCAGTAGTCTCTGAGCTAGTGGAGAGAGACTAGCTGATATATTGTCTCCTGCACACAGATGTGAGAGATTCCTGGTTTCCTGTCTCTGTTGTTAGAAGCAGCAGCTGAATGAAGGATGTCGTCCGGCAGTACTGAGCATTGTAGCTGTGGTGAAGGAACACTTTACTAAAGAGCAGCATGATCTGTATGTTTCTGCCCCCCCCCTTTCCACAGACTTCAATAGGCAGCTGTGATCTGATTCCTCAGTGAGCCGGCGGTCCATCTTCTCTTAAGTAGGACGGATTTTTAACATTATTTCACATCAAATAATGAGTTCAGGAGGACGAGAAAAAAGTGGTTAAGTGGAGAAAAATGTAGCTTTTCCAGATAAGATATTATATAGTTTTCTATATTTGCTTGTACTACTGATTTATGCACAGCCTGTTGCCAGGACAAAGGTCATACATGTTATCAATGGTCAATCTACAAGATGTCCTGATGTGGAATCCCTCTAGGAGAAATGGGGACCCCACCAGCTGCATACGTTTCAGTGGAGAAAGTCACGCACAAGTGAAGCTTCTATTGAAAAGAAAGTTTCACTGAATTGTTCGTTTTAAGACTGAACTGGTGTTTGTGTGTACACACAAGTGAGGTATAACACTTTTTCTGGCCAGTATATGACTTGTACACTGCATTTCCATCAGTTTTATCCCTCTTCAGACTCTATCTCTAATTTTCAATTGACTCTGAGCTGGTGAGGAAAGACTAATCGCTCTCATACACTAAACACACAGATGGATTGTCAACATTTTTCCCTTAGGTAATACAGAGAAGCAGCAGAGGAATGGAACATGATGCACAGTTGTACTGAGCAGTGTAGCTGCGAATCCAGCTAAAATTTCTATGTGTTTCTTTAACTCTCTTTTCCCCCTTTTCTTTCTCAGTAAGGTGGTGTAACCTGACTATTCAGTGTGCTGACATCATCTTGTCTGAAGTAAGATGGATTTGTGCTGGATTTTTTTTTTTTTTTTTTGGAATTGATGTAGAGCTCGGGGAGGAAAGACAGAATCTTTAAGGAATATTCTCAAATTTGAAAGTTCTTCCTAACCATCTAATAGAGGAGAACGTCCAAAATGCTGGGACCCTCACCAGTCCCGAGAACAAGGGATCTAAAGGCCCCGTGGAAACGGAACTGTGGTTGATCATTCACAGCATGACTCCATTCATTCTTATGGCAGTGCTGAAGACTATACGAGCGTAGAGAAAAAAAAAGGGACAGATTGCATGATCATCAACCACGGCTCCATTCATACGCGGCTCTTTAGAGCCCTTGTTCTTGGGAAACATGGGGGTCGCAGTGATCGGGAAGTTATCCCTATCCGATGGATGAGCAATAACTTCCAAATTTGGGAAAACCTTTTTAAGTGGAGAAAGTAGCACGTTTCTCCCATAAGAAGTATTGTAAAGTTCCTTATTCTTACTATAGAATTTTGCAAAAATTTGTTGAAATTTGGATTCGAGTATCGTTAAAACCTTTCATAATCCCATGTGATGTTATCGTCCTTATGTGGGGGCCATCTTTTATAAATATGTGGGGGCCATCTTTTATAAAGCAATATTCCGACGCTGCAGGCCATGATGGCTTTGGTTGATTGCCATAGACAAGTTTTACTTTTAGGCAGTTTTTTTTTTTTTTTTTTGCCAAATCTGCCCCGTCCTTGTTAACCATAAAAATCATAACCCAGCCCTCCCATCTACAGGTTACATTGGGGGAGAGAAGGATTCGGATATTTCAATTTCAAGGACTCTTCCTTTTTTTGCCACCGAGATAAGAGGATTTTGCTCTTGGAGAACACAGGAACGCTCGCCCAAGGAGTGTCGACCGGTCAGCTGAAAAAATGCACAGTTGACAGCTATCTAATGTGTATGGGGCCCTAAAGAATGCAGCCCTCACCCTCCCGGGGTGGCAGGGCAGAAGCAGACGGCCCCTTATTTGTATATAGTGTCGTGATCCTGATTTATCAAGACATCCAGCACAAATCCATCTTACTTCAGACAAGATGATCTGTCAGCACACTGAATAGTCAGGTTACACTACCTTATTGAGAAAGCAAAGGGAGAGAAGAGAGTCAAAGAAACACATAGAAATTTTAGCTTGCTTATTTCCCAGAGCTGGATTCACAGCTACACTGCTCAGTACAACTCTGCATCATGTTCCATTCCTTTGCTGCTTCTCTGTAGCTGGACATCCAGTAATATACTAAATTACATCCCAAACTCTAGTGATAACCAGACTATACAATGTCGCTAACAAGTGAGCAGAAGACACGGCAGACCACTTGGGTCTGCTTGATCAGCACATGTGAAAACGGCAATATTTTAAAGGGAGCCTGGTTTTCTCAATACATACAGTACGGCCATCACTTTAAAGTTTTTTTATATATATATATATATATATATATATATATTGTGGCAGGGCTAAGGGTCGTGTAATCGATGGGAGATATGTGTCTCATAAATGGCTTGTCTCCATAATGTAAGGCATAACAAATATTGCTGTATTATTATTGTTTTGAAGGACCTGTGGTGAGGTCACAGTCATGTGACCAGTCAGCTGCTGGGTTCGTGGGTGAGGATACACCCTTATAATGTGGCCTACTCTTGAACCAGGCGGCTGTGTGTGGGGGTATACTCCTCCTGTGTGCGCTGAGGCTCGCGGACTGAGTCTGAAGCAACGGACATTTCTGTTCTTTGGTGCCTAAGCTAAAGGCTATTTCTTTGTGACGTGCTATTGTGGTTTATGATGCAAATAAACCGCATGAACTTTAAAGGAACCGGCCTCTTGACTGTCTCCCGCTGCACCTGAGCGAGTAGAATCCCTACAATTGGTGCTAGACGTGCGGGCAGAGTTCCCAGCAGAGACGTGAGACCGTTGCTGCATGTCCTGGGTAAAGTTTTCAGCGAGGCAGCAAGCTCTATCCGGAATAATGGAGGACCTGCTGAAACACCTGGTCCAGGCCCAGACACGGCAACAGGAGGCCAACAGGCTGTTCTTACAGCAGCTCCAGCAGAGCCAGCATGAGCAACGGCAGCAGAGCCAGCAGGAGCAACGGCAGCTGATGCAGCTTCTGGCAACTCCCATCCAGGAGGGCAGGACGGGCACCCCAACCCCAGGTCCGGCTGATGCCACCCACGGCACGAAGGCGGCAAGACGCGGTAATGCAAAAAATGACCCCCGAGGATGATGTGGAGGCCTTCCTGACGGTGTTTGAGAGGGTGGCTGAGAGGGAAAAACTTCAGCCAGAGCGGTGGGCAGAGGTACTGGTCTCATACCTAACGGGGGAGCCCCAGAAGGCACACTTTGACCTGACTGTACAAGACGCCAGAGAGTATCCCAAATTAAAAGCGGAAATTCTCGCACACTTGGGGGTAACAATGACTACCAGGGCACAGCGAGTTCATCGCTGGGCCTATCACCGGGACAAACCGCCACGCTCCCAAATGTTCGACCTGTTGCACCTGGTCCAGAAATGGCTGCAGCCAGAGTCATCTTCCCCGGCACAGATGGTAGAGCAAGTGGTCATGGATCGGTTTGTGCATTCTCTGCCGAGACCCCTACAGACTTGGGTGGCCCAGGGTGATCCCCAAAATGCCGATGAACTGGTTGGGCTGGTCGAGAGATACCAGGGGATGGAAGGTTCCTTGGGGAAGAAGCCCATTCCGCATTGGGGGACCCAGCAGGGAGCGGAGTCCCAAAAAGGGGTGGTGTGTCCAAGGTCAAAAGGGGCGGGGGAGGCGGTGCCCAAGGTCCCCTCGGGTGATATTATTTGCTGGAAGTGTCAGGCCAGGACATATACCGTAGCTGCCCGTTGTTCCAGACCACTGAGCAGATGGACTGCAGCATGGGACGCCGTAGTTCATACTATGCATATCCAGCTTGCAGTGTGAACTCGCCACCTAACGAGGGCCCACAAGCGTGTCCCGTGAAGGTGAACGGTCGAGCAGCAATGGCGCTTCTAGACTCCGGGAGCTTGGAGACCCTTGTGAGGGCCAGTTTTCCTCTCAACATACTCCCGGGTAAAAAAGATTGGCGTTCGGTGCATACATGGCGATGCAAAGGACTACCCTATGGCCAGGGTGAACATTGAAGCGGCGCATGGCACTGAGTCGCATGAAGTTGGCATTGTTCGAGATTTGTTGCATCCTATAATTATTGGCCGGGATTTCTGTCTGTTTTGGGATCTGTGGGGGAAGGGTTCTGAGTGTGCTAGCAAGAGCAGGGAACCGATCCACCCCAATGAGGTATCGCCACCACCAGAGGCAGACGGGTTTCCTTTATGTGTCCTTGTTGGGGATGAAGAGGAAGGGTCCCCTGTACCTGACATCCTGGAGTTAGGGGTGGCCGGGGAGAATTTTGGGACTGCCCAACATAGGGACCCCACACTGAGGGAAGCCTTTGCCAATGTCACCGTCATTAATGGGGTTGCACAAGAGCCAGGAGCAGACACAAGGTTTCCCTATTATATGCTGAGTGGGGAATTGTTGTATCGGGTCACAAAAATAAGGGAGGAGGTGGTAGAGCAGTTAATAGTACCAGGCCCCTATAGACGGAAAGTGTTGGACATGGCCCATTCACACATCTTGGGGGGACACCTGGGGGTGGAAAAAATGCAGGAACGGATTGTACAGAGGTTCTATTGGCCTGGGTGTCACCGGGAAATAGCAAACTATTGCAGGTCCTGCCCGACATGTCAGTTAACTGCCCCCACATCTCATTTTCGGAACCCTTTTGTGCCACTGCCCATTAATGAGGTGCCATTTGAGAGAATTGCCATGGACTTGGTCGGTCCCTTAGTTAAATCAGCTCGGGGCCATCAGTATATATTAGTTATCCTGGACTATGCCACACGCTATCCTGAGGCTATTCCCCTGAGAAACTCCTCCGCGAAGAGTATAGCCCGTGAGCTGGTCCATGTGTTTTCCCGGACGGGTTTGCCGAAGGAGATCCTGACCGACCAGGGGACACCTTCTATGAGCAAGGTGATGAGGGAATTGTGCAGAGTCTTGCAAATCTCCCAGTTGAAGACTTCAGTGTACCATCCACAGTCAGATGGCCTTGTTGAGAGGTTTAACAAGACACTGAAGAGCATGCTGAGAAAAGTCATAGAGAAAGATGGTAGAGACTGGGATTGTCTCTTACCATATTTACTGTTTTCTATCCGTGAAGTTCCCCAGGCCTCCACGGGGTTCTCGCACTTCGAGCTTCAGTACGGCCGGCATCCGCGAGGTCTCCTAGGTATAGCCAAGGAAACCTGGGAAGCCGAAGTCACGCCCCACAGAAGCGTCATTGAGCATGTGGCACTGATGCAGCAGAGGGTTGTGAAGTTGATGCCCATTGTTAAAGAACATCTCCGCCAGGCACAAGAGGCTCAGGCCAGGGTCTACAACCGGTCAGCCAGAATGAGGCAGTTCAATCCGGGAAACCGAGTTCTCGTTCTAATCCAGACGGTGGAGAGTAAGTTCTTGGCCAAATGGCAAGGGCCATATGAGGTGGAGAAGCTGGGAGACGTAAACTACAAGATCCACCAACCCGGAAGACGGAAGCCATACCAGGTTTACCATGTCAACCTCATCAAGCCGTGGCAAGATAGAGAGCCAGCGGTAACTCCGTGCTTGCTGGGCAACCTAGAAGGGGTGGTTGGAGCGGTTACCATAGCGGAGAAGCTATCGAAGGCCCAGAAACAGCAGTGCCGGGAGTTACTCCAGAAAAACAGGGACCTGTTCTCAGAGTTGCTGGGGTGCATGGAGGTGGTGGAGCATGAAGTTCTGACCAAGCCACATGTGCGGGTGAACGTGAAACCGTATCGTATTCCTGAGGCCCGGCGAGAGGTAATCTCCAAGGAGGTGCAGCGTATGTTGAAACTCAGGGTCATTGAGGAATCCAAGAGCGGCTGGTCGAGCCCGATTGTCCTGGTCCCAAAACCTGATGGTGAATGGAGGTTCTGCAACGATTACTGGAAGCTGAATGAGGTCTCCAAGTTCGACGCTTATCCCATGCCACACGTTGATGAGCTCATCGAGAGACTTGGACCTGCCAGGTACATAACCACTTTGGATATGACAAAGGGATACTGGCAGATCCCCATGGCACAGGAAGCCAAGGAGAAGACGGCATTCTCCACACCAGACGGGCGCTTCCGGATGCTGTTTGGCCTGCAGGGAGCTCCGGCAACCTTCCAGAGGGCTATGGATAGAATCCTTGCACCTCATAAGCTATATGATGATATCGCGTACCTGGATGATATCGTCATCTTTACCCCGGACTGGGAGTCTCACCTGGAAAAGGTCCAAGCAGTGTTTGATGCTCTAAGGGAGGCGGGGTTTACAATAAACCTGAAAAAGTGTGCCTTGGGTAAGGAGGAAGCCAAGTACCTCGGATATGTAGTTGGGCGTGGCGAGATCAAACCCCAAATCAATAATGTGGAGGCAATTCAAAGATGGCCGAGACCTCTGTCAAAGAAGCAAGTTAAAGCCTTCCTGGGGATTGTGGGATATTCATCCCAAACTTCACCACAATGGCTGCACCTCTAACTGATCTGCCTTAGGGGACAAAGTCAGTGATGATCAGCTGGTCCGAAGAAGCAGAGTCAGCCTTCCAAGAAATGAAGGGAGCTCTTTGTAAGCAACCCGTTTTGGTGGCCTCAGACTTTAAACGTGAATTTGTCCTCCAGACAGATGCCTCAGATGTCGGGGTAGGAGCAGTCCTTTCCCAAGAGATACATGGGGAGGAGCATCCTGTTGTCTACTTGAGTAGGAAGTTGACTTCTTGTGAGAAATTACTCAGTTGTAGAGGAGGAGTGCATCGCCATAAAATGGACAGTGGACACATTACGGTACTACCTGGTGGGACGGAAGTTTAGATTAATATCCGGCCATGCCCCACTCAGGTGGATGAGGGAAACAAAGGGTAAGAATGCTAGGGTCACCCGCTGGTTCTTAGCCCTACAAGACTTCAGCTTCCATGTAGAGCATAGGGCCGGGAAGCTACATGGGAATGCCGATGCCCTCTCCAGAATCCCTTGCCTGGTAGGTGAAAGTGCCAAGCCCCACGGCTTAAGGCAGAGGGGGGAGGTATGTGGCAGGGTAAGGGTCGTGTAATCGATGGGAGATATGTGTCTCGTAAATGGCTTGTCTCCATAATGTAAGGCATAAATATTGCTGTATTATTATTGTTTTGAAGGCCCTGTGGTGAGGTCACAGTCATGTGACCAGTCAGCTGCTGGGTTCGTGGGTGTGGCTACACCCTTATAATGTGGCCTGCTCTTGAACCAGGCAGCTGTGTGTGAGGGGGTATACTCCTCCTGTGTGCGCTGAGGCTCGCGGACTGAGTCTGAAGCAACGGACATTTCAGTTTTTTGGTGCCTAAGCTAAAGGCTATTTCTTTGTGACGTGCTATTGTGGTTTATGATGCAAATAAACCGCATGAACTTTAAAGGAACCGGCCTCTTGACTGTCTACCGCTGCACCTGAGCGAGTCGAATCCCTGCAATATATATATATATGTCTATATATATTATACTCATAATCAAAATCTAATAGTGATGAGCGAACGTGCTGGGATAAGGTGTTATCTGAGCATGCTCGGGTGCTAACCGAGAAACGTGATTATTAGTAGTCCTATCGGGGCGTGACGTCTCGAGGGGGGGGGGGTCCTAGCAGATATTGGATTATTTCTACAGATCCCGTGTGGGGCTCACTTATTATTACTACTTTATTTGCATTTTTATAATTTGCAGATAACAGAGTTTAGATGAAAGCTCTTTGCTGCACTAACATAAAGAGGAATCCTCTAACCAGCCACGAACATTCCAGCAGTCCCGGACCCCCCTTTTTCCAGGCATTCTGCAGGCTGAATGTATTTCCTCCAGATTAGCACCTGGAGGATTGCACTATCTTCTAGGGCCACGCGCTGTCCTAGCGTCCTATGAAGAAGTGTGAAATGAAATCCTTTATGCGCTTTTCTCGACGTCCTTTAAACGCGTTTATTCAAGGAGAATTTCAGCGCGCCTGTAATTAGATAAGGAGGCCCGATACTCTGCGCCGAGCGCTGCCTTCAGGAGTACAGAAAGCAGAGGCAGCAGTTTGGTGGCGGCTGCTTGCTCCGAGCCCTGTGATCTTGTTTACAAGCCAATAAGCTGAAGAAGAAAAGCAAATGCAATCTCAGGCTTTTTTCTAAAGCTTCATCATTACAGTGGACATTCATCCATCCAAGCACAAACCTCTTCACCTGCCTCCACGAGCTCACAATATAAAGTGCACGGAGGGTTTATGTTTTTTGCAAGTAAGAGTTTTTGATACAGTATACTCCAGATATGTCTGTTCTAGTAAATACATGTCATTTCATAAATTTACAGATGTAGAGAAACTTTCCTACAATTTTGTGTTGTGCTGTTCCTCAGGTATTCCTTCTACAATTTTAGGAATAAATTGGGTATGCTGGTAGCACTGTCTGAGCGCACTGTTCGTGCTGTCTGAGTGCACTGTTCGTGCTGTCTGAGTGCATTGATAGTGCTGTCTGAGCGCACTGGTAGCGCTGTCTGAGCGCACTGTTTGTGCTGTCTGAGCGCACTGAGAGTGCTGTCTGAGCGCACTGAGAGTGCTGTCTGAGCGCACTGAGAGTGCTGTCTGAGCAATGGGGCACATTTCCAAGACGATGAGATAGTATCAACACTCCAACTTGATGGATAGTGTCAAGGTGTGTAGAGACAACAAAACTTGATTTGATAGTGTCGGCGTGTAAAGACACCCCCCCTAATTTGATTGGATAGTATAAGAGTGTGTAATGATTGTGTGTGTGTATAAAGAAACAAATGCAACTTGATTGAATCATGTCAGAGTGTTTAAAGAGACCCCCCAATTTTGATTGCTTAGTGTCAGGGTGTGTAAGAACACCCTCAACTTGATTGGATAGCATCAGAGTGTTTATCGACACCCCCAACTCTTGATTGGATAGTGTCAGAGCATGTAAAGACACCCCCCCATTCTATTGGATACTATTAGTGTGTAAAGAACCCCCCCAATTGATTGGATAATGTCAGAGTGTGTAAAGACACCCCCCTAAATTAACTAGATAGTATCAGGGTGTTTAAAAACACCCCCCAAATCTTGATTGGATCGTGTCAGAGCATCGAAAGACACCCCACCATCATTACTGGATAGTATCAGAGTATGTAACTGGGTCGCCCTCCCAGGGCTGTGGGGTACTCGGTACTGGGCCGGTGTCAGGGGAGCGTGTCACAGCAGCGGTGACCCGGACCGTGGCCCTGGGCGCCCAAGTCAATGGCGGAATGTAATGTAGTTTAAGTGGAATGGAATAGTTTGTGACGCCACCTGTGGTGCTCGGCAAGGGAGGTGTTAAGCCGACGCTGCAGACAGATCCTCTGGGACAGATGGCAGGATGGAGCAGTGATGGTATAGCCCTCCACAGGCAGGGCTGATGTCCCAGGGCAGTGTAGTTGTAATGGTTGTGGAAAGGCGCAGGCAGTGTAAAAGATGGTACCCAGATGTAGCGGTGCTGAATGGGTTGGCGCGAGAATGAATGGAGGACACCAAGGCTTGCAGTTCCAAAGCTTTACTCACAGTCTGCGGTACACAAGGGAGCCTGCCTCCGGGCCGTGTCCTCCGAATCAGAGACTCAGCCAACCTCCAGGCCAGATGGAAAGCGCCTCTCCAACACTCCGCCAATATGTACCTTTCCTGAACGACTCCTCTATTGCGCCTTAAGGTGTGAAGAGCTCCAGTACCGCGGTACTCTGGAGTTCCTCCTGTCAGATGTTCCTAACAACTCTACTCGTATGGCAGACAGCTGTAGCCTCTCTCGGGGACCCCTCTCTCCTGAGTCCTGGCTCTCTATTCAGTTGCTGTTGTGCCCCAAGTCTTAGTTGGAAGTAGTGCATTTACAGCCAACTACTCCACCGGTGTCTGCTGCAGAACCATAAGTGTCCATACAACCTCGGGGACCGGGCACCGGCCTTGCGCTGAGAACCAATAGGCAGGGTTCCTCTTCCAACCCACTTCTCCTCTCTGTTCTCCTACTCCTTCGTTCCGTACTAATCCTTCTCTCTCTTATGGAAGCTTAGGTTGCAGTTCTACGTCTTTCTCCTTCTGTTTCTTTCCCATGCCAGCTGGCTCAGATCACTGAGGCAGCTGCAGCACTCCTTCCTCCATCCCTTCTTCCAGGGAACCCCACTCCCCCGAGTGGCTTCCTTCCTCACTGACCTTCTGTCAGACTGAACCTCGACTGACTGCCCTCTATCCTCAACTTTCCCACTCTTTTATATATCTTAACTCCACCCACCTCCCAGCACATCCAGTGTTCCATGCAGGGAACCACCAGAGGTGCTCTGCTACTCTCTAAGCACTGAGCCGCAATGTGGCTGTGCAGAACTACCCTGTTGTGTGGGGTGCAAGTGTTGGAGTGTGGAAAGGAGTTCCCACCTTACCTGGATGATGGTGGGTCACTACACCTTTAAAGAGAGAGAGGAAGGTGCAGTACCTCTGTGGCGACTGAGCCTCAGGGGCGCCACATAACAACACTTCCCCCCATCTTGATTGCATATTGTCAGTGTGCGGACACCCCCTAACCTGATTGGATAGTGTCACAGTGTGTAACCCCCCCAACTGGCAACACCAATTATTCATTTATTCATAAAGTTTTCTTAGGAATAACAGAGGATTAGTCAGAGCCGGCCCTCGGTATATGTGAGCCTTGGGCTACAGAGTGCCCGTGGACCCCTCATCACTTTTATTTTTTCTTCTTTACTTTCCAATAACTATGGCCTCAATACATCATAGTGTTTTCTTTTTGTCACGACACTGAAAAAATTCACAATTTTTTTTGCGCAACTGAAAGGTTCACAAACATGTTGTGACTTTTGGAGATTTCCCGCCAATCACGGTTTGCTTTGCCAAAATGGGCAAAGGATGGCTGGGATAAGGATGGAGAATCTCGTCCACCAGATCCTGGGCATAACAGGCCAGAAATGTACTCCGGTCCCTGACTGAAATAACATTTTTGGTGAGGCGCATGGAGGTGCTCACCAGTGAGTGGTAAGATGCACCTAATTCACAAGGAGGAGTCTGCGCCTCTTAATGGATTTGACGCATCTTACTCCTGCACGCTCATCATTAAGACTGGTGTGCGAAATGCCAGTCTTAATGAATCTGGCCCTTTTTCTTATCTGTGTGCCGATACTGGATGTAGTTTTTATTGGTTCCATTCTGGCGTCCATTGAAATCGCTCTCCATCCACTATCCAGGCTCTAAAAGAGGTCGTTCTTGAAGAATGGTGACAGATTCCACAATATGTCACCAACTTGTTCATTCCAGACCTTGGAGACTTGGTGCTGCCTTTAAAAGTCATGGTGGTCACACAAAATACGAGAAGTCGTAGTTTTTTGATTTGGGGTGTACTTATTTTTACATCAACCAATATGAGTACAAGGGAAGATTTTGTAATTAACGTTATATTATTAACCTTGCTTTCATGTTTTGGGTTAATAAAATTGTGACGAACAGCCCACGGCCGTTCGTCCACTTACGGGCGACTAACGGGGGTCCCGCTGCCACCAAAACGCGACGGACAGCGGACCCTGTGTCACCACTATGTCACAGTCCCACCACTGACACGGGTGTATCAGCGGACGGAGGGACGAGACACACTGCCGGCACACGGCTATCACAGGCACAGTTGGGGCTTATCTTAGTTATCCCACCACTGGCACCATGTGACCAAAATATCCAGCAGGCTACTCTCGCTCTACAATTTGCCGCAGGGGGGGTTTAATTTGGATGCCCCGCCACTGCTATCAATCTTCCAAGTACTGCGGGGATTTATGTATATCCCACTTTCTCAGTTCCACTTTGGAACTCACAGCTCTCCGGCGCCCCCCTTACCCTCAGGTCAGTCAGGGAACTGCACCTAGGATAATTAGTCGCCGGACGGGCTGCCTGTTGTGAACCAGCAATCAGGCTTCTTATCAATACTGTGGCCGCAGCCCCTCATTCAGCAATATAAGACCCTTCTAAACTGCCAGCAAGCCGCAATAGCCGTACACAACGCGCTGCCAACAGTCACGGTTACTTAATTCACAGTGTTAAATTAAGAGGGTCCGTGGCAAACCCCTTGAATTAGTAGCGATTATCTATCAAAGGCGTATAGTTCGATTCTTAGAGCATGTAGACAGATCTAAATAATTATATCATTTATTTTCCGAAAGAGGACAGTGATTACAGATAAAAGTTGCTATAAAATTGAGACATAAAATATGTTCAGTACAGATATAAAATAAAAGGATTAAAAGGCTAGAAAGTCACACTCACATGTGGTCAGTTGGCATCCCATGTGGCTTTAAGGGGGGTGGAGGCGGAGCTGTACGTCTCCACTCATCTGGGTTCTTTCTAGCAAGACGACTTGAGCTGTTCTGAGCTGGTTTGCCCAGGGAATGCCTTATAGACTTCCCTATGTGACATCACGGAGAGGTGCATTCTGGGTTGATCCCGCCTCTCTTATCCAAGTTATGTTTTGGCTACAAAACTTAGATTAGCTATAACTTTATGGGAGAAGCTGGTATGGACTCATCAGTGGTATCATGTTTCCCAGCGTAATGAGCCTATCAAGAAAACATCAAACATCTATGAGATATGACCGTCCATTTGGGCGTAAATCCTATCTCATGTTCTGGACAGGGTAGAACTTCGAAAGATATGTGCTATCGAAGCTGGGACCGCTCAGGTTACAAAAATATGATTTTCATATCTCTACTTGGTACGGTTTTCGCAGGGCAGGCTCTTAAAGGTTTACTACTAACCTTTATTTCAAACAAAGACCTTTTTCCCGCATTTTTTCCGGCTGAGAGAAGGAAACAAATGGTTGTAACAGCAGGGGGTCTCCTATTACTAGTGCGAACACAGGCTGTAGAGGAGGGGGGTGGCACTGCTCTGTGTGTGTGTGAAGGGAGGAGGGGTGAAGCTGCAGAGCTAGCAGCCTGGATTGTCATATGTGCCGGATCTTTCTGGAAAGTTACAACAGAAAACATCATATTTTGCAGACATTGTACATCACAAAAATGTCATATGAAACTCAGTCTTGTCAAAATTTTGGAAATTGTTCTTGTGTTCAGTGAGAAATCGATTAAAATCTTAACTTTTTAATGGGGGTGTACTCATTTATGTTGAGCACTGTGTGTATATACTTTGCTCTTCCACTGATTTACATTGATCTGTGATCACATTGATCTATTTTGAAATCTAGGTCATCTGGGCTTAGACTACCGTGATGACTATAATCTTTTCCCAGCTTTTAATCATGAAAGTAATGCAGTTAATTTTGGATGTGAGCAAGTCTATGAAAGATTAAGGCTTGGATCCTTCAGCTAGATAAGTGGATTATTTTCCTCTTTCTCAGAATATTAGTATTTGTGAAATGCAGATACGATATAAGTGTAAGAACACTATGCTATTCTGCTGCCCTCTGGAATTCTCATTTGGACTGGAACTTTGGAGGACCGTAGAATTCTCTGGTGGGCCGCAGCACTTTTTTTTTACATTTTTACTGCCAATTAGGGAATTTTCCTACTAATAGGACAATCATCTATAGTTCTGCATCTCTCCTAAAGGTGAATCTTGGGGGTCTGGTAGCTGGAACCCATGATGATCGACTGTAATAAAAATGGTGCTGATATGTCCCGTTTAAGCTGGGACTGAACTGCGGTACCAGACACAGTTTTTTGTATGGGTGAGCCTATGTAAATTCTCTTAAACCCTATGACCCCTATATTGTTTTCAATGGTGGAGGTCCAGGGTAGGCTAGTTTGACCCTTCTTAGTGTTTTTTTACGAGTAGTTTAAAAATTCCCTTAAAAATCCCATATATAATCCTATTTCCAATATATTCTGTGTATAATCCTCTTCATATCCAAAATATAATCTTTCACAATTTTACGTCTTGATGAGAGGTCGTCCCCCCCTCGGAGGCCATTTTTCGAACGCGATCATGGCTCAAAATGTTTTACTCTATTACATTTATCATTGTTTTCATGCAGACCAAGTTTCACATTAGGACATCTACATGGAGTTTATTTGTTCTCCCCCCGTTTCTGTGGATTTCCTCTAGATTCTTTGTGCAGCCCTGTGGAATGTATTGGCGATATATAGAAGCAATAAGAAAATAAAATAAGTTAATAAAAATTCATAATGTAAGTATAACAGGCAGTGTGGCGTTAGCGCCAGTAGGGGGAGCCATTGGCTTTGCTTAGCAGAGCTATAGGGAAAAATTCGTACAGATGCTGAAGCTTTGGTGCTGTGTTTTAGCTACTTTTTCCCACGCCATAATTTTATTGAATTTTTAATAACTTATTTTTTTTGCCATCCTTCTTTGTAAAATGATACATATATTGTAACAGACGCTCTTGCCAAACTGTATTCTCGCATTAAATGCTTGCACAAATTATATTTATTTGTAAGGCGCAGTCAGGCGGCCATAGAACACGGAAGAGGATCACATTGCGGTCCACGGACTGGCCAGCGGCTCTCCTCACCCAAGCATGACAGCTACATAAAAATACAAGGCGTCACGCTCGGGTCAGCAGAGCCGCCGGCCAGTCCGTGCACTGCGTTCCAATCTTTTTCCGATTTATACGGACATCACGTGTAGCATTTTTGCAGCATTTTTTCCATCTTATTTTTTTTGTAGGGCTGAAAAACAGTTTAAACTAGCAGCCAAATAGATAAGATTTCAAAAACCTCATTCACATGCTTGATTTTTTTTTTCCTTGTGTCCTTTTGGTTTGACAACCATTCACTGAATATTGTGATTTTTTTTTTTTGTTTGCTTTGACGAGCCAAAAACATAAATGAACCAAAAGAGCAGCACGTCATTTCTTTGAGCGCGTTTGTTACGTTCCCCTCCCCCCCATTGAGATCCAAACTAAAAAAAACTAACTAGTGGGGAGTTGGAGCATAGAGCTTGTAAGCGCTGTGCTCCTCGGCTGGAAGACCAGCCACCGCCTATAGACTGCAGCAGTAAACAACGAAATAAAAAATCCCTCTGTTCTTGAGAACGGAGAAGATTTTGAATAAAAGGTAAATTGCAAAATTGTTTGTTTTTACAAGCTCCGCTTGATTACTCAGGCTTCTTGGTCTGCGCATAGAATCTCGCCGTGCCTCTCTTACATGTTGGCAGCAAACCAGTTCAGCTGGTACTGTGGTGCTGCACATCTGATGACCTGACCCAGGTCCGGCGATCACTCCTCCTCTTCCCTGGCCACGGAGGCATTGTATATTTTCTAACTGTAACCCAATTTGTCACATGACCTTGTGCATCCTGCGTCTAGTTCTATATGACCATGTGCTTACATGCTGCGCGCACACCAGTTTGTATTCTAGTTCATACTTTTTGGGGGTTTTCTTTTGTGTCTGATTGAATTATGTGAATATAAAGGTGTGGCCTGCCTTTGTATTGAGCTGGGGATTATTCATGTGGTCTCTCATCCACCAGTTGGTTGCGGTCCGTCTCAGCCCTTATCTACATGCACGTCACTTGACAAACAGTAAGGTTTTTAATATTAGCGTTAAGACTGTCCCAATTACGGTTGCCATGACGAAGCGGGATGGTTTTTACATTTTGTCACATGACCGTGTGCCTCTTGCTTCTGCTCCCTATCCAGCAACACACACATACACTTTCTAGTTCCGGCTTACATTCTTTTTTTGTCCCCGTCCTTATAATCTCTGGTCACTAGGTGGCAGTGTTCGTTTACTTAGGCACCACAGTGCATTCGGCTATTTAAGTATTTCACCTCCTTACATTGGCCCCTCCCTTCCTGGTTGACACAAAAGTTGGAAGAGGAGTGAAAAGTTTCAGAAAGTGGTGCAGAGCTCGTTATTCCCAAACATCCCAATAATCACATAGACAAACAAAATATGAAGTTTGCATTTCCCTTTAAAAAAATACTGATTTATTTTCAATCATTTCCATACATGTACAGACATAACAGGCTTTGGTGCAGTACGGTGATCTCGGCAGCTGTCACGTCATCGATGCACGTTCCATTATGTACTTTTAGGATTCACCATTAATATTCGGACTAATCTTGGTTAAAAAAAAGATTGAAATATTCACAAAGAATTCCTGGTATCTATTTGGCATTGTTACTACTAGTGCTCCGCTCCTCCGTCCTACGTGGGGTTTGTCAGCTGGGTATGCAGAAAGCGCAATAGGATTGTACCACATTGGGTATTGCGCATTGATTTCTACAAGCAACCCCCATATCAAGCCGGAGACACTTGGCCTTTTCTTGACTTGGTGCTGCTTGCGTTATGGGATGCCGTCTGATCTGCGGACACAGATGGCTCGATGGCCCATGGGTTCCTACCACAGCATAGAAAAGGTATCACACATTCCTGGAACTGTTGAGACAAGTGGACGTGAAAAAGTTAGTCTGGATAGTAAGAACTACAGCCACCCATATTAGTTTTCCTTAAAGTGGTTGTCTGTGACCGTAACATTGATGGCCTGTCCTTAGGATGGATCATCAATGTCTGATCGATGGGGGTGTGACACCCGGTACTCCCGCTGATCAGCTGTTCCCGGTGACCGGAACTGGCTCGGTGGCAGAGTTGCACAGTTCTGTCGCAGGAATAGTGGCCACGGCCGGATACTGCACATCCGAGACTGATTCGAATCAATAGGGAGTGGATGTGCAGTACCCGGCACTATTCCATTAATGGAGCTGTGCCGGGCTCCGTAACTAAGCCGTTCCGGCCGCCGGTACACCGGGAACAGCTGATCAGGCATCGATGGCCTATCCAAAGAACAGGCCATCAATGTTAAAGTCGTAGACGATTTCTTTAAAGTTTTTAATTAATATTTGCATAATTTGAAAAAAATAAGGCCCTTTCTTATAACTCTACATTGTGTCATCCATCTGTTCCCCTGGAAATGTATAGGTAAATTGGCGACTAGGTGTTATTATTCCCCATGTCAGCTGGATATGTCCCTACGGCTTCACTTACTACTGATTGCGCAGTGTTAAATAGTGTAGGGACCCGGCGCTCTGATACGATGAATTGTAACACCCAATTAACACATTTTTCTGTTTCCAGGAGGAGCAACAGAGGAACAATACAGAATTCTCCGATAAGGTTCTGGTTAATTGTGATCTGTCAGATGTGATGCCGCCCTGATTGCAAAGTTGTCAATAAATGGACCTACTGATCCTGATGAGGGTTCTTACCTGCTTATTCATAAATATGTATATAATTGGGTTATATACGGTGCTGGTTTTGGTCAGGTACATGGGCACGGTGGCTATTACTGGGTCAATATACATGCCAGGGTTTGCCACGACCATCATAGCAAAAGCGGCGTATGGGAGCCAGCAGATGAGAAATGCCATGATCATCACTAGGACCATGCGGGAGACTTGGACCTCGGCTTTGCTGGTAGTTCCTCCTTCTGCTACTCCCAGTTTGGACACCTAAAGGGAAGCACAGAATATTTTTTTACTGGTAACAAGATACAGTGAAATCTCCTACTGCAGCAATGATCCTGGAGGAATTACTTGCAAGGGAGCTGATGACATCTTTTATAGTTGTACTTATAAGGAATCTGTCAGCAGGTTTTTACTATGTAATCTAAGAACATCATAATAAATGGGCAGAGACCCTAATTCCAGTGACGTGTTACTTATTGGGCTGTGTTTAGCTGTTTCAACACAATCATAGTTTTATCAGAAGGAGATTATCATTACCGGACAAGCTGCCTTGTGCCTCCCAGTCCAACCACGCCCCACCACTGATTATCAGCTCTCTGCCAATATACAGTGTACACAGAAAGCAGCCAATCAGTGATGTGGGCGAAGATATACAGAGCTCAGCATTTGAGCACTGCTAGATCTGCAGCAGCAAAAACAGCGATTGTATCGCAACTGCTGCACCCAGTAAACCAGGTTTTTATTATGCTGCTATGAGATCACATGAAATAGTATTTTTTCATCATTTCACAGCACTTGTTTTTTTTCCCAGTTTTTCAGTACATTATATTGCTAAGGAGAATGTTGTCATTCAAAACTACAACTTGTTACACAAAAAACACGCCCTCATATGGCTATGTTGACTGAAAAATATAAAAGTTATTGCACTTTGACGGCGGAGAGGAAAAAGTTCAAATGCAAAAAATAAATTAGGTAATGAATCTGGTCTTGTCAGGAGTGATCTTGTTAAAATGGATATTTCACCAAGTCATATGTGGCCAGTTTTGGCTCTTATTTTATTCCCGCTGATCCCCTGAGTATTGCATTTTTTATTTTTTTTAAATCCGCCATATGGTTCCAGAGATATGGGCCTTTCTTTACTAAGGGATTGGTGCTCACCAGTGCAGCCTAAAGACACGCCCCCGGAGAATCCTGCGAGCCACGCCCTTTTTATAAAGATCATAAAAATGAGTACTGAATAAAAAGGCCCATATCTCTGGAACCTTATAGCGGATTTAAAAAAAATAAAAACCGGAATACTCAGGGGATCAGTGGGAATAAAATAAGAGCAAAAATTAGCCACTTTTGTCCTAGTGATAGGTCCTCCTTAAAGAGGTGTTTTAGGGGGGGTTACTATATGTACTGTATTTTTCTGATCTAATAGTGGTTCTTGGATGTCAAATCATATTTTAATATCTATAAGCAACTTTATAGTACTAAAAAAGCTAAAGAGCTCCTGAAATCACTTTAGTTGAGGGACTACTGGAGAATAAAATCCAGAATGGAGGCTGTTCCAAATGTCAATGAGTAGCCCCCCAAAAGACTAATTTTGGGAGAAAACAAATGTTAAAAAACATTAAAAGATGATGACAGAAGCCTCAATATTTAAAATATGCAACATTTTCGGTAACATGCATAAAAAATAGCTAAAGGAAATTAAACTGTGTGTTAAATGTATTACTTTCCACATCATATAACATTTACATATTTTAGTTCCAGCAACAATTAATGGTCTTAGAATAATTACTTCCTCGCAGTTGTCATTAGTTCACATCGAGTTTCCTCCAGTAAAACTGGATGATTGGATTAGATTAGAAGAATTTTAGGTTCAGAGTTATGTTTTACCTCGGGGGGAACATTTAAATAGAAGCCATTTTAACAAGTGTAACCCTGATAGCGTACCCCTGGCGCCAGCTAAGTGCTTCCATAACGCCGGCTTGTATTAAACCAGCCACTGTTCATTTACATTTCTAAAGGAGACGTGGATTAATGTACATTTTATGGGGGAAAAACGGGATAAATGTTCGGCTATGAGATTCCAAATCATTGCAATATAAAAACATAGGAAGGGTAATTAAAATGGGGCATTGGCAATTTAAAGTCATTTATTAAGGTAACATGTTGTTGAAAATAATGAGCATCATTCGCTCCTTCATCTTAATGTTGTTTGTATTGCACCCATAGTAGTAATTATAGACATAAAACACAACTTTGCAAAACTTTAATGTGTTTCGCAGCTGCAGCGAGACTGAGACGGATGAAATATTGCCGCACTCATGGAATCAGGGTTACTGGATGAGGGTGCAGTGGGAGAAGACAAGTACCACATGTGTAAGCCTCATGGGTTAAATGTCAATAGCTTGGAGGATTCCCATTCAAAATAAAACATAACCTTTAATAATCCATTAAAATCTAAGACATCACATAAACAACACATAAACAAACATAATAGTGCTCATGTGTATCAGTGCTCATTTAAAAAAATGGTTCGGTTTCACCATTAATCCTGGACATAAGCGCCCCGGCGTATTTTTCAGAGGTCCCTTACTGGGTATTCGGGTCCATGTAGCAGCACAAGACAGTGTATGAAAAAGGAGGTTAATAGGGTTACAGGTATGCAGTTTTCCCTGTCCTCCCTGTCGTGCCCAGGTATTACTCCTGCCCTTACAAGGACAGGCCCCAAATGGACCCTATAGTGTCACCCCCAGTCCTCGGAAGGGGTATTAGCTCCCTACGCGTTTCCTCCCCAATAATGGGGAATCATCAGGGGAGTTATATAATTAGATATAAGGGGGTTTGAATATATTTGTCCATGGTGTAGTTTCCTTAAATAGACCATCTATCCATGGGACTTACTTTTTGGCAGTGATATGGACAGTCACTCTGCTGGTTGAGGCACCCAGCCATTGCAGGGCCCCTTCTTTATGGACCACAAAATTAAAACGCATGAAAAACAAGGCCCATCTAGCCTGTCTAGGATTCAAGCGTATGGCCGACTCCAGATAAATCAAATTCTTGTGGTCAGTGAGGACCACAACTTGATGTCTAGCTCCCTCCAACCAATGTCTCCACTCTTCAAATGCCCATTTCATGGCCAACAATTCCCGATTCCCCATGTCATAGTTGCGTTCAGGTGGGGAGAACTTTCGAGAAAAGAAGGCACAGGGATTCATTTTAGAAGTCACAGGATCTTTTTGGGACAAAACAGCTCCTGCACCAATCTCAGAAGCATCTACCTCCACCTGAAATGGAAGTGAGACATCAGGTTGTCGTAAAACCGGAGCAGAAGTGAATCTCCGCTTAAGCTCCTGAAATGCCGAGACAGCCTCTGGAGACCAATTCAGCACATCAGCGCCCTTCTTGGTCAGATTAGTCAGTGGTTTGACAATACCAGAGAAATTACCTATAAATTTACGATAGAAATGAGCAAAACCCAAAAACTTCTGGAGAGCCTTGAAAGAAGTGTGCTGAACCCAATCATAAATGGCCTGTACCTTGGCCGGGTCCATTTCAATAGTCGACGGAGACAAAATAAATCCCAAAAATGAAATCCTCTGTACACCAAAGAGGCATTTTGATCCCTTAAAAAACAGGGAATTCTCCCTCAAAATCCAGAACACAGTCCGGACATGTTCCACATGAGAATCCCAATCACTGGAAAAGATCAAAATGTCATCCAGATAGATGATCAAAAATTTATCCACAAAGTCACGGAAAATATCATTCATAAAGGACTGGAAGACAGAAGGGACATTAGTGAGCCCAAAAGGCATCACCAGGTACTCAAAATGTCCCTCCGGAGTATTAAACGCTGTCTTCCATTCATCCCCGTGCTTGATACGAATAAGATTATACGCCCCCCTGAGGTCAAGCTTGGTTAACCAGCCGGCACTTTTAACTCTGGAGAATAAATCAGACATCAGGGGTAACGGGTACTGATATTTAACCGTCATCTTGTTAAGGGAATAGTAGTCAATACAAGGTCTTAATGAACCATCCTTCTTGGCCACAAAAAAAACCCAGCACACCTAAGGGTGAAGAGGATGGTCTAATATGACCCTTCTCCAACGACTCCTTAATATAGGATCGCATAGCATCCTGTTCGGGTCCTGATAAGTTGAAAAGCCGACCCTTGGGAAATTTACACCCAGGCATCAACTCAATTGCACAGTCATAACTCCTATGAGGAGGCAAAGACGCAGACTTACTCTCACTAAATACATCAGAAAAATCAGTCAAATAATCAGGAATATCATGAGACTGAGGAGAAGTGGAGAAAACAGGAGTGTCCCTAAGAACACACTGACAACCCCAACTCACCACAGACACAGACTTCCAATCCAAAACTGGATTATGAGTTTGCAACCAGGGAAAACCCAGAACAATAGTATCATGCAAATTGTTGAGCACCAAAAATTTACAATTTTCTTGGTGGTCTGGGGCAACTCGCATTATCACCTGGGTCCAAAACTGAGGTTTATTCTCCGCCAAAGGAGTAGCATCAATACCCCTCAAAGGAATAGGCATCCGCAGAGGTATCATGGGAAAACCACAACGTTTAGCAAAGTCCAAATCCATCAGATTCAAAGCTGCTCCTGAATCTACAAAAGCCTAGCGGAAAATGTGGATAAGGTGCAGATCAGAGTAAATGCCAAAAGAAACTTAGGTTGTATACTGCCCACAGCAAATGTGTGTGCAAAACGTTTCTCTCGTTTAGGGCAGACAGAAATAGTATGAGAGGCGTCTCCACAGAAAAAACACAGCTTATTACTCCTGACGTTGTGCCCTAGACAAAACCCTATCACATTGCATAGGTTCAGACGTTTGTTCAAAAGGTGGCAACGCCTCTCGTGTAGTTTTACGTTCACATAAACACCGATCAACTTGAATGGCTAATGACATAGAATCATCAAGACCAGAGGGAACAGGAAATCCCACCATAAAGAGAGAATTATTTCAGAGTAAGGAATTGAGATACACGGACAGGCCAAGGATCACCTGACCCAAACTTGACAGCCTCAAATATACCTATGAGTCTGTTGTGTTTGAGTCGAGAGACCTGTGGCCGGTATGTGAATCACAGACCATGACACAAAAATGGGTGAATGTGACCTTATTCAACCGCCTGAAAAGAATTCCTCATGAGATCACCCATTTGTCTCAAGCACACCTGATGCTAATAGTTTAGGATTTCATTAATTGCATCATGTGTGCTACATTGAAGTATGGTGGTTGCTTGGTGATGCCTTCAGTGAAGCATAATGGTGGTTTGATGAATCCTACAGTGAAGCATGGTGATAGTTTGGTAATTCCTATAGTGAAGTGTTGTGAACTCATTTTCTGGTCTGCCTCTGGTTTCTGGTGAGGGAGCTGGTTGTGCTGACAGCGGAGTTGTGAGTTCTCTTTCCGGGCTCCCTCTGGTGGTGGCAGGAGGTAATGAAGCTGATCTAATTAACAGAGACCTGCCACCTGATAATGAGGATGAGGATTGGACATCTGGAGTCTCAGACTGGATTTAAGACAGCCGACTCCCTATTCCCATGCTGGTGATTTTTTCCTGCCTCCTGAAGTCTTAGTTTCCAGCTCAGTTCCTACCTTCTCAAGCTAAGTTGTCTCTGCTAATGATCACATTTGATTTGGTTTGGTCTATTCAGTTTTTTGTGTGGTCAGCCAGCCCCGGCTGGGGCTGTGCTGAATTTCCACTCTTATTTCACTGTATGTGCCAGTTTGCTTTTTGTCCCTTATTAGATTGGCCTCTTTTTGCTCTGTTCTCAGAATATGCCAGAGTGCTGATATAGTGGGTGAAGTCTAGTGACTTCAGGGTTTTTTTGCTATCAGAAGTGTTGGACATTTTTGCAGGGTTTTTTGGCGTGATTGCAGACAGTATCTTTCCTTTCCTGTCCTTTCTAGTTAGTGTGGGCCCCATCGTTTGCTCAGCCTATTTTCCTACCTGTGTTTGTGCTTTCATCTTGTTTCACCGTCAATACATGTGTGGGGGACTGTCTATTCCTTTGGGGTCTGCTCTGGGGCAGTTTAGATTTCCCCTTTTCTTGCTTTAGGCTTATTTAGTCCTCCGGCCATGTCGAGGTGTCTAGAATCATCGTAGGTACGCTCCACGGCTGCTGTTAGTTGTGTGTTAGGATCAGGGGTCTGCAATCCACGTAGTTACCAACCTCTCTGGTTTCCTGTGACTTAGCTTGGTTTTGTTTTCCTCCTCGGTGACCCAATCATAACAGTGAAGCATGGCAGTGGCTCAATAATGTCTACAGTGAAGCATGGCAGTGACTTGGTGATGCCTTCAGTGAAACATAGTGTTGGTTTGGTGATATCTATAGTGAAGCATTGCAGTGCATTTGTAATGCCTACAGTAAAGGATGGCAGTGGCTTTGTGATAACTACATTTAAGCATGGTGGTGGCTTCATGATGCCTACAGTGAAGCATAGTGGTGGCTTCATGATTCCTACAGTCAAGCATGGTGGTGGCTTGGTGATACCTTTAGTGAATCATGGTGGTGGCTTGGTAATTCCTTCAGTGAAGTCTGGTGGTAGTTTGATGATTGCTCCAGTGAAGCATTGTGTTGTCTCAATGATGCCTACAGAGAAGCATGGTGGTAGCTCAATGACGCTTACAATGAAGCATTGTAGTGGCTCGGTGATGCCTACAGTGAAGCATTGCAGTGGCATGACGATTACTACAGTGAAGCATGTTTGGGTTCAGTAATATTCTGCAGCTACTTTGCTTGCTCTAGCACTGGATGTGTGTGGATAGCAGGATAGATTCAATCAAGTGTTAGGAAAAAACATCATGCTGTCTGTGAAGTGGCTGACGTTTGGGTATCATTGGAGTTTTCCACAGTATAGTGAACACAAGCATATCTCACAGTCCTGAAAGATTCTGGAATGGCGGTCACAGTTGCCTGACTTCAACACCATTGAAAAAATATTAAGTGGGGTTTGAAGAAGACGGCTGTAGCGAAAAAAAAAAAACCAAGAATATTAGTGAACTGGAGGCCTTTACACATAAGGAATGGGTTAAGAGTCCTCAGAATCGCTGCTAAAAGCTAGTGTCTGAATATGCGTCGTATTTGCAGCAGGTTGCAACAGCCAGAAGTTATCTACTAAGTATTAAAGTCACATGTCATTAAAGGATGAATTATTCTGAGACTGCAATAGTCAGTAAAAGTGGCATTTTGTGTGGAAAATGTCGAAATCTATTGTTACATTTGTTTTATTATTTTGCAAAAAGTAGAAAATGTGTATAAATGGCAATAGGATTGGGGATTGAATAATTTTGAGTGATGGCAAGCACATACAGACATATATACGTTATGTATATATGCGCATGTTAACTTATATATTATATTGAGTATATATTATATATACAGTGTAATTGTTAAACTTTTACTGCAAATTTCACAGGTAAAAAATTGAAGTGGAATTGGAGAGACATACAAGGTCTCATTTCTGGTTCTGTTATCGTCATACAGTAATTATTACCTTTCATTTCTTTTCAACTTTTTACCCATAATCTGTCAGATTTTTTTTTCTCTGTCACAGTTCACCCATTATGTTAATTTTATTCTCCTTCTTTCTTGTTCTTTAGCTAAAATTATCCAACTCTTTTAACTCCTCCATAGTCAGAAAACTGCTATGATAATTCCCTAATAACTAAGCTGAGCTAATAAAGTAACAAAAGGGAGGAGCTGAGGTTATAGCCTGGTGCCCAATGTTCCCCTATAGATCCTCTACTACCAGTGATATACATCGTAAGCGAGGACCTTGGTATAGATTTTGCATTAGGGATTGTCTACCTTTGGGGACATATTTTTTACTTAAATGGAATCTGTCACCAGGTTTTATGTAATCTGAAAGCAGCATGATGTAGCGACGGAGACCCTGTGTCACGTCCGCCATGTCTGCCATGTCTGTTTGTCTCAAGAACTCCTGGAGCGATGTGCATGCGCATGTTTTGTCTGCTGTCCTGCATGTTCGCTAGAGCTGTGTGCAGACTCACCTCATGTCTGAGCTGCAGGATCCCTGCGTTTCTGCTCTGCCTTCTGTGATCTTCTCGTCATGTCTGGAGTCCTTGATCATGTGATGTTTCTTAAGATCCTGCACTGTCTGGTTCTGCAATCATCTCGTCATGTCTAGAATCCCGGATCATGTGTTCTTCCTAGGATCCTGCACTGGTTGGTTCGGTGATCATCTCGTCATGTCTGAAACCCTGATCATGTGACGTTTCCTAAGATCCTGCACTGTCTGGTTCTGCTATCATCTCATCATGTCTAGAATCCCGGAAGTTCTCCCCTGGTCCTGACCTGGAGGAGGAAGTGCTATGCCCTATATCAGGCCGCCTCTTCCTATGCTCAGGGCCTGATTATTGTGTTGCTTCCCTGCAAGGCTCTGGGTCTGTGGGGGGGGGGGGGCTCCCTCTATTCTGTGCCCTTGCACTTTGCTCTGTAGTGCGCCTCTGCACACGCTCCGTGCTCGTATTCCGCCTCTTGTCTTGTGCCATGTCTTGTGTTGTCTCTTGTGCCATGTTTGTCTTTGCCTTGCTTTGCCTTGTAGTCCTTCTGCTGTTCTTTGTCTTAGTCTGTTTTGCTATGTCTCGCCTTAGCTATGCTTTGACTTGTAGTCCTTCCTTTGTTCTCTGCCTCGCCTGTTTTGCCATGACTTGCTTTTGCTATGCTTTGACTTGTAGTCCTCCCTGTGTTCTCTGCCTTGCTATTCCTTGCTTTGTGTTCCTCCCTATGGTCTCAGTCTTTGCTTGCTCTGCCTCGCTCTCTCCTATGGTGCTCTGTAGTGCTCCCTGGCACACGCACCATTTCTCCTCTCCTTAGTGCTCGTTTCTTTGTCTAGTCCCAAGGTCTTCCCTTGGCCCGGCTCTGGGCTTCTGCCTACGCTCCGCTGCTAGACTCTGTCCTCGCTCTGTTTCTGCCTGTATTCCTTGCCTTGTTCCCTGCCTTGTCCTTGCATTGAACCCCGGCGTGGGTTCCCCTTGGCCGTCTCCTGTGCCGTGGTAAGTGCCACGTGTTTGTGTACAGCCGTGTGTACTGGCCAGTGTGGCGTGCCCCCTGCGTGGCTCCTAGCATGCAGCCCTTCCTTGTGCCCTGGCGTGGCTCCTAGCACGCACCCTGCCTTGAACCCTGGCGTGGCTACTAGCACGCACCCTGCCTTGTACCTTGGCGTGTCTCTACACGCACTCTGTCTTGTACCTTGGCGTGTCTCTACACGCACTCTGTCTTGTACCTTGGCGTGTCTCTACACGCACTCTGTCTTGTACCTTGGCGTGTCTCTACACGCACTCTGTCTTGTACCTTGGCGTGTCTCTACACGCACTCTGTCTTGTACCTTGGCGTGTCTCTACACGCACTCTGTCTTGTACCTTGGCGTGTCACTACACGCACTCTGTCTTGTACCTTGGCGTGTCTCTACACGCACTCTGTCTTGTACCTTGGCGTGTCTCTACACGCACTCTGTCTTGTACCTTGGCGTGTCTCTACACGCACTCTGTCTTGTACCTTGGCGTGTCTCTACACGCACTCTGTCTTGTACCTTGGCGTATCTCTACACGCACTCTGTCTTATCCTATGCTTTGGCGTGGCTCTACACACGCACCCTGTCTCGTTTGTGAACCTTGGCGTGTCCCCTACACACGCACCTCGCTTTGAACCCTGGCGTGTCCCCTACACACGCACCTAGCCTTGAACCCTGGCATGTCCCCTACACACGCACCTAGCCTTGGACCTTGGCGTGTTCCCTAAACACGCACCCTGCTTGGATATCTGTCGTGCCTCCTTGCCTGAACCCTGGTTTGCCTGCCGGATGCCCGGAACCTGCCGACCGTTGCCAGAGGTCCGGAACCAGATGACTGCGGCCTGATGTCCGGAGCTGACGTCCGCAGCCTGATCCCTGGACCCTGTCGGTTTGCCAGCAGTCCGGAGTCCGATGCCATCTTGCCATTACCTGTGCCTAGGCGTGCCATCTGGCACGTACCATGTTATGGACCTTGGCGTGCCCACGCGCGCACCTTGCACGTTTTGCTTGTTTTCTCTGTATGTGATCTTGTGTTATTCTAATGAAGATACCTTGCACCTACGTCTAGTCTCGTCTTGCTTCCTGCTCGTCCTTGTCGTCAGACACTCGTCTAGTGTCCCCTGAGCCGGCCGTCTGGTCCCAGCAGTCGTGGTGGCTCACCCCCTTGGTCTTGCCCCTGACACTCCCTGTATAGGGGGTGGATTCTCACAAGGTCAGCTCGCCCTCGGTGGGTGGGTGCCACGACCCAGAGGGTCCACTCAAAAAATGGGCTCAGCAGGAGCTGAGTCCGTCACAGTTAATCAGGCCATGGACTCCGCTGGTACCTCGGCTACCCGTCTGATGACCCGTCTGTTATAGAATCTGATCTGCTCTGTCTCCTGGACTCTCCTGAATATGGCGGTACCCCGGCCACTCTTCTGATGTAAATCAGACCTGGCCCTTGACCTCTGGACTCATTTGGAAATGATGGCTGCCAGAGTAAGAAGACTTGCTTGTCTAACCGCAGTCCTCCCCACTGGATCTTCATGTCTCGTTAGCGGCTCCTGTGTCTTGACCGGTGCAGGTGTCCGTTTCAGATGTCGGATCAACATTGTTGGAGTGGTTTGTACTAAACTCTGGTTTCTGCCGAAGAAAATTTTTTTTTTTTTTTCTTCTTTCCAGCCCCGGTGAGAGGGGGCTTAAAGAGGGGGGTACTGTCACGTCTGCCATGTCTGTTTGTCTCAAGAACTCCTGGAGCGATGTGCATGCGCATGTTTTGTCTGCTGTCCTGCATGTTCGCTAGAGCTGTGTGCAGACTCACCTCATGTCTGAGCTGCAGGATCCCTGCGTTTCTGCTCTGCCTTCTGTGATCTTCTCGTCATGTCTGGAGTCCTTGATCATGTGATGTTTCTTAAGATCCTGCACTGTCTGGTTCTGCAATCATCTCGTCATGTCTAGAATCCCGGATCATGTGTTCTTCCTAGGATCCTGCACTGGTTGGTTCGGTGATCATCTCGTCATGTCTGAAACCCTGATCATGTGACGTTTCCTAAGATCCTGCACTGTCTGGTTCTGCTATCATCTCGTCATGTCTAGAATCCCGGAAGTTCTCCCCTGGTCCTGACCTGGAGGAGGAGGTGCTATGCCCTATATCAGGCCGCCTCTTCCTATGCTCAGGGCCTGATTATTGTGTTGCTTCCCTGCAAGGCTCTGGGTCTGTGGGGTTGCTCCCTCTATTCTGTGCCCTTGCACTTTGCTCTGTAGTGCGTCTGCACACGCTCCGTGCTCGTATTCCGCCTCTTGTCTTGTGCCATGTCTTGTGTTGTCTCTCGTGCCATGTTTGTCTTTGCCTTGTAGTCCTTCTGCTGTTCTTTGTCTTAGTCTGTTTTGCTATGTCTCGCCTTAGCTATGCTTTGACTTGTAGTCCTTCCTTTGTTCTCTGCCTCGCCTGTTTTGCCATGTCTTGCTTTTGCTATGCTTTGACTTGTAGTCCTCCCTGTGTTCTCTGCCTTGCTATTCCTTGCTTTGTGTTCCTCCCTATGGTCTCAGTCTTTGCTTGCTCTGCCTCGCTCTCTCCTATGGTGCTCTGTAGTGCTCCCTGGCACACGCACCATTTCTCCTCTCCTTAGTGCTCGTTTCTTTGTCTAGTCCCAAGGTCTTCCCTTGGCCCGGCTCTGGGCTTCTGCCTACGCTCCGCTGCTAGACTCTGTCCTCGCTCTGTTTCTGCCTGTATTCCTTGCCTTGTTCCCTGCCTTGTCCTTGCATTGAACCCCGGCGTGGGTTCCCCTTGGCCGTCTCCTGTGCCGTGGTAAGTGCCACGTGTTTGTGTACAGCCGTGTGTACTGGCCAGTGTGGCGTGCCCCCTGCGTGGCTCCTAGCATGCAGCCCTTCCTTGTGCCCTGGCGTGGCTCCTAGCACGCACCCTGCCTTGAACCCTGGCGTGGCTACTAGCACGCACCCTGCCCTGAACCTGGCGTGGCTCCTAGCACGCACCCTGCCTTGAACCTTGGCGTGTCACTACACGCACTCTGTCTTGTACCTTGGCGTGTCTCTACACGCACTCTGTCTTGTACCTTGGCGTGTCTCTACACGCACTCTGTCTTGTACCTTGGCGTGTCTCTACACGCACTCTGTCTTGTACCTTGGCGTGTCTCTACACGCACTCTGTCTTGTACCTTGGCGTGTCTCTACACGCACTCTGTCTTGTACCTTGGCGTGTCTCTACACGCACTCTGTCTTGTACCTTGGCGTGTCTCTACACGCACTCTGTCTTGTACCTTGGCGTGTCTCTACACGCACTCTGTCTTGTACCTTGGCGTGTCTCTACACGCACTCTGTCTTGTACCTTGGCGTGTCTCTACACGCACTCTGTCTTGTACCTTGGCGTGTCTCTACACGCACTCTGTCTTGTACCTTGGCGTGTCTCTACACGCACTCTGTCTTGTACCTTGGCGTGTCTCTACACGCACTCTGTCTTGTACCTTGGCGTGTCTCTACACGCACTCTGTCTTGTACCTTGGCGTGTCTCTACACGCACTCTGTCTTATCCTATGCTTTGGCGTGGCTCTACACACGCACCCTGTCTCGTTTGTGAACCCTGGCGTGTCCCCTACACATGCACCTAGCCTTGAACCCTGGCGTGTCCCCTACACATGCACCTAGCCTTGAACCCTGGCGTGTCCCCTACACATGCACCTAGCCTTGGACCTTGGCGTGTTCCCTAAACACGCACCCTGCTTGGATATCTGTCGTGCCTCCTTGCCTGAACCCTGGTTTGCCTGCCGGATGCCCGGAACCTGCCGACCGTTGCCAGAGGTCCGGAACCAGATGACTGCGGCCTGATGTCCGGAGCTGACGTCCGCAGCCTGATCCCTGGACCCTGTCGGTTTGCCAGCAGTCCGGAGTCCGATGCCATCTTGCCATTACCTGTGCCTAGGCGTGCCATCTGGCACGTACCATGTTATGGACCTTGGCGTGCCCACGCGCGCACCTTGCACGTTTTGCTTGTTTTCTCTGTATGTGATCTTGTGTTATTCTAATGAAGATACCTTGCACCTACGTCTAGTCTCGTCTTGCTTCCTGCTCGTCCTTGTCGTCAGACACTCGTCTAGTGTCCCCTGAGCCGGCCGTCTGGTCCCAGCAGTCGTGGTGGCTCACCCCCTTGGTCTTGCCCCTGACACTCCCTGTATAGGGGGTGGATTCTCACAAGGTCAGCTCGCCCTCGGTGGGTGGGTGCCACGACCCAGAGGGTCCACTCAAAAAATGGGCTCAGCAGGAGCTGAGTCCGTCACACCCTGATTCCAGCGATGTGTCACTTGCTGATCTACATGCTGTCATTTTGATACAGTCCCTGGTTTCTCTGCTGCAGATCTAGCAGAGCTCGGAATGCTGAGCCCTGTATAACCCCGCCCACACCACTGATTGGCAGCTTTCTGTGTGCACTCTGCATAGACCTGAATTAAATTTTTTTAGATAGTCAGAAATTTTTTTTTGCTCTAATTTTGCATTGTTTTTCAGAATACATGACTTCTTGCTCTGCAAATGTACAACATCGATTAAAGACCATTTTTGACTTGGCGCAAAATTTGTGATTTTGAAAAATTTGGCACAAAAAATGGAAACCAGTACCACAAGGAACAAAAAAAAAGGGAAGTGATTTAAGAAAAATTTTGCAATATTTTAGAAAATTGTATGACGGAATATGGAACGTTTCTGAAACAATTTTGTAAGGAAACGTGGGCAAGCGTTCAGAGTTCTGAAAACGACTCACTGATCGCAATTTTTTGGATACTTAGCAATGTGTTGATAAGTAACGCCGAGTCTGAAACAGAGTTGGAGGAGACTAGCAAAGTGCTTGCACGGCGCACTCGGACTAAGGCCGGGGTAAGACTAGCGTGTGCAATGTGAGAAACTCTCGCGAGTCCATCGCATCAATACCCGGCACTGCCGCCGGGACTCGGATCGGAGTGTGCGGCTGCATAGAAATACATGCCGGGTATTGATGCGAGAGACTTGCGTGAGTTTCTCGCATTGCACACGCTACTGTGACCCCGGCCTAACTTATCGGCTCGAAACTCAATGTTATGATAAGTAGAAAGTTGGCCAAAAATACCATAAACCCTGCTGTGTTCAGAAGGCAAAAGATGAGATGCAATGCAGAGGAACTTGGTGAAATGATGGGAGTGATTACCTGCCGCAGAGTCCACACGAGGTATCCGTAAGAGGCCATGATTATAAGGAACGGGATTGCAAAGCAAAAGCAGAAAAAGCTTAGGATGTAGGACATATTGACCGGGTCCGTGCTGTACCAGTCAGGGGCGCAGGACGTTTCGACTCCTTCCAGCTGATAGCTGCCCCAGCCAAAGAGAGGTGGAGTATTCCATATGAAGGACCAAGTCCAGGCCACAGCTATGCCCGCCACGGCCTGTCTCGGGGTGAAGGTCAGGGTCCCCATAGGTTTACATACTACAAAGACACGATCCACAGCTATGACAGCAATTGTGCAAAGGGCAGTGATACCTGCAAAAAAGACAACAACAGGTAATGATAAGGAATGACAGCCGGTATATTCTTCACATGGAAACGTGGCTAGAGCTGAATTTGTGGTCCGAGAAGAACAGACTGGCCACGGGGGTCCTGACCCAATGTATACATGCCTATAAGGGTTTGAGGAGACGACCATATTTTCAGTCTGAATGTGATCCGACAAAACATCAGATCGTACTCGGACCACGGAGCTGTGCACGTCTGATTTTTTTCCTCTGTCCAAGGAAAAAAAAAAATCGCAGCTGCTGCTTTCTGTGAGGTAAAACATTTCCTTATCTGTTTTACCTCACAGAAATCAGCATATGTCTTGTCTGTATACTCTTTTTCGATCCCTCCCCTGCCCAGGAACTTATGATATTTTATGAGGCTGTGCTCGTGTCCAATTTTTTCCTCAGAGACCAAGTAGTCCGTGGAAAATATCACGATGTCGGATCAAAATCGGCAATGCAAGTCTAGGGGGCCATGAAAAAAATCAGACTACACTTGGATGGCATTCGAGTGGGTTTCGATTTTCGTGGACTGTCAGAATGGAGGCGGTGGAGAAACTGTTTTTTTTTTTTCTCTCCACATACGACAAAAACTGACGACACTCAAATCACAATTTGATTAAAGAGTGATTAGAATAATCTGACCGTTTTTATCAGATGTGGGAAAATTGGACGTGTGAACGAGGCCTTGTAAACAGTAAAAAAATCAACAGTGCATTCATGTGCTTTCCATTTTTGTTTTATGGACCCATTGATCTGAATAGATGAGTTTGATTAATAACTCGGGTCAAAGCACAGTCACGTGAACAGACCCATAGACTACAATGGGTTCTATGAAAAACACAGATAGAACACGTATGTGAAAAATGGACGTCTGAATGAGGCCTAAGGGCATAGCTTTATCTACCAAGTGTTTCACCAAGGGATTTGCTGTTGCTAAAAAGGGCTCATTTAGATGTCAGGTTTTTGGATACGAGTTCTATCCTCGTTTCTCACGTACGTTATTTTAGTTTATTGAGCTGCTCACGTGTTTTTTTTTTTTTTTTTTTGCCCACGGCGTTTCTGTAAAAAAAAAAATCACGGAGAAATGTCAACTTTTGATTGGTGGATCATAGTCGTCCATACCTTTTTATATTGCTGCCTTCCGTGTGTTGTGTATTTTTCACATTGTGATGGATAGGAGATTTTGCCAACTTTATTTATATATATTTTGTTTTTACATATGCAAAAATTACTGATGTAAAAAACTGACCAAACGCTGATGAAAATGTGGTCCTGATTTTTTTTTTTTCACGTGTGAGAAATAGAATGAGACCTTGGTCAAACATTTTTTCTAAAATGAGTAGCGACCTTTAGTGCTTGAATATGTTTAAGGAAAACTTTTGTTTTTAGCGATAGTACAAATCTTTTCAAACTTTTCACGGAACATCGCAAACAGTCTAAAATCCCTGATCTAAAAGGTTCATATAGGGGTGTTATCGGATAGTGCTTAGAAAGACAAGCCATTTTGCAATTTACTACTTGTTAAAATTTTCAGCCGTTGTTGAGATATTAACACTTTTATTCATCGCTCGTTGCCTTGGAGACCGACCACCGCTGCTAGACAGTAGAACATATGCGGCGCTTACAAGCTGTTTTCTGTTGACACTGTTTTGAAACTGGCTGGGATTGCTGACATTACTTATTCTGCCCAGCTTCAGGTCGGCGCTTACAAGCCGGACGAGGTCAGCACTCTAAAGCCGGACGACAACAGCGGTGGTCGGTCTCCTAGGCAACAAGCTGCAAACAAAAGTGTTAATATCTCGAGAACGGCTGTAAATTTGAATACGCAGTAAATTGCAAAAGTCCTTATTTTTATAAGAACTATCCATCTATTAAGTTGCAACGGATGTATGTTGTAGATGGATGTTCTTTAATGTCTGTCTAGATGGTATTTAATAGTATATTAAGCACATCGGATGCCTGGATTTATCGCTCTGCACATCAGCTCTGTGGAAGTTCAGTACAATGTGTGATTTATGGAGACGGCCAAGAAGCTGAAGTCGCTGGTCCTCTTGTAACCATTCCAGTTTTATACCTTCAGTTTATGTCTAATAGTCTCCGGAGCAAATTTATAGCGTGTAGCCTGGAAGATCAGTCCTAGCTCCTGCGTATAAACCCACGAGACGGACTGCTCAAAATTCCGGTAGGCTTTCCAGAAGAAGAGGTAAATGGCTTTATAAAATGAATTTACGGCTTGTAAAATGAAAGATATGTGTCACACTAAGCTGAAAAAAATCAAATTAACTTTTCTTACCGGCAGTATTAAAGAACAAATGTCTGGAAAGGTTACTTCATATTAGCTCTGGACTGATGGTGAACATTACGCTGGATTTAATAACACTATCTGTGTTTACCATAAAGGAAGCCTCGGAACGATTTTCTAACGTGAATTCATAGGGTTATTAAATGAGAGAAATGGAGAATATTCAAAGTCACGGATTTAAAATTCTAAATATTTGTAAGATGCCTTCAAATAATATGACATATTCCCCGTGAGCCCGCAATGTGATTAGCCCAAGGAACGAGATTGGAAGAACGTTACATTATATGCCAATGTCTTACATTACTTTCTACGGGAGGGGGGCAAGCCATAAAGGAGGGAAGGAATGGCGGCTCCGTCGGCGATGGAGAAATCATCGGTATATGAATGAGCCTTGCCACATGACGTAGGATAAAAGTCAAACCAGAATCTCAATTTGCAGACACATGTTTCAGGGTGTTACCCCTGCTAAGTGCAAAGCATGAGATCTGATTTGGCTGTATGAGAGGTTTCCAACTGGGATATAAGGGGTAACATTTTTCTTTGAGATGAGTGACATGTCTGGCATGGCAGTATAAGGAGGTTTGTAAGTCATACATGGCATATAAGTCTCAGGCTATGTGCACACGGTGCAGATTCTGCTCCGGATCCGCAGCATTTCTGGCCCTGCGGATCCGCAGCAGTTTCTGCTGCATTGTACAGTAGGATTGTTTTCAATGGTAAAGCCAAAAACGCTGTGCACATGCTGCGGATTTTTCCACGCGGATTTGCTGCGGGTTCAAATCCGCAGCATGTCAATTCTTTGTGCGGATTCCGCTGCGGTTTCACACCTTCTCCATTGTGAGGTGTGAAACCGCAGGGCTAAACCACAGGCCAGTTCGCAGGTAAACTGCAGGTCTTTTGACCTGCGGATTTACCTGTGGATTTTTCAAAATCCGAGTGGAAATATCCGCAACACTTCCAACTACGTGTGCACATAGCCTCATGACACTGGCAAGCCAGGAGTGTCACTCTCCACAAGAAGAAAAGTTACCCCTTAGAATCAAGCCTGCTGTCCACCCTAGATGGTCATTTATATAGTAAGCACCCATCAGTTCAGAGTTCAAATCTCAGGATTCTCAATTAAAATCAATACCCAGGGCTGGCGTTAGATTGGTTAGTATATTCTATCAAAGGGAATCCATCAGCACATTTTGCTATGTAATCTGAGAGCAGTATTATGTAGGGGTTGAGAGACTGATTTTAGCGATGTGTTACTTACTGGGCTGCTTGCTGCAGGTTTGATAGAATCCCTGTTTTCTCTGCTGTAGATGTAGACTGCTGAGCTCTGCATAACCCCGCCCACACCCCTGATTGGCAGCTTCCAGTGTACACTGTCACCAAGCTGCCAATCAGTGTTGGGGGTGGCGTTACACAGATTAGTTGGTGACACCTAGTCCTCTAATGATGATCTCCAGCTGATAAAACACTGATTGTATTGAAACTACAGCAAGTTGCTGAGCAAGTGACACATCCCTGGAATAAAGCTCTCTGTCCCTACATCATGCGGCTCTCAGATTAAATAGCAAAAAAACCTGCTGAAATGTGTGTATGGGGGGCACATACTCTGTATAGAGGGGGCTGTGTGTGGACTCATAGTATATAGGGAATGTCAGCATACTTACTTCTACTCAATATTAAATCATACAATTAATATTTATAAAAAATAATAATTGTAATTAATGTGATAATATTGATATTAATAGGAATTAATTTCAGCCAATTGGTTCGGCCCTCCACAGCAGTCACAGTCTCTCATGTGGCCCCTCATTTTGTACTTATTTTAATGTTATATGACAGTGAGAAAACAATGGAAAGGTAGATTGAGTGACTTTTTTAATGGTAAGGACACTTTTGGTCATAGTTTTGCTTTTTTTAAATTTAAATGCATGTGTTTTTGGGCTAAAAATCAATTTTCCAATTGGGCATCATTGAAAATTTTACATAGTTTGGCTTTTAAAGGCTGCCTTAATCTATTGACACTTGTGCAATATCTTTTCTATTATGCCATCTTGTGATTAATCTGAGTTACTTTAGGGAAATTATTTTAATCTCCAGGTGTTCCGCACCTTATCAGACAAATTTCTTGTTTTTTTTTTAGTGACTTTTTTGCATACCTATTGATTATATCATTTATAGGAGCTGATTCTGCATAACGAAGCCTGTGATTTTAGTATACGGTATTTGCCTTGCACGTTCTGCATTATACAGTATGTGCTTATTATTCATAAACAATAAAATGTATCGGCACGGCCCGGCGCAGGTTTCGTCCAAAGTCTTCATCACTGTGGTGTTTTTCTAAAGCTCCCGTCACACATAGCGACTCACCAGCCATCCCGACAACGATACGACCTGGTCAGGATCACTGGTGTGTCGCTACATGATCGCTGGTGAGCTGTCAAACAGGCAGATGTCACCAGAGATCAGGACAGCGACGACGCGGGTAACAAGCGCGCGATGCTTAGAAACCCGCTGTTTACCCTGGATACCAGCTCCCAGCGCAAGCACGCTGGTATCCAGGGTACACAGCAGGTAACTAAGCGACGCGCACGCTTAGTTACCTGCTGTTTACCTCGGATACCAGCTCCCAGCATCTGTTTACAGCGATGCGTGCTGGCCAGCAGGAGACCAACGATCAAAAAATGGCCCAGGACATTAGAGCATGATCAGCGATACCCGGCGGGGGGGGGGGGGGCGGTCGCTGATAGGTGTCACACACAGCGAGATCGCTGCTGAGGTCGCTGTTGCATCACAAAACTTGTGACTCAGCAGGGATCTCGCTTAGTGTGCTGGGGGCTTTACGGGCAGGTGTGATACGATTTTGGTAGAACAGATGTTAGGAAATCAAGTGCAGATACTTCCCTTTAGGGCTCGTTCACGCGACCATATTTTTAGTCCCAGTGATCTCCATAAAAAAAAAATGGAGCACACTCGGATCAATGTTATTCAATGGGGAGGTGAAAATGACCGATATTTTTCATTAACCGAATCTGTGAAATATGTTGCAGCGTGCATCAGTTTGTACCTTAAATCGGATGAGTCTCACACATTCAAGTCTATGGGCGCGAGGAAAAAAATCGGATGCCATAATAGAGCACCTGAGTTTTACAGATACATTGCAATTCTGTAACCTAGGAAACAAAATGGTCCTGTATGTTACTAATAGCTGCTGTAAGAAAAAAACGGATGACAAGTGCGAAACAAAATCGTCCCACTTACATGAATGAAACTTGACGCTTTTTTTTTAATCAGTCGTGTGAATCTACTCTCAGGTTAAGTTGCCATGATGAGTTTTTTGGTGAGTTTTTAAGGTGGTGTATTTTTACTGAGCAAAAAAAACACAGCGTTTTACATTTCCAATGATGTTGGATGGGATTTATAGCAATCTCATGGCCACTGTGCTTTTTAGTTATCTGCGGTGGCGGTGCATGTTGGAAAACCAATAAATGTCAATTTCTCTTGAGAATACATTGGGTTTTATGTTTGGATTTTACCCATAAAATTACATTAGATGCAGAAAATCCGCAGTTAAAAAAATGAATGTTATTTTAGTGTGTTTACGCTTCGGAAACACGTGTAATCCACATAGGACTAGAAATGTTTCAATTGAAAAGTCAACATATAGATAACAGTCTATTCTTTCTGGCTTGCTAGAAATAGTCATGTGGTTAATTAAGATACAATGCTGTGTCTCCACAGCCTGTATCAATTTTCTTAAGCTGGACATTATATTGATGTGGTTCCCCATGACTGTGTGGGCACTAGTTGGGCCCAGTCCTTCTCAATCCTTATCTATATGCATGTCACTTGACAAACGGAAAGGTTTTTAATATTAATTAGGACTGTCCAAATTACGGTCACCGTGAAGAGGTGGGATGGCTTTTGCATTTTTTTTTTAATAAAAAAACATGATAACTAAGTACCCTATATTATTTTCATGCACTATTGATTTACTGCAGGGTATGCAATCATTATGCTTCTGTCTTTGTTTTTTTTATGTTCAGTGACCAGTATGAACGTGTGCTTACATGCTGCATACACACCAGTCTGTATCCCAGTTCATTTCTTTAGGTTTTTTTTTTATAGGACTGTATCAATGTAGTTTTGTTAAAGCCATATACCAGGAAGTATCAAAAACAAAACAGCTTTATGTAAAACGTGACATACCAAAAAGAGATGAAAATCGCATAGTCAAAAACATGTTTCCGACATTTTTGGTGCATTTCTGGATCCTGTAGCTTTTCGTTGCAATTTTATTATCCAGATGTTGTGTTACTTTATACTTCTGTTTTGGAAAATTTTTAGGGTAGCATAATTTCTACATATATATATAATATGATATAATATTATAAGGGGAAATTACTCACCAAAAAATGCCACAGCAAACCCTTCTATGACGCAGCCGACTCTTCCGAGGTTGAAGTAGCCAACCGCGTTGGTTTCTACGGTCAGTAGACCTCCCAGGATGGTCACACCTAGGTCGGCTACTGCAAGGTTGACTAAGGAGTAGTTGATGGGGTGCCGCAGATGCCGATATTTCACTGTCACTATAATGACTGAAACATTGAGGATTATAGATGCAGTACAAAATACGGCCATTATCATAGCTAAGATGGTGTAACCGATCCTGGGCATGAGGACCTTTTCAGCCTCGCTCACCCCATTGCTGAAGTTCATCATCAGCTGTTGGATATCTTCTTCAGCCATCTCTGCCTTTCAGAATGAGCTAATTTGGTAGGATTCACAGCCAGGTCCCTTCCCCACTGTGTGTTTTACCAGCTATGACTTATCATGGCTTTATTCTTATAGATGTAAAGTCTCCGGTGATATTATCAACAAATGATATGACACAGATTATCATACACTTAAATCCCAAGATCCGGCTTTATTTGACGTAATTCCCCTTTCTCATTAAATTTTTATTACTCTAAAGCATTTTCAAGATTTGTACCTGGCTGTATGAATGACTTCCCATTGTTCCTATAGGATTGATTATGTGCATTAACAGAAACAGGGAATGTTTGGAAATGAATTGAAGGTGATAATTGAGTCAGTAAGAAACGTACTCATCCATCCAATTTATTGAATGTGGATGTAATGGAGTTTTTAAGAATCATCTTTTCCACTCTTCACTAGTTTCTAGTGGTATACATACACTGGGGAAAATACAGTCATATGTAAAAGTTTGGGCACCCCTATTAATGTTAACCTTTTTTCTTAATAGCAATTTTGGTTTTTGCAACAGCTATTTCAGTTTCATATATCTAATAACTGATGGACTCAATTATATTTCTGGATTCAAATGAGGTTTATTGTACTAACAGAAAATGTGCAATCTGCATTTAAACAAAATTTGACTGGTGCAAAAGTATGGGCACCCTTATCATTTTCTTGATTTGAACACTCCTAACTACTTTTTACTGACTTCCTGAAGCACTAAATTGGTTTTGTAACCTCATTGAGCTTTGAACTTCATAGCCAGGTGTATCAAATCATGAGAAAAGGTATTTAAGGTGGCCACTTGCAGGTAGTTCTCCTATTTGATTCTCCTATGAAGAGTGGCATCATGGGCTCCTCAAAACAACTCTCAAATGATCTGAAAACAAAGATTATTCAACATAGCTTTTCAGGGGAAGGATACAAAAAGTTGTCTCAGAGATTTAACCTGTCAGTTTCCACTGTGAGGAACATAGTAAGGAAATGGAAGAACACAGGTACAGTTCTTGTTAAGCCCAGAAGTGGCAGGCCAAGAAAACTATCAGAAAGGCAGAGAAGAAGAATGGTGAGAACAGTCAAGGACAATCCACAGACCACCTCCAAAGACCTGCAGCATCATCTTGCTGCAGATGGTGTCACTGTGCATCGGTCAACAATACAGCGCACTTTGCACAAGGAGAAGCTGTATGGGAGAGTGATGCGAAAGAAGCCGTTTCTGGAAGCACGCCACAAACAGAGTCGCCTGAGGTATGCAAAAGCACATTTGGACAAGCCAGTTACATTTTGGAAGAAGGTCCTGTGGACTGATGAAACAAAGATTGAGTTATTTGGTCATACAAAAAGGCGTTATGCATGCGCTGTATTGTTGACCGATGCACAGTGACACCATCTGCAGCAAGATGATGCTGCAGGTCTTTGGAGGTGGTCTGTGGATTGTCCTTGACTGTTCTCACCATTCTTCTTCTCTGCCTTTCTGATAGTTTTCTTGGCCTGCCACTTCTGGGCTTAACAAGAACTGTACCTGTGTTCTTCCATTTCCTTACTATGTTCCTCGCAGTGGAAACTGACAGGTTAAATCACTGAGACAACTTTTTGTATCCTTCCCCTGAAAAGCTATGCTGAATAATCTTTGTTTTCAGATCATTTGAGAGTTGTTTTGAGGAGCCCATGATGCCACTCTTCATAGGAGAATCAAATAGGAGAACTACTTGCAAGTGGCCACCTTAAATACCTTTTCTCATGATTTGATACACCTGGCTATGAAGTTCAAAGCTCAATGAGGTTACAAAACCAATTTAGTGCTTCAGGAAGTCAGTAAAAAGTAGTTAGGAGTGTTCAAATCAAGAAAATGATAAGGGTGCCCATACTTTTGCACCGGTCAAATTTTGTTTAAATGCAGGTTGCACATTTTCTGTTAGTACAATAAACCTCATTTGAATCCAGAAATATAACTGAGTCCATCAGTTATTAGATATATGAAACTGAAATAGCTGTTGCAAAAACCAAAACTGTTATAAAGAAAAAAGGTTAACATTAATAGGGGTGCCCAAACTTTTACATATGACTGTAAGTATTTGATACGCTGCCGGTTTTGCAAGTTTTTCCACCCACAAATAATGGAGAGGTCGGTCATTTTTATCGTAGGTACACCAACTGAGAGACAGAATCCAAAAATAAAATCCAGAAAATCACAATGTATGATTTTTACATAGTTTAATTGCATTTTATTGCATGAAATGAGTATTTGATCACCGACCAAGCAGCAAGATTTCTGGCTTCCACAGACCTGTTAGTTTTTCTATGAGAAGCCCTCCTACTCTGCACTCATTACCTGTTTGAACTCATTACCTGCATACAAGACATGTGTCCACACACTCAATCAATCAAACTTCAACCTCTCCACCATGGCCAAGACCAAAGAGCTGTCTAAGGACACCAGGGACAAAAATGTAGACCTGGACAAGGCTGGGATGGGCTACAGGACAATAGACAAGGAGCTTGGTGAGAAGGCAACAACTGTTGGCACAATTATTAGAAAACGGAAGAAATACAAGATGACTGTCAATCTTCCTCAGTCTGGGGCTCCATGCAAGATCTCACCTTGTGGGGTAAGGATGATTCTGAGAAAGGTCGGGAATCAGCCCAGAACGACACAGGAGGACCTGGTCAATGACCTGAAGAGAGCTGGGACCACAGTCTCAAACATTACCATTAGTAACACTATGCCGTCATGGATTAAAATCCTGCAGGGCACGCAAGGTCCCCCTGTTCCCACCATCACATGTCCAGACCCGTTTGAATTTCACCAATGGCCATCCAGATGATCCAAAGGAGGCATGGGAGAAGGTCATGTGGATATAGAACTTTTTGGTATCAACTTCACTAAACTTGTTTGGAGAAAGAAGAAGGATGAGTACAACCCCAAGAACACCATCCCAACCCCAATATATTTTGGGGGTGCTTTTCTGCAAAGGGGACAGGAGGACTGTGCCGTATTGAGGAGAGGTTGGATGGGGTCATATAGTATGAGATTTTGGCCAACAACCTCCTTCCCTCAGTAAGAGCATTGAAGTTGGGTCGTGGCTGGGTCTTTCAGGATCACAATACCTGAAACACACACAGCCAGGGCAACTAATGAGTGGCTCTGTAAGAAGAATTTCAAGGTCCTGGAGTGGCCTATCCAGACTCCAGACCTGAACCCAATAGAAAATCTTTGGACGGAGTCGAAACTCAATGTTGTCCAGCGACAGCCCCGAAACCTGAAAGATTTGGAGATCTGTGGAGGAGGGGGCCAAAATCCCTGCTGCAGTGTGTGCAAACTTGGTCAAGAACTACAGGAAACGTCTGACCTGTGTAATTGCAAACAAAGGTTTTTGTACCAAATATTAAGTTCCGCTTTTCTGTTGTATCAAATACTTATTTCATGCAATAAAATGCAAATTAATTCTGTAAAAATTATACAATGTGATATTCTGGATTTTTTGTTATTTCTGTCTCTCACAATTGAAGTGTACCTATGATAAAAATTACAGACCTCTCCATTTTTTAGGTGGGAAAACTTGCAAAATCGGCAGTGTATCAAATACTTATTTTACCAATTATATAATAGACTTATATCCGGCCCCTCACCCCCCGGTGTATAACATCCGCACCTCGCCACTGTGCATAACATTTGCCCCTCATCTGCTGTCTGCCTTTACTAGCATTTTTGACAGAACGGTTGGTGGTGCAGAGATCACTGATCCCAGGGAGGTCTTGTAATAGTCCGTTCATTACATTTCTTCCTTCGTAAACCATCCCCATCACCTGTGAGTGATCTTATGGAGAAGTGGAAGGAACCGCATCAACTCAGAAACGAAGTGGAAACCCCGCAACGGTACAGAGCGGGAGGCCGAGTGCTGAGTGCAGAAAAGTCAACTCTTTGGTAGTAACATCAGAAAAAAAACTGCGTACTGAGAGATTCTTGGCATGGGTTACCATGGTGGAACAACTGCCGTGCAACCTTATATTACCAAGCACAATGGAGGGATGCTTGGCCAATAGTTGGCCTTTTCTCCAAGAGCCCAGTAGGCCTATAAGGACATGTTAACCCAATGGTATAGATGTATAAGTGCAATAGATGGTACTGAAGACTATATACATTAGGCATGATGCTGGGAGAATAGACTTTTTCTGTTCCCCATGATTACAGCATTTTAATGCAATAGTCATCATTGTCCTTGTACTGGATAGAAAGGAGACTACAAATAGTGAGGGGCCCAGAATAAGAGTCTTGGTATAGAAAAGCAAAACTCATGTGAACGGTGCATAGAGAAGTGAGAAGTTACAGCTTGTGTGTAGCAGTTCAACCCTGATAAAATTACTGGGACAAGAAGGCAAGAAGAGAGGGGATGCTACGGACACTTCACCTAGACAGTCTGTTATCATTGAGTAGATGTAGGGACAGTGACCTGACGGACAGACGTACTTGCCAGTTATAACAGATGGATAACAGCTGGGCAGTAAAAGTGATAGGTAGTACCCTGGGTGACCACAAGGTGGCAGGGGGGAGTGAGAGGAAAAGGACTTGACATCAGCTTAGGGCTTTGGAAACCGTTGGGCATGGGGGGCGGAGTTACAGTGACAGGGGATCAGGAGAGATATAAATTGACAGGCGGGTTCCAGAAGGTTCCAGTCCCCAGTGGGAGCTCGAGTGCTAGGAGAACTGCGACAGTTTGTGGACTCTGAGGAAAATCCAAACCAGGGGGACTGAGGAGAGAGAACGTCAGAGGGGTGGCTCTGACAAAAGTACCGTAACGCAGACGAGGCAACGGAGACAGGCATACCGTGTTAAGGAAGACGTGTGACCAGTGAACGTACTGTTGGTGTCAAGGCCTAAGGCGGCCACAGTGTCGGATCTGTCAGTGCGTCACAAGAGAAGAGGGACGGTACATGCATGCACGTCCCGGTGTAAGCACGGTGTGCGGGAGACGGCTCTGGAAACGGAGGGCCGATAAGGAAAGTGAAGTGCGGTGTGTTTCTGTGGCCGTCAGGTGGACGGCGGTCGAATAAACTTGGACTTGTTGTACCCGATATTTGCCTCCATCGTGTCTCTATTCCATCTCTGCGCGGTAAGAGAGGGACCACCCCCCCAGCTCGCCCCAACGGCCTCTACATTGACTCTTGGACTGGCACACAGGGAAACCGGTGAATCCCCTGTTGGACCTCTCTGCAGGAATGTACCTTCTTATATGAGCAATATTTGGAACAATACAAAGGAAAAATCTCATCATTCATTTAACAAACTACCTGGTGTATTATTCTATTGAAGTGGAGGTAAATTTGTGTATTAGGGTAATGAAAATCTATCTGTAGCTAAACAGTGGGCACCCGGAGTAAATGTTACTGGTGGGCAGTTGGCATCCGAATTCGACAATGCATGGTCTTCTAGAGGCGAGGAGAGGAGTGTCAGATCTGGATAAGTGTCTGGAACAGGAATAGCAGCCATCTCCGTATCTGAAAGTGTCTTAGAGTTCCTGGTTCCTTGGGTTGACTTTATGGGACTGAAACATCAGGTCTCTTATAGGACTTATGGTCGTCAACCCTTCCATGGTGGTGTAGGCAATGTGTACATGGCAGAGCCTTGTGAATGGGCTTTCTGTGCTCCATCGGGTGCCACACATATGGAAAGATTTTTCCTTTCAAACAATGCTTCTAGAGAAGACCACCTCCATACATGCAGGTTGCTACAATGTCTTATCTGGCGGATTCATATAGACAGAGGCACATACATTTGGCATGCTGAGGTCCACTAATGTCCACTAATACAGGAGCCCTAATGCGGTTCTGTCCAAATTTGATTGTTAATATTGCATTGTGATACTCCGTTGTGTAATCTAGCTATGTGATTTTAATGAGAGAGCACGTTTTTTGACACCTAATGAATTATTCACCTATGAGACGATTATACAAATAATTTGGGTTTAAGGTGTTACATGGACTTTATAATAATTGCAGAGAGCAAATACATCCTCTTAGACAGTTCCAACCACTATAATTAGTTACGATGGCCGAGACGTGACCTTGTTGCGTTACGATCACATATTGCACTGTACAATACATCTTTCTGTGTTCACTTTAGGCTTTTCGCGCTATTACTAAGTAGGTCAAACATGCACCTGTAATATAGCGTATAAATAATTGTATGGTAAATAATGCGACTGAGATTTTTTCATATTTTATGCTTAAATAAAAGGAAGTTGTTTGGCCCAAATTATTCAGACCCTTTCTATTTCTTGAGTTCATATTTTAATGTTGGCCATGGAGGGGTAATACCTCAATTTTTTTTTTTTATAAGGGACTGTGAAGTATATGGGGTATATAATTTCATGCCAATCGACTATATCATATCCGGTCAGAGATTATAGGCCCCATTCAAAAGTGTGTAGCTTACACAGGACACCAAGCTGAGCAAGCGGTCCAGCTCCAAAGTGGAAGAACTTACACCTTCCAGCAGCTTAGCTGGTACCAAGGCCTTCCTGGCAGGATGGATCCATGACGGGAGTCCAAGCTGTTTAACTGCTTCAAAAAGTTCCTCTCCAGATGTACGTCAGCCGTAATTTCATAAGGAGTTATTAAATTATCATATGTCCTAGCCATATACTGATCACATTTTCAATATCTTGGGAATGGGCCGAACGCTTGCCTGGGTCTTGACCTGTTCTAGCACCCCAGGGTGTGGAGGTATGTAGAATGACTAGTAAAAACCAGGTAGCAAAGCCGTGTTTGCTCTCAAAGTGTAATGGGGCCCGGCCGGATCCAATGATGCCAAAACCAACTCCCTATGACCTTCCGTTGAGAAGTTATGGTCCATCATAATTTTTAGAGTTTCAGCTACCAGAACATAGAAGAGTGAAACTAACACCATCCCGGGAATGGGAAAGGGAGTGACCGACCAAGGGGTTAATGGCTTGTGCGAGACTTTCGCCATTTGTTCACTTCTAAGGGAGGCCAAACCGTGTATTTTGTTGGAAGAAACTGGAAACAGCTGGCACCCCACAACTCCCATGTGGCTGCCAGCATCAAGACCTAACGTCAAGCCGTTAACTTACTCGTATATCATCAACTTAAGGTACTGTCACACTTAGCGATATCGCTAGCAATATCGCTATAACTTGTGACGTTATAGCGATATTGCTAGCGATATCGCTGTGTCTGATACTTACCTATGACCCGCTCCCCCGCTGGTTATCGCTGATCACGCGAGAACGTCCAGGACTGTTTCTCGTCGTCAGCTTCCTGCGGCGCTTCCTGTGGAGAGACGAGCGACGCGTGGAGCCGGGCGGGAGGATGTCAGGATCGCCTAGTGTGACAGGTAAGTAGCGACCCCCGTCCCCAGCGATGTCGCTGGTGAGATCTGCCTGTGTGGCAGCTCACTAGCGACCACTTAGCGATGCACCAGCGATCCTGACCGCGTCATATCGCTGGTCGGGATCGCTGGTACATCGCTAAGTGTGACAGTACCTTTATACTTAATGTACTACCACCTGTATTTGATTATCTGACCATTGTATATGTATAACCATTGTGTATATAGTGTTTCGTCTAGTGTGCCCTTAAGGCGATTAAATATCTAACTTAACCTTGGACTGCTCTTTTATCTCAATCCACGAATCAACACGTCTGTTCGAGGCTTAACGTCACAAGCTACTGGGGCTGGTTTCTGGTGGAGAGGTCGTACCGCGTGACCCCCCCAACGTATTAGTGACGTCATTCGGGGCTACGAGGTGCGGTTTGTCACAGGGACTATCTAGGGCCTATCTCGACTAATTCCAGAATTCATATAATGAAGTATCCTTTCCTAGACCACCGCCCTGATCATTAGACTAGAGGAACCTTCAGTGAGCCCAAGCTGCTATCAGTACTACTATTCTATACTTACTGTGGGGGAGTCAAACTGATCCACTGGTAGATATCACAGCAAGATGGACAAATCGCTAGGCAGAGATATGTAAATTTAGGACAGGGATTGGTGAGCAGTGACACTTTGATTGTATAGTGCCTGCAGAAGGTAAGGTTACTGACCATAAAATATGCAAGGGAGGTGGTCGCAGAAAGTAGGTAGGCTGACCTGAGAGCACTGTGCTTGGCACTGATATAAGGGGCAGTATGGCTGCCTGTCTGAGTCTCTCTGCTCCTTGTACTCTGACAGGGGAATTATAGAACACAGACTGATGGAATATAGTAAAAAGATCTTGTCGAGCAACAGCTGAAAGCAGCTTCTAAAGGAGCATGAGCTAAGCAAAGAAACAGCACTGCAGAAAAGTATATGGGAGAGAAAGAGGCAAAATAAAGTATAATACAAAATGTCATTACATTGAAATGCCTGGAGGATAATTAAATAATAATAATAAAAAAAAAAGTTTAGTTATTTTTTAAAGGGAACTTGACAGTGACAGCTCAATGTGCAGCATGCATCAGACATTATCTGTATGATTTAGCCATATATATTTGACTGTCATGCTGCAGCATTTCAGAAAAAACATGCTGTAAAGGCTGACGGGGACTAAGCCGCATGGGTGACTAGTCGGACAGGCTCCTCCCCACCCGCTAGAAGTGACTGACATGTCTTTATGTATGCATGCAGAGAGAGACCAGTCACTCAAGGGGTGAGGGTGATGAGATACCGCCGGGGACCCACCTGTCTGATTAGTCTCCAGTGAGGTTTTAAATGTATGGTTTTCTCTGGAGCGCCGGAGCGTTTCAGAGTCAAACATACATGGCTGGGATCATATAACCAGTGCCTGACACATACTTCTCATAGATCGGGTCACATGTATCAGCTGTCAGGTTCCTTTTAAGTATCTGTGTGCCAATTTTTTTGTTATTGCTTGTGTTGATAGTGTGGTTTACATAATCTCCCCTTTCTTGATTTCATGCCTATATCTGCCATTGACTGTGTGGTATCTTTAATGTGAGTGTATATCAATTTAAGCAGTTCTGTACTGTATATAGGGCAAGTTTTCCCTGCATATCTCTGCGTGTATTTCGGCTTCATACAGGGCTGACCTCTTTTTTAGAGATAACTAAGTTGCATCTTGTAAAGAGCAAGTGTTGTATAGATTACTCAGCTATGAGGATAACAAACAGGATAGCAGGTTTTCCTAATGACTAACAGTTAGACCTTTTACCAAGGACCCTTCTGGTAAAGAGATTTTTTTTCTAAACCTTTTGACCTAAAAAGTATAAGAGCATCAAGGCACATATTTTGTATTGGTTGCAAAACATCAGCTTCTGTAAATTCTGCAGAAAAAAATATTAGTAAAATAGAAAATATTAATTGATATAATTAGTATATACTGAGCCACCGTGCTGCCCTGTAAATATATATATATTTTAATCTTTAACATTTTAAAAATTACAAAAAGGAAACCGAGCTGATGCAAATGCTTGGGCGCCCTTCATGGTTAGTGCCTAGTAGCACTGCCTTATGCAAGTATCACAACTTGTACATACTTTTTGCAGCCAGCCAGGAGTCTTTCAACTCTTATTTGAGGGATTTTCATTCATTCTTCCTTTGAAAATTCTTCCAGTTCTGTGAGATTTCTGGGTCGTTTTGCATGCATTGCTATTTTGATGTCGAGCCACAGATTTTCAATGATGTTCAGATCAGGGGACCATGAGGGCCATTGTAAAACTTTCAGCTTGTGCCTTTTGAAGTAGTCTGTTGTGGATTTTGACGTATGTTTAGGATCATTATTCCTTTGTAGAAGTCATCCTATTTTCAACTTCAGCTTTTTTTTCTACAGATGGTGTTGTTGATATGTTCATTTCCTGAAATTCTGTGCCCTTTTTCTCCACACATACAGTACCTTTGATCATCGTGGCCAGAGTTCTATTTTAACGACAGGCCTTGTTTCCACAATGCATCAGGCTTGTTTAAATGTTCTTTTGCATACTTCTGACACTGAGTTTTATGGTGAGGACACAGGAGAGGTTTTCTTCTGATGACTCTTCCACAAAGGCCATATTTATGCAGGTGTCTCTGAACAGTAGAACAATTTACCACAACTCCAGAGTCTGCCAAATCTTTCTGAAAGTCTTTTGCAGTCAAGCAGGAGTTCTGATTTGCCTCGCCAGCAATCCTAAGAGCAGCTCTCACTGAAATTTAAAGATGGCACTTTTACTTTGTATTTTAGGCTATATATATATGCAGACTCCATGTAATATAAGACGATGCTTTTGTGCCATGCTCATTTGCACCTTTTTTAAAGTCACTTTCATTATTTGTCTCTGTGTTTTTTCTTTTATTTCACCATTGTAGCCAGGGATTAGTCTCTCCAGATGTTTTCACCTGATTTATCATTTGCGACTTTTTGAAAAGTCACAGCTTTTTTGCACAAATGTTCTCCAGTTTCCCATCTGAAGTGATTTCAGGTGTCAGAACTTTTTGTGACATTTTGCAAAACGTGTAAGTTTTCGTGCTAAAAATGTTTGAAAATTAAAAAAAGGTTAAAGGGGTTTGCCCAGGCTTGTGGATAAAGCCTGCACTGACTTTATGTGACTGCACACTGTTGGATCCTCACGACATGCGCAGCGGTGCCGGTGCCGGTGATCGGAGTGGGTGATCACGTGACCACAAATATGTGATTTGCACACATTTGATCATCTCTTCCTCTACATTTTTGCTGCTCTCAGATTACATGGCAGGAACCTGGTGACAGATTCCCATTAAATGGGAAGGATGGAGTGCTTAGTTTTCCCTGTGGTAGCGCTGCAGTGAAACTGAACGTTTCCCGTCAGGATTTGTCAGAAATTACATACGATCGCTGGGGAGGAGCCAAATAACTGCTTTTCTTTCAAAAACAAATTGCTGTTTTATCTCATATTTTAGGTATGCAACATTTATCCAAAAAGTTGCATAAAAACTGCGCTGTGTAAACAAGACCATAAAGTCACTGACGCCCGCTGCTGCACTGTAAGATTTTCCTGCTGTTCATTGAACCATTTCACTTTTCCAGTCTGTTTTTAATGGCTAATTAATTTGAACAATGTGCTGATTATAATAGCGTAATTGAAGCCGCCAGAGATCATTTAATTGTTCCACAAAACAGTAAAAATAATTAATATAGATTTTAATGACAAGCAGATAACAATAAATTCCCTTTTTCTAGTCTACAGCAGAAATGGATCACGGCCAACCGAGCCCTCAGCCCTGCCGGACAATGATTGTTTTTAACTCTCTGCTGTCCCCCCTTATGAAGAATATTCTGGCACAGAATCAATACACTTTATTAGATCATTTGTCTTTTTCACATGGCTAAGCTGGGGTGACGTATAGAGGAGTTTACTGCCTCAGTACAGGGGAGCACTTGTGTTTTGTGTTCCCCCAAGATTGGCTGTGGGCATGAGGTTGGCTGAAATTGGCACTGGGTCCGGTACCATATACACTGAGATGTGAAGAGAGGCATGGAGCACGCTGCGAGGTGCAACTGCCAAAATTTGTGGCACAACTTCTGTTCTTATTATTAGGAGATATGTTATGAATGGGTCACTGAGGTGGATGGTAGGAACAGGCTAAGCCACCAGAAGACCAGAGAGGTTGGTAACTAAGCGGATTGCAGACCCCTGATCCTATCAATACAACTAGCAGTAGCCGTGGAGCGTTCCTACGATGTCCTAGACGCTTCGTCACAGCCGGAGAACTAACTAAGCCTAAAGACAGAAAGGTGAAATCTAAACTGCCCCGGAGCAGATCCCCAAAGGAATAGACAGCCCCCAAACATGTATTGTCATTGAGACAAGATGAGACACAAACACAGGCAGAGAACAGACTGAGCAAATGGTGGGGCCCAAGCTGTCTAGACAGGACAGGACAGAAAAGATACTGTCTGCAATCACGCACAAAACCCTAAAAAAGTCCAACATTTCTGATATACAAAAAATCTGAGGCCACACGACCTCACCCCCGCTAGATCAGCACTCTGGTATAAACTGGCAGCAAAGCAAAAAGATACTAACATAACAGGGGACTGAACAAGTTGTAACATATGAAGCAGGGCCCAGCATTGCCCTCAGCAAGGAGCACGCTGAACCCTAGCAAAAAAGCAGAAAGCAAAAAAAAAGGCACAACCAGATTAGATGCAAAGGATTAGCAAAAGAATCACTTAACTGAACCATGCAGATCAGACAGGGGACAAAAGAACTCCAAATGCACAGAGAGGAAATCACCAGCAACCACCAAGAGCAGCCATCTCAATTATATGCTCCCAGCCAGTAATCCCAGGTTCCCAATTATTGTCGTCAGGTGGGGAACTTCCATCAACCTGGCCAGCTCTACTACTCTCAGTAGTCACCAGAGGGAGCAGAGGGAGCTTCGGCTCAGAAATCCGAGCAAGGTAGTTCAGAACAGAGATAAGTACAGGATTCCTCAGGCACCACGTGGCCCTAAGTTTGCCATAGATTTAAGGGGTTTTCCACTCTCATGAAAGTGTACCCCCAAAACTCTACAATATCTAAAACCACAAGGTGGGTTTCTCATCCCCATCCGATGTTGCTCGGATCTCAGCGTTTTGGCAGCCGCGGAGATGTCACCTTGACAGCGTACATCACCTCTGTAGCCAATCACTAATCTTAGCAGCTTGTCATAGCCATTGAACTTAGTGACTGGCTGCAGCAGTGATGCACGGTGTCAACGTGATGTCACTGCTGTAGTCAAAACACTGAAATCTGACCGGCAGCGTGAAGGCGATGCTGGACACAGACAGCCTGTTGTTTGTTTTAGAAGGGTATTCTCAAGGTATTAAAATGCTTTACTTAATTAGGCATAATGAAAAGAAGCAAGATTACAATTACAATTAACTTGCTTTATTATCAGTTGTCATTCTACTGCAGTGAGAGCTTTTATCTTTCATAGGGTACAGCTCGTTTCTATCGCGCTCGGTCATTAGTGCATGCCCAGACCCTGGGCAAAAGTAACTATATTCAGGGGAGAGGTTAACTCCTATTATCCAAGCCACCTCTCTCTAGCCAATTGAATTCTATACAGAAGTTATCTACTCCTTTCTCTCTCCTTTCCACCCACCCTCTCAGCTCCTGACAAGCTGCTGTTATAAATCTTGCAAAATCACCAGCCCCACAGCAAGTCTCTTAATGGTTTGGACTCTCACTGTCTGGAGCTGTGTGCTTGTTCAAATCCCCTCGTACCTCTATGCGTAAATACAGTGATAACACTGTACACTTAGAACAAACCAATGATAGCTGAATGTGTTATAGCAGGAATTGTGCTGAGCTTTCTTTTTAGTTCTACTAATACTATAGTTCAGTTACTCACCGGAACTATCACTCAAGGAGGAGAGCCCTCCTTGTCATAAACTACGAAGTAAAGAGACTGTAAGGAGACTACATTGCTCTGGGATGCTCAAGAGACAACATGAGAATACCCCTTTAAGTACTATAGAGTGTTTCACTTTCCTGAAAGTGGAAAACCCCCTTAAAATCCTATGCTTTTGCATGAAGCTTATGCTACAGTGCACAGAAGCAGTATGGCTTCCTAATAGGAAGTCACAAAGTCTTCATGCAGTGCTGTACTCTGCTGTATGAAGACTGATTGATTCCACTAGAAGCAATGTTGTTATGCCACTTATGATCAGTACTGTTTATAAGGCATTCCATTGATAGACCATACTATGATTTTTATTTTCTGTTTGATTCCACATGGCTCTTCCTGAAAACAATTAGGTTCCATTGGCTACTGCTTGCATGTTTCTGTGTGTGAGTGAGATCAAAGTCATTTACAGTACGGTAAAGTCTCCAAATTTGAGTAACTAAAATTTTTTTTTTACATTTATTTCATTCTCCAAAAATGAAAGCTTGTGCGTCATCCTGAGTTAAGGGAATATACCTGCCACTCGTCCACTAAACGCTCTCTATCACGCATAGACTACATATTTGGTTTTAGCGGTCTGGCAATGTGGGTGGCAGATATAGAACATGGAAGTAGGGGGATTTCAGACCATAGTCCGGTCGTCCTTAAACTCAAATATGGGCAAGTAAACAATGGGATAGCTTGGAAGTTGAATCCTTTCTGGTTAAAATTGATGGCTCCTCCTGACAGAACGATTGATCAGTTGCATTGCTTCATCGCTTCCCACCCGGAACCTCAGGATATTAATTTATTCTGGGATGCCCTTAAGGCATACGTGAGGGGCTGTTTGTCCTCCACGATCTCGTATATTAAGCGGGTAACCTCAGGAAAGGATGATGAGGTGGAGCATCTACTGAAAGACTCAGAGGCTACATATATATCTAACCAAACCAGTGGGAACAGGAATGAGTGGCTGGCTGCCCAGAGGTTATATACTCAGCGTGTGGACACTAAATCTAAGCGTAAACTATTCTTTACCCGTCAATCCTATTTCGAATTGGGGAACCGGGCGGGCAAATTTTTGGCCTATCTGGTTCGCCAACATAACACCTCCAACACAATATTACAGAATCTTAAGGCGAATGGTATATTGGTGTCTTCGACTGAGGAGATTTTTGGCTGTTTTCAAGATTGCTACAGGTCACTATATGAATCTAAAAGTGACTTTGACACTTTAGGGTGTTTAGACTATTTGTCAGATGTGTCATTCCCCACATTAGATCCTGAGCAGCGGGCCCTTATGGACGTTGTGTTCACCACAGAGGAGATAGAAAATGCTATGACAGACATGGCTTCTGGGAAGGCCCCTGGACCTGATGGGTTTCCTGTTGAATTATATAGGAAGTATTGGGAGATATTGACGCCACTTTTGGTGAAGGTATTTCGGGGAATTTGGGAGGGGAATTCTATGCCTGAGTCCTTTTATGAGGCTAACATCATAGTGCTTCGGAAGGAGGGGAAGGACCCTTTGGAATGAGAATCCTATCGCCCCATTTCGTTAGTGAATGTGGACTATAAAATTTTCACCCAGATCCTAGCTACCAGACTGAATTCAATAATATTGAACCTTATACATCCTGATCAAATGGGTTTTATACCTGGTAAAAGCACTTCCATTAATATCAGAAGAGTCCAATAGTCCAATATCGCTCCCTGGTGCCAGACAATAAATGGGCACTGGCATCGTTAGATGCTGCCAAGGCTTTTGACTCTCTTGAATGGCCTTTCCTCTCCGCATGTTTGCAAAGGTATGGCTTTGGCAATAAATTTATAACATGGATCAAAATATTATATATGAAACCTAAGGCCCGTATTATAGTAAATAACTCTATATCTGAATCTTTCTCATTACATAGAGGAACCCGTCAGGGTTGCCCTCTTTCCCCGGCCCTCTTCACCCTTGCGATTGAGGCACTAGCAAAACGTATAAGATCCTCCCCTAGCATCCAAGGTATAGATATAGCAGGTCGGGTGGATACCATAGGCTTATATGCCGATGACATGGTGATATTCTTGAATGATGTGGAGGAAACTTTGCCACAGGTGATATCCCTTATAGATAGATTTAGTAAATATTCAGGTTTACATATAAATTGGGAAAAGTCTGCCCTGTTACTCCTTTCCCATGCCCCGATGCCCCAGCTGGAGGCTCTCTCCTCGCTGTCTACTGTATCTAGTTTCAAATATTTGGGCATTCACATATCTCACAATAGTATGCTTGATCTACAACTTAGTGTCCACCCATTGCTGGAACTAGTTAAAGTTAAATTTGCATCCTGGAGTAGGCTCCCACTGTGGCTGGACGTATTAAACTGATTAAAATGATACTGTGCTCCCTAAATTTAGCTACTCCCTTCAGCACAGTGCGGTAGCGGTGCCCAGGTCCTTTTTTGTACATCTCAATTCCCTGGTCACGTCCACGTCCACGTATGGGGGAAAACTAGGCCCAAGCTTAAATTGTCCACTTTACAAAGACCAAAGAAGGGAGGTGGGGTGGCGTTGCCAGATTTTTTCCTATATTACTTGGCCGGGCAGGCTAAAGCCTTGAGTGGATGGATGCCGGGTAATTGCCCTCCCAATTCTGAAAGTCACTTGCTTCACGCTGCACAAGCAGATTGCCCATTGGGGTTCCTTGAGTTGGAGAAAACTAATGTCTCACGTCTGCTACCCCTGCTCCGGTTGGCACGATTAATATGGAGACAAATCAAGAATGTAATTGGGTTTAAAGATTTAATAGCTGAAATGCCCCTGTGGAATAATAACTATTTTCTGGGGTTGTTGGATCACCCATCCACCGTTTTTTGGATTCAGTGTGGAGTCTCTTCATTGGGAGACTTGTATGACCAGGGGATCTTAAAGTCTTTTGAACAATTACAGGTCGCACATGATATTCCGAGATCTCAATTTTTTCGTTATCTGCAGCTGAGATCGGCTCTTAAATCACATATCACGTACTATTTCATCTTTACCTCTGATAGGAATCCTTAATTCGCAGGGTCCCCAGGGTCTCATATCCTCTTTGTATACATACATGCTGTCAGTAGGGGCAGAATCGACCATAAGCTCTATTAAGGGGAAGTGGGAACGACTCATCCCTAATGTGCAAAGAGAGGATTGGGAGGAGATTCTGGAATCTCCGATTGCAGTATCTCCATCTGTTAATAACAGAATGATACAATTATATATAATAAATCAATCATATTTGACTCTGATGCGACTTTTTAGGATGGGTCGACTCCAATCATCAGAATGTTTGCGATGTCACTTACCAGATGCGGATTTTATTCACATGGTGTGGCAATGTCCCACTATCCTACATTACTGGAAAGAGGTGACTACACTATTGACATCCCTGGTGCAAACCCCTGTCCCTCTAGAGCCATTGGTCTGCTTTTTTGGGGTATGGGAGGAGGAAATTTGGGATCGCTATATTGGGGTCTTCCTGTGCGAAACACTGTTTACGGCACGGAAGGTGCTGGCATTGCGGTGGATGGGGGGTTCATGTCCTTCCCTTAGATTCTGGATCAAGTTGGTAAATTCGATTGTTCCATATGAGCGCACTTTATACCAAAATAGGGGATGCCCAGGTAAATTTGAAAAGATTTGGGAGAGGTGGAACTCCTCTCACCTTACTTTGCAAGGCTGAGACATCACATGCGACATAACACGATATAGGAGACCAGGCTACGGAAATAGTAGACACTAGTTGATGTAGTGGTAGTTGTAGTTTAGGAATTTTAGTTAGACTTTATTTCTGAAAGATACGACAAGGCTTGTGAAACTGGATTGATATACGTGCTGGAAAATGTATAACCAATTGTCCTTTATGTATGTCCTCTGCAAAAACTCTTACTGTTTCTCTTATTCATTCTCGTCTCGACTACTGTAACTCTCTTCTAATCGGTCTCCCTCTTACCAAACTCTCCCCTCTCCAATCTGTCTTGAATGCTGCAGCCAGGATCATATTCCTCACCAATCGTTACACCGATGCCTCTACCTTGTGCCAGTCATTACAATGGCTACCCATCCACTCCAGAATTCAGTATAAACTTATTACCCTCACCCACAAAGCCTTCCATGGCTCAGCACCACCCTACATCTCCTCCCTTGTTTCAGTATACCATCCTACCCGCGCCCTCCGTTCTGCTGATGTCCTGAGGTTAGCATCCACAATAATCAGAACCTCCCACTCCCGTCTCCAAGACTATACACGTGCTGCTCCAATTCTTTGGAATGCACTTACCAGGTCAATACGATTAGTTCCCAATCCCCACAATTCTAAGCATGCTCTGAAAACACATTTATTCAGACTGGCCTATCGCCTCAACACATTAACGTAATCTATCCCTGTGTGGCACAGCCAAAAGTTTTACTATAACCAGGTTCCCCGCATCATGTTCCCAAATGCTTTATGCATCTATTAGCCCTCTGTGTCTGTACTGTTACACACTTAACATTATGGCTGGTCCATACAATCAGGGCAACTGTTACCACCCACCTTTCGTGTCTACCTCTTTCCTCATAGACTGTAAGCTTGTGAGCAGGGCCCTCATTCCTCTTGGTATTTGTTATAATCTATGTGACTATTGTTATGCTGTAATGTCTATTGTCTGTACAAATCCACTCTGAAATGTAAAGTGCTGCGGAATATGTCGGCGCTATAGAAATAAAATTTATTATTATTATTAATATTATTATTATGTTTGGAAGGATTTATATATGGTCTTGTTTGTCTATAAGAGTGTGCAACTTCTTTGTATTGTATTTTACACTGGACGGGAACATGTGTGCTATGTATAATGCTTGCTATCATATGCCAATATGTCTGTTGTACACTCTTTGTGCCCTGAGATTCAATAAACGAATTTAAAAAAAAAAATAAAAAGCTTAGTTCAAGCTTCCTAAGGATTTGCTTTCAACTGCTACTCATCAAGAATCTGTATTTTACATACAATCGGAACCATCTGTGTTATGGACTTTCCCTTTTTCTGTCTACAATGGGAAGTAGCAGAGAGACTCAGGCAGGGAGAGTCTCGTACTCTGATGGTAAATAGTATGGGTTCTTACTGAGCAGCAGTTAAAAGCAGATTTGTAAGGTCTGAGTTTGCATGGTAAAGGAGAGCAAGGCTACCAACCAGCAGCGACAGTTTGGGGAGAAGACAGGATAATAAATAGGTCTCTGAACAATATATCGATGAACAATAATGGTATTTTTTATGACAAAATAGCAATTTATCTTTATTCTTGCAACTGAAAAAACCTCTCAAACTTTTGAGAGAAATTCCAAAATGCAAATATGAATGGAGCGTTATGAATCAAGTGAAATATACTAATGCTATAGTGTTTTCTGTAATTAACAGTTTAGGAATAGAGCATTTTCTTTAACTGATGTAAATTTAACATTTTCATTCATTACTTGTGACGAGGTACATAGGTATAGCTGTATGGGGTGCAGAGGTAACAATTGCAATTAACCCGGTGACTGATGGTGCCCAAGAGCCCCTCCGCCACAAGGCACATGGTAGGACAGACTTTGCATTGAAGCCTTGGAGTTTCAAGTACGTCTTTGACCATGTCTTTGCATAAGAAAAATGTACTGCTTTGCTCTGTTTTTATTCTAGCACCACCCATTTGTCAGCCAAACACACAAAAAATTACTCTATTGTGTTTGGAGTAAGAAAATTTCCAGAGGCTCATTTCAGTGCGTGAAATTCATGCTTCACGTTGTGAGCGAGTATTTATCTTCTCAAGTCTAAATGAAGATGAACACTTATCTCGTGACCTTCAAAATTTCGTGACCTACAGCAACAAACGAGTACATCGGCGAGGGATCCTGGAGCCCTTCATTAATATCATCTCTGCAATTTTCCCATGTCAGCTGGCTTTGTACTTTCATGTGTTTGCTGAGAGAGACGGAGGTTGTTTGATGTTGTTCTACTTACGGTTCATCAAAGTTCCCTCGGTCATTCTATTTCATGGTACTCCCGCAAAGTACCTGCATAAAATACCTTTATGAAAATAATAGTCGGGGAGTAACTTGCTGACATAGCTATATGTCTCGACGGTAAATTGGCTCCGGAGAGACGGAAGTGTATCCAAATGTGCAGCCAAATACAAAAAAAGTACAATTGGAAAATGACTTGTAAAATAGAAAATGACCCAAACAACATGTTATAACCCAATGATATTCCCGTAAATGTTCGGTTATGCTTAGGATCAAAGTGCACAGGAATATACGGCTGAAAATGTAAGTCGGATATTCTATCGATGTAGCAAAGCTAAATATGAAAATGGAGTAGAAGGCACCAAATTTTTATAAAATTAGATTATATTGTATTATTTGTGTTATAGGGATGCTACTAAATCTATAAGGATTTGAATGTCATAATTTCCTTTAAGGCTCTTTTGCCTTGAAATATAACAGCTTAGTTTATCCGACCATAATGAAGATGATCTTTTTAATTGGTAGTAAAGGAGAGTCCAATAAATGAGAATCCTTAATGGAGGACTCTCCTCTGTTAAATAGGCATGTGAAGGAAATAACTGGTCTGAAGCAACACTAGGACTCTTTTATTCTTTGAATTGTCCTAGGCTCCTAGATAATGGACTTCCAGCAAACATTAGTTGATTGCATATTTTAGCAATATGCTATCACATAAGGAGATACTGCTATTTATCCCAGCTCCAGCATGAGTTTTGCTTCCCTCACCTATGACTGGATTAAAGCGGTCATCCAGGAAGACCTACTGATGTCCTCATGCTAGGACTTTTCCGGTGAGCTCAGGCAGCTGCCCACCGCCTTAGTATTCAGGAAGTATAACACCTTGCTATAGTGTGCTTTTACTGGAGTTAGCCTCTATTGATGAGTGATCATGCTTGGATAAGGTGTTATCCATACATGCTCATGTGCTAATAGAGTGTCTTCAGCATGCTCGAAAAATATGTTCGAGTCTCCAAGGCTGCATGTCTTGCGGCTGTTCGACAACTGCAACACATGCTGAGATTGACTGTTTGTTAGGCAATCCCTGCATGTGTTGCAGCTGTCAAAACAGCCATGAGACATGCAGCTGCGGGTACGCAAACATATTTTTCGAGCACACAGAAGTCACTCGGCTAGCACACGAGCATTCTCGGATAAGTCCTTATCCGTGCACGTTCGCTCATCACTATTAGCCTCATCTTCATCTTGACTCTCATCCACCCTCGTGTCTGATTATCTTCTCAGCTACTACTGTTGGCAATCCAACATCCAGCTACAGTTTCCAAGCTAAATCCAGAGATTCTTGGTGCTATTGCACTCTCAGCTCTGCTGAATGTGTGAACAAGCTTGTCTCTGCTGTCCTGATGCTGTCCCAATTTATTATTTTGTTATTCCTGCAAATTACCCCATCTCTGCAAGCAAGTTATTGTGTGTAATGACACTTCTGCAAGTAAGTTAGCAGTTTGCCTATACATCTGCTATTCTTGTGTTTAACTGTACTTTTACAAGCAAGATACCAGTATGCCTATATATACAGTGACAAGCTAAAGGATAACAATGTTTTGAAGTTTTGACTTTCAGGTTCCATATTTCACCATCCACTACTGCTTCGAATGTGAAACTACCATCAATACCATCAATTTATGGACAATCATCTTGGCTATCTCAGACATGACAAGAATCTGAATAACTAATCATATGCTAAATAGTTGCAAGTCAAATTTATGTATGAGATAGCCAAGATGACTGTATATAAAATGATGGTAGTCTCATGTTCAAAGCAGATATGGAGCCTGAAAGTCAAAAGTTCAAAAAACATTGTTACCCTTTTGCTCTTCAGTGTATTTGTATTTCTGAATGCAACTGCACTTATACAAGCAAGATTCAATTTTGCCTACACATCTCTGCTATTCTTGTCTGGGTTTACTGTTATTTAAGAATGGTAGCAGTTTACTTATACATTTATGCTATTCCTGTATGTAACTGCATCTCTGCAAGCAAGTTATCAATTTCCATAATGTGAGGCAGTGAGGGGGATCATTTATGAGGGTTGTTATGTGTCCCCAGGATGTGCCTAGAAACATTCTGAACCCACTGGAGAGCATTGTAATTACAGCCATAGCTGTGGTTACAATGCAAAATAAAAGAGAGTGTGGACTTGGTCAAGTTAATTGACCAAGTGAGATTTAGGAAAATCTGACATGGGCTTTTATTTTTGGAGAGGTCTGTAAGAAGGCAGTGGGATGGATCTCTCTCCACTCCGGGTCTTGAAAGTGGCCCATGTCTACGATTCCCATTTAAACTTTCAGTTAAGGTTTGGATGTGCCAGTGTTTGGTTTTGAAAGCACAGAGCAGCAGCTCTGTGTATGTCAGGTACGTGTGAGTCGAAATACAGGTCAGAGCCATTGGGAGCAAAGCCATTGCCACACCCACGAGTTACATGGTGGTGCAGTCGCCCACGGCAACAATTGATACGGACTGTTACGGATGATCCAGCTGCAAACCGGAGGATAATATTTGAGTTTATTTTCGTATGGTGCCAAAATAAAGAATGTGACTTTAACTATCTTGTGTCATTGCCTTGAAAGCCACTGCCCTACAATATACATCTCTGCAATTCCTGTGTGCAACTTCATCTTTCCAAGAAAATTACCAGCTTGCCTATACATCTACAGTATATTATCCCTGTATGTAACTTCATTTCCGCAAGCAAGTTGCCAGTTTGCATATATGTCACGCAGGAGCAAGGAAATGCGTGCAGCACCAAAGAGGGAAAAAAGGGTTAAGGGGCCATGACATAGGGAAAGGGGTGGGGAGGAGACCGCTAAAAACTCACCTGAGACTGAACCCTGTGCACCCTGTCGCCCCCTAGATGGGTCCTTTCTAACTAGTGAATCGGGCAGCAAGACACTAATCTCACTCCTAAAGTAAGAAAACACAGCGAGCGAGAAATACAGGGAGAAATCACACAACAGCTGGAACTCCACATCTTTAGGAGCCTTTAGGTCAGAGTTGAGTAATAGGATGTTTAAATGTTTTCTAGACCTTATAATTATACAAAAGGTACTGTATCTAATATAATGCTGCTTATTGCTGTTCTGTTAAATAGCACATTTTTTTGTAGAACTGGTAACATAAGGTCTCAGTGTAGTTTTGGTGAAGTTTTTCTTTAGCTTAATGTAGGTGTACATGCATTTTTTTTAATAATAATTAGTATTGTATCTGTAAAACATAAATCCCCTTAAAAGCGGCACTCCAGCATATTTTTTCAGCATTGGCGTGGCACTTTAAATGTAAGCTCCGTGCTCCCCATTCTTATATTCACCTGACGGCGACTCCACCTTTTAACGACGCCTTTCCGGTCCTGCAGCGTCATCTTGTGCCTGTAACTTCTGACTTACTGGAAGTCAAAAGTTACGTCAAAAAAGCTCAATTCAACTCTTTGACAACTAGAACAAGACTGTCATAGAGATGTATTGAAAAGTGATCTCCGGCACGATCCATTAAACAATGGAGTTGGCGGCAGGTCACTTTTCGTTGGAGATCGATGGAAGCGATTCTTGAAAAGAATTTAAGGTGGCAGCAGGGGAGTATGAGACAGAGGGCAGGGGGGTTGTATTTAAAAGACTACTCCAATGATGCAATGAAAAAAACAACAACGCTGGAGTGGTGCTTTAAATAACTTTTCATAGTTTGAATCTACACATAAAGTTGAGTAACTTTCATAAACTCGGTTTTAGTGTTTTGTAATAATTTTTCAAAATCTCATACTATTATCCTCCATGTGGCTGCACCAATCTAGGATAGAGGCGTATTGACCAGTCAGTGTGTTGAGTGACAATTCAGCTGTCCGATCAGGGCTGGGAAGTGTCAGACTTCCTTCATTTGTCTGCTATTCAAGTGATTACCTGGCTATTTATCTGGCTCTCTGCCTCCAATTAGCATAGGTTGTAGCTTTGCACAAATAATATGTGCTTGCTCTGTTTTCTGTGTTCCTGTCTTTGATCTTTTTGCCCAACTTTGGATCTTACCTTTGACCATCCGTATGCCTTACCCTTTTGTCTTGATCTCAGAACCAGGAGACTTCTCCTGAATATCCCCCATCCTCTGGAATTCTGTGCCCCAACACGTCCGACTAGCAACCACATTCGGATCCTTGAGACGGAACCTGAAAACCCATCTCTTCAGGAAAGCCTACAGCCTGCAATGACCCGGCTGCCTCCTCACCAGTACTGGAGCTACCGCCTCACCAACACCGGAGCTGCTGCAACCCCCCAACCTACTGTCTCCTTCCCCACCATCCTGTAGAATGTAAACCCGCAAGGGCAGGGTCCTCTCTCCCCTCTAATTCAGTCTGTCATTGTTAGTTTACTGTAAGTGATATCTGTAATTTGTATGTAACCCCTTTTCATGTACAGCACCATGGAATCAATGGTGCTATAGAAATGTATAATAATAATAATAATAATAATAATAATAATAATAATATTCTGCTACCTTCCCGGAATTCTGACCTTGGACTGTGACCTGACTACACCTTTGCTTTACCCCTTTGTATATGATGAGTCCTCTTGGTATCTGACCCCGGACCTCTTGACTACCCAAGCCTCGCGACTTGTCCGTGACTAGTGTAAGGCAGTGGTAGAACCGTACGCAGTGAAGAGGCAGTGACTCACAAAATTCAACCACAAAAGTCTCTTTAATGTGTTTCCTCATAGCATTAAATGTCCAATCCACACAAGTGCACATAACTTCAGGGCATATATGTAGTAACCATTTCTCCATCTGCAGAATATATATTATACTGCAACGTTCATTTTACAGACACTAAACACGCCAGTCTTCCTCTGACTAGTTCCCGTCGGTGTCTATGCGCCATATCCAAGACTTTATTCACACAGCATTACATGTTGCAGGCACTACACATGCTAGTCCTCCTCTGACTAGTTCCCGTGGGTGTCTTGCACCGCTGCATCAGTCTCTTTACTCACACAGCTGTACTCAGTCCAGGATATCCTCCGGATAGCAGCCGAGCACCATATCCACCTGTTTCGCAATCGTTACACACGCCAGTCTTCTTTCGGGCACAGGAAAATCACCTCCGGTTCACCCCCGGGCACAGGACTGTCCACATCCAAGACCAGTCACCGTGGACAACTTGTATCTCTGTGTACACTGCAGGTTGCCAGGCCTCACTCTGGCCCTGACACATCTGAGACTCACTCAGTCCTATTCAGATCTCACTAACCCTTTCCTGCAGGGCTTTTATCACAGAAACCTGTGGCTTTCAGCCACATGGAAAACCTGGATCCAAAATAGAACAGACTGCCACACTGTCATATTGCAATCTGTTTCTTACACAACAACCAGAGCAGGTTTTCCCTACCTCTGTCTTGGACACTAGAATGTCCAAGACTAACATTTACGGTACTATTATTATCAGTCTGCATTTCAGTCACAGCTACACTCGTGACTGTCATGCACATCTATGGCCTTCATACACTTCCATGCATAACCTGGGGAGACTACACAGCGACCCCTACTTGTGACTTCGGTCACTGCTTCACCATTGCAATCCCAGCTACGCCTGTGACAACAATGCATTCCCAAAGCTTCAATACACCTCCGCGCGTATCCTGGGGAGAACACAATGCCCCCTAGCTGTAACAGGGGTCACTGCCTCACAATAGTGACTAGCTTCATCCATATGATCAAATCAAAACTCCCATATTGCAGAAAAAAGAAAACTTGGAGCTCAGTTTACATAACATTTAGTTAGAAAAACTGAGAAAATAAAGTATGGAAATTAGTGGTAAAAGAAATGAGAGTTCGAAGGCAAGACATAAAAAATGATATGGTGAAAGGCCAGCCAAGTGTAAAATTGCATTAGAAATCACCTCATTTTCTGGATAACTCAAGCACACGCTGAGAGATAGAATATTAGGCGGATGTTTATATATTCAATTTTTATGCTTATTAAAAATCACATAGATTGAATATACATCACAGTTGTCTCATTACATTATACAAGCTATTATAAATTATCAGCAAACACAAAGCCGGACAGAAAGAATAATAAAAAAAAATGATCAACTGTGATAAAAGACCTGAATATATCCACATGATTCTGACGAAACTGCTGGAGAGGTGTTCATATAATTCATAGAAAGGCTTAATTACAGCAATGCATTGCGGCAACATTTCAAATGACAGCGGAAATCAGAAAACGAATGACTGACACATTTAAGCAGGTCCCTTAAAGGCGTTGTCTGGGCACTTAATATTGCAGAATGGGGTAAAATTCATAAAAAAGGTAATATCTTACTGATTAGAGATGGGCGGACTCCTGGATGTTCGGGTCCAGCCGAACAGTACCCGGACCCGAACCCGGACCCCATTGACTTGAAAGGGGGTCAGAACAACCAGTGTTTGCAACGCTGTCATGACCATGACAGCGCGGTAAACACTGCTTTTGATCGGCAGTATAATCATCACCGCCGGTCAGTGAACCGCGGTTCCCACGTCGTCAAAAGACGGCGTGAGCCAGCAGCTATGATCAGAAGTATAAAGTTCACCTCCGTTTACTGGTGTCAGCTGATGAGACTACTGCTCCCAATAGCTGCCGCCTGCTGCCGCTAATAACAAAGAGAACAAGAGTGGCTGATGGGAGTATTCATCAGCCGCCTCCTGCGCTGTAAATACATAATCAAAGAAAAAAAACAGCATGGGTTCCCCTGTATTTTTCATAACCAGCCAGGCAAAATTGACAGCTGGGGGCTCCATCCCTCAGCTCAGCTCTAGCAGGGCTGGTTATCAAGACTAGAGGGGCCCCCATACTGTAGTTTTTAATTATTTAAATAAATAATAATAAAAAAAATGGCATGGGTTCCCCACATTTATGAAAACCAGTCTTGCTGAAGCTAAAGTGAATGGGGTTCGGGTAGTGTTCTGGTACCCGAACCCTATTCAACTGTTCGGCTGAACCTGCTGGACCTAAACATCCAGTTGTCTGCCCATCTCTAATTATCATCAAATGAAAAGAACATGTCACCACAGCAAGCCTACCAAGAGAGGGCTGCCCATCAAAACTCTCAGCCCCGGCAATGACTGCATTAATCAGAAAGACAGCACAGAGACAAAAGGTAACCTGGAATGAGCTGCAAAGTTCCCAAGCAGAGACTGGAGTATCTGTCCACACAACCACAATAAGTCGTACATTCTATAGAGGTGGCCTTTATGGAAGCGTGACCAGAAAAAAACTTAACGTACACACAAAAATTGTAAGGTTCTTTTTGAGTTTGCTAACAGACACTCTGTCTGGCGCCAAACCAACACAGCTAATCACCCCAGGAACACCATCCCCACAGTGAAACATGGTGGTGGCAGTATCATGATGGGGATGTTTTTCAACAGCATGGACAGGAAAAATAGTCTGAGTCAAAGGGAAGATGAATGGTGCAAAATACGGGGATATTCTTGAGCAAAACCTGCTTCAGTCTGTCAGTGGTTTCAGACTAAGACAGAGGTTCACCTTCCAATAAGACAATCTCCTAAAACATACTGCTAAACCAACACTAGAGTGGTTTAAGGGGAAACATGTAAATGGTCAAAGCCCAGACATTAATACAATTGAGAATCTGTGGTCAGACTTGAAGATTACTGTTCACCAGAGGAAATCATATAACTTGAAGGAGCTGGAGCAGTTTTGCCTTGAAGAATGGACAAAAATCCCAGTGGCAAGATGTGGAAAGCTCATAGAGACTTATTCAAAGCAACTTGCAGCTGTAATTGCCACAAAAGGAGGTTCTACAAAGTACTGACTTTAGGGGGTGAATAGTTATGCATACTGAATTTTTTAGTTACCGTATTTTTGGGATTATTACTCGCACTTTCCCACCCCCCAGATTTGGGATGAAAATGGGGGTGCGTCATATAATCCAAAGGTAGCTTACTGGCGGAGGGCAGCTGTGGTGGAGAGGAGTCACATGAGGCAGGGTCCACAGCTGCAGGATGTCGGCAGTGGTGGCAGAAGTGGGTGTTGCTGCGGGCTAGGAGGAGGAGGTGTCATGGTGGTGCGAGGCTGCGGGCCCTGGGTGGATGTCAATTTGCAAATGTGCCACCTCCAAAGGCCATTTTACCCAGGTACAAAATCAAGGTAGTCAACAAGTGCAAGCAAAGGTGAACCACCTGCACGTTTCTCATATATGACAAGCATAGTCAATGTGTCTGAACCCACATCTTGGAAAGACAGATCTCTGCTCTCAGAAGAGTCAGCCAATAAAATTGATCAAGGTTGCGGTAGAAGAGATTTTCAAGAACATGGGACAGCACATGGGACTATGTCAATCATTAGAGTTTGTTAACAGTGTATTGGGACTCCTCGTGTTTTGTCTGATTGTCTATTCATTTGTTTTGTCTTGTTGTGCTACTTGTGTTATTTTCCCTGTGAATTCACTGTGGATTGTGTATCAAGTTTGTTGAGTTAATTTTTCCAACCAAAATCCCTTCTTGTGCTTTTTTCAATAAATAGGAGAAAACCAATTATTTCAGTCTGATATCGTAGTCACTTATTTCTTGTATGATTTTCTTGACAGCCTAGAAAACCTCCTGAACAACTAATGAGGATTACTAATGAATTTCCATCTGTCACATGAAACTCTCACGGCACTATCCAAGAACATGTATACAAACCGTTTCTTTTTGTGAAGGCAGATAAATGAATCTGAAAATCCTTCTGCAAAACCTTACCCCAAATTCTAGTCCAGTGCCTCATAGATGAATGGAGTGGAGGAGGACCCTCTCGGGTGGGATCTCCATTTAATATTACTATTACAGATTGCTCCTTGCCCCTTTTTCCAAGACCCACCTGGTAAACAAGCCTCTTTCATTCTACATCCCTGTCCCCTTTTCCACTACCATGGCTTCTGAATGTGCTTGGGTGCTACTGAAGCCTCCCAAAACCTTTTTTCGCAGTGGTTTCTGCATCAGGAAGATTTGGCAACTTCTCCAGGAAGGCCTCCACTTTTTTTGGTCCTCCCTGACATTCAGGGACAGTTGGCAAAGTATGGCCTAATATTGTTGTGATCCCCCTCGTACTTCCAAAAAAGTTCTGACCCATTGTAGACCTTTAACGTTTTCGTTTCTGACATGACTCCAGAAATGTCAATTATGAACACGATTGCTGCAGTGGTCTCATTATTTTTCATTCTTATATCACGACAGTGTCCAGTAATTGGCTGCATTTGCTATGTGAGCGAGTCATCGTTGCTGCAGTGATGCAAACCTAGGTCAGTAGGGACCATGTGCATTGAAGGATTTAGCGGTCTTTCATATGTTGTCAAATATGTAGTGGATTTTCAGAAAATGTCCTGCATATCACGGTGCCAGGTTTTCCAGCCTCCAAATCACAGAGAGTCAACACTTCTTAAAGGGAATCTGTCAGTAGGATCAGCCCACCTCAGCCACCTATATGGACATGTAGGTCATAGAAGGTTGAGTAAAATGACGCTTTGATATCTGTGATCTGATATCTCATTCAGGAGAAATCCAAGTTTTTGTTAATACGTAAATTAGCTTTTAAGATCTACGGGCGGGACATAGATCTCCCTGAAAATCTGCCTCCAGTGCTTATTTTATATGAAATGCTGAGTTACCAGCGTGAGACATGTAGATCAGGAGAGCAAACTGTCAGTCATTACATGTCTCTCCCTTTTGATTTAAAATAAGTGCTGAAGGCAGATTGTCAGGGAGATCTATGTCCAGGGCCGGTTTTAGACAAAGGCCCTAGGCAAAGTTTAAAATGGGCCCCAAATGCTAAAATATTGCATATCACACAGAAGCATTTCGGTTGTAGTTACATGTGCTGAGTTCAGGCCGCTAAACAAGCGTGACTTACAATACTGAAATTGTTCAACACAGTTTACACCAGGCGATGTGCTGCTGAGAACAAAGATTTTTGTTCTGGCATAAACAATCCAATCACTCGATGAATATGCAGCATTTTGCTTGTTTAGTATAATACACCCCATAGTCCTCCATATATTATAATGTGCACCACAGTCCTCCATATTGTAAAATGCACACCCCATAGACCTCAATATAATATAATGTGCTCCATATTCCTCCATATAGTATAATACAGTCCCTATAGTCCTGCATATATTAAAATACACTGCTCAGTTCTCCACATAGTATAATACACTCCTCATAGTTCTCCATATAGTATAATGCACCGCCATAGTCATCCATGTAGTACAATTCACTTCCCATAGTATAATGCACTCCATAGTTCTTCATATAGTATAATGTATTCCCCATAGTCCTAATGCAGCCCACATATAGTATAATGCAGCCACCCCATAGAGCATAATGCAGCCACCCCACAGAGTATAATGCAGCCACCCCACAGAGTATAATGCAGCCATCCCACAGAGTATAATGCAACCATCCCACATAGTATAATGTAACCCCCATAGAATATAATGCAGCCCCTATATAGTATAATGTAGCCCCCTCATAGAGTATGATGCAATCACCCCTCATAGAATATAATAAATATAATACACCTCCCCATAGAATATAATGTAGCCCCAAAGAGTATGATGCAATCCTCCCTCACAAAAGCTAATACAGCCCCCCTTAGAATATAATACAGCTCACCTCCCCATAGAATACAATGTAGCCCCCCATAGTATATAACACAGCCACATAGTATATAACACAGCCTCCCCCATAGAATATAATATACCCCCCATAGTATATAACACAGCCTCCCCCATAGAATATAATATACCCCCAATAGTATATAACACAGCCCACATAGTATATAGCACAGCCACGTAGTATATAACATGGCTACGTAGTCACATAATGCATAGCACATCCTGCATAGTATATAACACAGCCCGCATAGTATATAGCACAGCCACGTAGTATATAACACAGTCCACATAGTATATAGCACATCCCACATAGTATATAGCACAGCCACATAGTATATAACACAGCTGCGTAGTATATAACATAGTATATAGCACAGCACGCATAGTATATAACAGCCTGCATAGTATATAACACAGCCCACATAGTATATAACACAGCCCGCATAGCATATAGCACAGCCCACATAGTATATAGAACAGCCACATAGTATATGACAGTCCACATAGTATATAGCACAGCCCGCATAGTATATATCTCAACCCGCATAGTATATAGCACAGCCTGAATAGTATTTAACACAGCCCACATAGTATATAACACAGTCTGCATAGTATATAGCACAGCCCACATAGTATATAGAACAGCCACATAGTATATAAGACAGTCCACATAGTATATAGCACAGCCCGCATAGTATATATCTCAACCCGCATAGTATATAGCACAGCCTGAATAGTATATAACACAGCCCACATAGTATATAACACAGTCCGCATAGTATATAGCACAGCCCACATAGTATATAGAACAGCCACATAGTATATAAGACAGTCCACATAGTATATAGCACAGCCCGCATAGTATATAACTCAACCCGCATAGTATATAACACAGCCCACATAGTATATAACACAGCCCACATTGTATATAGTACAGCCCACATAGTATATAGCACAGCCCACAAAGTATATAGCACAGCCACGTAGTATATAGCACAGTCCACATAGTATATAACACAGCCCACATAGTATATAGCACAGCCCGCATAGTATATAACACAGCCCACATCTCCTCCCCCTCGAGAATGGCTCCACAGTCCAGTACTCACTGTTATATTAAAAAACCCCACTATCCTCACCTCTCCTCGTGCCCGCGCTGCTCCCGGCTCCTGTCTCAGCGGCTGCACTGCCGTCACACAGTGATTGCGCGATGATGTCATCGTGCACCCGCCGTGGCAGAGGGGGAATGATGGGAGAGAGAGCGTCAGCTGACGCTCTCTCCTCCATCACTGCTTTAAACTGTACCGACAGATGCCAGTATAGTTCAATGCGGCGGCGGCAGGGGGAGTCGCCGCTGGCGGCAGGCGAGCCCCCCGCCTCACATGCCCCATAGTGGCTGCGTGATGTGCCGCTAGCTGGAGGCCCCTGGGGGAGCGGGGGCCCTAGGCAGCTGCCTGGTCTGCCTGCCCCTAACGCCGGCCCTGTCTATGTCTGGCCCATAGATCTTAACAGCTCATTTGCATAATAACAAACATCTGGATTTCTCTGGAATAACACATAAGATTGCAGATATCAAGGTATAATTTTATTCAGCTTCTTATGATGTGCATGCCCATATGGACGGCTCAGGAGGGTTGATCCTACTGACAGATTCCCTTTAAGGATGCATTGTTATACCATAATAAATGATATATGAACAGCCCATATTTCTGATATGAAGACGTCAGCTGCATTTACTATGAACTTTCAATAGAAATTAGAGGTATGATAAATAATTTTTCTCCAGACTCCCAACGAAAACTTTTTTTTTATTTTATTAGAAAATAATGCTCTATTTTCATGGACTTTATGGGAATTTTTTGGATGGTTGGAAACCTAGTACAGGCACCAGCGTTTTGGATGAGATTTTATGACATGCCATCCATGCACTACAGAGAAAACCCAAAGCATAAATTTACCAATGCTATCAATATATGCTGCAGATATCCACTGAAGAATTCACCCCTGCCCTATTCACAGTGGAAACTGCAGCGACGTTTGCCAAATATGCTGCCTCATTTCTGCTGCCGGACAGTCCGCCTGAAGTGCTGCGCTCACTTGCCAAAAAATAACACTCAAGGGCATAAATAAGGCCGAATCATGGAATATTAAAAAATAATATATATTAGAATGAGACAGATCGGGGAAAAGTGCTTTGCAACTTCCACAAACTTTTTTTTTTTTACCCCTTAAACGCACCTGGTGTTTTTAGTTGGAAAAGTTGGCAAACCTAATATAAATGCAGAAGAGAAAATCAGATAAAACAATCTGACTTTCACAGAGTTTTTGCCCATGCATTTTAGGTATTTCTCAGGGGTGTAATTTTTCAAATGATGAATATTTTAGCCATTTTTCGATAGCTTAGTGTAGCATGCAGTTACTAAACTCTGCCTTTAGATGGCGCCACACTACATGGTAATTTCTCAGTACGTCCAGTCGATTTTCATGACTATTTTATGCAGAAGACGGAGCGGTCCTATGACGATCAATGACAGTATGCAGAAGGATATTTGATTTCTAAAGAATAGTTGAGTCGTTGCATAATCTTTGCAAGAGTTAAATGTGATTTTTTTTTTTTATTTCTTATTGTTTTATCACCATTATCCTGTTCGCTCTGCACTAAGTACAGGGTCATGGATTCAATAAACAGATAAGACCTGCACATATTGGGTCTCATTCAGCATTGCATTTGCACATGTTTTTTTGCCAAGTTTTTAAGAAATTTTTTTTGCACTATATTCATTGTTCAATTTTTTTTTTAGTTCGCCACTGCGGGTGGAATTTAGAGTCTCTAGATGTTTTCGGCTGATTCGTCCATTGATACTTCAGTTAGTGCGAATATATTGGCACGTGCAATTCCATCGGTCACGGCAGTGGTCCGAACCTGCTGCATAGGGATTCAGATTGGGGGGGGCAAAAAATCTGAGTGGGCCTCTAACCAGTAACCCTGATTATAACTCAGGTGATGAACCTAGTGGCAGTAGCTCTTAGTGGGCCGCCCCCTCAGTGGAAGGGGCCCGGCGACCACACCCTCTGCCCCCTGGTAGCTACGCTACTGGAATAACCTCTTACCTGATGGCATCTGCAGCTCTTCATTTCACACGCCAGCCTGGCCTATGTGCGTCACCCCACATGCAGGCTTACCAGAATGGAAAGAATCACGTCACGCGGGCTGAAATGAGGAGTTTTGGAACTTCAGATAAGGTTTTTATTAGTACCAACGCGTTTCGGCGCTGGATCGGTGCCTTTCTCAAGGTCAAACCACAGAGGCTGGCAAAAAAAAAAAAACAGAAGATCACTTCCGCTTCTACTTTTGTGGCCAATGGAATCAATTCACAACAACTTTATTTTCGCGTTTTTGAAAAGTTGAAAATTTTGTTGCAAATTTTCACCAATTTCCACCCCCCCCCGAGAAATATCATGCATGGTTAAAACATTGGCACAAATTCCGCATAATTTAGCAGAAAATGCTAACTTTTATAATTGATAAAGTTGCAAAACAGATTAAAGGCAAAAATAAAGAACATTTTTGATATTGTGCAAAATTCACACACAACAGAAAAGAAAGCCGACTTAAAAAAGAAAATCGCAAGTGATCAATCGAGTCCATTGTCTTTTAGAAGTACCAGAATTTACAGTTGTGAGGTTGGAAAGCATAGGGGATACATCGTTCGGGGCCATAGCACTCTCACAAAATGGTGCAAAAATTGTGCCAAAGTATTAGGTGTAGATAATATCACTCCAGGGGAGGGACTGGAGCACATCTGGGACAATTTTCACAACTTTTTGAAAAGTCGCAAATAATGAATCAGGCGAAAAGTTCTGGAAACCCTCAACTCTGTCCACAATGGCGAACATACTGAGAAACACATAAAAAAGGGACTTTAAAAAGGAGCAAATGGAAAAATAAACATGGCTCAGTGCAAAAAAAAGGTGCAAAATGCTGAAAACTTTAACAAAGACACGAGCAAATGCAACAGTGAATTGGGTTCTGAATTAAATATTGTTCTTTAGTGCGTTTTTGAATATTTTGAGGGGGGCGGTTTGTTAAATGGGGTCATGTTAGAGGGTTTTCTGACATATATAAGATTGACCAAACAAGGCAAGTCTTCATCATTCAACATATATAAGATTGACCAAACAAGGCAAGTCTTCATCATTCAACCACCACAATCCTTTTGTACAGGGCTGCCACTAGGAATTTCTGGGCCCCATACTGGCAAAATTTTCAGGGCCCCCTTGAAACTCCACTCAGACTCCACCCAGACCTGCCTCCACCCCTCAAATTGTCCACAGTCCCACCGCCCTCTCTTGGAAAAACTCCACTTCTCCCCAGATCACACATTAACAGTTCCCATCACCAGATCACACATATAGTCGGCAGCTTTTGCTTTGGACAAAAGATTTTTTTAAGCCGCCACCATGACAGGGTAGACACTCTTGGCCGGGTTTACTCTACTGTAACCTATTAAATATTTGTTAAAATATGCAATACAATTTAGGTATATTTTTATCTATTTTTCAATTTTTAAAATGACCAATAATATCACATACAAGGAACAAATACCACTACACCATGTCCAGACCACATATTACCACCACATAGTGACCTATAATACCACATACAAGGAACAAATATCGTCACACCATGACCAGACCACATGTTACTACCATAGTGACCAAATAATATCACATACAAGGAACAAATACCACCGTACCATGACCAGACCACATATTACCACCACAAAGTGACCAAATAATAGCACATACAAGGGACAAATACCACCGCACCATGCCCAGACCACATATTACCACCACATGGTGACTGAATACTACAATACTGATCATTAATAAAAAAACATAATACTATCACCATAAGTGGCATTATGCACAGGAGATCTGTATTTAGTATGCAGTGTCTGTGTACAGGTAATATAGTGATCAATGACATTATACACAGGAGCTCTGTATATGATGTACAGGTAAAAAATATATAAAGTGCTCTCAGTGAGAGAAACAAAATAGGAATCTTGTGTGTATGATACCTTTTAATGTCTAACAAATAATAGTGAATGTTGTTACAAAGCAAGCTTTCGGGACTGCTTCTGTCCCTTCATAATGTACAGGTAACACAGTGATCACTGGTGACATTATACACAGGACTTCTGTATATAGTATACAATGTATAGTGTCAGTGTACAGGTAACACACTAACTCACCAGTGATGTCTCTAGGTGAAGTCCTTCATCCTTGCTTTTCATCTTTCATCCAGCACAGATCGCCATCACGTCTTCCAGCCAGAACTCGTCTCTGCAGGAAATAACACAGTTATCTAGAGCTCCGCTTGCAGAACACATTACTTATTTTTTCCCAACTTCTACATTACACCACATGAAGAAAAACAGGTGACATAGTGTCGCTCTACACAGTAACAGGACCGCCCCCATTTAAAACAGTATCCTCAAAAAATTAAATACATCACTGCAGTAATAATATCCCTTAATTAGCCCCTATGGTAATAATACTGTATCCCCCATCCTGGCCCCCGTGTGTCTCATTTCTGGCTTTAGCCATATGTTCTCCCATCCCACCCTCATGAGTATCCATTCTTCCCCATATGATCTCCATCGTATCCATCCTGCCCTATGATCCTGTGCAATCTGTCTCCAACCCTGCCCCATCTGTCTCCAATCATGCCCCGTATCTCCATTCTGCCCAGTGTCTCCAATCATGCCCCGTGCCTTGCATTCTGCCCCCATGTCCAGCATTCTGCCCCCATGTCCAGCATTCTGCCCCTGTCTCCAGCATTCTGCCCCAGCGTCCAGCATTCTGCCCCAACGTCCAGCTTTGTGCCCCAGTCTCCAGCATTCTGCCCCAGCGTCCAGCATTCTGCCCCAGTCTCCAGCATTCTGCCCCATGTCCAGCATTCTGCCCCAGTCTCCAGCATTCTGCCCCAGTCTCCAGCATTCTGCCCCATGTCCAGCATTTCTGGCCCATATCCAGCATTCTGCCCCAGTCTCCAGCATTCTTCCCCATGTCCAGCATTCTGCCCCATGTCCAGCATTCTGCCCAGTCCAGCATTCTGCCCCAGTCTCCAGCATTCTGCCCCATGTCCAGCATTCTGCCCCATGTCCAGCATTCTGCCCCAGTCCCAGCATTCTGCCCCATCCCCATTTCCAGCATTCTGCCCCATGTCCAGCATTCTTCCCCATGTCCAGCATACTGCCCCAGTCTCCAGCATTCTTCCCCATGTCCAGCATTCTGCCCCAGTCCCAGCATTCTGCCCCAGTCCAGCATTCTGCCCCAGTCTCCAGCATTCTGCCCCCGTCCAGCATTCTGCCCCATGTCCAGCATTCTGCCCCATGTCCAGCATTCTGCTTCAGTCTCCAGCATTCTGCCCCATGTCCAGCATTCTGCCCCAGTCTCCAGCATTCTGCCCCGACCCCCCGGATCTCCGCTGTCAAAAAAAAACAAACAAAAAAAAACAAGTTCTTCTTACCTGGCCACGCTCCAGCAGCGGGCGAGGCTCTGTCCCTCCAAGCTGCTGAAGCGCGCTCTAACCGGCGACTGACAGTGACGTCAGACGCTGGCGATGTACGCGATGCGGCTGATGTCAGCTGCCAGCCTCCGATTGGCTGGCGGCTGTTAACTATTGACGTGCGGGCCGGTGGGCCCGCATGTCAATAGCATTTAGCTGCCGTCCGCAGTGCCGCGCTAAGGGCCCGGTTTACCTGCCAGTAGGGGCCCGGTGAGCAAAGGAGACCGGGCCCGATGCGAGCCCCCTCTGCCCACCGGGCCCCATACGCCAGTCAGGGCAGTAATGCCCTGATGGCAGCCCTGCCTTTGTATACCAGACCAATGCCCAAACCCCATAACCTTCCACTCCAACATCACTGAAGGAGAGCTTAATTGTCTCTTCTCCAAATCGCACTTCACAACCTGTGCACTCGACCCTATCCCATCCCACCTCCTCCCCAACCTCACCACCACACTTATCCCATCCCTAACCCACCTCTTCAACCTATCACTAATGTCCGGTACCTTCCCTTCTGCTTTCAAACATGCCACGTCTATCCTTAAAAAGCCAACCCTCGACCCAATGTCCAGCTATCGCCCAATATCACTGCTCCCATTCGCTTCCGAACTCCTGGAGCAGCATGTCCACGCTGAAATTTCCTCCCACCTATCATCTAACTTGCTCTTTGACAATGTACAATCTGGTTTCCGCCCCCATCACTCCACTGAGACAGCCCTGACCAAAATTACTAACGACCTACTTACAGCCAAATCAAATGGACAATACGCTATACTCCTGCTTCTAGACCTGTCCTCTGCTTTCGACACAGTTGACCACTGCCTCCTACAACAGATCCTCTCCTTCTTTGGCATCAAAGACCTCGCCCTATCCTGGATATCCTCATACCTTTCCAACCGCACATTCAGCGTCTCCCACGCCCACACTACCTCCTCATCCCACCCTCTCTCTGTTGGAGTCCTCCAAGGCTCTGTTTTAGCACCCCTACTCTTCTCAATCTATACACTTGGTCTGGGGCAACTCATAAAGTCCCACGCTTTCCAGTACCACCTTTATGCTGATGACACTGAGATCTACCTCTCTGGCCCAGACGTTACCTCTCTGCTGTCCAGAATCCTAGAGTGTCTATCAGCCATATCCTCCTTCTTCTCCTCTCACTTCCTCAAACTCAATGTGGACAAATCTGAACTCATCATCTTTCCTCCATCTCAGCGATCTTCCTTACCCGACCTATCTATAACAATTAATGACATCACGCTTTCCCCAGTAGCGGAAGTCCACTGCCTCGGAGTAACCCTTGACTGCCCTGTCCTTCAAACCGCACATCCAAGCTCTTTCTACCTCCTGTTGCCTCCAGCTCAAAAATATTTCCAGAATCCATCCTTTCCTCAGCTCTCAATCTACTATAATGCTTGTGCATGCCCTCATCATCTCCCGCCTCGACTACTGCAGCATCCTTTTCTGTGGTCTCCCTGCTAACACCCTCACACCTCTCCAGTCTATCCTTAACTCTGCTGCCTGACTAATTCATCTTTCTCCTTGCTACTCCTCCGCTTCTCCCCTCTGCAAATCTCTTCACTGGCTCCCATTCCCTCAGCGTATCCAGTTCAAATTACTAATACTGACCTACAAGGCCATCTATTACCTGTCTCCCCCATATGTCTCTGAACTAATCTCTCGATACCTTCCCTCATGTAATCTCCGGTCCTCCCAAGACCTCCTTCTCTCCTCCATAATTATTTGCTCCTCACCCAACTGCCTCCAAGACTTCTCCCGAATTGCCCCTATCCTCTGGAATTCTTTGCCCCAACACGTCCGACTATCAACCACATTCGGATCCTTTAGATGGATCTGAAAACCCACCTCTTCAAGAAAGCCTACATCCTGCAATGACCCCGCTACCTCCTCACCACTACCGGAGATATCACCTAAACCAACACCGGAACTACTGCAACCCACCAACCTACTGTCTCCTTCCAAACCATCCTGTAGCATGTAAAGGGCCTGTCACACTAAGCGATATCGCTAGCAATATCGCTATAACGTCACAGGTTTTTGTGACGTTATAGCGATATTGTTAGCGATATCGCTATGTCTGATACTTACCTCCGACCGCTCCCCCGCTGGTTATCGCTGATCGCGCGAGAACGTCCTGGACTGTTTCTCGTCGTCAGCTTCCTGCGGCGCTTCCTGTGGAGAGACGAGTGACGAGCGTGGACACGGGCGGGAGGATGTTAGGATCGCCTAGTGTGACAGGTAAGTAGCGACCCCCGACCCTGCGATGTCGCTGGTGAGATCTGCCTGTGTGGCAGCTCACTAGCGACCACTTAGCGATGTACCAGCGATCCTGACCGCGTCATATCGCTGGTCGGGATCGCTGGTACATCGCTAAGTGTGACAGTACCTTTAGCCCGAAAGGGCAGGGTCCTCTCCCCTCTGTATCAGTATGTCATTGTTAGTTTGTTTACTGTAAGTGATATCTGTAATTTGCATGTAACCCCTTCTCATGTACAGCACCATGGAATCAATGGTGCTATATAAGTAAATAATAATAATAATAATAATAATAATGATAATATAGGCCTTTCAAAGTTAATTTAAATGTAAAGTGGTCACTAAAAAAAAATTTTTTTTGTACATTTTGCAGAAAAAAAATGAAAACTTGCTGCTAAACTTTTAAGCCTTATAAAATCTTAACCATAAAACATGTTTCAAAAAATGATGCTGGTGTAAAGTAGACATGTGGTAAAGGTAATTTATTAACTATTTAATGACTACAATCATAGCCAAAAGTGTTGACGCTCTTGAAATTGTTCCAGAAAGTGAAGTATTTTTCCCTGAAAATTATTGCAATTACCGTACACATGTTTATTTCCTTTGTGTGTGTTGGAGCAACACAAAACAAAACAGAGAAAAAAGGCAAATTGGACTTAATTTCACACAAAACTCCCAAATGGACCAGATAAAATTGTTGGCACCTTTTCAAAATTGTGAGTAAACAACTTTGTTTCCAGTATGTGATGCTCATTCAGACTCACCTGTGGCAAGTAACAGGAGTGGGCAATATGAAAATCACACCTGAAACCGAATATAAAGGGGAAAAGTTGACTCAATCTTTGCATTGTATGTGTGTGTGCCACACTAAGCATGGAGAACAGAAAGAGGAGAAAAGAACTGTCTGAGAATTTGAAAAATATCAACAATTTCAAGGCTACAAATCCATCTCCAGAGATCTTGATGTTCCTTTGTTCATGGTGCGCAACATTATCAAGAAGTTTACAACCCATGGCACTGTATCTAATCTCCCTGGACGTGGACGGCAGAGAAAAATTTGAGGACATAAAAATTCAAAGTTTGAAAAGTGGAACTTTGTAAATCTTTTTTTGGCAAATGTCTGATTTTTAAAAAATAATTTATGTAAATCATATTGGCCTAAATTTAATACTAACATACATACAATGTATCACAAAAAAAACCCAGAAAGTGACACATGTCTGGAGGGTGAAAACTGTCTTTAGTGGGAAGGGGTTAAATGATAAAAGATCTGATTCCCTGCAGCTTCCACCAGGGGGAGCTCACTGCATACATAACTCCCATAGAGCTTCCATTAAGCTGTCTTAATATGTATACAATGAGCTCCCCCTACTGGCAGATTTCAGGTAAGCAATACTTCATATGAGTAGTGACCTGGTCTACCTCTATGGTCAGTATGGATGGATGAAACTATCAAATTAGTATTTTTTTTTAAACTAGTCAGACATTTGTCCATTGTTGAGCTAAGAATGTCCCCATAATTATGGTTCACATCGGCTCAATTCTCAATTAAGTATAAAACCAATATGCTCTGGGTGTATCCCCACTATCCTGCCTTTTACGAATGGGTTTGGCACAAGTTTCATACCAGTCCTGTCCTGGGACTGGAAAGTTATGGTATTGGTGGGCCAATAAAAGCGGGTTGGTATGTGACAGATACTTCATTAAAGCTGTCTTCCATAACTCTTAGTCCTTGACATGCGGATCACAGCTGGATTTCCTTTCAGACATGTCTGTGGATACTTTAAAAGAGTCCAAAACTTCAAGAAAACCCACAGACAGAATTCCACCAGTTCCAATGGGCTAATCACAGATTTTGAGCATTTGCCAGGAAAAACGTTCCTGTATTATTCTTCAATTTACTGTCTGTCCATATGAGAACTTTCTTTTTTGTAGATATAAATCACCTACATCAGTACATAGGATTCAATGACCCGTGCCCTCTCCTCCTGCAGCAGCTCAGCACATGGAGCTTCACACATGTTTTATGTTTCTATATACTGTGCAGCTGCCTCACGAACCATACCGGAGAGGCTCCGGCCTACTCCGAAGGGGCCAATAAAGATTTCCATGCTATCTTGTTCCAGGTCAGACTTGGTGACTTCTCAGTCTCTGAAGTCTTCTTGATTCTTCATCATGTCCGCCAGTCTCTGGACAGCTTTGTGCATTTCTGTACTTTACCTCTGGTTCTGATTTAACTAATAAATGGTGAATTTTTGTCATTTTTGTAAAACAATATACAGTAGTACTGAACTGTATTATCGCTTGTCCCTAAAACTCTATGGCCTTACCTACATAATTTAGGTTTTCTTTTCACTTCCTACTTCCGTCTTCCCTCCCTTCTTTCCTTTCTCCATCTCTTTGTCCTTCACTCCCTTCATTCCTTCCTTCCTCCTTTCTCACTGTCTTTCTTTCCTACTTTCCTTCTTTCCTTCCTTTCTGCCTTCCTCCTTTGTCCTTTGCCATCAATTCATCCATTGCATCCTTACTTCCCTTTCTTCCCTCCCTTTTTATTTCCTTTCTTCCTTCATTTTCTCCTTCCATCCTTCCTTCTTTCCTCCCTCATTTTTTCCTTCCTTACAAACTTCCTTTCTTCCTTCCATCCTTTCTTCCTCCCTTATTTCTTCCTTTTCTGCATCTCTCTTCCCTCCCGCCTTGTTTCTTTCTTCTTCCGTTCTGCCATTCTTTCCCTCCTACTTTGTTCTTGTCCATCCTGTCTCCATCTCTCACTCCATCCCTCCCTTGCCTCCCTCTGCCTTCCATCCTTCCCTCCTGCCTTTTTTCCTTCCTTCTTCGATCCTGCCATTCCTTCCCTCCTACTTTGTTCTTGTCCACCTTGTCTCCTTTTCTCTCTCCTTTTCTTCCATCTTTCCCACCTTCCTTCTCTCCTTCCATTTTCTTTTGTTCCTTCCTTCCCTCTCTCATGCCTCCCTTCCTTCCCTCTCTTCTGCTTTCCTTCCTTCCTTCCCTCTCTCCTGCCTTCCTTCCCATTCGCCTTCTTTCCTTCCTTCCTTCCTTCCTTCCTTCCTTCCTTCCTTCCTTCCTTCCCTCTCTCCTGCCTCCCTTCCCTCCTCTCTCATGCCTCCCTTTCCTCTCTCTTGCCTTCCTTCCCTGTCTCCTGCCTCCCTTCTTTCTGTCCTGCATTCCTTCCATCTCTCCTGCCTCCCTTCCTTCCTTCTCTCCTGCCTTCCTTCCCTCTCTCCTGCATTCCTTCCATCTCTCCTGCCTCCCTTCCTTCCTTCTCTACTGCCTTCCTTCCTTTCCTCTCTACTACCTTCCTTCCCTCTCTCCTGCCTTCCTTCTTTCTCTCCTGCCTTCCTTACTTCCCTATTCCTTTGTTCTTATCCATCCTTCTTTCCTGGATTACCCAATCCTTTCCTCCCCTGTCATCTTCCCCTCCTTCTCCCCTTCATCCCTCCTTCCACATTCCTTTCCTTCCCTCTCCTTTCTTTTTTCCTTAAAGTGACCATACTGTATACATTAATATATTTCCTTGATTTGGGCTGATCTGGCCTATGTAATGTGGAAATATTGAGGAAATATTGGGGTAATGAAGAATCAAACATGTTGGATTTCAAAATGTCCAATTCGTTGTTCTTAGAGGGGACTTTATCTTGCCCCTCTCTGCCCACTGGAAATCAATGCACGAACGGCTCAGTGGCGTCGGGAGGAATGTAAGGTGTGTGACCACCTTTAATCCATTCCCATTTATCTTTCCTTCCTCTTTCTTCTTTCGACTAGGACCAAAAATATATTTAGAACTTGCCTGAGACTTGCTGCATTGGGACAATTTTGGAACTGCGATTCGGCAGTAAAAAAAAAAATAGGAATACAACAATTTGCTTGCAAATTGCAAGTCACAAACTTTGGATGTTAATGCCGCATGACATATTGATCTTTTATTCAGTTAATAATTACATGTATATAAGGAATAAATTCTTGGACTTTAAGTGCGCTGCCAGACAAATTCCATAACAACACAAGTTTAAAAAAGTTAACCCTTTAATCCCTACGCGTTTCGAAGCATAACACTTCTTCTTCAGGGGTTGACACATGAATACAGAGAGCTGTCATTGCATTTATACATACACGGTTCAAATATGGCGCCATCAAAGACATGAGGTGCGCCGCAAAGGTCAAAGATCAAAGTAGTTCAAGCGTCTTGAAGAGTTCATAGAGGTTAAACGTTCCATAATTAAAAAAACAATTATATCTTTATTATATTTTGCAGATAAAAGAAAGAAGAGAAAGAAAAAATAAAAAAATGGGGAAAAAAAAAAAAATAATAAAAAGAGGGGAGAAGGAAAATGAACCCACGACGTGAGGACAAGAAAAAGGATCAAAGTCCGACAGACATACCACTACACCAAAGAGAGTGCTCGGACTTAAAAAACAGATTATAATCCAACAATCGGAATGAATCTCCGCAATAAATGTGTATATGTATAAAAGTAATAATAAAGTGATGCATATGTGTATATGATTAAAAATACGTTAAAAAGGATTTTAGTATATGAATAATAAATGAATGAAAAAAAAAAATGAATGAAAAATTAAAAAATTATAAAATGTGTCACCATTATTTTATTTTAAATTCCATGAGAGATCAGTGGCGCGGGTCAATGGGCGAAAACGCACCCACAGAAAAAAGTACCTGCAGAAGAGACCAAGATCGCTCACAGCCCAGGATAAAAAAGAGACAAGAAAAAACACAAACTTGGCACCAATACTTTAAATGATTGGAGATATTCGTTATATAAAAATTGAAAAAATGCGTTTTTCTGCTCTTAATTGTTGCATGCATACAGCTGTACTTCTTTTCAGTTTCTTTTTTCCATATTAACTAGTCCATGGTTAAAGTGGACCTCGCTATAATTTTTCCTCTCTTTTTTTCAATTTTTAATGCGTTTTTAATATATTTATATAACGAATATCTCCAATCATTTAAAGTATTGGTGCCAAGTTTGTGTTTTTTCTTGTCTCTTTTTTATCCTGGGCTGTGAGCGATCTTGGTTTCTTCTGCAGGTACTTTTTTCTGTGGGTGCGTTTTCGCCCATTGATCCGCGCCACTGATCTCTCATGGAATTTAAAATAAAATAATGGTGACACATTTTATAATTTTTTAATTTTTCATTCATTTTTTTTTTTTCATTCATTTATTATTCATATACTAAAATCCTTTTTAACGTATTTTTAATCATATACACATATGCATCACTTTATTATTACTTTTATACATATACATATTTATTGCGGAGATTCATTCCGATTGTTGGATTATAATCTGTTTTTTAAGTCCGAGCACTCTCTTTGGTGTAGTGGTATGTCTGTCGGACTTTGATCCTTTTTCTTGTCCTCACGTCGTGGGTTCATTTTCCTTCTCCCCTCTTTTTATAATTTTTTTTTTTTCCCCATTTTTTTATTTTTTCTTTCTCTTCTTTCTTTTATCTGCAAAATATAATAAAGATATAATTGTTTTTTTAATTATGGAACGTTTAACCTCTATGAACTCTTCAAGACGCTTGAACTACTTTGATCTTTGACCTTTGCGGCGCACCTCATGTCTTTGATGGCGCCAAATTTGAACCGTGTATGTAGAAATGCAATGACAGCTCTCTGTATTCATGTGTCAACCCCTGAAGAAGAAGTGTTATGCTTCGAAACGCGTAGGGATTAAAGGGTTAACTTTTTTAAACTTGTGTTATTATGGAATTTGTCTGGCAGCGCACTTAAAGTCCAAGAATTTATTCCTTATTAACTGTGGTGCGGTTCCGCTGTGGACCGTTGGACGTGCAGCAGGCTGACATACTATACAGGCTTTACTTTCTCTTTGAGAAGGTGAGTATAATGCCTTTACTATTTATACATTTTACCCAGATAAGACCCTATTGCGCTCTTGTTTCAACCTTTTAATAATTACATGTAGGCATTCTCCTGAATGTGAGCGAAGCGTAATGCAAAAATGCATCCTCCACATATAATCGGAAATTAATATTCTAAGTTGCACTATTGTGTTTGGCCAACAGATGGCAGTCTATGTCCTACCTCTGCATTATCAAACAACAGTATTTATAAAACAATTATTTTGTTAATTAACTTGTCATTGATAAAGCTCACAGCTTCTAAAGTCATCCCAACAAATCCCTCATTTACATCAGGAATGGATTACTAGTTCCAATATTTATCTTGAATCCAATGAACAATGTGTAATATAATCAGAGAAAACAGAAGTTTCTCCAAATATTACTATATACTAGCTTGGCCCGTGCAAACTTTTCACTCATCGGTCGTCAGAGGCGCAGGCAGTTTCAGAAAAAGCAAGATGGTCAAATATAAATGTATTTCATGAGCTGATGAACACAGACAGGTATTTGTAAATGTAGATTGGTAATACAATAAATTGGTTTGATAAGTAGAGACCAAAAAATGTTTTCTGGTTGAGGTGCCACCTGCAGGTCATTGTGTCTTTCTGCAGGTTTATGAAAATGAATGTTTAAACTGTATTTAATGATAAAATCGTGAATGTGTGGTTTGTTTGGCTGTTTTCTTGCTGAAGGGAGCAAGTTTACCTTTCAAATGGTGTATCGTGTGTGTGGGGCGAAGTAATCAGTGAAAAAGCAGTACATGTTTACATATGTGTTGGTAGTGTGCTTTGGGGTACTGTGGTGCCACCTGCAGGTCATTTTTCCTTACTGCAGGTTTATGAAAATTAATGTTTAAACTGTATTCTGTGATCAAATTGTGGATGTGTGGTTGGTTTGGCTATTTTCTTGCTGAAGGGGGCAAGTTTACCTTTCAAATGGTGTATCATTTGTGTGGGTGGGTGCAGTATGAACGGGGATACAAAGAAATCACCGAAAAACAGTGTTTAGAAATAATAGAATAGATTAGATAAACTTGGTAAGGACCGGTCAGGCGCTCAGGCAGTGTAACACAAGTTCACAAACTCAGCAGAAAGTTTTCTAGCTTCATAGCTACAGGGGCAAACTAGAGAGAAAACTATATGAGGCAAATAGGGCGTCACTAATAATCACAGGGACAAGTGATAAAACCAGAGGCTCCACAGAAAAAGAGGCTTATAATAAAGGAGAGAGAAAGGAAAGGAGGCAGAAAGCAAGCGTTTATCACTCTTCTTTATTTGTCTATCCATCTATTATCTATCTATCTATTATCTATCTATCTATTATCTATCTATCATCTATCTATTCTCTATCATATCTATCTATCTATCTATTACCTATCTATTAATTATCTATCTATCTATTTATCTATCTATTATCTATCTATCTCTCTATTATCTATCTATCTATCTATCTATCTATCTATCTATCTATCTATCTATCTATCAATTTTCTGTTCAAAAGCAACATAACTGTCCATTTCTGTCATCACATCCACAACTTCACATCTCTAAAATAATGTCTGTAAAAAATTTTTTTGCCCTTTTCTCTCTAAAAATGGGCAAGTTGTCATAATTTGCCTGGAAGCAATAAGTAACATCCCTGATAGTTTAGATAAATAAATGGATAACTTTCCTCAAGGACTAGAGCATTAAATGAGAAACACCCCTGGTGGGCTAGGGCAATGAATAGACAACAATCATAGGGGGCTAGCTCAGTGAAGGGGTTAGCGGTGTCATCCTTTGTATACTAGGCCAGTGAATAGACAAAATCTTTATTAGGTCGGGGTAACAAAAATGTAAGTGGTGACATCCCTGATGGGCCAGAGCAGTGACAAGGTTAGTGATAGCATCCCTGATAGTTCAGGATAGAGAATGAATAACATCCCTGGTGGGCTAGGGCAGTGAAAGGGTTAGTGGTAACATCCTTGATAGTCTAGGTACCTACAATACAGATTTTTGGTGGTTTAAGACAGTGATTGAATAACATCCTTAGTGGACTAGGGCAAGGAAATGACAGCATCCCTGGTGGACTAGAGCAGTGACAGGGACAATGGTAACATCCCTAGTAGTCTAGTGCAGTGAATAGACAACAACCCTGGTGGACTAGGGTAGTGAAGGGGATAGTGATAAACTTTCATTGCAGTCTAGGGCAGTTAAAGGACAACATCCCTAATTGGCAATGGTAATGAAGGAGTTAGTTATACAGGTGGTGTTGAATAAATTACATTCCTGATGGGCTAGAGTATTGAAAGGGATAGTGATAGCATCCCTGATAGTTCATGGCAGAGAATGAATAACATCCCTGGTGGGCTAGGGCAGTGAAAGGATCAGTGGTAACATCCTTGATAGTTTAGGCCACTACAATACACATTTTTGGGGGTTTAAGGCAGTGATTGAATAACATGCTTAGTGGACTAGGTTAAGAAAATTACAACATCCCTGGTGGGCTAGAGCAGTGAAGGAGTTAGTGGCAACATCCTTTACAGCGCAGGTCAGTGAATGAACATTATCTCTGATGGGCTACGGCAGTGAAGGGGTTACTAGTAGCATCAAGTGTGGTACAGAATAGTATCGGAATTAATAATAATATTTCGGGTGGTCTCCGATAATTTATGAGACCCATAGATAGTATGAGCTGGAGGAGAGGATGTGAGACGCAGGATACTCACCCCCTTCCCCCATGTGCTATACAGTTTGCATAGATTATATTTGCTCTGCACAATACTGATTAATATTTTGAGATCAGAATATTTAGTAGATTTATAAAGAATTATAGAAAAAAATGATTTAAAAATTCAATTATTTTATTCTGGTGCCCTGTAACCTGAAGAAAAGAAGGAAAAGCCAGGTATAAAAGATCCCAATAACCTGCCGATTCATTCCGAGATTCCGCTTATCACCAGTTAATCCACGCTCTGAGGATCTGATTTCAAGTTCTCGGAAACAAGATAACAAAGTTGTATTTCTTCTGGTTGGGCTCTGTCAGATGTAAGTAATATCTTAGGCTTTTTGATTTATATCTACAGTAAATGGAATTTGGGATCAGACAGATGGTGACTAGTTATGCAGATTGAATGGAACAAATCTCTCTGATGCTTCTCTGTGGATGCTGCCTCCAAACATTCCCCCAACGAAAAGACGCCAGGAACGAAAAAAATAGTTTTATGTTTTGTTCCTCACATCCTAAGCTTTCAACATGTTGACTAATGAAACTAATGATCTGCAGTAAAATGATGTCCTTGACTGTTTTTTTTTCTGATTGATCCTCTTGTATGACTAATTATTGTGCCAATTCCATAGCACAAATTTAAAGGGGTTTTCCAGGCACACCCACCTCTAGAAAAAAAGCACAAACAGTCCCTGTAATGTGTCCCCACAACCATAAGTTAACTTTAATTTTGCTTTTTATTTCCCCTTCAGTCCACTTCATCCATTCCTGTGGTTTGTTATTGTTTACATCCTAAGCATCCGGCCACCTCTCCTCCTGTGTCTCTACAATACATTACCCAGCAGGCATCACTGTATCTGTCTCACAGCGCACAGTTCCACCCCAAATGACTGCCAACTCCACCTACAAAGCACCATCCTGAGACTGAGACAGTCTCAAGATGGATAAATGGCTGCACACAGTTTCTCCCTCCTAACTTCTTTACCACTTTACCTAGTATGTGATATTCTTAGATGTGATATTCTTAGATTCTCATGTGAGCAATAATGTCACAGAAGTCACAGACAATGATGTTTGAGGTGCTGATAATGGCTCCGTACAGGCTATAGTGTACTGTGAAAGAGCAATGAGCCATATAATGTAGTCCTTTATACTACTATAATTTAGCAACCTGGAACTGGTCAGCTTCATCCCCTCTGGCTAAATTCAGAAGTTGGTAGGATTATTTGCTCTGTTTGGAGGCTGTAATGTGTTCTCCCTTTTCTCTCCCTCCTTGTGCACATCCCCAGTCACTGTAAACTTAGGCCGCTTTCACACTTCAGGCTTTCGGTATCCGGCATGGGGCGGCGAAAAACCGGACTACCGGATCCGGCCGCATACGCAGACACCGGATCCTTCTTTCTGCAGGATATATTCCTGGCAGAGAAGGTTTCCGGGCATGCGCAGTGCGAAAAACCGGTCCGGCGTTTGGAAAAAACGTTGCATGCAACGTTTTTTCCAGACGCCGGACCGGCTATTTTCTCCGGATCCGGAAAAAAACGGACGCGCCGCAATGATACAGCACGGGGAAAAAGCCGGATCTGGTCGTAACAGGCACCGGATCCGGCAGTCCGGTTTTTCGCCGCACCATGCCGGATACCGAAAGCCTGAAGTGTGAAAGCGGCCTTAGGCTCTCAAGTCACACCTCTCATGGCATCACTGTCCAGACCTCACGGCAGAGCTGCTGGCTGAGCCAATCAAAGCACGGACAGGAAGTCCCTCTTCTCTGTGCTTAAATCAGACTGTAACAAGGAGTAAGGAACTGGAGGTCCCGTTAACATTAACAGCTCGGAAATAGGGCGAAATTTCAACAGCAAATAAATCATGAAGTTTCTTCATTTCTCACATTCTTTATTATGTTTTAATAAATGGTGTGCTTGGAAAATCGATTTAAACTATACCCCAACCAATATCCATAGTCTCTCCTCCTGGTGGCCAGGATCCCTGTCCTCTTGACCAGTGATGGTTCAGCACACAAACCCCAGCGATTTAACCATTCAATCATCTATCCTACTGATACGTCATCAATATTCCATTTACGGGAAACCACTTTAACAGGTGTTAGTTGCAAAGGGGTCATCAAACACCAGGACCATCTCTCCATTGTAGGAAACCTGGCGGCGTAACGCAAGGGCCTAACTTCTGCTTTGAGATCCCTTCTCTCTTATCTAAGCCGCTGACAGCATTGTCTCACTATTCAATCTCACGCGTCTGACTTTTTTCTTCATTGGCTTATTGACAAAGTATGCTCACCCAGAGTTGTCTGACCCTGATTTTGGCATGAAGGCTACGCCAAAAAAATATCCAAAAACCACCACAGATCCACTTGCAATAAGCATCCCATTCAATTCAATGGTAAAATGTACCATTAGTGCAAATGTCTTGTTTTTTTTAACGCGGTATAAAAACCATCCTGTCAATTCTTTGGTGCATTTTCTGCGTGAAAAACTGAAGTTTTGTAAAGGTTTTTATTGCTGCTTTTGGTGAGAATTTTACTGCAAAAAAAGCGCCAAAAAGCACACGATATATATATTCACATGGAGCTGATTGACATGGATTTTAAATATCTGCTTCAAAATCAACATCCAAGACTAATCAATGAGTATTTGAAGTGAAGCGTCAATAACGATTAAAAAAAGTGTCAAAAACACCAAAGCAGCATAAAAAATGAGTGTTTTTACAAAACGCCGCAAACCGCTCCTACAATGTTTTAGAAGCAGTTTTTAGATGTGGATTTTACATCTAGAGTTCTAGACAAGCCAATGTCAAAAATTGTGTGAACATAGCCATGCAGTATACTTCCGTAGCATCCTGACTTTAGCATCCCGATCCTAAAACTCGTGCTCAATCATTTCCCTCTCCATAGATTTCTATAGGCAGCAAGTATAACATGATTAGAGATGAGCGAATCTGAACTGTCTGGTGGAATTCGCTGAACATGGTCTTCTCCCGGAAGTCCATTGCAATGTTCAGAATTCCGAGGGACATACAGGAGGAGAGAGGGAGAAGTTTTCCATCTCAAAAGTTCGGAGTCCTCCTTGTTTTCAATTTTGTTTGGGTTCTGATTCAAGTTCGGGTACAGTTCTGGTATCCGAACCGAACTTTGGAAAAAAGGTTTGGGTAGAGTACCAGAACCCGATCTTCCACAGGTCCGCTCATCCCTACACATGATTATGGATTGTGCACATTTTATAAGAATTCAAATAGTTCACTGAAGTGAGAATACATTAAAGGAGTTGTCTCCGTTGCAGAAAACATTTCCCTATATGCGCAGTTTCTTGCAAAAACAAACAAATTGCGCCTGTACTTACCCTCCCTGCCTCCAGAGCTTAATCTCTCCCGCTGTCCTGGTCTCTATTGTTTGACATCATGTCAATATTGCTGCTGTTAAGCTCTGAGCTCAACGGCTCTGGCGAGGTGGACGGCAGGAGCCTCTGAGTTCACGGATTGGCTGCAGCGCTATCGACGTCACAGCTGCAAAAGTAAATCACACTGGGGCAGCGGCGGAGAAACAGCATTGGATTCAAGTCATAAAGGTGGAGTGTTGGGTCAGTCAAAGCAGAGAGCCACCCGTAAGATTTGCTCTGAATTTGGAGGTTCTGATGAGACTATTTTTTATATTATGAGCCATTGATTTAAATGGCTGGCCTGCAAAACTTCTTTATTAATGTATCATGACCGACAGTTAAAGTGCCCATGGATCTCCACATTAGTATTCTGCAACTTTTCATCTCTACTTTTAAGTGTTGACGGTAATGGGGTCCTGGCTGGGTGCTACAGTTTCCCAAAACTGCTCAAATACTCCCTTTAGTGGGGGGAAATATTAATAGCCTATCCCTATCACACTCTATACAAAGTCAGCCCAACCCAGTGTAACCATTGTGACCCGAAGAAAGTGGCATTTGTACCAGTATAGTATCAGGTCATTTAATCTTTTCCATTTGGCTTTTTCCCCACTTTTTACTATAGAGGGACTTTAAGGTACAAGAGAGAAAGCAACATAAAAGCGGAGACTGCAGCAAATAAACTTTAACAGTTCACATATAATTTTCAGGGGATAAAACCTTTATAAAGTCCCAGTAATACTGGCAAAAGACGGTTGCTCCGAGGTTGTGTTGCGGAACTGGTGTCCTGGGTTCAAAACCCACCAAGGACAACATCTGCAAGGAGTTTAGATGTTTTCCTAGTGTTTGCATAGATTTCCTCGGGGGTTCTAGAGTTTCCTCCTACACTCCAAAGACATGCTGATAGGGAATGTCGATTGTGAGTCCCAATGGGGACAGTGACGATGATGTCTGTAAAATGCTGAGGAATATGGTGGCGCTATATAAGCAAGCAGAATAAATCATGTATATAATAAAACAGCAATCTTTTGTACTAAGATAGTGCCCCAGTTTCTCAATCTGACAATTTGATATATATCATATGTCTTGTACACTCCCCCTCAGTTGGTTGCCCTGTATATAAATACCCGGTCCCCTTTGCATGTCTGTGTGGTAGTAGCAGGTACGCAGGATGCAGTGACGAGACGCGAGACAGATAAAACTTTAAACAGTAACTTTTATAGATAAATGCCGTTAGGGCTATTTTAAGCAACCAACAGAATAACAGTAGTTGTTCTCACAGGGAGCAAATACACATAAACAAGTATTGGGAGAACACGACTAATCCGGCAAAGACCGGTCACTATAGGGCCACGGAATGGCTCACTAAGGGTTCTTAGTTACTATGTGTCACTTATCTGTCCTGACGTCCCTCGGCGTCCTGTTCAATGGTGTGTCGGCGTCGCAGCCACTGGGCCCAGCCGCTGAGGATCTGGCGCAGTCTTTGGGCGTTCTGACGCCCAGGAGAAGCAGGGCACAACAGGCCCGCGGAGAGTTCTTTGGCGGGATGTCCCCCAGCGGAGGCAGCGGGATACCGCCTTGGAGTGAGAGAGTGGAAGTCGCAACTCCCTGACAGGGGCTGGCAGCAGCGGTGATAAGTGGCGGTTGATAGGCCACAGGCGCAGCCTGCAGCCACACTGGTGGATCCGCGGCGGGCGCAGGCCCAGCCCCTACCACGGACTGGAGCGGGGCGGTGGCAGCTGTGGGTGGCAAAGGAGAAGTCACCGTCGTGGTCGGGAGTGAAGCGGCAGTGGCTGCGGGCAACAGCGAGGCTGCCACCGCGAGCTGGAGTGTGGCGGCGTCGGCCGCGGATGGCTGCGAGTAGGCCGCAGCCGAGAACTGGAGTGAGGCAGCAGTCTTCTTTTGTCGGTAAGCTTGGCGCCGTCTCCCTGCGGTCCACCAAGAGTCTCCCTCCTGTCGCTGTCCTCCTCTCTGGAAGCTGCTCGTGGCTCTCGCTCTCTTGCCCTCACCAAGTCTCCACCTCCTTCTCTCTCGTTCTGCTGACTCACTCAGTCTGGCCCTCTCCGCCCCTCTTATCTGGACTCCTCCCCCAACTGCCCTGTCAGTCTCAGCGGTCCATCCCCTAGCTCTGCTCCCTGGAAACAGATACCCCAGGAACCTAGAAGACGGTCCCCTCCGTTCCGGCACGGGTACTCGGCGGAAGCCTCACCTCCTACATCTGTTCCAATGTTGGTGTAGCATTGCACTGTAAGTGGAAGTCTTGCAGCCCTAAATAGGGATTTCACAGATAGACTTTGCTTGAGCCAGCTTTCACCCTTCAACCAGTGTACAAGGATCTGGACTTACATAGGGCCCCCTGGATTACGTTCACGGAGTAGCTGTTGGCTAGTAGAGCAAGCTGGAAAAATAGTTGCTTTGCCAAATCAAATTCAGGAGGTCAAGGTTGAGTATCAGGTTGGGTAGTCAAAATAGTAGCCAAGGTCAGTAACTAAACAGGGAGGCTAAACTAAGAAGCAGACCAGGGAAATAGGAACTTATAACTGGCACCAAAAGCAAGCTGATGGGAGTTTAAATAGGGTGTGGGCTCACCGAAAGCTTGAGTTGGATACAGCAGGAACTCGGAGCCCTGTAGTAAAATATTGACTCTTTGTCTGGGCAGGACCACAAGTCCCAGCCACACTAGTGTAAAATAGGTCTGAGCCTGCATCCACCAGCAGCATCTGCAATGGAAATGTGGCACCGCAGAGGTTGTAGAGAAGGGTTCAGATACAGTTGTGTACGGGTGTGACAGGGGCTTTCATATGCCTCTTCCTCTCTAAACAGTGTTTGTACCAAGTGTAGGGTTTTATTGTATTTTTGTGACTGTATTAATATATGAATCTGTATAGAGTTTCATAGGCACCAATGTACGCTGTTAATGTAATGTAAAGTGATTAACGTATAATGTTATTCATGTAAAGTGTATAGGGAAAGTCTAGAGTTAAGTTTAGAGTATATAAAGCATAGCATAGGGATTAAGTTAGAAAGGGGGAAGATTTAGTTGGGGGCACATTAGATATAGGAAGTTCAGTGCATACTGTTAGAACGTAGTGACTGAAATTAAATAGGTGAAAGGGGAAGTTTGCCCAGCAATCAACTGCTGGGGCAGACAGGAAAGAAAGGAGACACTTGGTGATTGTGTCATGCCTACCTCCCGTTCCACGGCTCCCGCTCTCCCCGCGGCTTCTGCTCTGGCCGCCTCTGCCGCTGCTCCCGCTGTCCCTGCTTCTGCGGCCGCTGCTCTGGCCGCCTCTGCCGCAGCTTCCCCTGTCACAGCGCCGGTGGCTCCTGCAGCCTCCCGTGTCTCCGCGCCGCCCAGGGCTTCCCAGTGCTCCTGGCTCTCTCGGCCTGCCCCCACTGCAGGCGCCTGTCAATCAGCCTCCTCCCTTCCTGTCCTGCGGCCGGTCTCTGCCCCCTGTCAGGTACGCAGGCGCACATCTAGGCACGGCTCTCCCAGACTGAGCCGCCCTATCCCTTGGCCTCCATGATGCTGGTGCACCCTGACCCGGAAGTCCTGCATCGTGTCCTATATCAGGCAGTCTCACCCCATGCTCTGAGCCTGATTATCAATTGTGGTTCACGCTTGATCTCGGGTCCACATTCTCCTGCGTTTCCTCTGTTCCTGCGCTTTGTACCCCTCCTGGCCTCCATTGGTCCTCCACCTCCACCTGTGACCTCTCTGTGTTCCCTTCTAGGTCCAGACCGTTCCAGCTTGTGTCCGCCTGTTCCAGCATCTTCCCCAGAGCCCATTCCTGCCACCTCCCTTGCCGTCAACCTCCGTCCCTGTGGCTACAGCAGTCTCCCCTGTAGTCGTCGCCTTCTCCCCTCTGCCCGTCAGCACGTTCCCCGCCTGTGTTTCCCCCCGGCTGTTCCCAGGTATCAGCTTCCACGGCGATAGTCTCCCCTGGGCCTGCCCCTAACGCTCCCTGTATAGGGGTCGGTACACCTGGCCAGCTCGCCTGAGGGAGGTTCGTCGTCGTGGTCCAACTCCCGGAGTTTGGTCCAGCCCAAAATAGGGGGGGTTAGGGCCAGTCAAAGGCAAAGACTTCCTGGTTTCATCAGACATCCGGAGCTTAAGGCTCGAGTCTGGGTCTATGGAGAGTAGCGACAATCCTTCCGTACAGTGGAAGATGGGAGTTGAACCGTGTGAGGGAAACATTGCAGATCACGAACATACTGCAGAGCCGGATTGGGAAACCCTGGGGCAGACAGGAGGATCAAGCGTAGGGATAATCAGTGCTGAACATGAGAACAGGAGTGAGATGTTCTGTGTTTAGGAAGCAATTGATGGAGGATGCGGTGCCCAATACTGATACACTTGTTGGGGGATCAGTGCTTTAATACTTGTCCTAGTCTGCCAGATAGGAGTTAACATCCCAAGGTGTTACCCACTAAAATATAAAATTGATCATCGATAGATGTAATGAAGCTAATGCAGACTAGGGAATAACTTTTGCATACCATAAAGTATTTTATCTTTAATAACAATAAAAGTTAAATTTTAGGGCTTGCTAATGAGGGTTTTTTGGGGGGTTTCCCCTTTTTGGTAATTATTGATGCATCCCTCCGAAGCCTTTATTTTGTTCTCATATTTGTAGTATTCTATGGGGTTGTGCATGAGTCTGATGTGTTCCTGGGACCGAGAATAAAATTGGAGACAAGTACGATTTTGATCCAAAATCGTCATTGTAAGGTTGTGAGTCAGTGAAAAATTTTGAACCGCACTCAGATAACATCCTGTTTTCACAGAGCGACAGAATGGAGAAGATGGAGAAACTTTCTTTTTTCTATCCACCTGGCTTTCTCTATATGTAAGGGATTAAGGCACACTCCTCAGTGCCTTGTTCGGGCTTTTGGCCCCGGACATTACAGGCAGACGTTACGAGAGGCAGTTTTTTAGAATGGAGAGAAGATGGTGGTGTGTGCATCCACTCTTAAAATCAATTGATTTTCTGATCCGACCTCTCATGGCTCCATCATCTGCAGTAGTCACTGTAGTTGTCACTGTAGTTTTTCTTTTATCACCCCCTAACACTATTAACGCTGTAGGTATGCAGCTCACACGCCTCGTGTTAATAAGCTGAGGTCTGCCACATTTCTATTCTTGGTTTATAGCAGATCTTTATGCACTTAGCGCTCATGTTCCTCTCTAAATGCTACATGCGCTACAATATTCCTCATTAATTAAGAGCTGAACTACCTTTAAACTGCAGCATTAAAGGATCTCGCAGCCTGCAATGAGCTGTCTGGGCTTTTTGAAAGCACTGATCATAATTAGGATAGGCTGTCATCCCAGCCATGCTAACAGTGCTGCCTTCATTATAGATACACAACAAAATATTCAGAATGCAAATTAATATTTATCACCGTGACAGGGATAACAAATTATTCCAATCACCGTGATTCAAATTTCAGCAGCTGTTTCATACACTTTTTTTTTTCTTCTACTTTATATATAATATAATCAGTTTAATTTTTTTTTTACCATGAAATTGTTTCGGTCGACATTAAGTTCTCAGCGCTGTCAAGAAAAGTGTCCTCTAAAATTGGCCTTTGAAAAAAAAACAAAAAACCTGCTAACAAAGGAGCTGTTCATCTATGAAGTGAATGCTCTAATATTCCCACTTGCAGCATATTATAAAACTATGGACGCCAGATATTTTCCAGATCAATATTTTTATTTATTCATTTTTTTAAACTGAATTCTTTTTGAAATTGCTTTTACTTTTGTCCATTTTTAACAACTTTACTCAACAAATTTAAAAGGTTCCATGGTAGTTCCAGTACAGCACATGTCCACTTTATCAGTTTTTAGAGCCTGAGCTCTCCCTTCATTTCCTAGCACTTCTGGCCCCTGAGACGCTCTTTCCGGCTCCGCAGGTCCCATGCTTACTGGCCCACTTCTCTGTCCTGGTTTCCCATCCGGCTTTCCTTACTGGGAGATGAAAAAGGCACCCACTTCTGTATCTTGTTCGGGCCGCTGGCCCTGGATATTCTGAGAGTTACCGCTGAAAATAGTAGCGACCGTCCGCGTGCTGCTTTCCAAAAGTCCTGTGCTTTTCCGTACTATCCAGCCAAGGGCCTAATCTGCGTTTCCTCTATCACTTGTGTTTTCTCCAACTCTATCTCTGACCGACTCCAGAAAAACAGGGAGTATCCCTATTATATCTACTCCTACCCCTCCCAACTGGGAAAATCCCTAAAGCCTTAACCGTTTCTATGCTAAATCTGTTTAACTTCCTGAACTAGTAGTGCGCTTTCCACTGCACTATATCTATTCCTATCAATATTAACTATCCCCTTATCTGTTTACTACCTATATTAACTATTTCCAAGTCCTATCCTGGTGCTTATATTCTACTTCCTCATCGTAATACTTTCCTTAGTCTTATCATAATACACATACGCATACTGAACATGAGTCATCACATATAAAACCATTATCAAACTACAGAAACATTCTACAGTATAGAGTCATCCACATTATAACTAAAGTGTACCTGTTTTATCAGGAAGGAATGGAAAGGCATGAATGGAACAGGACATACCCTTACATAGGAACCCTTCCACAACCGGTCTCTCCTACGACCCCACCATCCAGCCCTCCACAACGTAGGGATGATCTAACCACACCACGATACAGGTTTCGGGGTTACCATGTCCTGCTACACATTATTCTTGTTCTTCCTAGATTGATGTCTTAAAGAGTCCCTCTACGGGGGTATACGCTCATCACCACCCAACGCGCTTTGGCTTCCTCTAAGGTTGATGGTTCCATAGCCCCTCCCAAAATATCCAAAAATAATGTCTCCTGGGGTGACATCATTCCCAGACAACAGCGCTCCGGAGCAACCCACACGGACTTATGCAAGCTGCTCATGCCATGGATAGAATAACCCAGCCTGCTACTCTCCAGCAGTAATGAACCTTTTGTCATACATGACAGTGTCCAGGATTTTGCAATATCAATGTGATACCCAACACGTATGCTGAAGACCGCTAGGTAGACAACTATGCAGCATCGCCACATACCCCACGTTGTACTCTCTGGCCTCTAGAAAAAGCAATGCAAAAGAGGTTAAATAATCTCACCGCAATAAAGATGCAGATCACAAACCACATATGGAGATGGTTCGATGAGGAGAAACTCTGTGTCTGCCATAGGTCATTGAACTGTTGCACTGAAGATGATTGATATCTAGGATTAGTTAAAAACAATGCCATGATTGAAAACCATTTTCTTGGCTCCAGGCACATTAAGTATTTCCCTGGGATGTTTTGCTTCTAATAATGGTCTTGTTATTTTTAACCCAGAACCACGGATGTGTGATAATGAATGTCAGTCATCTTCATTGCAACAGTTCTTCTGCGATGGACAATTTGCTCCAGATTACAACTGTAAGGGTGTGTGACAGGGGCTGTGATATACCGGCACTTGTAGACAACCATTGCAGTGTGAATATTTATTTGAAGTTTTATTTTGTTTTTATGGTATAATGTAGAGTGTTATAGGTATTGATGCTGCTGTATGAGTACTGTAAGATAATGCCTAAGGTATCCCTGGTACACCCAGCTCAGGTATACGGAAAATATAGGACATAACTTAGTACTTAAGCAGTGATAGATAAGAACATTAGGCCAGATAGGCAGTGGAGGGTCTATTCGTGTGTAAGATATAGGAATTGGTTAGGATACAGTTAAATATTTGGGATCAGGCCAGCGTGGGAAAGGGTAAGGTCAAGCAAAAAGGAGAAGGTTTAGTTAGTATGAATTATTGAGGGTTTTGTGTGAAGTTCAGGTTCAAGCTGCAGTGGTCTGGAAGTACGTATAGTACATATCGTTCATGTGGACTTTCCTGTAACGTCCAGGGACAAAAGCCCGAACAAGGCACTGAGGAGTGTGCCTTAATCCCTTACACACAGAGGAAGCCAGAAGGAGAACCAAGTGAGGAAAAAGTAGCAGATCTTGGGAAATCTCTGCGTTAACGACAGTAGGATCAAGTGTAGGGATAATCCAAGCTGAACCTAAGCAGAGGCTTGAAATATACTTTGTGTTGATCAAACTGGAACTAGAGGGTGCTGTTCCCAAAACTGATTGTGAAAGACTGTTGTGTCGGAGCTGTCCAGTAAAGTTGAACTTGTTTTAACGCACCGGGTGTCCCCTGATATCAGGGCCGGACTGGCCATCTGGCAATTCTGGCAAATGCCAGAAGGACCTGTCTGGTTGTGGGCTGCCTTGTCTGCTACGTTAACAGAATCAGTGTTCTGAAGACCCTTATACTATTAAGAGTTGTGATGAAGCACAAAGTCACTTACCCCAGCAGGTCTCTGGTATCATTAGAAATATTGGTGTTGTAGTAAATCTTGCTTTCCACCATGCCAGGTAAATAATATTAGTAATATATCCAATCTGGTGCTTGGGGACAGTGACAGAATGGGCCTGTGTGATTTCAAATGCCAGGGCTGATTTTCTGTCCCAGTCCGTATCTGCCTGATGTCCTGATGTGTGTGCAGCTAATCCAAGAACCAAGGACATGGATGCACCAGTGGAGTCCGGCCTACAAGTGAGTGCAAAGCAGACTTCACAGCACACTATATGGTATATAGACTGGGACACTGTTTATTTGTGGGGTCCAGAGTGTGAAGAAGCAGCGGCTCACTAATGACTACCGCCCTGGACGCCTTACCCATTCACTGGTATTCTTTTTGTGAAGATGCCCTCTCTGACCTTCACTCCATCAACCCTTTTCCAAAAGAAATATATGTTTGCTTGAAACCAACCATGGACCGTTCACACACTGCTTTCTTGACACCACCCCACTCGTTTTTATTAGTGTGGGTGGCACAGCATTCAAAAGTCACATCGTACATTCCACGTCAGCAACAGGCACTTCTGGGACCTACACTAAGGTTGGCAGCCTTGGATCCTTCTGTTAGAAGACAGCTGGGAAGCGAAATATTCTCTTTGCCAACTATGATGACAGGGCAAGGTGGCAACGCTGCCAGTTGAGCAACCTAGGAAAAAAACAGTCTTTTTTGAGAGATGAACAGATTCTTCTTCGCCTCTTTACCAATGGCAATGTATGTTCACCCATCTCTCCTTACAATCTACCTTTTGGATTTGAGGTGAATGTTAAAAATTAACGAAACTGTTTGCACCATCCTGACCAGTGACGAAGTCGGTAGTATGTAAGTGCTGGACCAGAGTCCAGCACACGGCTTCTAGCTGCCGGCATTCTCTGCAACTCTTCTAGTCTGGAGGCACAGTGCAACGTCATCGTTCCAAGGTAAGGCTACTTTCAGACTTCAGGCTTTCGGTATCCGGCATGGTGCGGCGAAAAACCGGACTTCCGGATCCGGCGCCTGTTACGACCAGATCCAGCTTTTTCCCCGTACTATTTCATTGCCGCCGCATTGCGCCGGATGGCAATGCGGCGCGTCCGGTTTTTGCCGGATCCGGCTAAAATAGCCGGTCCGGCGTCTGGAAAAAACGTTGCATGCAACGTATTTTCCAAACGCCGGACCCGTTTTTCGCACTGCGCATGCCCGGAAGACCTTCTCTGCCAGGAATATATCCGGCAGAAAGAAGGATCCGGTGCCTGCGTTTGCGGCCGGATGAGGTAGTCCGGTTTTTCGCCGCACCATGCCGGGACAAAAAGCCTAAAGTCTGAAAGTAGCCTTATGCATAAATGATGTTGCATTGGGCCTGCTAATCAGAAGAGGCATCGTGGATTCTAGTAGGTAAGAGGAGATACACAGGGCTCTGTTCCAGCAGACATGGACTACTGACAAGGCTGCCGAACCAAGTTCTTGCAAATCTTTGTGCTGATCTCTCGTGAGTGTTATAAAGTGTCTACCAGACACATAGTAGTTGGGAGATGTTTAGATGCATGTCCTCTGTGATACAAACCTGGAGTAATGCTCTAGTACACATGGTACTAAGAGAGGGTTAATTGGCCATGTTAGGTCCAGCTCTGTTTGTGAGAAGTTGAAGAGTTAGATTGGACAGGCTGCTCACCATATCTCCACCAGTGACTATGGTTCACATGATAAAATGGAGTCTGTTTGTTTGACGTATGGTCTGTGTGTTTGGAGGTAAGAAGACCTCCTGTGTGATGTCTCCAGATTGAGTCGGTATGCTGCATGCTATTCAGCCTGTAGACTGTCTCTAAAATGAGTTTTCTGGAACTGTTTACTTTATTTCGCCAGCACTGAAAACCATTTATTTTCCTTTGCTTGTGGGATGTTTCATGAAGCACCAACAAACCAGCCTGGACATTTAAATAGAAACTGTTCTTGTGTTACCTAACCACACACCCGAGTGAGTAGCAATCCCACAGTGTCCATTGCAAAACCAACACTTTACGTTTATAAATGTAACTTATTTTCTAGGTGATACTTCGATATTCTTCCACCTCTTGTCACATCACTACATATTTTGTAGATACACATTGTACTTGTAAGAAACTAAACTGACAAGATGGAAAACTCACAGAGACCACGGATCAATAAACCAGATAAAACCTTGCAAAAAAAAAAAAAAGAGCAGTGTTCTCTTAATCTGTAAAAGGTTTGTGGAAACAGATGTCAAACTGATGATTCTTCAGTTTCCAGAAGAACTAAACTGTTTGTTTCAGGGTATGACATACCTTTGGTGAAAACCTGTGCAGGTTCCAAAAGGTGAGAGGGGGCCACAACCCCTTCCAAAGCAGTTGGAATTGTGGATTATGGTGAGCTATTGCACTGCAGAGGGCCCACATATTGTTTTTACATCGGGGCCCCCTTTCTGATTGTGTCTGCTCACTGTTGATGCATCATACATGTATGGATACAGAGATTAAGCAACAAATCAATGACTTCTGCTATTTCGACCTTTGAAATGTAGGCCCACATGGCAAGCAAACAGCTTCAAAGCTCTCCACGGGAAGCAGATTTACGTGAAAGTCATCGCATTAAATAATAAAGTGTAGCCCAGACCTGATGCATGAGATTCATGTAAGGTGACTGACTGTTCCGTGAAAACTTCCAGATGCCTTTTTTGCCTGCGCATCTTGGGTCTTTTTAGGGGTGTGTATTCCATAAACAAAGTAGATATTTTGTTCAGCAGCCCACCTACATATATTGAAAGACCAAAGGTATTTGATGAGGAGCCACATAAAAGGTTGTTACTTAAAATGAGAACTATGGGATTAGGGGCAAATATAGTAGTTGTAATTGGGTTAACAATTGAGAGTGGTTATTATTGGAACACACTCTAATTGAGTCACATTTAACAATGGGGTCGGTATTGGGCCATCTTATTTTAATATATTTTCTAATGACCTTGCTGAAGACATATAGAGAGGATTTTTAATATTTGCCATTACATGATAAAATTCTGTTCAAGTGTTGTTAAGTAGCAGCACCTATAAAAGACCCAGTTACAGGGGAAAACATTTCCTTGTCCTGGAATTAGTTACTGGCAAAGCTGATATGAGTATGAGTAAGATACGATGTACATTTATAAAGGTGTGGAAATTAAGCTCAAAACCATTCTACTACTATTGACCCATTCATCTTAGTCGGAATAACAGAAATCCATGAGCCTTCTGCCAAAATAACCTCAATTCAAATGAATGGAATTGATTTTCGGTAGCAGAAATTTCTTCAAGAAAACTGAATATCTTCTTGGAGAAAATTCTGACCCTAGTTGTTTAACCCCTTAGACACATCAATCAATATTTATTGTGGTGCTTACAAAAGAGGAAGCGCCTATTATCTAACTCCCTGCCTGTCCCAGCACTCCCATTACCCAGGCTAATGAAGGCATCTAAACTTGTCCAGGACATAAAAACATATGTCCAGTAAATAATAAACAGTCATAATTTAAAAGATTATATAACAGGTAATAAAAAATATAGAAAATTAAAAGTAAAGTATTCTTAATTAAAATAAAAGTCTCTTAATGGCCCAAAAAAGGTTAAAAAACAATAAAAAAACACAAATAAAAGAAAATTACTGCAAGCAGAATTTTTAAAATAAATGACTTATTATTGATATATTGTACATATATTTGATATCATCACAATTGTTACAAAATTTATCATAAAGACTATTAAGAAGCTGGAAATATCAGGAATAATTTGATTCCTTTTTTTTTCCATTTTGAACCCTTGTGCTAGGGAATTCAGGATCCACATCTTTGCAGTGGAGAGTGTCTATGTAAGGGGGTGAAGAGGAAGAAGAGCCTAAAAGGGGTTACCTTTCCTGCTCCGTATCCGGAACCTCCTAGCCAGACAGCAGGGTTGCCGGGGGGAAGACATTCGGGCCTGGACCGACTGAACCATGTGACGGTGGGGGGCTGTGACAAGAGAGGAGAGGTGCTGGACAGGAAGATGTGCAGGGAAAGGGCGCGATAGCAGAACGCGTCAGACACAGAGCAGAGCGTGTCAGAGGCAGAGCAGTGCGCGGGACAGAGGCCAGGCTGCAGCACCGCGCTCCCAGAGAACGAGAACCTCCAGTCCAGAGACAGAGACCGAAGGACTAGGTGTAGAGAGCGCTGTATGTGAGTACGTGGACTCGGTAGCCTCCGTAACCAGAGCAGACTCCCCCACTGACAGTGCAGAGACCGTGACCCGATTGCGCAGTTTCGGCGACCGCAGTGACAAGCCGGAGCACCTGAGTGTGGCAGAGACTTAACAGTGTACGCAATATCGTTTCTGTGGAAAGACAGTCAGGGTATCATATAGAGACTCAGAGCAGGGGAGACTCAGGTCCGCAGCGTCTCGCTGCTCCTTGCTTTAACCCCTGAGGTTCCAACTTCATTCAGAGGAGAGACTACAGAGACTGCGACGCTGTTGTCGGTGCCAACGTGGGAGAAGGAGACACTTCATTCACGCTTTCCCCGGACTGATAAGTTCTATTTTTCTGAGGTTAACCGTTTCAATGCCTGCATATTTGTTTTATTGCTTTCTACAGCTCCATTGTGCTGTTCTACTGTTTTATGCTGTCACCTTTAACCCCCTACTGCTCCTCCCTGCGTGGAGAGAAAATCCTTGTAAATAAACCTTTAACTCTTGGTCTGTCTCGGATCCATGGCGACATCCTCAGTACCTTCAATTTATTATATCTACATGAGCATCTCTTCCTCTGAAGAGCATATCATCCTACTGTTGTGAATGAGCACAGTGTATTGCAGCTTTGAAAAGACTTTTTTTTGTTTTTAACTAACTGCATGTATTTTTGGCTAAAATTCATTTTTACAGTTGGAATTCATTGAAATGTAGCACCTTTTTCCTTTTATAATCTTTTTGGAACACTGTCTATTGCTGGCTATAGGATGTGTTAACTGAGAATCCATCAGCGAGCTCATTCTGACGGTCTGACATAGAGTTTGTAACTCTTGTCTGTCTTTCCCTGAGCTCCACTCAGCTGATTTATAACTGCAGACCACATTAAAGTTGAATGTAAAGAGAAATAAAGAGCTGGTAAAAGCCAAATGGTGAAAAAATTTTAAGAAAACACATTAGCCAAAATTATTTAAACTAAAAAAAGGGCTCCAAAAGGTGGACAACCCCTTTAATTTTTCCATTGATGGCACTGCATTGAATACTTCTACAGATTACTGCTGGGAATCCAAGAGATCTACTGAGGCTATTCACATGAGATTTGAGCCATCTGGAAGTCACAATACTGTGCTATATCTGTCACATAGACAGTCCCTGATATACCTCATTGACTTGTCATGGTTTGTGATGTTCCACCAAAGTGTCTGTTGTGTTGCTAGAACAAACAGTGCTGAATTCAGTGGAAGGCTTCAGCGCAGATGTGAACAAAATCCTACAGGCAGATAATCCTTCTGACAAGTCAGAAAATAAGACAATCCCTTCAAGGAGGATGCATCACCAGGTCAAAAGTGACCAATTTTTGTTCTTATTTCATTCCTGCTGCTCCCCTGAGTATGACATTTTTTGTTCTTTTAAAATCCACGATACAGTTCCTGAGTTATGGGCCTTTTTATTTAGTGCTAATTTTTATAGTCTTCCCCAAGTAGGCGTGGCTCAGAGGAGTTTATGGGGGTGTGTCTTTAGGCTGCTTTGTATTACTAACCTCTGAGCCACACCCTCTTAGTAAAATCCATAAAAACTAGTCCTGAATAAAAAGACCCATAGCTCTAGAACCGTAAGGCGGATTTAAAAAAAACAAAAAATGGATTTCTCTGGGAAGCAGTGAGAATAAAATAAAAGGCAAAAAGTGGGCACTTTTGACCTGGTGACTGGTCCCCTTTAAATCTATTTATTTTTCCTTTGGTGTTAAGTATACTTTGATCTTTTTCCCCTCCCCCCCCATGAATTAGAATGAAATTCTCGCTTAGACTACGTATAATGCTAATGTTGGAAATTTTGCATGCAGAAGAATGGTAGATAAGGAGTGATAAGCATCAGCAATTCTTACATGTCGACCCAATGAATCATACTGAATAAGTGCCTTATTGCCAGTCTGGCTTGCAACTAATTTCTCTTCATCGATTCCCTATGCTTTTCAGTTGCTGAAGCTGCAGAAAAAATATTACATCAGTTATTAGATAGCATTGAAGCCGCGGCAATAGAAATGGAAGCTCGGGCATTGTGCTAAGTGATAATTTTCAGCCCCTTTGTGTTGTCCTGACGTGAGATAGATCAGCCCCCAGCGCTGCGATGTGCAATGAACGCTGCTATGGAGGCGAGAGATGGAGTTTGTGCTGCTCTGGCAGATGGGGATGATTGTGGAGACAGGGATCACAGGAGAACAGACTGCTGCTTACTTAGTACTTTTCAGTTGAAATGCTTTTAGACAGAAATATTGCTTGTATCATTATGGTGCCAACAGAAAATGTAGCAACAAGCACTATGTTTTCTTTCTGGTCAAGGTTATTGTGTAGATATGGAATTCCTGCGCCACTCATTAATCATTAAGTAGACGAAACGCTGGAAAGGAAATGGTCGCAAACAAGTCCGAGCTCCTTTTTTTTATTACTTTGTCGGAATCTTCTGATAACGTTATAAGTGTTTTATTTCTTTTTTTTCAAGCCTTCTAGAAACTTTTGCCGAAATTTACAGCATTACTTTTTTGCGGGGTTGAGTTTTTTTTAGAGCAGTTATTTTCTTGGATGACTTAAGGCCCCATTACACACAACGATATTGTGAATGATATCGTTGCAACGTCACCAAACAACATCGTTGCGTGTGACACATAGCAACGATCAACGATCAGTTGGCTGATCGTTAATCATTGCCTAATGGTCTGGGCCATAAATCTATCGTTGGTCTCCCGCTGGGCAGCACACATCGCTGCGTGTGACAGCGAGAAACCAACAATCAGCGAGCTCCCAGCGCCATACAGCAGACGCTGGGAGCTGGTATCCAGGGTAAACAGCGGGTAACTAAGCGCCACATGGTACTTAGTTACCCACTGTTTACCCTGGATACCAGCGTGGTCTCTGGTCCTGATCGGGTATCCACGGTGAACAGCGGGTAACTAAGCGCGGCGCTTAGTTACCCACTGTTTACCCTGGATACCAGCGTGGTCTCTGGTCCTGATCGGGTATCCACGGTGAACAGCGGGTAACTAAGCGCGGCGCTTAGTTACCCACTGTTTACCCTGGATACCAGCGTGCTCTCTGGTCTTGATCGGGTATCCATGGTTAACAGCGGGCAACTAAGCGCCGCGCGGCTCTTAGTTACCCGCTGTTTACTCTGGATACCAGCGTGCTCGCTGGTCCTGATCGCTGGTGAGTCTGCCTATGTGACAGCTCACCAGCGATCAGCTAACTATGTCCCAGTGATCCCATCCACGTTGGATCTTTGGTGGAATCGCTGAATCGCTGGGACATTGAAGCGTATAACGGGGCCCTTAGTGGTTCAGAGATAATGGTCAAATCCAGGCCTTTTTGTGCTCAAAGGGAATCGGTCAGCAGGTTCTTCTATGGAATCTGAGATCATCGTGATGTAGGTGCAGAAGCCCTGGTGTATCACTTAGGCCGGGGTCACACTTGCGAGAAACTCGCATGAGTCTCACGTCTCAATACCCGGCACTGCCGCCGACACTCGGGACTGCAGTGTGCGGCTGCAAGTATTTATATGCAGTTGTGCGCTCCGGTCCGAATGCTGGCGGCGTTGGCTGGGTATTGATACGGTAGAGACTCGTGCGAGTTCCTCGCAAGTGTGACCCCGGCCTTACTGGGATGATTCAGTTTTTATAAAATCAACGCCATTTCATTAATGTGCAACTGGGACCTTTCAAAGGGATTTTTCATGTGCAAGAAAGTGGACCACAAACACTTTAAAAGATCAAACAATAAATAAAGCAGGTATTCACCCTCCGCGGGTTAAGCGTTAGCTCCTTGCCGCTGCTCCAAGTCCACTTTTTGGCTGCAGCGGTGACTTCACATCAGCAGCACACATCACTGCTGTAGCCACTCACTGAAAGCACCATTCCAGAGATTTTTTTTGCAGCACTTTAGTGGTGCTACTAAAATAGGGCCCCTGCACCTAGTATTATACTCACCACATGTCGTCTTCTTCCTAGCGCCACTGCGGTCCCCTTCTTCTATCTGCACCACTCCAGAGCTCCAATAAAAAAACCCCACTGGATTGGTGCATGAACTTTGCCGCTGCGCTCAGTGATTGGTTACAGTGGTGATGCATGCTGTCAATGTGACGTCACTGGTACAGCTAAAACAACAATACCACAGTAGCAGCGGGAAGTCAGCCCTGGATCCCCAGGAGAGTGAGTACCTGTTTGTTTCTTGTTTAATAGCATTTCAGGTCCACTTTTTTAAAGGTTATGTTCCCACAAAAAGCTTTGGCGAGTGTTTGATGTTGCAGATTTTCTGCACCATTCCTGCTCCTATTAAGTAAAATAGGTTACTTTCATTTTTTTCAGAAACACACAGTGAAAAATAAAAAAAAATCATAGTGGGAACATAGCCTAATGAGGAATAATGAACACACTACAAACTGCCTTTTTGTGTTTTTCTTTCTAGTAAATTTGATATTTTTCCAGTCATTGGCCTTTTTTTTGAAATGCAACAAACTCAACGTATGGCGATTTTTTTATATGCATTTTACCTAAGACTTCTCCCTAGCAAAGAAAACTAATGTCTAAAAAAAGTAAACACTTTTAAAGATCCATGAAATTCTTGAAAAAACAAAACAAAAAGAGGAACAAATGCTATAACAAGCACCTCAGGGTGAGACCAAATGGAGCATCTAAAGCTTCTGACCACACGGATGGCAGTCAAAATTGTGCACATATTCACCTTTACCTATGACTGTGATGTAGCCATTAGTGATGATCGAGTATACTCATTACTCGGGTTTCCCCGAGCATGCTCTGGTGTCCTCCGAGTATTTGGATGTGCTTGGAGATTTAGATTCTGTCGCCTTAGCTGCATGATTTATGGCTGCTAGACAGTCTGAATACATGTGTGGATTTCCTAACAAACAGGCATTCCTCACATGTATTCAGGCTGTCCAGCAGCTGCAAATCATGCAGCTAAGGCTAGTTTCACACTAGCGTTTCCTGGAGCTGCATCGGGCTGCGCACGGCCGCCGCTAAGCTCCGCCCCTGCCGTGCCTCCTTTGGTCAGATCCGCCTATGGGCGCATGATGCTGCATACGACCTGCGTACCCTATCTTTAGCATTGGGTACGCAGGCCGTGCGCAGGTGCGCCAATCGCACCAAAATGCGGAGCTGACCGGAGGAGGCACAGCAGGGGGCGGAGCTTAGCGGCAGCCGTGCGAACCCTGATGCAGCTCCAAGAAAGGCTAGTGTGAAACTAGCCTATGGCAACAGAAACTTAATCTCCGAGCACATCCAAATACTTGGAGACGACCCGTGCATGCTCGGGAAATCTCAAGTAACGAGTATACTCGCTCATCACTAGTAGCCATGTGCATTTAGTGGCACCATCTGACTTTGCCCTGATTATATACTAAGCACTGGTGCTGTTGAACTTATAGTGAGAGCAGCCCCTGTTCCAGGTCTTGATTCATGTTTCAGTTTTGGCAGAACAGGAGTACTTGTCGGGAGGGACATGTGCACCATGCATGGTAGCCGGCTCACTTGTGGCTAGGAGGAAACGGTCACCAGGCAGGTATGTTTACTAGTCTTGATACATATGTTCAGATCCTTCTGTAATATATGGGAATGTCACAATGCACACATTACAGTACATTATAAGGTACATATGATTATATTATCACATGACCTCTATGTTCAGGGCACAATGTTGCGCAGGCAGTTTAGAGGCTCGCACCGTCTGCAGCCGCAGCACCTTTTTGCAATTCAGCCTCGGTTTACTAGTGTCTATAAATGATTTGCTCTTTGATAAATATGGTGCTTTGTCATTGTACCCATTTAGAAGGAAAGACTTGTAATGACAGCCCACTTGAATTCTGACAAATGGAGGTTGTTAATCATGGTCTTCCACTAAAAAAAAAGTAAACGCGGAAGAAAGCTCAAAATATCAACAAAACTTGATCCACAGGCAGCAAAAGTGAGTTTCTTTCGATTAACAAGGCTATTATCCTTAAAGCTGACCAAACACCTTAGTGAGGTTTTAGCCAAATGCTTGCTGTTGCTTGCTATTGTAATGCTCAGTTTGGTCGAATGTTCATGCGTTTTCAATGAAGAGTGTAGAGTAAGTTGCCGCCAGACTTCTCTGATAGTGAAGTTTCAAGAAGGAGAAGAAAGGGATTGGACTTCTTCAAGCTGCCAATCCTTATTTCCACTGACATGGCGTATTGGCGGAGAGGCCACCATACACAATACAACATTACATCGTCAGCCGTTCCCTAAAAAATAATCAGGTTTGTATAATTTTAATGTATATTGGTGACTTAAAAAGGATCAGTCCCCTGCCATAAATATGTATCCCTTTGTAAATGTCGCTGTTTTCCTGAATCCGGAATTGTTTTTCTATTGTGCCTCTGCCTATCCAGTCTTGAGATATGGCCTCCTCTTCCTTGTACGCAAGTCTAGTCTTGTCAACCAAAGGTGTAGTAATCTAGTGTTTTCATTGGGGATCTTCTGGAAGACCACATCCAGTTGGATAAAAATAGCAGATTGACATACAAGGAAGAGAGGGGTCATGTGATGCTAGTCACTACTCATGGACTAGCCATGAGGTGGGGAAGTCAAGGAGTCTGAGGTCAAAAGCTAGGAGGGTATGTCATAAATAAAGGGGTGAGGCAAAGGCGTACTCAGGTCACAATTCCAAGAAGGTAGCAGATAAATCAAAGGGACTAGGCTAATGGATGCTCAAAGGCAAATCCAAGGTCAGGCAACAAAGATCAGAATACTAGAACTCAAAGCACAGAGAAACACACAGCACGTGAGCAGAGCTACAACTGGCAGAGATAAGTGGCAGACAGCCAGCTAAATAGCCTGGGAATCAATCCGAACAGGAGGCACCTGTAGGAAACCTAGCATGTCCTGGCCCTCAATGGGCAACTGGACTATCACTCACCACACTGCCAGCTCAGCACTCCCAAGCCTCAGATTGGACAGCTGAGCTGTCTATCACGATACTGACAATTCAGCATGCCCCTGCACTAGATTAGACGGCCGAGCTGCCACTCCCCACACTGATTGGAGCTATCATGACAGGTCATTTCTCAGGAATGGAAAGGAAACAAAAGATAGCCAATGCCAGAATCAAAAGAACAGCAGCATTTTTCAACAGATAAAAAGTAAATATTTATGGCAAAATACAGGTTCTTTTTAATTGGATTGCCAAAATGCAAAACATCTTAAGTGGTCCTGGGCACTGTATTGTTCAACATCTTTATCAATGATTTAGATGAAGGAATTGAGGGTAAACTGATTAAATTTGCTGATGACACAAAGCTAGGAGGGATAGCTAATACTAGAGAAGAGAGAAGATTCAAAAAGATATAAATAAACTGGAGCAGTTGACAGCAACTAACAGAATGGCTTTTAACAAGGAAAATTGCAAAGTACTACATTTGGGCAATAAAAATGAAAAAATCATATACAGAATGGGAGGAATAGGGCTAAGCAACAGCACATGTGAAAAAGACTTGGGTATACTAATAGATCACAGACTGAATATGAGTCTACAGTGTGATGCAGCAGCAAAAAAGGCAAATGCAATTCTAGGATGTATTAACAGAAGCATACAGTCTAGATCACATGAAGTCATTATTGCCCTCTACTCCTCTCAGGTCAGACCTCATTTGGAATACTGTGGCCAGTTTTGGGCGCCACATTTTAAAAAAGACATCAACAAACTGGAGCAAGTTCAGAAAAGAGCGACCAGAATGGTGACCGGTCTGCAAACCCTGTCTTATGAGGAAAGGTTGCAGGATTTGGGAATGTTTAGCTTGCAAAAGAGAAGAATGAGAGGAGACTTAATAGCTGTCTACAAATATCTCAAGGGCTGTCACATTATAGAAGGATCATCTTTATTCTCATTTGCACAAGGAAAGACTATGGGATGAAACTGAATGGGAGGAGACACAGATTAGATATTAGAAAAAACTTTTTGACAGTTAGAGTGATCAATGAGTGGAACAAGCTGCCACGAGAAGTGGTGAGTTCTCCTTCAATAGAAGTCTTCAAACAGAGGCTGGACAGACATCTGTCTGGGATGATTTAGTGAATCCTGCTTTGATCAGGGGGTTGGACCAGATGGCCCAGGAGGTCCCTTCAAACTCTACGATTCTATGATTCTAGTGGTGAATAACTTTTTAGCCAGCAGAGCAACTTGTCAGACAGCATTAACTGCAGAGGCAGCAAAAAATGTGTTAGGCTCAGCTGAAGACACTAGGTGGACACAATAAGCCCCTGGCACACAGACCCCGATCGCTTGTGCAGCTGGTAGTGAGGTATGTTAGAAGCGAGGGCTTGGACATGCAGGAATCTCATGAGCAGTAATACAGGTGAAGTGGAACAAAGCAAGGATGATTGCAGAATCAGAGCGTTGGAGCACAATTGGTGAAGCACACCAAACACAGGGCGCTAGAGTCTTAATCCTAAGGCACAGGCTTGTGTCCTAATAGACCTTAAGTAGGGAGATGACATCACTGTGCCATACTAAGCAACCTGCAAAACCTGATGTGGAGCACAAAAGAGGGCAGCTGACTGAGGTGAAGGAAGCAGAGCCCAGGATAGCTAAGACAAGTGTGTATCAAATGAAAGGTACACTTCTGTTGTGAATTCTCTCTCTGGCTTCCCTCTGGTGATTACTGAAGATAGTGGAGCTGGTCAGATTGAGAGTTCTCTTTCTGGGCTCCCTCTGGTGGTTACTGGAGGTAGTGGAGCTGATCTGATTGACAGAGGCCTGCCACCTGATAATGAGGAAGACGATTGGAGATCTGGGGTTTCTGATTGGGATTTAAGACAGCTGACTCCCTCTATCCCTGCTGGTGATTTTCTTCCTGTGCCTCCTGAGGTCTGATGTCTCCTGCTCTTTCCCTGCATGTTCAGCTAAGTGGTTAATTTGCTATTCTGTTTGCATTTGATCTGGTTTTGTTTATCTCTGCTTTGTGCGGGTCAGCTAGCTCCGGCTGGGGCTGTGCTGAATCACTGCATGTGCCAGTTTTTTTTTACCCCTTTTAGATTGGCCTCTTTTTGCTTTGCTTTCAGAATATACCAGAGTGCTGATATAGTGGGGGCGAAGTCATGCGACTTCAGTGTTTTTGTGCATCAGACGTGTTGGACTTTTTGCAGGGTTTTTTGCGTGATTGCAGACAGACAGTGTCTTTCCTTTGCTGTCCTGTCTAGTCAGTGTGGGCCCCATCGTTTGCTCAGTCTATTTTTCTGCTGCGTTTGTGTTTTCATCTTGTCTCACCGACAATATATGTTTGGGGGCTATCTATTCCTTTGGGGTCTGCTCTGCGGCAGTTTAGTTTTCCCCTTTCTTGCTTTAGGCTTAGTTAGCTCTCCGGCTGTGCCGAGGCGTCTAGGATCATCGTAGGTATGCTCCACGGCTACTGCTAGTTGTGTAGACAGGATCAGGGGTCTGCATCCGCTTAGTTACTAACCTCTCTGGTTTTCTGTGGCTTAGCCTGGGCCTGCTATCCTCCTCAGTGACCCATTCATAACACACTTCGGGTTTTTCTTGGTTTTGCATACCCAACTACCTATGTGACCACTGCAGTCAATCACATGTCTTGATGATTTGCATTAGTTGGGGAAGTCTTTGCTAAAGTAGAATAAAGAAAGACTGATTCTGGAGTGATGATGTCCCTGACTGAACACTGCAGCCAATCAATGGCTTTAAAGGTACAGCAGTAATCGGGGATGATACCGTAGCACTAAAGAAGCAAAGCTGAAATGGTCGAATATTTGTTAAGGTTAGTAATGTGTCTTTCACACTTTCCCCAATTTTAAAATAATTTAAAAAAATTCCTTTAAAATGACGACCTCAATTCCAAAAACTTGGGACTCTGTGTAAAATGTCAGAATGCAATGATTCGGAAATCTCATAACAATATTTGATTCACAACAGAACACAGATCATTTTTCCATTTCTTTTGGAAGAAATAACTCATTTGATGGCAGGAAAATCTCAAAAGAGTTGGAACAGGGCTGTGTCTACCAGTCGTTGAGCTGTCGGAAACAAATCTATACTTATTTTTTTTTTAAAGCTTTTAAAAGTAAATGTCTGTAATAATTGTAATATCCAGTTAAATGTAATTCTCTCTTCATCATTAAATAATATACTTCGGGACATGTGTCATTACCGCCGGGGAACATGTTATTTGGGTGATAAGATCGCGGTGGTATTTCCAGATGTCGAAACAGCGCAGTGAACTGACAAATGTTTTAATTATTTTTCCTAGACCGTATCTGTTTTTTTTTTTTTCTGCTAATAATCTGAAGTTCTCTGTTTGTCTTTGCAAACTGGGCAAATTATAGGAGGACGTGGATTGCATGCTTAATAAGCAGGAGCTCAAAAGATTAGAAAGAAAGAGATTTTTTTTTTCTTATGGTTACAGAACTAACACGCAGCGAGGTTCAGATGTGAGAACAGCGTCTGCTTTCCTGCCACAAATCGGTTCTGTCAGTTCCTGGTTTTATCTTGACTTTTCCTGAAGGAATCTGGATTAGCATAATGAGAACCTTCACACGCCGACTCGTTAAAATGTAAGAGAAACACAAAGGAACGTCTGGATGATGTGTTGGTAAATGATGTGTGACTATGTGTGTTTGTGTTTTTGACATCAAAAATTAAAAAAATTTCCGTTTTAAACCTACAGAATTCAAATTTTTCATTTTTTTTTTACATTTTCTTTAGTTACCTTTATTTTATTATCACAGACATGTAGCAGAAGAGAGACTAGCTTGTGGTTTTCCGAGACGTCAAGGTCACAAGGTCGGGAATTACTTTAACCTTGTCGAGCAGTCTTGTCCGTTGACTTATGTTCTGCAGATCATCATTTTTCAGCAGGTTGGAGAATAGCCAGGCGGTGTGATGATATCAGTTCTTACATAAAAGTCCTATGCTGACGATACAGAAATTTACAAAATAAAAAAAGGCTGGAAATGTAGGAGAAAAATATATTGTAAAAATAGAAGTACATGGATGATAAGTCTGGTTGTGTTGGCTAGTTCTCTGTCATTAAAGGGGGTATTCCCGCTATAAACATGCTTCAAATAGTAGCATAAATTGTAGATTCGGGACCCCCCTTTACCATCCACGCTGTACAGAAACTATTGGACTGCTACAAGCCTTGGTAAAATTGTTAATACTGTGATGCCATTTCAAAGCCACCCACAACCTCAACTTCTGTATGGTAATCAAGATTGAAAATGGCTTTCAAAACTTCTTAAAAATAATTGTTAGACTTTTTACAATGGTTTCCATGTAGTCCTAGCCTTATAAGGACTTAGAGGGGTAAGTTGCTGATCACTGAGGGTCCGACCAATGAGAATTCCAACGATCCCCAGAACTGGATTCCAGATTTTGTCCAGGGTTGGACACGATGACCCTTGATGTACCTTCTTTGAGGCCCCTTTACATTTAGCGATGCACCAGCGACCCCGACCACGATACGACCCAGTCAGGATCGCTGGTGCATCGCTAAATGGTCGCTAGTGAGCTGCCAAACAGGCAGATCTCACTAGCGATGCAGCAGCGGTCGGCGGTCGTACTTAACTTTCAGACGCGGCGAGGGTGTCCGTCTTCCGCCCGCGTCCATGGCTCGCTCGTTGGCGCCAGCAGAAAGCCGACGACGAGAAATGGACCAGGCCTATCTCGCGTGATCAGCAATTGCCAGCGGGGGAGCCGGTCGGAGGTGAGTATCACATGTAGCGATATCGCTAGTGATATCGCTGCTGCGTCACAAAATCGGTGACGCTTTATTATTATTATTATTATTATTATTATTTATATAGCACCATTGATTCCATGGTACTGTACATGAGAAGGGGTTACATACAAATTACAGATATCACTTACAGTAAACAAACTAACAATCACAGACTGATACAGAGGAGAGAGAGGACCCTGCCCTTTCGGGCTTACATGCTACAGGATGGTGGGGAAGGAGACAGTAGGTTGGTGGGTTGCAGCAGTTCCAGTGTTGATTGAGGTGATATCACCGGTAGTGGTGAGAGAGAAGGAGGTAGCGGGGTCATTGCAGGCTGTAGGCTTTCTTGAAGAGGTGGGTTTTCAGGTTCCGTCTGAAGGATCCAAATGTGGTTGATAGTCGGACTTGTTGGGGCAAAGAATTCCAGAGAATAGGGGCTATTCGGGAGAAGTCTTGGAGGCGGTTGGGTGAGGAGCGAATAAGTGTGGAGGAGAGAAGGAGGTCTTGGGAGGACCGGAGATTACGTGAGGGAAGGTATCGGGACATTAGTTCTGAGAAATATGAGGGAGACAGGTTATAGATGGCCTTGTAGGTCAGTATTAGTAATTTGAACTGGATACGCTGAGGGAATGGGAGCCAGTAAAGAGATCTGCAGAGGGCAGAAGCGGAGGAGTAGCGAGGAGAGAGATGAATTAGTCGGGCGGCAGAGTTAAGGATGCACTGGAGAGGTGCGAGGGTGTTAGCAGGGAGACCACAGAAAAGGATGTTGCAGTAGTCGAGGTGGGAGATGACGAGGGCATGCACAAGCATTTTAGTAGATTGAGGGCTGAGGAAAGGACGGATTCTGGAAATATTTTTGAGCTGGAGGCGACAGGAGGTAGAAAGAGCTTGGATGTGCAGTTTGAAGGACAGGGCAGAGTCAAAGGTTACTCTGAGACAGCGGACTTCTGGTACTGGGGAAAGTGTGATGTCATTAATTGTTATAGCTAGGTCGGGCAAGGAAGATCTGTGAGATGGAGGAAAGATGATGAGTTCAGATTTGTCTACATTGAGTTTGAGGAAGCGAGAGGAGAAGAAGGAGGATATGGCTGATAGACACTCTGGGATTCTGGACAGCAGGGAATCATAGAATCATAGAATCGTAGAGTTGGAAGGGACCTCCTGGGCCATCTGGTCCAACCCCCTGCTCAAAGCAGGATTCGCTAAATCATCCCAGTCAGATGTCTGTCCAGCCTCTGTTTGAAGACTTCCATTGAAGGAGAACTCACCACTTCTCGTGGCAGCCTGTTCCACTCATTGATCACTCTAACTGTCAAAAAGTTTTTTCTAATATCTAATCTGTGTCTCCTCCCATTCAGTTTCATCCCATTGCTTCTAGTCTTTCCTTGTGCAAATGAGAATAAAGTTGATCCTTCTACAATGTGACAGCCCTTTAGATATTTGTAGACAGCTATTAAGTCTCCTCTCAGTCTTCTCTTTTGCAAACTAAACATTCCCAAATCCTGCAACCTTTCCTCATAAGACAGGGTTTGCAGACAGGTCACCATTCTGGTCGCTCTTTTCTGAACTTGCTCCAGTTTGTTGATGTCTTTTTTAAAATGTGGTGCCCAAAACTGGACACAATATTCCAGATGAGGTCTGACCAAAGAGGAGTAGAGGGAAATAATGACTTCACGTGATCTAGACTGTATGCTTCTGTTAATACATCCTAGAATTGCATTTGCCTTTTTTGCTGCTGCATCACACTGTTGACTCATATTCAGTCTGTGATCTATTAGTATACCCAAGTCTTTTTCACATGTGCTGTCACTTAGCCCTATTCCTCCCACTCTATATATGCTTTTTTCATTTTTATTGCCCAGATGAAGTACTTTGCATTTCTCCCTGTTAAAAACCATTCTGTTAGTTGCTGCCCACTTCTCCAGTTTATTTAAATCTTTTTGAATCCTCTCTCTCTCTTCTCTAGTATTAGCTATCCCTCCTAGCTTTGTGTCATCAGCAAATTTAATCAGTTTACCCTCAATTCCTTCATCTAAATCGTTGATAAAGATGTTGAACAATACAGGGCCCAGGACAGAGCCCTGTGGTACCCCACTTGAGACATTACAGAGCCCTGTGGTACCCCACTTGAGACATTACAGAGCCCTGTGGTACCCCACTTGAGAGGGAGGTGACGTCTGGGCCAGAGAGGTAGAGTGTCATCAGCATAAAGGTGGTAGTGGAATCCGTGGGACTTTATGAGTTGCCCCAGACCAAGTGTATAGATTGAGAAGAGTAGGGGTCCTAAAACAGAGCCTTGGGGGACTCCAACAGAGAGAGGGTGGGATGAGGAGGTGGTGTGGGAGTGGGAGACGCTGAATGTGCAGTTGGAAAGGTATGAGGAGATCCAGGATAGGGCAAGGCCTTTGATGCCGAAGGAGGAGAGGATCTGTAGTAGGAGGCAGTGGTCAACTGTGTCAAATGCAGAGGACAGGTCTAGAAGCAGGAGTATAGAGTATTGTCCATTTGATTTGGCTGTAAGTAGGTCGTTAGTAATTTTGGTCAGGGCTGTCTCAGTGGAGTGATGGGGGCGGAAACCAGATTGTAGATTGTCAAAGAGCAAGTTAGATGATAGGTGGGAGGAAAGTTCAGCGTGGACGTGCTGTTCCAGGAGTTTGGAAGCGAATGGAAGCAATGATATTGGGCGATAGCTGGACATAGTGGTTGGGTCGAGGGTTGGCTTTTTAAGGATAGGCCTGATTGTGGCTTTAGCGATATTGCTAGCGATATCGCTATGTGTAAAGCCCCCTCAACTCTAACATTCTATGATTCTATGATCCCCATCTTGAATGAAGCAGAGGTGTGCATGCTGGGCCTCCACTCCTACCATTGTCTTGGAGACTGCCGAGTACAGCACTTAGGTATTTCTGGCAGTCCTATTGACAAGGAATTGAGCATAGGCCAAGCCTGCGCACCTCTGCACTATTAAAGACAAGTGTTCTTGAGGTTTCGAAAGCTCCATTCTTGAGTGGTTGAGGTTCAGTGGTAGGACCACTTTTGATCACCAATTCATCTTGATAAATAATAGATTGATATTAGGGAAGGCTTGTATCATTCAACCACATATCACTACTTAATTAGTAGCTAATGGGGAACATGAGGCTATTCATCATTTACATGGTGATCAAGACCCAATTGAACATAAAACAAAACAATTAAAATAAACTAATGGAATTATGTCACCTCTGAGAAAAAAACACCTAATCTACAGCAACAATCGGTAATTAAATTTAAAGATTCTGATTCCGAATTTGACATTTACATGCCTCACTGTGAGCCCCCAAATAGCCTGTATGCAGCACACATATTGATAAGCAAGACCTAGGGGTCCTCTCCACTAAGCACACATGCATGCGAGTCCTCATCTTGTTGGGGCATGACGTGCATGATCTGTCAAGTAATAGTAAGTTAGTAGACGCATAAAAATGTAAATTACAAGGTCAAACCTGGAGGTGCATAATATAGCAGAATGCCAAAACAGGGTGAAGAAGGGCTATAGCCATTTTAATAAGTAAAGAAGACATGTAGTGTTGACCTTGGAGAATTGATCTTTAAACTAAAAAGCACAAGTTGCACGGAATCAATCTAGAATCCCTTTAATGGGGTTATGATGAGGACTATTTAATTTTTTTTTTACTATGGGTCTAAGAAGTAACAGGCAGGTAGTTGCTACCTACCAACCCATTTTACCTGGTGCTGAACTTTGCCTGCACAGAACGGTCACACCACTCCTGGATGCGATTCAGTAGCTGATGTCACGTCGACATAGCAGCAGCTTCTCTTCTTCTCAGCTCTGTTGACGGGGCCTCAATTCCAAAGTCATGCTAATTGACAGCAGGCTCCCCACTGCCTAACTGCGGGGAGCCAGCTATCAATCAGCAGGATGTCGGCAGTCACAATTCATCGATGTAGAACAGCTGAATCGAAGGCCGTTTCTAACTGGAGAGATGTCAAGGCAAGCACAGCCTCTCTCCAAAGAAAAGGGTTCCCCAAGTTTCTAGCCATGAAGACAATGAAGCAAGCACAGCCTCTTTCCATATGTACAATCAGGAAGGTCCCGACACTCATGAAATATATAACCTTATATCTTTATTTCATCAAACTGAACTGGACGTGTTTCAGCCCGTCCCATACTTACCACTGCTGTGCAAAGCTCAGGTTATAGCCTTCGTGAATTCTTGAAACTCCGGGAACGCTGCAAGTTAAAGGCATTACCAAACTTTTATCTGCTGTGCTGAAAGACAGATAATTATACTTTGAATGCGACAGTGGGATTTATAAGGTCGGTATGAAGAGGAGCACAAAGAAAAAAACTATTGATTTTATTTTTTTTATGACAGAATCAATAGAAACTAATCAGGTCTTGAATGCGTTCCGAGCTGTAAACAGAAAGGCAAAATAAGTCAGTGGAGACAAGGTTTTGGTGCAATGCTGTCTGTAAAGGATTAGGAAAAAAACATTTCCAAAAGCTGTCAGCGGAAAGTAAGAATACAACAATATGTGGAAGGATGAGCGTTATAGATGGATTGTATTAAATGCCAACTTTACTTTGCTGGATGCTTAAACTTCCTTGACAAGCAGCCATGCAATGTATTGGAATAAACATCCATCTATAAAGAGCGGAGAAGTCTTTGTGATTGCAAAAGCATTGTTCCTGCAAAGTACGCGCCGGCCATCAAGTTCATCACGAGTCATTCATTTTGCTTCATGTGATCTGAAAACCTGAAATATTCTACATGAGTAAGTCTGATGGTCAGCTGCTAAAACAGGCAGAGATAAAGGATCAGAACTTTCTATGCTATGGGCTGGCATATGTAGCACAACGGTAAGTACAACTTGTTAGCCATTGTTTCCAAACCCACCAATATCAGCATGATCGTCGGACAGCCTAAGGTATATGGGTGCCTCCTGATTCTTCCCTGACCAATAATGTCAGCAGAGAGAAGAAATTGGCACATTGGATTTCTGATGATGCATAACCCAAGTGTGCTTCAGCTTGAGGTCGCGAACAGATGGCCGGACATTTTCCTTCAGGAGTTTTTTGCAAACAGCAGAATTCATGGTTCCATTTACCACAGTAAGTCTTCCGGGTCTTGAAGAAGGAAAACAGCCCCTGACCATTACACTCCTACCACCATATTTTTCTGAAAAGCTGCGTTGCTTCTATGCCAGATGTAATGGAACATACACCTTCCAAAAAGTTCAACTTTTGTCTTGACCATCCACAGAGTATTCTCCCAAAAGTCTTGGGGATCATCAAGATGTTTTCAGGAAAAACTGAGACGAGCCTTTATATTCTTATTGCTCAGAAGTGGCTTTTGTCTTTGAACTCTGTCATACAGGACATTATTGCCCAGTCTCTTTCTTATGGTGGAGTCATGAACACTGATGTTAACTGAGGCAAGTGAGGCCTGCAGTTCTTTGGATGTTGTTGTGAGGTCTATTGTGACCTCTTGGATAAGTCGTCGCTGGCCTCTTGGGCTAATTTCGGTTGGTTGGCCGCACCTGGGAAGGTTCATTAGTGTTCCATGTTTTCACCATTTGTGGAAAACGGCTCTCACTGTGGTCTGCTGAAGTCTTAAAGCTTTAGAAATGGCTTTATATCTTTTTCCTGACTGATGGATCTCAGTTACTTTGTTTCTCATTTGTTTCCTAGTTTCTTTGGATCACGGCATGATGTCTAGCTTTTGAGAATTTTTTGGTCTATTTCACTTTGTCAGGCAGGTCCTATTTAAGTGATTTCTTGATTGAGCACAGGTGTGGCAGTAATCAGGCCTGGGTGTGGCTAAGTAATTTGAATTCAGCTTCACAAAGATGTGATAAACAACAGTTAATTTATTATTTTTTTGGGGAGGAGGGGCAATCACTTTTTCACACAGGGCCCTATAGGTTTGGATTTTTTTGTCCTTAATAATAAAAACTTTAATTTAAAATTGCATTTTGTGTTTACTTGTGTTATTTTTGTATAATATTTAAATTTGTTTGGTGATCTGAAACACTAAAATGTGACGGGCATGCAAAAGAATAGGAAATCAGGAAGGGGCAAACTCTTTTTCACACAACTGTATACATAGCAAAGTCCAATTATACTAAATCTATATATTTATTTCTATTATTCTGTCTACATTGGACTACATAGTGGTATTTTCTTTCAGTTCAATTGAGAGTGCAGTCCAAGGACCCTTGGGAAGTAACTATCCGGACTCTGTAGGCTACAGAAATTTCAACTCAGGAAAAGGGTCGAGACGTCCTGGAACAAATGCGGGCTGAGCTCTCTGGACTAACTGCGGCCCAGCTCTCTCAGATAAAAACACTGCTCGGACAGTACCACAAGGTATTTGCTAGTCATGAGGAAGATTTTGGATGTACCACCGCCATCACCCATGGAATTCCCACGGCAGGAGCAGCCCCCATCCGTGAACGATATCGACAGATTCCTCCACAACTCTAACAAGAGGTGAAAACTTTGCTGGCCCAAATGCTACAAAAGGGAGTGATTCGAGAAAGCCAAAGCCCCTGGGCAGCTCCCATTGTGTTGGTCCGCAAAAAGGATGGCACCTTACGATTCTGCGTGGACTATCGAAAGCTGAATGCTTGCACCATCAAAGACTCGCACCCACTGCCCCGAATAGAAGAATCCTTGTCCGCCTTGGGGAAGGCGACGTACTTTTCTACTTTGGACCTGGCTAGTGGGTACTGGCAGGTGCCCATGTCAGAAGAAGACAGGGCTTAGACGGCGTTCATACTTCCTATGGGACTATTTGAGTTAAATCGAATGCCGTTTGGACTGGCAAACGCCCCGGGGACCTTTCAGCGGTTGATGGAGCGGTGTCTGGGAGATCTCAATTTTGAGGCCACATTGATATACCTGGACAATATCATCATTTATGCTGCCACGTTTGAGGATCACCTGAAGCGGTTGGGGCAGGTACTCTGCCGGCTGCAAAAGTACGGGTTGAAGGTAAAACCCCAAAAATGCCACCTATTTTGCACCCAGATCGAATATCTGGGCCATGTCGTCTTGGCGGAAGGAGTAAGGCCGTCCCAGGAAAAGGTTGCTGTTATTCAGGGATGGCCTACCCCCGAGACGATAAAAGATGTGCGGGCCTTCCTGGGGTTGGCCGGATACTACCGTCGTTTCGTAAAGAATTTTGCATGCCGGGCTCGAGCCCTGCACGACCTGCTGAAGGGGGCTCCCGCTGGGGCAAATGGACGAAAAATCCAGTGGCGACAACCTCAAGAAGAGGCCTTCCAAGACCTTAAGGATGCTCCGGTATTGGCTTATGTGGATTTCTCGCAACCGTTCATCTTGCACCCTGACGGGAGTCTTCACGGGCTGGGGGCTGTGTTGTCACAAATTCAAGACGGCCGGGAGAGAGTGATCACGTATGGAAGCCGCATACTCCATGATTCCGAACGCAACCCTGACAATTACAGCTCCTTTAAGCTCGAACCCTTCACAGTAGTGTGGGCCATGACGGAGCAGTTCGCAGAGTACCTGGCAGGCTCCGAGGTAGTGGTGCAGACCGACAATAACCCGCTGGCTCATTTGGAAAACGCCAAACTGGGAGCTCTGGAACAAAGATAGGTGGCCCGGATGGCGAAATTCAACTATAAAATTATCTATAAAAGAGGGGCTGAGAATGTACACGCTGATGCTCTCTCCAGGATTCAACATACAACCCCAGGAAAAAGTCGAGACAACGAACTAGAAGGGGAAGAGATACCGTTTGCCCTCGCCGCTGCCGTGATTACAGCTGCCACCCAGGAAGTTCCTCCCACGGAGAACCTAAGGGTCATGCTGGAACAATCCCGGGATAAGTGGATACAACAGCAGCAAGAGGCCGAAGAAATTGGGCTTCTCCGGAAATGGGTAACCGCTGGCAAATTGCCCACTGACTCCCAAAGACAGACTTTGACTCATGACATGTCGCTGATGTTACGACAATGGGAGAGACTGGTTATCCGAAAGGGACTATTACGGCCTGCCCCTGGTCATCCTCGGCCGTTACCGCTGAGCTCGAGCCCTCCATGGCCTGTCCGCTCCCTCTCCCGGCTGCTGCCATTCCTCTTCAGCCTGCGGCCTGCCCGCTGCCACCCACGGACGCTGCCAGTTCATGCCAGGCCATGGTTGCGGCCTGTCTATGACCGCTCACAGCCGCCTTCAGCCCGCTGCAGTTGGCAGTGGGGGCCTGTTCCTCATCAACAGAGACACTCTGCACACAGCCCCAGGCTGTGCACGCGGCCAGTAAACCGCCACTCTTGAGCACTGCGACACTGCGGAACTCGCTAACAAGCGCCAACCCCGCTGTTACAACAGGGGGTTACTTCATCTCAGGACTCCATCAGGGCCAACTTCTCCTGGGCGCTGGGGCGCCCGAAGACTACTCCAAATCTTCAGCAGCTGGGCCCCGCAGCTGCGGCGCCAAGGCAGCCTCATCAAAGACTCCACAGTAGCCTCATCAAAGATACCACAACAGCCTCATCAAAGATGCCAAAGCAGCTTCATCAGCAACGCAGCTTCCACAGAGATGCCGAGGGACATCAGGACAGATAAGTGACATTATAGAGTATAAGGACTCATAGTCGGCCATACCGTGGAGCCATAGTAACTGGCCTCGGCCGGGTTAGCCGTGTTCTTTCCAAATAGTGTTTGTTTGTACTGAGTCCCTGCGAGGACAACTGTTGTTACCCCTTTTTGGTTGCTTAGTATAGCCATAGCGGCTTTAAATTATAAATAGTTTGCTTTTCAAAGTTCAACCAGTCTCGCGTCTCGTCACTGCATCCTGTGAACCTGCTGTTACCTACACTAGTGTTAACTGTAACCATGAAGCGTATTGTACCTCTGTTTGATGACACAGAAAGCTAAAGTGATCTGTTCAACCATATGGTCTTCACTGATTTTCTTTTTTATGTGAACCTCCTTGACCCCAACTTCCAAGTGTTGAAGAACCACTCCAACGGTTTTTGTTTTTCACCGCTGGAGTGGTGCTTTAAATATAAGACCTCTGCCCTTGGTCATAAACTCAACCCAGGCATCTTCGCAGTTTTTTGGCACTTCTCCTGTTTCGCTGTGCCGTCTTGTGGCCAGAACTCAGAAGGTACATCACAAGGTCTCAATAGCCAAAACGAGGCTCTCAGACTTACATTGATTAGTGACCCCCAGTGGCGAAACTTGAAACTTGTGAGCCCCAATTCAGAAGCTCCAACGGAGCCCCCAACTATTGCAATTCTTTAATAATAATAATGGTCTTTTCTTATAGACCAAAGGGATCTTATGGGCTGCCTAGGCTCAAGGGCTCTGTACATATTGTAGTTACGCCCTGGGTGACCTCCAGCTCGCGCCATGAAACCCTAGCGTAGCCAGCAGGTCACTTACTGCAGGAGACACATCGGAATGGCGGTGAAAACAGAAGAAAACGTCGGAATGTGAGTATCAGAGAGGGGGCAGGGGACTTGTATTTTAAGCACCACACCAGCGGTGAAATAAAAAAAAAACCTGGAGAAGTGCTTTAAGTTTAGTTACTATAAAAGTTCACAGTCTTAGGCTATGTGCACACGTTGCGGATTCTGCTGCATTTCCGCAGCGTTTTTGGCCCTGCAGAAACGCAGCAGTTCCGCAGACATGGTACAGTACCATGTTAGCCTATGGCATTTCAAATCCGCTGTGCTCACGCTGCGTTTTTTTCCGCGCGGTTTTGCTGCGGTTTACAAACCGCAGCATGTCAATTGTTTGTGCGGATTCCGCAGCAGTTTCACACCTTTAACATAGTAGAGGTGTGAAACCGCAGGGCAAAACCGCAGGCTAATCCGCAGGAAAACCACAGGTCACTTTACCTGCGGTTTTACCTGCGGATCCGCGCGGAAAAAAACGCAGGTGAATCCGCTGCGTGTGCACATAGCCTTACTGCCCGATTCATCGTTGCATTTCCACTAGTTTTATGACTGGAATACATCTCAGTGACTACTTGACTTGCAACAAAATACATCAAAGAATTTGCCCCTTTTTTTTTATAAAGTTGTCGTTTATGGTTTAGTTACTTTTCTCATTTTTTACGTCAGTGTGAACTTTCAGATGTTTCAGACATTCATAAATTACCACTTTTCCAAACCCAACTCTACTCCGATAAACCCTCCTCACCTGGAGCGATTTTATATGCGCCAGTTATTTGGGGGAATTTTTTTTTTCAACATTTTGCAAAATGTGTGACTTTTTTAAAACGTTGAAAACGTGATCAAAGGCAGAATAAAATGCAATATCGTCCTCTGTGAAAAATTCATAAATCGTGTAGCCTATATTGATGAATATGGGGCAAAAAAAGTCACCGAAAACCAAAAGTCAAAAGAGAAAAGTGACTTAAAACAAAACACAAAGATGAATCAGGTCCTTGATTTTTTAAGATGGAGAAGACACAAATGGATTATTTCATCTGCGGAATCGCACAATATTTGTTTTCTCCCTCATTTACCATTCAGTTTCTGACTGAATTAACATGCACTCAATTAATTAATCGAAGTTATACATCAGTTAATGGACTGTATCCGTCTTAATTCTCCGGGAAGTCTGCAGTAGATATAGGAGCAATTAAAAAGTCTTCTACATTAAATGTGTTATGTTTAACATTGTGTCATGTGACTTAAAGCCGACATTTTAAAATGCAGCCTTTTATTACTGTATATTTTTACATAGCTTTCTGTCCTTACTTCACCTCTTCTTATGACAGCCTCCAGAGAGAATCCCAATACCTGTACAACACCGGCAAATTTTAGGCCACACCCCTAGCCACACCCATTTTAAGCCACACCCATTTACTCCTGTGTCCCCTCTGTACTCCTCTGTCCACCCCAGACTCCTCTGTCCCCTTTGTACTCCTCTGTCCTCCCCAAACTCCTGTGTCTACCCCAGACTCCTCTGTTCTCCTCTGTCCACCCCAGACTTCTGTGTCCCCTCTGTACTCCTCTGTCCACCCCAGACTCCTGTGTCCCCTCTGTACTCCTCTGTCCACCCCAGACTCCTGTGTCCCCTCTGTACTCCTCTGTCCAGCCCAGATGCCTCTGTCCCTTCTGTCCACCCCAGACTCCTCTGTCCCCTCTAGTCCTCTCTGGACTCCTTTCTCTCCCTCAGGCTCCTCAGTCCCCTCTGGACTCATCTGACCCCTCTAGTCCTCTGTCCCTTCTGTCCCCTCCGGACTTCTCTCCCTCCCCCAGACTCCACTGTCCCCTCCGGACTCCTATCTTCCTCAGACTCCACTGTCCCCTCCACACCTCTCTTTCCCCTCCAGACTCCTCTCTGTTCCCTCCAGACCTCTCTGTCCCCAAGACTCCACTGTCCCCCCAGACTCAGCGTGTTCCGTGTACCTAAGCACCTGACCGCATCCTCACAGCACCACACGCTCTCTGGGCACTTGCTGCAGGACGGGGGCGCATCTCCTTGGTGATATACGGTAGCTGTAGTTCCGGGTTCTTGCTTCCTGGGGCTGGGCTGGAGGTGAGCTCTGTGCTCCCTGTGGATGTGACGCGGCGATCCCCGCACTGTGCTGGCTGGCCTCTGCTGTATTTTGCGGTGATGCGATCGCAGGATAGAAAGCTTCCCGGCCGGGACGGCGGGATAAGGACCAGAAATCGGGTCTGTCCCGCGGGAATCGGGAGGGTTGGGACCTATGCATAAATATATATATATATATCTAAAATCAAAAGAGAAAAAACTTGAAAAAATACATACAGTTATTTATGTAACTATATAGATATAGTTAAAGATTTATATATCAATATATACTGCTCAAAAAAATAAAGGTAACACTAAACAATACATTATATTGTTTAGTGTTCTTTTTATTTTTTGAGCAGTATATTTCTGGCATATATTTATGTATATATATATAAAAAAAAATATATATATATACAGTATACATGTCTCTAAATATATCTATCTATATTTATGTATATATAAATACATTTATGTGTTTTTTTTCACTTTTTCCATTCTGATTTTTAATATTACTGTTTAATATTTAATTATTTTGTCATTTGCACATGCATATGGGGTTCCAAGTGACTTTCTGATCTCTTTTTAGTCTATTTTTGGGATTTACAGTAACAAAAAAACAGAAATGGCTTTCCATTTTAATATTCACTATAAGGGGATTAATATTATTTAATTAATTACTGCCTGTACAATTGTCCAAACTAATTAAATATTATAATATTAATCCCATATAATGAATATTAAGATGGAAAAACATTTAGCTGAATGCTGCCTGGAGAAAATGTAATTTATCCCCCCCCCCAACCCAGCTTTCCGGTTTTAGTCACCGTACGACACCGGCGCTGGTTAAGTGACCGTTCAGAGTATAGAGAATGGCGGCTATAACTGCAAACTAACTGACAGCAGAATCACCTTTAGAGCCGGCTAACCACACTGGCTCCGCCCCTTTGACTGAAAGCCGAACACTGTAGAGGGGTATAAAGTTCATTTAACCCTACAGATTAGCTCCATATCTTCAGGTTAATAGCATTATTTTACATGACAGGTTCCCTTTAATTTGCCATTGACTGACTGCTGGTACCTCCAGTTGCTCTGAAGAACCCCTTCTGATTGGAGCGGAGGTTGATCATGTGCACTGACATAGCGATAGTCAACCCCCAGTGATCAATGAGTTATTCCTTATACTATGGATAGGAGATAGCGGTTAATCTTGGTAAAAACCCTTCTGATGTAATTCTATGGAAAATAAGGGTGAACATGTGGCGCCCTGCGTCTTTATTGCCACAAAATGGTTAAATATGTACTGTTTTGCATGTGTTTTGTAAGCAATGGGAGTTATGCTTTCTCTGCTAGAGACCACAACACACACAAATTACCTCACTCCCTTACTTGTCTGAAGTTTAGAGCTTTGCAGACATGCCCTAACTGGGAGGGGGAGGAGTCGAGTTGTTGTTTTCAGTGAAGAAGGAGAGAATGGAGAACGCTCAGCCCCTAGGCCATCCATGCTTTCAGAGCAGGGTGGTAAGCTGAGAGACTGTGTGGGTTTATACAACCAACAGCAGAGTGTTTTCCCTGGGAAGACTGCAGCAACTAGGATCAGTGAAGGATTGTGCAAGAAGGAACTTGAGCTTCACACAGGATCCAAGCTGCAAGCTGCTAGAGGAGGAATACACAGTGAGTAGTGGCTATACTGGAAGTTCTAGACTCCGGGAAGCCTTGGTCCCAGAAGGGATTAGAATAGCAGGAAGCTTACACTGAGTCACAGCAGAGTGAAGGATAACTCCCATTTTGCTGAGCAGACTGTAACCTGGTAAGAGTTGTAATATCTCCTCTGAACTGCACCTGAACTACAGTAAATGATAAAGTGACTTTCCTTGTCTCCTGCCTGATTACTTTGTGCCTTCTACTTCCATCACAATCTCTGGGGGTCAGCCCTGGTTGGAGAGGGTTAAAGATCTGCACTGCCATCACTATCTACTCCCCCAAGGATCATCTGCAATGCCGGCTATACTTCAGTCGAACACTCCAACTGACGTCACGAATCACTACATAAACTTTATCCCTAATCAATACTCCCCTTTTACATGACCGCCTGCGGCTACAGACCGGGTCACCGCCACTGTGACACATCCCTTTAAGACAACCGTCCCGGTACCGAGTATCCCACGGCATCTGGGGTGCGTCATTTTGGCATACGAACAAGATTCCGTGTGTGCCTAAATTCCTACAGGAGCAACGACCTGCAGCAACTGAAGCGGTGAGCTGCACCCCTGCAAGGGTTAACTAGGGGGGAAGATGTCTAATCCCGGCGACGCTCAGGGTGCAGCAGCTGCAGCTCCCATATTGCCTCTCACCATGCCTTATATACCGGGTGCGTCATGGCTGCCACAGTACACTGGCGAATCGCACACCTTAAGTGACTTCAAAGGGAAGCTGCGCAGCATGTTTGAAATTTACCCTATGTCAGAGGAGCAGAAAGTCAGTATACTTACAAGTCAGCTCAGTGGCGCTGCTCAGAGAAAAGTTAAATCTTGGCCAGCGACTGATAAAAAGACTGTAAAAGACATTTTTGCTAAATTAAGGGATACTTTTGACCCCCGTACTGCTTCAGAAACAAAGATGCGATTTTTCAGCTGCAGACAGAAACCACAGGACACTATTAGAGACTATGCTCTTAACCTGCAGGAGGCGCTGCAGGCAATTAGCCCCTTAACCCCCAAGGGTGGTTTGCACGTTCATGACCGGGCCAATTTTTACAATTCTGACCACTGTCCCTTTATGAGGTAATAACTCTGAAACGCTTCCCTGGATCCCAGTGATTCTGACATTGTTTTCTCGTGACATATTGTTCTTCATGTTAGTGGTAAAATTTCATTGATATAACTTGCGTTTATTTGTGAAAAAAACAGAAATTTGGCAAAAATTTTGAAAATTTAGCAATTTTCCAACTTTGAATTTTTATGCCCTTAAATCACAGAGATACGGCACACAAAAAACTTAATAAGTAACATTTCACATATGTTTACTTTACATCAGCACAATTTTGGAACCAAAATTTTTTTTTCTTAGGAAGTTATAAGGGTTAAAAGTTGACCAGCGATTTCTCATTTTTGCAACACCATTTTATTTTTACGAACCACATCACATTTGAAGTCACTTTGAGGGGGTCTATATGATAGAAAATACCCAAAAGTGACACCATTCTAAAAACTGCACCCCACAAGGTGCTCAAAACCACATTCAAGAAGTTTATTAACCCATTAGGTGCGTCACAGGAATTTTTTGACTGTTTAAAAAAAAATGAACATTTAACTTTTTTTCACAAAAAAAAGTACTTCAGGTCCAATTTTTTCATTTTACCAAGGGTAACAGGAGAAATTGGACTGCAAAAGTTATTGTGCAATTTGTCCTGAGTATGCTGATACCTGATATGTGGGGGGGAACCACTGTTTTGGCACATGGCAGAGCTCAGAAGGGATTCGCTGGAATTCACATCTGACGCCATGTCACGTTTGGAGAGCCCCTGATGTGCCTAAACAGAAACCCCCCACAAGTGACCCCATTTTGGAAACTAGACCCCCCAAGGAACTTATCTAGATATGTGGTGAGAACTTTGAACCCACAAGGGCTTCACAGAAGTTTATAACGTACAGCCGTACAATTAAAAAATCATATCTTTTTCCAAAAAAAGATCTTTTCACCCCCAATTTTTATTTTCCCAAGGGTAACAGGACCCTAACAGTTATTGTGCAATTTGTCCTGAGTACGATGATAATCCACATGTGGGGGTAAACCACTATTTGGGCGCATGGCAGAGCTCGGAAGGGAAGCAGCGCCATTTAACTTTTTGGGCTGGAATTGGGATCGGACGCCATGCCACATTTGGAAAGCCCTGATGTGCCTAAACAGTTGAAACCCCCACATAAGGAACTTATCTAGATGTGTGGTGAGCACTTTGAACCCCCCAGTGCTTCACAGAAGTTTATAACGCCTGGGCATGAAAATAAAAAAATCATATTTTTTCCACAAACATGATCTTTTAGTCCTCAATTTTTTATTTTCCCCAGGGTAACAGGAGAAATTGGACCCCAAAAGTTGTCCAATTTGTCCTGAGTATGATGATACCCCATATGTGGGAGAAAACTACTGTATGGGCACACGTCGGGGCTTGGAAGGGAAGTAGTGATGTTTTGGAATGCAGACTTTGATGGAATGGTCTGCGGGTGTCATGTTGTCTTTGGATAGCCCCTGATGTACCTAAACAGTGGAAACCCCCCACATGTGACCCCATTTTGGAAACTAGACCCCCCACGGAACTTATCTACATGTGTGGTGAGCAGTTTGAACCCCCAAGTGCTTCAGGCGTGAAAATAAAAAAATCATATTTTTTTCCACAAAAATGATATTTTTGCCCCCAATTTTTTATTTTCCTAAGGGTAACAGGAGAAATTGGACCCCAAAAGTTGTTTTGCAATTTGTCCTGAGTAGGCTAATACCCCATATGTGGTGGTAAAATACTGGGCGCATGGCAGAGCTTGGAAGGGAAGGAGCACCATTTGACTTTTTCAAAGCAGAATTGGCTGGAATTGAGATCAGATGCCATGTTGCGTTTGGAGAGCACCTGATGTACCCAAACAGTGGAAATCCCCCAATTCTAACTCCAACCCTAACCCCAACACACCCCAAACCCTAATCTCAGCCCTAACCCTAGCCCTAACCCAAGCCCTAACCCTAGCCCTAACCCTAACCCTAGCCCTAACCCTAATGGAAAAATGGAAATAAATACATTTTTTAATGTTATTATTTTTCCCTAAATAAGGGGGTGGTAAAGGGGGGTTTGATTTACTACTTATAGCAGGTTTTTATGTTTGGCAGCTGGATACCCGATGTTTACATTAGTTACCAGCGCGCTGATGCAGGTACCTGGTAACTAACGTACGCATCGGGTATCCAAGGGACGCACGTCCCTTGGATACCCGATGTGTACGTTAGTCACCAGCTGCCTGCATCAGCGCGCTGGTAACTAAAAGAACACAGCAATGCCGCACGCTCTGCGTCGCTGTGCTGATCGCTGGTGAAGCTGTCTGTTTGACAGCTCACCAGCGATCACATAGCGACTTACCAGCGATCCCGACACGTTGATATCGTTGTCGGGATCGCTGGTAAATCGTCATGTGTGACGGGGCCTTAAGAGATGAGTGCAAAATGCTGAAAGAGCAGTTCATTGAAGGTCTTTTGTCTGATTCCAGTAAGGCATAACTGCGCATGGTGTCATTGCAGAACCCTGACATGGACTTTGTTCAGTTTAAGGACAGATCCATCCATATCTTAAGAGAATCTACCTATGTCTGCACTGAGCCAGTTAAGGATCCAGCAGTTACATGCCACCAGGGGGCAGTATCCTCACCCCAGGTGCCTGCAGTACAGCATGTGCAGATTCCAGTTGATGATTCTAGTGCAGATTTACGGCTGCAAGTACAGGAACTGACTAAAAATATGTCTGCTCTATGTAAAACTGTTCAGACTCTCCAGACTTGTTCCCCCACAGAGAGGATCCAACTAGCATCAAGCCCGGATGATCTCCCATGGCGACAGTCAAAGAGGATGCTGCAACATCAGCGACGACTGACTCGCACCGGCAGGAGAACAATGGACCAATTTGACTCTTCTGGCAGACCCATCTGCAGACGGTGCCATAAGGTTGATCATATTGAAAGAGAATGTCCTTTAAATGGGCGACCCCTGGGGCCGCGGACCAACCCCCAGGAGTCAGACAATCTGGTCCAACTAACTGGAGAAACAGGTATGTTGGAGGACGTCCACTTATGCCTGTGGTAGTGGATGGTATCCCCTTCACCGCCCTCATGGACACTGGATCACAGGTAACCACAATGCCTCACACACTGTACCAAAGATATTGGACTGATACTGATTTCACCTAACTTCTGGATGGTGACTTGTCATTAATAGCAAGTAATGGTCAACCTCTGACACACGTGGGGTACAAGGAAGTTGTCATTAAAGTGGGAAAAGTGGAGCTCAAAGCTCAAGATCTCATGGTGGTAGAGGTGGGCAGAACACAGTGTCAACCTATCATAACATTAGGCACAAATGTGATTGAAAATTGTTTAAGTGAGGTCATCACCATTTTGAAAGACATAGCTGAGTCAGCCCCGTACAAAGAACAGCATGCCCTCAATAAAGATATCAAGGCCCTTGTGCAGCAACAGCAGGTGGCGTTAACTGGTGGAGAGATTGGTAGTGTAAGGGTGAGTGATCCCCACTCCATTATGCTTCCTCCTAGGAGTGAGAGCCTCATCTGGTGCTGAGCAGCCAAAGGCATCAGAGGACGGGACTACCAAGCTCTCCTTGAACCAGTCTACTCAGACAGCAGACCTACTGTGCTGACGGCCAGGGGAATAGTTGATGTTAAAAGGGGCATGGCCGGGGTACGTGTTCTGGACTGTGGAGAGTAGGAAGCTTGCTTGCCCCATTATGCAACCGTAGCCAAACAATTCACAGTCAGCAACAACGATATTCAGGCTGTAGAACCCTTGACTCCGTCAGAAGCGACGGATGGCAATGGCTCTTCTGTTCAGATGGAGGAATGGTTAATATGCCTTTTTTTACTACAAGAACTCTTGTAAAGACTCATAAACTTGAGAAGAAAAACTTGTTCATCGTGCCTTGGCAGGAAGCCATCTCAAACAGCCAGTGCAGTGCAATTTCATATTATGGTCGGGTTATTTTACATGACAGGTTCCCTTTAATTTGCCATTGACTGACTGCTGGTACCTCCAGTTGCTCTGAAGAACCCCTTCTGATTGGAGCGGAGGTTGATCATGTGCACTGACATAGCGATAGTCAACCCCCAGTGATCAATGAGTTATTCCTTATACTATGGATAGGAGATAGCGGTTAATCTTGGTAAAAACTCTTCTGATGTAATTCTATGGAAAATAAGGGTGAACATGTGGCGCCCTGCGTCTTTATTGCCACAAAATGGTTAAATATGTACTGTTTTGCATGTGTTTTGTAAGCAATGGGAGTTATGCTTTCTCTGCTAGAGACCACAGCACACACACACAAATTACCTCACTCCCTTACTTGTCTGAAGCTTAGAGCATTGCAGAATACCCTAACTGGGAGGGGGAGGAGTCGAGTTGTTGTTTTCAGTGAAGAAGAAGGAGAGAATGGAGAATGCTTCTGGAAGCCATGACATGCGCTCCCTCCAGGAGTAAAGCTAAGAAGAACAGAAGGAGTTTGTATGTTCTCCCCGTGTTTGTGTGGGTTTTCTCCGGGTACTCCTGTTTCCTCCCACATTCCAAAGACATGCTGATAGGGAATGTAGATTGTGAGCCCCATCGGGGACAGCGATGATAATGTGTGCAAACTGTAAAGCGCTGCGGAATATGTTAGCGCTATATAAATATAATAAATAAATAAATAAATAAAAATAAATAAATAAATAAATAAGAATCAGGGAGTCAGCCCCTAGGCCATCTTTGCTTTCAGAGCAGGGTGGTAAGTTGAGAGACAGTGTGGGTTTATACAACCAACAGCAGAGTGTTTTCCCCACGAAGACTGCAGCAGCTAAGATCAGTGAAGGATTGTGCAAGAAGGAACTTGAGCTTCACACAGGATCCAAGCTGCAAGTTGCCAGAGGAGGAATACACAGTGAGTAGTTGCTATACTGGAAGTTCTAGACTCCGAAAAGCCTTGGTCCCAGAAGGGATTAGAATAGCAGGAAGCTTACACCGAGTCACAGCAGAGTGAAGGATAACTCCCATTCTGCAGAGCAGACTGTAACCTGGTGAGAGTTGTAATATCTCCTCTGAACTGCACCTGAACTACAGTAAATGATAAAGTGACTTTCCTTGTCTCCTGCCTGATTACTCCGTGCCTTCTACTTCCATCACAATCTCTGGGGGTCAGCCCTGGTTGGAGAGGGTTAAACATCTGCACTGCCATCACCATCTACTCCGCCAGGGGTCATCTGCAGTGCCGGCTATACTTCAGTCGAACACTCCAACTGGCGTCACAAATCACTACATAAACTTTATCTCTAATCAATACTCCCCTTTTACATGACCACTTGGGGCCACGGACAGGGTCACCGCCACTGTGACACATCCCTTTAAGACGACCGGCCTGGTACCAAGTATCCCATGGCCTCTGGGGTGTATCAAACATATCTGTCCAAACATGCTATTCTGCTTCGGACTTCTAATTCTATTAAGTGTAAAAGACCCAAGGGTCAGATAGACATTAGGCAAAAGTTTCAGTCTACAATCTTCATTCCTTCATTCATTTTCAGACTTGCTGACATTTAGTTTCCAGGTTGATCAAAGTTTCAGATTTATCCTTTGTGGGAGCGTCACTCCCAGTTACACAGGCTGGATGTGAGCTCTTTGTATATCCGGAATACAATTTCCTGTTCATGTGCTTTCCTCCTTTTCTGGAGTCTGTTTTATCTGCCCTTCTCCAAGACTGTAGATGCTTTCTCCTATCTGTGGAGATCTGTAAAATGAGTTTCCCATTTTAGAATCCTATCAGTCCAACGGAATAGAAAAAACTACAGTACATATCTGTACAGTACAAATTTTGTAGTACTGAGACCCCCGGCAGTGGGGCTCTCAGTGCTGGCACTGCAAGGAGTGAGACCACTATTAACCTCAGATTTGCAGGTTAATAGCATTATTTTACATGACAAGTCTCCTTTAAACCACTTTGTTTTAGGATCTCTTGAGCTAAGAGAACAGGTGAACAACTCAACATCTGTTCGTAAGCATGTGCCTGTTACTGCAAGTAAGTCACAACTCCTTTATTTTGCTGCTTTTTGGTGTTTTAGGAGGTTGGAAGCCCACCATTTCCTCACTGATTTCGCTATGTGATTGCTGACTTGTAGCTTAAGACTGGACTACCCCTTTAAGCAAAGATTAAACAAAGTATTGCAGATTTTTCTAACTTTGTTTCCTCCCACTTTCCCAAATCCTGATGTACCCCCCCTTTGGCTTCTCACTGTCACGCATAGTTCTGGTAAAGGCAGACCTGACAGCCCTGATTAACAAGCTCAGAAATCACCATTAAGTGTCTGTCCACCACGGGCGAATGTGCGCGTAACATGTCTAATGAAAAATAGGAGCCTGACAATTCTCTCAGACAATTTAACTCTGGAAGCCGAGATTACTGAGCATCAGAAAAATCTATGAGTTGCAGACACAAGTCTAATACGGCTCATGCTGATGGATTTATCATTATTCATGCCTGGAATGCAGGTCATAAATGAGTTTTACTAAGATCCCAGCGTGAAAACTTGCATTGTGATGGAAAATTGTCATGTAAATTTGGGGAGAGCGGTCGTCCTTTCTGTATTTTGGGAAATCTGTTTGCTGCAAGACTGAGGAACAGAATGAAGAAAAATGCAAGAAAATCTTTCAGCCGGAATATTTAACGTAAAAAAACTCTAAGGAGATAGCCTATGGTGGTATGTTACTTAAAGGGTTAATTAGTGAATCCTTTAACTAGATTTATTTTTAATGTCCACTAGTAGGACAACCCCTTCTAAAACTAAATATTTGGCCCCGATAAATTAAAAAATCTTATACGCAACTCCTGTCCTGGCGCCGTTCCAGCGGTGTTGGCACTCAACTTCTCGGAGTTTTGGTGTGGTGGAATGACACGTGGTGCCTGGTGCCCAATCAGTGATAGTGTCACTATCCCTGCTTTTGTATGGGTTCAACATGAAGAGGAAGTCTGGGCTGCAGCTGATCTCTGACTTCCTCTTCATGTTCAATTCGTATGAAGGCGGAGACAGTGAGGTCAGTGCTGATAGGACGCCAGGCATCACGTGACATCCCAACGCACCAGAGCTCCAGGACCTCGAGTGCCAACGCCGCTATAACGGCATCAGAACGGGAGGTGAGTATAGTTTTTTTTATTTTATCGGTGCCAAACATTTAGTTCAAGTGGTTGATCTAGTAGTGCACAACCCTTTTAAGACGGGTATCTACTCCAATTGGCACTGCTCCACTGATTCTGGAAGAGTTCTTCCTTTTCTTCTACGCCCCTCTGTTCTATATATATGATTTTTACACCTTAATAGTTATCTAAGAGAGGGCCCGTCACCTTCCCTGACATTTCCGGTTGAGTAAGTCTTTGTATTTCCCATTAGATAACAATTCCTAGAAGAATAGCAGCACTTGGAAATAGAAGGATAACTCCTCGCTGCAACATTTCAACTAATCTTTTTTATACTTTTCCTGGAGTTACAATGTCAAGACAATGGGTGAAAAAGGAATAATCTCTGTAGGATTGGTTTCATTCTTCATTGTTGTGCCGTTTGGAGGACAGTAGGATGAGGTCGTGGTGATGTGCACCACTTTAATTTGGACCTAGACTCAGTACTGTAATGTTTTTTCTTAATTTTCTTTTCTAGAACTATGCTTTCTGCTGTTCCTACTGGACACCTAAGAAAGACTAACTACTCATTCTGCAGACTCTGCTATAGATGCTGCTAGCCTCTAATTAAACTATAATGTCAGAGGACAACCAAGGGTCTCTTCCGACACTATGGAAGAAAAGGGTCTTCTGACTGAAACTGTGCGCTGTTACCTTTGAGACATGACGCTGCAGACCTCATGCTGCCATTTGACATGTCAGTCCAGGACCCGATGAAGTACAGATGAATGAAAGAGACCAGAGTGCGAAAATAAACGTTTCTTTCCTAAACTAACTGATGAAACATATGGACATCCGATCGCAGGTATGACATTTAGAGAATACATCTTCTGTACAGTTGAGAGGCAGGAACTTCACTGTTACATGTGGTGGTACATTTCTTTTGTTACATGTTGCACTAAAGAAGCAGAATGTTATGGCAGCCTCCATGTTACCTTCTTGTGAGGACGGCAAGAGTCGAAGTCTGTCGCTACAAACCCTCAAAGGCCCACACACCTCTTGGTGTGCCGCTGCATCTTCGTACCTGGTCAGATTTTGTTGAGATCACCTTATGAGAACATTTATCTCAGCCTGGCCAGTCTTACTATGACTCTCAAGTCTGGTTAAACTTTACCTTCTTATCAAGTATAGATAACACTTGCTGTGGGCTGTCATGCTCACCATGTCTGTCATGTCCGCCATGTCTGGTTTGCCTCATGACCCCTGGAGCGGTGTGCACGCGCATCTCATGTCTGCTATCCTGCATGTTCCCTAGAGCAGTGTGCACACTCACCTCATGACTGTTGAGCTGCGGGATGCCTGCGTTTCTGCTCTGCCTTCTGTGATTGTCTCGTCATGTCTAGAACCCCTGATCATGTGTCCTTCCTATGTTCCAGCAGAGGCTGGATCTGCATTCATCTCTGCATGTCTGGAACTCTGATCATGTGACCTGCCTAATTTTCAGCACTGGTTCTGCTATCATCTCTGCATGTCTGGAATTCTGATCATGTGACCTGCCTAGGTTTCAGCACTGGTTCTGCAATCATCCCTGCATGTCTGGAATCCTGATCATGTGACTGCTCCCTGTGATCCTGGAGGATCTGAACTGGAAGTTCTTCCCTGGTCCTGACCCGGAAGTGGAGGTGCTATGCCCTATATCAGACCGCCCCTTCCTTTGCTCAGGGCCTGAGTATTGTGTTGCTTCCCTGCATGGCTGCTTGGTCTGCTGGGTCGCTCCCTCTATTCTGTGCCCTTGCACTTCGCTCTGTCGTGCGTCTCTGCACACGCTCCGTGCTCGTATTCTGTCTCTTGTCTTGTGCTTTGTCTCGTGTTGTTGTTCTCCGTGCTCTGTTTGACCTTGCTATGTCTTCTTGTTATGTCCGTTCTGTACCCTGTCCCTGGCGTGTCTCCCTACACGTGCAGGCCTCCGTTCTGTACCCTGTCCCTGGCGTGTCTCCCTACACGTGCAGGCCTCCGCTCTCTATCCTGTCTAGTCCCAAGGTTCTCCCTTGGCCCGGCTCTGGGCTTCTGCCTACGCTCCGCTGCTAGACTCTGTCCCTGTCCCTGACGTGTCTGCCTACAAGTGCAGGCCTCCGTTCTGTGCTCTGTCCCTGGCGTGCCCCTCGGTACGCGCAGGCCTCGCCTTGTACTTTGCCCCTGGCATGTCCTTTGCATGCGCAGGGTCCTGTCTACTACTCTATGCCTTGTCTCTGATACTTCGTGCGCTCTTGCACTTTTTGTACTAGGCTTTGCCGTGCTATCTGCTCGTGTCTCTGTCCTGTATCTTTGCCTAGACCTGCCTTGTGGCTCCGTGCCTCCGTGCACGTGCCTGGTCGCCTGTGCCTGCCTGGTGTGCCTCAGCCGTGCCGCCTCTAGCCGTGCTCGCCTGTGTGCCTCAGCCATGCCCCCGTCCAGTGCTATAGTGGTTACCGGCTGCGTGAGCCACAGCGGTGCCGCCTCTAGTCTTGCCCGCCTGCTTATGCCACCGTCGGTACCACCTGCCGGTGCCCCAGCTGTGGTTTCCGTGCTCCCTTGTACGCACGCTGGTTCTCGCACTGTGCCTTTTCGTGCTACTCTTGCACAAAGCCTTTTGCCTCTTTTGCTCTGCTCTGAACCCTAGTTTTCCTGCCGGATTCCGTAACCTGCCGACCGCTGCCAGAGGTCCGGACCTAGATGACTGCGGCCTGATGTCCGGAGCTGATGTCCGTAGCCTGATTCCTGGACCCTGTCGGTCGATGCCAGCACCCCGGATTCCAATGCCATTGAACTCGTCCCTGACGTGCCCTCGCACGTGCAGGCCACCGTCCTTGTGCTCCTCCCTGGCGTGCCCTCGCACGCGCTGGCCTCCGTCCTTGTAACCGTCCCTGGCATGCCCCTCAGCATGCGCAGATCTCCGATCTGTGAATATGATCCTGGCGTGTCTCCTTGCACGCACCCTGTTTTGTCTCCTAGTTTGTCTGCCGGATTCCTGAAGCCAGCTGACTACTGCCAGAGGTCTGGAGCCAGATGTCTACACTCTGATGCTTGGACCCTGTCAGCCCTTGCCAGTCTTCCGGAGTCCGATTCCTCGCACCCTGCCTTGGACTTTGGTGTGCCCTGGCATTCACCTTGTTATATGGATTCTGTCTGTTCACGTTTTGCACCTGTTTTACCTTGAAGAGATCCTCATGCCTTGGACCTCGGCGTGCCCTTGCACGCATCTTGCTTTGTGTTCTTTGTGTGTTCACCTTTGCACCTGTTGTACCCTGAAGTGTTCCTTAATGAAGTTTCCTTGAACTAACGTCTTGTCTCGCCTTGTCTTGTTTCCCTGAGCCAGCCGTCTGGTCCACCTGCCATGGTGGCTCACCCCCTTGGTCTTGCCCCTGAAACTCCCTGTATAGGGAGTGGTTCCTCACTAGGTCAGCTCGCCCTAGGTGGGTGGGTGCCACGGCCCAGAGGGTCCACTCATTCAAGAAAAATGACTCAGCTTAAGCTGACGCTCGTCACATGGGCTCCCACTCGCTTGAGATAAAGAATCCTTCTGCCTCTTGATCTAGTTCATGCTAACCAAGTATGGTTTACTCTCCTTTCTTCACACACAACACCTTAATCAATGCTGGTTTGTGAACCATAGGTCCATCTCTTTCCAATAGCTGCCTGACCAAACAAGAACTGAGTTCCTTTGTCCAAGTAACTTCTCCCTTCATGAGCTGGCTCCAATAGTTAGCCAGGTCTTCATGCTAGGGAAAGGAAAAAAGAAAGAGAGAGAAAAGCCTTTGAGAAGAAAAGAAAAGGGGGTAAAAAAACTAGGAGAAAGAAAAGAGGGAGAAAAAAGCCTAGGAGAAAGAAAAAAGGGAGAAAAAAAACCTAGGAGAACAAAGAAAAGAGGGAGAAAAAAACCTAGGAGAAAGAAAAGAAAAAAGGGAGAAAAAAGCCTAGGAGAAAGAACAGAAAAATTGGAGAAAAAAGCCTAGGATAAAGAAGTTAAAAGAGGGAGAAAAAATCTAGGAGAAAGGAAAGAGGGAGAAAAAGCCTAGGAGAAAGAAAAGAAATGAGGGAGAAAAAGCCTAGGAGAAAAAGAAAAGAGTGAGAAAAAAGCCTAGGTGAAAGAAATGAAAAGAGGGAGAAAATAGCCTAGGATAAAAAAAAGAGAGAGAAAAAAAGCCTAGGAGAAAGAAAAGAAAAGAGAGAAAAGCCCAGGAGAAAGTGGACAAGAGCCAGGCGAAGAGTGTGCTGTCAATATATTTGTCAGAAGCAATAGCACAGCCAGCTATGTGATGCAGTTGCACAGGGTCTACAGCAGCAAACTGGTGGAAAACATTTAGAAAGCAAAAGAGCAGCACAAAAAATATCAGTACATAGATTCCCATATACTGTAGACTATAGACAGCTACATCTACATTTGTTACAATACCATTATCCAGTAGAGCTGATTCCACCTTATGTTCCTAAATGTTAAATTATTTTTTTGCTGATAAACAAAAGCAATGTATTGTATAATTATTCCAAAATTAATGAAATTACACTATGATGTAATCAAGGTCTTATGTCCAGGGGAAAGTCTTGTGTCTTTCAGATACTTGATGTGAACTGTCCATGGTACTGATTTGCAATTATTATACATGTGGATACTATTACCATACTTATGCCTCCTATTCTAAACAACTAGCTTTATTTAGAATTATTTATGTTGTTATGTGTAATTTAGAGTAATTTACTGTCTTAGTTAAAAATAAAATAAGAAAGAGGGATTATTTGGCAGAACACTATGCTGGGTGTACAATACCTAATTTCGGGATTATCCATTCCAAAATGCCTAGGGATGGATGGACTATAAATCTCTTATTACACTGTTATTACTTGATAGTTTACAGGAAGATGTCTATTGCCGTACATATATTTCAAAAGTGGAAAAAATGCAAAATAAAATACATTAATGATTTGCACTTGAAATCTTTTTTTTCCGTCCACAGAAATTAAATTCTTTTGTACAGACTGTGTACAGTCTTAATCTTTGGAGGGAGCCCTGCAATCTAAGTAGGATAATAGCAAATGTGGATTATGTACAATATGCACAAAGTAAATAAAAAACATCAATTTAATCCCTGCATGGAGTAACTATCAGTTCCTGAAAGCCTCCCGCTGACCTAGACTTAGTGCAATCCATGACTCACCTGAAACTTTCATTCCAGGAGGCATCCTAAACTGGTTTCCTGGCATTGTAAATATTTTTGGACTAAAATAAAAACTACGGAAATATTCATCATTTCAAATGATCCCCTTGTTTAATTCCATTTTTTGCAGTAATGCTGTAATGACACATTATCTTTGCCACCAATATCTGACCACAGTCGTGATGTCAGTGTATGTCAGGTGACCACTCTGGAGAAATTGTTGGTCGGTGACCGCTGTGGCCAATTTATGGTTGGTTGGTTGGTCACCACTGTGACCAATTTATGGTTGGCTGGTGACCACTGTGGCCAATTTATGGTTGGGTGGTGACCACTGTGGCCAATTTATGGTTGGCTGGTGAACACTGTGGCCAATTTATGGTTGGCTGGTGAACACTGGCTAATTTATGGTTGGTTGGTGACCACTGTAGTCAATGTATGGTTGGCTGGTGACCACTGTGGCCAAATTATGGTTGGCTGGTGACCACTGTGGTAAATTTAAGGTTGGTTGGTGACCACTGTGGTCAATGTATTGTTGGATGGTAACCACTGTGGTCAATTTATGGTCTCAGTGCTCATTCGTTGGTAGTGCACTGATGTAAACAGCAGCTGGTATGAGACCAAAACACCATTGGGCTTTTGTGGGGGGCTGTTAAGAGGTAATGAAGGATGAAGTGAGCATTCCTGGTCCTTAAAAATTTTCAAACTTTATTAATCCATATCAGTAAAATTATTGTGGTAAAAACTCCAGTACCAATGTGAAATCAAGGGGTTAAAGCCATGCTGGGAAAGTGTGCCTTCAATATGGAGTAAATCTCCAATAGTTTCACCAGCAAATCATCCCCTTCACACCTCCCCACCATACTTCACAATGGGCACCAAACAAGTAGAAGTCATCCACTCACCATTTCTGCATCTTACAAAGACATGGTGGTCTGTACCAAATATCTCCAATCTTGATCTATAAGACTACACTACAGATTTCAACTGATTTAAAGTCTAGTCCTTCTGTTGCTTTGCCTAAACAAGTTTTTTCTTGTTTGCAGTCTTCAGTAGTGGCTTCTTTGCAGATATTCAATCATAAAGGTGTGCTTCTCGCAGTTTCCTCTGGACGGTTGATTATTCTATGTCTATGTTGTCTGTGCATCATTTATGAAGACTGTTATCAAAAATGCTCTATATTTGGGGTTTCTGAGGTTGGTAACTCTGATGAACTTATCCTCTGCAGCAGAGGTAATTCTTGGTCTTCCTTTGCTTGAGCAGTCCTCATAAGAGGAATTCATCATAGCAATTCATGGTTTTCATGACATTTGAGTATAGCTTCAAGGTTCTAGCATTTTTTCAGATTGACTGACCTTCATATCTTAAATTATTGATGGACTGTCGTTTCTCTGTTGAGGTGTTCTTTCCATAGTTCTAGCTTAGTGCTGTTGTGGATTAAGGCTCATCACTCTATCCCACTCTGTGCCAACACTGGCTCTGAAAAACACACATTTTGGTTGCACACACTTCCTGAAGGCTGGTGAGTCAACAAATGAACTCTTGATGAAGCATATCTGTTCATTGGAAACCACTACAGGTGACTACCTGATGAAGCTGCTTGAGAAAATGAGAAGGATAAAAAAGCTATCATCAGAGGAATCTAAGGTTTAGCAAATATCCTGGTTCGTTTCTTTACTCCATATGTGTTTCTTTATTGCTTTGGTTCAGAAGAAATTTTCGTGGGGATCCTCTGTGCTGCTGTATTGTTGAAAAGACGTCAGTCCGAGATGAAGTTTAACAGATAAATAGTGTTTTTTATTCTACACGTTTCAAAGTTACATGAACTTCTTCAGGAAAAATGAAGGACCACCACATGGTGACCACCATTTGCCTCTTGCTGCCTCCTTGTCTCTTTGAGAGCTACGTTTCTATTATCCTGCATTCAGGAATGTAAAAGTATAGCAGAGCCAACTTTGTCATTTGACACAATTCATCATAATGGAGGCAAAACTCATGAGTTACCCTAAATAAAATTTCCATAATGGTCAGCAGAAACAGTTAAATGACAAATCCAGGTCTTTTATTTCGGCATTTTTTGGTGCCATACGGCACAGCCCTCGCTGATGATTTCCATACTAATGAATAACAGGTGTTCTCCCCTAACGCCTCTAACCGTACTGATTAATTAAATAATCCACGCCGCGGCTCCTTGTCATAAAGCGTCTTGAGCTTATAGTTTGTCAATAACAATGAAAACACACAAATATTATCGAGAAGAAACAGCTGGTGCTTGTAATATTGTATATATAGCTGCAAGAACACGGGGATGTTAAGATGAGATGTAGATGATGAGGAGCCTTAATAGAGACATTTAAAAAATAATTTCATTAATAATGGAGCCACTTACACTATTACAATGAGAAAGAATGTGATGTTCTTGTACTGTGTCTCAGTGAATAGCACGTTCTATTAGTAGGGCTGAAGAACAGTGCTCTAAAATCATAAAAAATATAGCCCAGTAATTGTTGGTACAAGGCAGGAAGGGCTAATTGCATGCCACCACTGACTTTATAATACACTGGTAATACATAGGCTCTGCCCTCCATGTTCTGCCATACAGGCACTGTCCTCCATGTACTGCCATACAGCCTCTACCCTCCATGTACCATCATACAGACTCTGCCCTCCAAGTACTGGCATACTGGCTCTGCCCTCCATGTACCATCATACAGGCACTGCCCTCCGTGTACTGCCGTAGAGGCACTGCTCTCCATGTACCGCAATACAGACACTGCCCTCCATGTACTGCAATACAGGCACTGCCCTCCATGCACTGCCATACAGTTACTGCCCTCCATGTACTGCCATACAGACACTGTCCTCCATGTACTGCCATACAGGCACTGCCCTCCATGCACTGCCATACAGTTACTGCCCTCCATGTACTGCCATACAGGCACTGTCCTCCATGTACCCCCATACAGGCTCTGCCCTCCATGTACCGCCATACAGGCACTGCCCTCCATGCACTGCCATACAGTTACTGCCCTCCATGTACTGCCATACAGGCACTGTCCTCCATGTACCCCCATACAGGCTCTTACCTCCATGTACCGCAGAGCTTTCCATGTACTGCCATACAGGCTCTGCGCTCCATATACTGCCATACAGGCACTGCCCTCCATGTACCACCATACAGGCTCTGCCCTCCATGCACTGCCATACAGTTACTGCCCTCCATGTACTGCCATACAGGCACTGTCCTCCATGTACCACCATACAGGTTCTGCACTCCTTGTACCACCATACAGGCTCTGCCCTCCATGCACTGCCATACAGTTACTGCCCTCCATTTACTGCCATACAGGCACTGTCCTCCATGTACCACCATACAGGTTCTGCACTCCTTGTACCGCCATACAGGCTCTGCCCTCCATACAGGCTCTGCCCTCCATGTACTGCCATACAGGCACTGTCCTCCATGTACCACCATGAAGGCTCTGCCCTCATGTACTGCCTTACAGGCACTGTCCTCCATGTACCACCATGCAGGCTCTGCCCTTCATGTACTGCCATACAGACTTTGCCCTCCATGTGCCATCATACAGTCATACAAGCACAGTTGTTCAGGCTCCATCCTCTATGCACAGTTGTACAGGTTTCATCCTCTAGGCACAGTTGTACAGGTTCCATCCTCTATGCACAGTTGTACAGGTTCCATCCTCTATGCATAGATGTACAGGCTTCATCCTTCATGCAATGACATTCAGACTCAGTCCTCTATGAACTGGCATATAGGCTTGATTCTTCATGCACTTCCGTACAGGCTCAGTGCTCTATGTACTGCCAGCCATACAGGCTTTATCCATTACTGTAGAAAAAATAATAAGGCCCTAAATTGTAGATAATGCTGAGAAGGTGGGGGTACAGCTTTCAGAAGATTGACCCAAATCCTCCAATATACACAAACACAGAGAGCTGGATGACAACAGCAGTCCTTCCGGCTGTACAGGGTTGGTTCTCTACGCACTGCCACAAAGGACATGGTATGTCCTTCATGCATTATCATAAAATCTTTTTTTGTTGGACTTGTATAGAACCCGATAGAAAAAATTCTCTGCTTGTATCTCCATAAAGTTGGAGTCATAGAGATATACGGAAGAAGGAAAGTGAAGGCTTATTGTGACTCACATTTGTGCCATAATACGGCTATATACATTAGCCCCTGGACCAAGCATATGACCGGTTTTACACATTCAATATTCACGGTAGATAGACAGGGAACCACAGACGTGAATGCAACCTTGGACACAATCAGGGAGTTTTTAGGGCGTAGATAAAGGAGGTGCAAAGGTTGCAGCCACACCCATGTCCTTATTCTCGGAGGTTCAAAGACTCCTCTGCCCCATAAGTAGATACCGCTATAATAATTGGATGGGGAGTAGAGTTACTGTATTTGCTTAAAACTACACATCTGAGGGGTCTTCAGAATCTTCTTGGTATAGTCATGGTTAAACCTACACCAATCAAGAGAACAGATGTGGTAATGTAGTTAGCTGCTATTTCTGCCAAAAACAGGAACCCAACATCGCGGTATCACAACCAGTGGAAATCCAAAGAATAAGGTGAATATGTTTATGTGAAAGTCACTTTAAACCCCATTAAACAATTTTAATACCTTTTACGACAGAGTAACGAATGCTTTGAGTTCTCACAAAGAACAGATAGAGTCTGTTAAATTAAGGATAGGCTCAGTATCTTAAGGCTTGACAAATCTCACAGGGTGTGGTAGCTCTCATGAGAACTGTACAGAACAGAGAACTGATGAGGAGTGTGTCTAATCTGCGTGGATTCTGCTAAATTTATGCACGGAACACCAGGGTATAAAATAAAGAACACTCCTTTTAAATATTGGAGATTGTTGGAATCACAATCTCTACATTTCATATTCTCAACTGAATCCCAGAAACGTCTAGGTTGAGGTTGGGTCAGGTCTGACAATACCATTCTATCCTTTATTAAAATAAATCCAACACACGAAGAAATCTAATGCAGCTCATAGACATTTTTATTTCGGTGGAGAACATTTCCAGTCTGGTCATCTTTTTTACCACAATATTTTTTCCCCTAAAATTTAGTGTAAATCACATAAAGCAAAAGAGAATAATGCAATGAAATGTTTTCCAGCTTCTATGAATCTCCGCGGGATATCGGTGCTTAATATCAGAAAGGTCAACCTGGTGACCAGCGTGACATCTTCTGTTTTAGATAATGAGACTGGTTTGTCGAAAATTTTAGTAGTCAGCAATTTCTAGTAAATTTCTCTCGGGAATGAAGACTCTAAAAACTTTCTTTTATTATCGCTTAAGACCTACACAATAATAAGGAGTTATGGTTCTCTTTGCACACTAATACAGTCATGGCCAAAAGTATTGACACCCCTGCAATTCTGTCAGATAACATTCTGTTTCTTCCTGAAAATGATTGCAAACACAAATTCTTTGGTATTATTATCTTCATTTAATTTGTCTTAAATGAAAAAACACAAAAGAGAATGAAGCAAAAAGCAAAACATTGATCATTTCACACAAAACTCCAAAAATGGGCCGGACAAAAGTATTGGCACCCTCAGCCTAATACTTGGTTGCACAACCTTTAGCCAAAATAACTGCGACCAACCGCTTCCGGTAACCATCAATAAGTTTCTTACAATGCTCTGCTGGAATTTTAGACCATTCTTCTTTGGCAAACTGCTCCAGGTCCCTGATATTAGAAGGGTGCCTTCTCCAAACTGCCATTTTTAGATCTCTCCACAGGTGTTCTATGGGATTCAGGTCTGGACTCATTGCTGGCCACCTTAGAAGTCTCCAGTGCTTTCTCTCAAACCATTTTCTAGTGCTTTTTGAAGTGTGTTTTGGGTTATTGTCCTGCTGGAAGACCCATGACCTCTGAGGTAGACCCAGCTTTCTCACACTGGGTCCTAAATTATGCTGCAAAATTTGTTGGTAGTCTTCTGACTTCATAATGCCATGCACACGGTCAAGCAGTCCAGTGCCAGAGGCAGCAAAGCAACCACAAAACATCAGGGAACCTCTGCCATGTTTGACTGTAGGGACCGTGTACTTTTCTTTGAATGCCGCTTTTTTCTCCTGTAAACTCTATGTTGATGCTTTTGCCCTAAAAGCTCTACTTTTGTCTCATCTGACCAGAGAACATTCTTCCAAAATGTTTTAGGCTTTTTCAGGTAAGTTTTGCAAACTCCAGCCTGGCTTTTTTATGTCTCGGGGTAAGAAGTAGGGTCTTCCTGGGTCTCCTACCATACAGTCCCTTTTCATTCAGATGCCGACAGATAGTACGGGTTGACACCGTTGTATTCTCGGACTGCAGGGCAGCTTGAACTTGTTTGGATGTTAGTGGAGGTTCTTTATCCAACATCCGCACAATCTTGCGTTGAAATCTCTTGTCAATTTTTCTTTTCCAGCCACATCTAGGGAGGTTAGCCACAGTGCCATGGGCTTTAAACTTCTTGATGACACTGCGCACGGTAGACACTGGAACATTCAGGTCTTTGGAGATGGACTTGTAGCCTTGAGATTGCTCATGCTTCCTCACAATTTGGTTTCTCAAGTCCTCAGACAGTTCTTTGGTCTTCTTTCTTTTCTCCGTGCTCAATGTGGTACACACAAGGACACAGGACAGAGGTTGAGTCAACTTTAATCCATGTCAACTGGCTGCAAGTGTGATTTAGTTATTGCCAACACCTGTTAGGTGCCACAGGTAAGTTACAGGTGCTGTTAATTACACAAATTAGAGAAGCATCACATGATTTTTCCAACAGTGCCAATACTTTTGTCCACCCTCTTTGTTATGTTTGGTGTGGAATTATACCCAATTTGGCTTTAGGACAATTCTTTTTGTGTTTTTTCATTTAAGACAAATTAAATGAAGATAATAATACCAAAGAATTTGTGTTTGCAATCATTTTCAGGAAGAAACTGAATATTATCTGACAGAATTGCAGGGGTGTCAATACTTTTGGCCATGACTGTACATGCGTCTCTAGACCATCGCAGGTATCTCATGTTGGATGACGGCTATGTTTTTAATACTATATATTTGTACAATTTTTGATATATTTTTTATTAATCCTTTACATTTCTGGTTTGATATGTTTTCATAAATTGTTTCATAATTGTATTACTTTATTTGAATTTATTATTTAAATGCATCATGTCATTTACAGTAAGATAGATTAAATGATGTACAGTACTAAGCAAAAGATTTAGACAAGTGTACAAAAATGCTGCAAAAGTAAAAATGCTTTAAAAAATGGAAGTATTAATAGTAAAAAAATGAATAGAGAAATCGAAATCAAATCAATGTTTGGTGTGAACACTCTTTTCCCTCAGAACAGCATTAAAGCATCACTTCCTTTGATACCCTTGCACAGGCTTTGAACGAGCTCGGCAGGGAGGTTGTTCCAAACATCATGGAGAACTAACCACACATATCTTCTGTGGCTTGCCCCAACGCCTCTCTTTATGTAATCCCAGAAATATTATTTAACAAGTATTAAAGCGGTTGTCCACTACGTTAAAACACATTCTAAATCTGCTGATGGTAAAGGGAAAGAAAATAAGAAACAATGCTCCCATCCTGAACCAGTTCCGCTCCTCTGTACTCCATTATGTGTCCCCAAAGATCTCCAGGCTTCTTTTGGGGGCGACAAAAACAATCTCTTGCCCTGACGGAATGTGAAAGTTGCAGTGAATCAGCAGTCACGGATTAGTAGCAAGAATCACTTGATGCCTCCACCAGAAGAAGAATCTAGCCTACACAGTGTGGAAAACAGAAGTGGTGCCAGTTCATTACGTATCATTTTTTAAAAATTTTCTCTAGACTTTTGGTCCATTTAGCATGTGTTTTAAAGTTGTGAACCACCCCTTTAAGTTTATTATTTAAAGGATTTTGCAAGACTTTAATGTGGCCTACACGTAGAATTGGGGAGTCTGACCATTGAGAGCGCCTGCCAATCTGCTGAATAAAACAGCCACGATACTCCGGTGGTTGTGCCAAGGAAGATGGAACAGACTCATTCAAGTGAATAGAACTAAGGCCGGTTTCACATTTGCGCTTTATAGCACAGCGACGGCCTGCGCACGGCCGCCGCTAAGCCCCGCCCCCTCCCGGCTCCCTGCCCGCCCCATCCGGTCATCGCCGCCTACTAGCGCACATGGACGCTTGCGATCTGTGCACCCTATCTTTAGCATAGGGTGCGCAGATCGTGCGCTTGCAGAATTTTGCCGTGTGCTGCGCACTTTTGAAGGTGCGCCGTGCACCCCGAAATGCAACATGCTGCGTTCGGCGCACACGGGCGCACCTTCAAAAGTGCGCAGCGCACGGCAAAATCCTGCTAGCGCACGGCCAGCGCACGATCTGCGCACTCTATGCTAAAGATAGGGTGCGCAGATCGCAAGCGCCCATGTGCGCTAGTAGGCGGCGATGACCGGATGGGGCGGGCAGGGAACCGGGAGGGGGCGGGGCTCAGCGGCGGCCGTGCGCAGGCCGTCGCTGCGCTATAAAGTGCAAATGTGAAACCGGCCTAAGATACAGTATCAGGCACAGCAGAGTACATGAAGCTGTGTTGTTGTAAACAATGATGGTGACTTGGATAGACTTTGGAGAGTAGGATCACGAATACTAAAGTTCCAGAAATCCCTTTAATTTTAATATGATTATCATCTTTTGATTAGATTGAGAAATGTAAGGTTGTATACATTCTATTCAGATTATATAATCACTAGTGTTGAGCATTCCGATACCGCAAGTATCGGGTATCGGCCGATATTAGCGGTATCGGAATTCCGATACTTAATTCCGATACTTTTTTCATATCGGATTCCGGGATCGGAATCGGAATAGGAAGTTCCCATCATGCTATGAGCCTGCTTGCTTTGATTAAGCCAATGGGAATCCTCCGAAGTGTGGGCACATCCTGTTAGGCATGTAGGCATGTTAACTATTGGCATGGCTGTGATTGGCTGCCGAAATGATGTCATGATGCACTATAAAAGCCACCGCAGCCGCCATTTCTGGTCACTCTGCTGTGAATTCAGTTAGGGACAGGCTGCTGTAGAAGACTGTGAGGGACAGTTAGAAATAGCGATTCCACCAAACATCTAGTGCTTTACCCAGGCTACATAAACCACCACTGTAGCCTTCTTTGCCCTAGCAGCAGTGTTCACAGCTGTCTGCAAGGGCTGTGTGAGTGCAGCTCACGCTGTGGAGTGGGTCCTGCAGCCACGTCAGGCTGTAGGCCACCCAGTGTGATCACTGCTGCCTCATACATCTTTTATTTTTTGAGCTGCATTTTTTAAATAATTTCAATCTAGTGTGCTTCCATCCGTATCCATATACGTTGGTTGCAAACACTAGTAGTAGACAGCGGAGCCTTTCTGCAGCCTTTCAGTGCTAGTGTCCACTTTGCTGCACTGTTCACGGCTGTCTGAGAGGTCTCTGACTGTGTGTGAGTGCAGCTCACGCTGAGTAGTGTGTCCTGCAGCTACGTCTGGCTGTAGGACGCTCAGCGTGCGTCACTGCCTCACACATATTTTTATTTGAGTGCAGCTCATTTTTTCTTCTATTAGTGTGCATCCATCCGTCTCCATCTACGGTGGTTGCAAACACTATATAGGAGTACACAGCGGAGCCTTTCTGCAGCCTGTCAGTGCCAGTGCCCACTTAGCTGCACTGTTGACGGCTGTCTGAGAGGTCTCTGACTGTGTGTGAGTGCAGCTCACGCTGAGTAGAGTGTCCTGCAGCTACGTCTGGTTGTAGGACGCTCAACGTGCGTCACTGCCTCACACATATTTGTCTTTGAGTGCAGCTCATTTTTTCTTCTCCTATTAGTGTGCATCCATCCGTATCCATCAACATTGGTTGGTTGCAAACACTATATAGGAGTAGATAGAGGAGCCTTTTTTTCTGGCTTGTGCCCTGCCGGCGCAGCCAGATTAGTATTACCCAATGTTTTGGGAGCCTCATCTTTTGCATTGTAGGTTACCTGCCTGCATTGTAATAGCTCCAAAAAGTTGGTGATACTATCAGTTTCAATTCTTTGTTCTCATACTTTGAGTTTGTTTCAAACAAAGAAACCACATAAAAAGTTCACCAAACACTACATTTTTAACTTGTGTAGGCCACATCAGCTCCTATTAAAGTCTAGTCCACACACACACACTTCATAAAATTAGTGTTTCTTGTACCTGTAACCAGCTGTTCAGGAATAAGCACACTAAGGCCCCCCTTTGTACTTTTTTGCCTATCTTAAGCAGTCTTGCAAGATGAAGAAGGCAGGGAGTAAGGCGCGGGGGCGTGGGCGTGGAGTTTCAGCAGGGAGAGGACGTGGGGATTCTGCAGGGAGAGGACGTGGGGATTCTACAGGTAGAGGACGTGGGGATTCTGGGCCTGCTGCGGGCACCAGTGGATCAGCATCCCCCAGTTTTAGCAGGCAACAGTCCTTTATGCGCAGCTTTGTAGGACCTCAACGTACCCCACTGCTGCGGGAGGAACAAATTGAAGCCGTTGTCGGATGGATGGCAGCTAACGCATCGACTTCAATTACTTCCGCATCCTCTCAGGGTCAGAGCACCGAAGAGCAACCATCTGTCTCTTCACCACCTGCCAAAGTGCCCAGGCAGTCAGAGAGACATGGACAGGAGCCATCACAGTCTCTACTTCTGTTCTCGGAATCTGTTGGCTTGGAAAGAGGGGGCCAGCCAAGCAGCATTCCTGAATGTGAAGAAGAGGGAGTATGCAGTGATGCGCAACTTCTTTGTCCCTCTGAATCTGAAGAGGCGAGTGGGCCAGTGCCTATGGTCAGCACACCTCAGTACGCATCAGATGATGACGAGACTCAGTTGCCACTTTCTGGTGCGTACGGTGCTGGCGAGACAACCCCGGAGAAGCAGCTGTTTGAAGAGGGGAGGGAAGATGATGAGGTCCTTGACCCATCATGGCGTGAGCAACAGGAAGGTGGTGGGAGCAGCTCGGAGGAAGAGATTCCCCTACCGGCCAAAACAGGAGGCAGAGGGAGGGGGAAGACTTGGTTGCCTGTACCCTCCACTTCGGCACCCGTTAGGAGCATTCCTCCTTCCAAAGGCAAACCGGGCGCTCACAAGAGTTGCAGTGCGTGGTCCTTTTTTGACACAGTTGCAGATGACATTTGCTTTGTCAAATGCAAGCTGTGTCATCAGAGAGTCAAAAGAGGGAGAAATGTCAGCAACCTCAATACCACAAATATGTGGAAACATGTGCGCACCAAGCACGAGTTGGAGTTGCAGAGACACCCTGAAGACGTAGGCCAACGTACAGCACCACCTACCACCTCTTCAGTTCGTGTTGGGCCCTCTTCCTCCAGCTCACACACTGCTGGTTCGGCTTCCTCACAGGATCGCCAAGGAAGAACCTCTGCCACTGTTGTCCGGAGACCCTGTCAGATTCCACCCATAACAACACGTTCCCATCCATCACAGCCATCGGTAGCACAGGCATGGGATAAAAGGCGCCCTTACTCGGCAAACCATCCCCGAGCACAGTCTCTGAATGCTGGCATTGCCAAACTTCTGGCAGTTGAAATGCTGTCATTCAGGCTGGTGGACACTGACACCTTCCGGGACTTAATGGCATTGGCAGTCCCCCAATACAACGTGCCCAGCCGCTTTTATTTCAGCAGGCGAGCCGTCCCTGCCCTGCAGAAACATGTTGAGGGCAAAATAAAACATGCTCTACTAAACGCCGTTAGTAGCAAGGTCCACCTGACCACCGATGCGTGGACCAGTAACCATGGACAGGGACGATACCTTTCCCTCACTGCCCACTGGGTCAATGTTGTGGAGCCGGGTACGGATCTGGAGAGTGGCGCTGTACGTGTTCTTCCAACGCCACGGATTGCAGGACTCCAGTCTGTACACATAGACTCCTCCTCCTACTCAAGTTCCTCAGAAACAGCAGAGCAGGAGCCTGTTACGACCGATATGAGCACAGCCGTGGCCAAACGTCAACAGGCTGTACTCAAATTAATTTCTTTGGGGAATCGAAGCCACACAGCGCAGGAGCAATGGAATGCTATCAAGCTGGAGAGCGATGTGTGGTTTGGGCCAGCGAATCTCCAGCCTGGCTTGGTAGTGTGTGACAATGGCCGAAATCTGGTGGCAGCTCTTGGCCTAGGCAACCTCACACACATCCCATGTCTGGCACATGTTCTTAACTTGGTCGTGCAGAGCTTTCTGAGGGACTATCCGGATCTTGATGCACTGTTGCACAAGGTCCGCATAGAGTGCGCTCACTTGCGACGTTCCAGCACGGCAAGATCGCGCCTCGCTGCTCTGCAGCGACGATTTGGCCTTCCGGAACATCGCATCATATGTGACCTACCCACCCGGTGGAATTCAACGTTACATATGTTGGAGCGGTTGTGTGAGCAGCAGGCAGCAGTCATGGAGTACCAGCTGCATCAGGCGCAAACAAGTCGCACTGTGCGCCGTTCACACTTCAGCACCATTGAGTGGGCCTCTATGAAGGACATCTGCCTCGTTTTGCGTGCCTTCGATGAATCCACGCGGATGGCGAGTGCAGATGATGCACTAGTCAGCATGACTGTCCCCCTTATCTGCCTGCTTCAACAAACACTGCAAGCACTAAGGGATGAGGTTTCAGAAGAGGTGGAGGATGAGGAGTCCCAAATGCCATCTGCTTCTGGACAGTCTGCGCTACGTGTTTCCTCACAAAGGCCTAGGCAGGGGACACTTTGTGAGGAGGATGAGGAGGAGTCGATGGAGGAGGAAGACATCTCTCCAGAGGAGGGAGGTACACAAACCTCTACTCAGTATGTACAGCGAGGGTGGGGTGATGCAGAGCAGGTCGAGGTCACGCCTCAAACAGGGGACAGCGGTTCTTTGGCAGTTGGGAGTCTGCAGCACATGGTTGATTTCATGCTGCAGTGCCTGAGAAACGACCGCCGCATCGCCCACATTCTCGTCTCGGCTGATTATTGGGTGTACACCCTCCTAGATCCTCGCTACCGGGACAGCGTACAAAGGCTCATACCAACGTTGAACCGGGAGCGTAAAATGCGGGAGTACGAAGAGTCACTGGTGCAGTCCATAATGTTTTCCATTCCACCCGACAGCATTGTTGCTAGTGCTTTACAAAGCAGCTCTGTGCGTCGAGGCAGTGGAGGAAACTCTGCACAAAGAGGGAGCAGAGGCAGTGCCGCAGCACAAGGCAAGACCACTATGGCCCAAATGTGGCAAAGTTTTGTGTGTCCACCACAATTGTCTACACCATCAGCGACGCCTCGAGTCAGCAGGAGGCAACGCTTCCGTCAGATGGTGTCAGACTACATGTCTTGCCCTGTCGCTGTACTCCCAGATGGCTCTTCCCCCTTCAAGTTTTGGGTCTCTAAGCTGGATACATGGCCAGAGCTTAGCCAGTATGCATTGGAGGTGCTGGCTTGCCCTGCTGCCAGTGTATTATCGGAACGTGTCTTTAGTGCCGCAGGTGGTGTACTAACAGACCGTCGCACGCGACTATCTTCCGATAATGTTGACCGGCTGACTTTTCTGAAAATGAACAAGGCCTGGATCTCCAAAGACTTTGCCATTCCTCTTACAGACTAAATTAGTGGTTGGCAACTGTATCCAGGTCTGCTGGTGTGTTCATTTTTCTACCACCTGAACTATAATCCCTGTGCTTCAACACAGCCAGTTGTCGCTCAGATGTGTCGTCTGCACAGAGAAACACACTAGCTCCTGTGTTACTGGGGTTCAGTAATGCCAGCTGATCCCCTGCTGTGTGGACGGCAGAGTCACCAGCTCCATCAACATTCAAACCACTACTGATTTTTAACCGTGCCCAACTTAGGTCTCTGGCTCCACTGTCTCTACTATTTCCCCTGACCTCCAACCCCGCCATCTACATCTCTGAAGTGGCGTCAGCACAATCTACACTTGTTCCTGTGTTCCTGTGGCTCAGTCCCATCAGTTTATCCCCTGATGTGTGTCCGGCAAGGTCTCCTGCTCTGTCCACATTCCCATAACCAGTAGTGGGAATGAGGACAGAGCTGGCGAACTTGCCGGACAAACATCAGGGGATCAACTGATGGGACTGAGCACCAGTAACACAGGAACAAGTGTAGATTGTGCTGACGCCACTTCAGAGATGTAGCTGGCGGGGTTGGAGGCCAGGGTAAATAGTAGAGACAGTGGAGCCAGAGGCCTAAGTGGAGCATGGTTAGAATCAGTAGTAGTCCACAACCTCCATAAAAACCGATGCCCATTGGCCTCTGCATGCGGCATGCGTAATCCTGGGCTCCAACAGCGTCAGTTGGTGTTCAGAAGTGTCGTCTCCACAGAGCCAAACACATTCGTTCAAGTGTTAGTGGGGTTCAGCACTGTCAGCTGTTCCCCTGCTGTGGAGATGGCAAGTCTCCTGCTGCCTTCACCTGCCAAAATCCAGTAGGCCCCAGCCTGCTCCTCGCCTAATCCTGGGCTCCAACAGCGTCAGTTGGTGTTCAGAAGTGTCGTCTCCACAGAGCCAAACACATTCGTTCAAGTGTTAGTGGGGTTCAGCACTGCCAGCTGTTCCCCTGCTGTGGAGATGGCAAGTCTCCTGCTGCATTCACCTGCCAAAATCAAGTAGGCCCCAGCCTGCTCCTCGCCTAATCCTGGGCTCCAACAACGTCAGTTGGTGTTCAGAAGTGTCGTCTCCACAGAGCCAAACACATTCGTTCAAGTGTTAGTGGGGTTCAGCACTGCCAGCTGTTCCCCTGCTGTGGAGATGGCAAGTCTCCTGCTGCATTCACCTGCCAAAATCAAGTAGGCCCCAGCCTGCTCCTCGCCTAATCCTGGGCTCCAACAACGTCAGTTGGTGTTCAGAAGTGTCGTCTCCACAGAGCCAAACACATTCGTTCAAGTGTTAGTGGGGTTCAGCACTGTCAGCTGTTCCCCTGCTGTGGAGATGGCAAGTCTCCTGCTGCATTCACCTGCCAAAATCCAGTAGGCCCCAGCCTGCTCCTCGCCTAATCCTGGGCTCCAACAACGTCAGTTGGTGTTCAGAAGTGTCGTCTCCACAGAGCCAAACACATTCGTTCAAGTGTTAGTGGGGTTCAGCACTGTCAGCTGTTCCCCTGCTGTGGAGATGGCAAGTCTCCTGCTGCATTCACCTGCCAAAATCAAGTAGGCCCCAGCCTGCTCCTCGCCTAATCCTGGGCTCCAACAACGTCAGTTGGTGTTCAGAAGTGTCGTCTCCACAGAGCCAAACACATTCGTTCAAGTGTTAGTGGGGTTCAGCACTGTCAGCTGTTCCCCTGCTGTGGAGATGGCAAGTCTCCTGCTGCATTCACCTGCCAAAATCAAGTAGGCCCCAGCCTGCTCCTCGCCTAATCCTGGGCTCCAACAACGTCAGTTGGTGTTCAGAAGTGTCGTCTCCACAGAGCCAAACACATTCGTTCAAGTGTTAGTGGGGTTCAGCACTGTCAGCTGTTCCCCTGCTGTGGAGATGGCAAGTCTCCTGCTGCATTCACCTGCCAAAATCAAGTAGGCCCCAGCCTGCTCCTCGCCTAATCCTGGGCTCCAACAACGTCAGTTGGTGTTCAGAAGTGTCGTCTCCACAGAGCCAAACACATTTGTTCAAGTGTTAGTGGGGTTCAGCACTGCCAGCTGTTCCCCTGCTGTGGAGATGGCAGTCTCTCCTGCTGTCTCCGCATTACAAAGACAGTAGGCCTCTGCCTACACCCTCCTATTTCCTGGGCTTCAACACAGCCAGTTGTAGCTCGGAAGTGCCGTCCACACGGAAAGAGACACTTGCTCCCGTGTCTCAGTGGGGTTCAGTAACGTCAGCTGATCCCCTGCTTTGTGGATGGCAGTCTCTCCTGCTGTCACCTCTTTCAAAATACAGTAGGCCTCTGCCTACACCCTCCTATTTCCTGGGCTTCAACACAGCCAGTTGTAGTTCGGAAGTGCCGTCCACACGGAAAGAGACACTTGCTCCCGTGTCTCAGTGGGGTTCAGTAACGTCAGCTGATCCCCTGCTGTGTGGATGGCAGTCTCTCCTGCTGTCACCTCTTTCAAAATACAGTAGGCCTCTGCCTACACCCTCCTATTTCCTGGGCTTCAACACAGCCAGTTGTAGTTCGGAAGTGCCGTCCACACGGAAAGAGACACTTGCTCCCGTGTCTCAGTGGGGTTCAGTAACGTCAGCTGATCCCCTGCTGTGTGGATGGCAGTCTCTCCTGCTGTCACCTCTTTCAAAATACAGTAGGCCTCTGCCTACACCCTCCTATTTCCTGGGCTTCAACACAGCCAGTTGTAGTTCGGAAGTGCCGTCCACACGGAAAGAGACACTTGCTCCCGTGTCTCAGTGGGGTTCAGTAACGTCAGCTGATCCCCTGCTGTGTGGATGGCAGTCTCTCCTGCTGTCACCTCATTCAAAATACAGTAGGCCTCTGCCTACACCATCCTATTTCCTGGGCTTCAACACAGCCAGTTGTAGTTCGGAAGTGCCATCCACACGGAAAGAGACACTTGCTCCCGTGTCTCAGTGGGGTTCAGTAACGTCAGCTGATCCCCTGCTGTGTGGATGGCAGTCTCTCCTGCTGTCACCTCTTTCAAAATACAGTAGGCCTCTGCCTACACCCTCCTATTTCCTGGGCTTCAACACAGCCAGTTGTAGTTCGGAAGTGCCGTCCACACGGAAAGAGACACTTGCTCCCGTGTCTCAGTGGGGTTCAGTAACGTCAGCTGATCCCCTGCTGTGTGGATGGCAGTCTCTCCTGCTGTCACCTCATTCAAAATACAGTAGGCCTCTGCCTACACCATCCTATTTCCTGGGCTTCAACACAGCCAGTTGTAGTTCGGAAGTGCCGTCCACACGGAAAGAGACACTTGCTCCCGTGTCTCAGTGGGGTTCAGTAACGTCAGCTGATCCCCTGCTGTGTGGATGGCAGTCTCTCCTGCTGTCACCTCATTCAAAATACAGTAGGCCTCTGCCTACACCATCCTATTTCCTGGGCTTCAACACAGCCAGTTGTAGTTCGGAAGTGCCGTCCACACGGAAAGAGACACTTGCTCCCGTGTCTCAGTGGGGTTCAGTAACGTCAGCTGATCCCCTGCTGTGTGGATGGCAGTCTCTCCTTCTGTCACCTCTTTCAAAATACAGTAGGCCTCTGCCTACACCCTCCTATTTCCTGGGCTTCAACACAGCCAGTTGTAGTTCGGAAGTGCCGTCCACACGGAAAGAGACACTTGCTCCCGTGTCTCAGTGGGGTTCAGTAACGTCAGCTGATCCCCTGCTTTGTGGATGGCAGTCTCTCCTGCTGTCACCTCTTTCAAAATACAGTAGGCCTCTGCCTACACCCTCCTATTTCCTGGGCTTCAACACAGCCAGTTGTAGTTCGGAAGTGCCGTCCACACGGAAAGAGACACTTGCTCCCGTGTCTCAGTGGGGTTCAGTAACGTCAGCTGATCCCCTGCTGTGTGGATGGCAGTCTCTCCTGCTGTCACCTCTTTCAAAATACAGTAGGCCTCTGCCTACACCCTCCTATTTCCTGGGCTTCAACACAGCCAGTTGTAGTTCGGAAGTGCCGTCCACACGGAAAGAGACACTTGCTCCCGTGTCTCAGTGGGGTTCAGTAACGTCAGCTGATCCCCTGCTTTGTGGATGGCAGTCTCTCCTGCTGTCACCTCTTTCAAAATACAGTAGGCCTCTGCCTACACCCTCCTATTTCCTGGGCTTCAACACAGCCAGTTGTAGTTCGGAAGTGCCGTCCACACGGAAAGAGACACTTGCTCCCGTGTCTCAGTGGGGTTCAGTAACGTCAGCTGATCCCCTGCTGTGTAGATGGCAAAGTCTCCTGCTGCCTACACAGTCATACCACTACTGATTTTTAACCGTGCTCCAATTAGGCCTGTGGCTCCACTGTCTCTCGTATTTCCCCTGTCCTCCAACCCCGCCAGTTACAGCTCCGAAGTGGCGTCTGCACAATCCACACTTGTTCCTGTGTTACAGGTGTTCAGTCCGGTCAGTTAATCCCCTGATGTGTGTCCGGCAATGTCGCCTGCTCTGTCCACATTCCCATTATGGGAATGTGGACAGAGCAGGCGACATTGCCGGACACACATCAGGGGATTAACTGACCGGACTGAACACCTGTAACACAGGAACAAGTGTGGATTGTGCAGACGCCACTTCGGAGGTGTAACTGGCGGGGTTGGAGGACAGGGGAAATACGAAAATCAGTGAAGCCACAGGCCTAAGTGGAGCTTGGTTCAAATTAGTAGTCTACAACCGATCTTAAAATTTCTTCAATGCAGCCTCAGCCTGCTCCGTGCTTGTCCCTGGGCTTCAACACAGCCAGTTGTTGCTCGGAAGTGCCGTCTTCACAGAGTAAAACACTAGCTCCTGTGTTTGTGGGGTTCAGTAACGTCAGCTGTTCCCCTGCTGTTTTGATGGCAATCTGTCCTGCTGCCTCCCAATTGACAGCACATCAGGCCTCAGCCTGCTAAGTGCTTGTCCTGGGCTCCAACATCGCCAGTTGCTGCTCATAACTGACTTTGGCACGGGTACTCCCTCCTGCCCAGCTTGGTTTCAGCCCTGCCTGCTGTTTCCGGGAAGTGTCAATGTCAGTTTGCCACCCCAAGTTGCCATGTCGTGTTGCGGTTGGTTTAGCCGAGGCTAGGGTGCCAGCAGTTTAGGTGCTTCCTATGTGGACTGCGGGTTCTGGTAAGAAAGGCTTGTTCCATAGTGCCAGTAGGACAAGCACCCCCTGTAGGACTGTGTGATTCGGTAACTGCGGCCAGCTTGCGGCATGCCAACTTTGCTTTTCAGGGGTAACTTCTGATACCCCTCCGTGTTCCAGCACCGTCAGCTGGTTCTCGTCAGAGCCTTTGGCCTAGGTGCCTCCATCTCGGTATCCGAGTTCCGGCAACGTCTGCTGGTCCTTGGTAGTGCTTTGTAGCACAGGTACCTCCTGCTTAGTAACCGTGTTCCAGCACCGTCAGCTGGTCCTCGGTTGTGCCATTGGCTCTTATTCCTTCTGCTGCCCCTCCGGGTGCCAGCACTGTCAGCTGGTCCTCGCTATTTCCATTTGCTCTTGCAGCTTATGCTACCCCTCCGGGTTCCTGCACCGTCAGCTGGTTCTCGGCAGAGCCTTTGGCCTAGGTGCCTCCATCTCGGTATCCGAGTTCTGGCAACGTCTGCTGGTCCTTGGTAGTGCTTTGTAGCACAGGTACCTCCTGCTTAGTAACCGGGTTCCAGCACCGTCAGCTGGTCCTTGGTTGTGCCATTGGCTCTTATTCCTTCTGCTGCCCCTCCGGGTGCCAGCACTGTCAGCTGGTCCTCGCTATTTCCATTTGCTCTTGCAGCTTATGCTACCCCTCCGGGTTCCAGCACCGTCAGCTGGTTCTCGTCAGAGCCTTTGGCCTAGGTGCCTCCATCTCGGTATCCGAGTTCCGGCAACGTCTGCTGGTCCTTGGTAGTGCTTTGTAGCACAGGTACCTCCTGCTTAGTAACCGTGTTCCAGCACCGTCAGCTGGTCCTCGGTTGTGCCATTGGCTCTTATTCCTTCTGCTGCCCCTCCGGGTGCCAGCACTGTCAGCTGGTCCTCGCTATTTCCATTTGCTCTTGCAGCTTATGCTACCCCTCCGGGTTCCTGCACCGTCAGCTGGTTCTCGGCAGAGCCTTTGGCCTAGGTGCCTCCATCTCGGTATCCGAGTTCCGGCAACGTCTGCTGGTCCTTGGTAGTGCTTTGTAGCACAGGTACCTCCTGCTTAGTAACCGGGTTCCAGCACCGTCAGCTGGTCCTTGGTTGTGCCATTGGCTCTTATTCCTTCTGCTGCCCCTCCGGGTGCCAGCACTGTCAGCTGGTCCTCGCTATTTCCATTTGCTCTTGCAGCTTATGCTACCCCTCCGGGTTCCAGCACCATCAGCTGGTTCTCGTCAGAGCCTTTGGCCTAGGTGCCTCCATCTCGGTATCCGAGTTCCGGCAACGTCTGCTGGTCCTTGGTAGTGCTTTGTAGCACAGGTACCTCCTGCTTAGTAACCGGGTTCCAGCACCGTCAGCTGGTCCTCGGTAGTGCCATTGGCTCTTGTTCCTTCTGCTGCCCCTCCCGGTGCCAGTACCGTCAGCTGGTTCAAGAGGACAAAGAACAGGAAGACAACCACCAAGATGCAGAACAACAAGAGAGAGAAGACCAAGAAGCATAAAAAAAACAAAGCAGAACATTAAGCATAAGACTAATACTCTGAGCAAATGATATTATCTTATTTATAAGCAGAAGAAGACTAAGCAGTGTATGGGGGTGAGTCCGTTCCTCCTCGTGGTGCCCCTGGAAAAGGCCTGCTGCTGCAGGCCAAACTGAACGCGGACAAATCCTGTTGTAAATCTTTTGTGACAGGCAGAACGGAAGGTGTAAACTTCTAACTTTTCCAGATAACAACTACAGGAATGCCTGACACAAACAAGAATATGATGAAGAAGAATAGGAAGAAGATGAAGAAGTTGAATATGTAGAATAATAATTGTTGAATAAGAAGAATATGAAGAATGTAAGAAAAGGAAGAAGAAGAAGAAGAATGTAAAAAAAGGAAGTAGAAGAATTTAAAAAAGGAAGAAGAAGAAGAATGTAAAAAAAGGAATAAGAAGAAGAATGTAAAAAAAGGAAGAAGAAGAATGTAAAAAAAGGAAGTAGAAGAATGTAAAAAAAGGAGGAAGAAGAAGAAGAAGAATGTAAAAAAAGGAATAATAAGAAGAAGAAGGTAAAAAAAAGGAAGAAGAATAAGAAAGAAGAAGAAAGAAGAAGAAGACATACATGTCTGGCAAAATATAAATGAGGCTAACATAGTCAATATCTTTGTAACTCCTAACATCTTTAAAAAAAAAGTTTAATTCCTGCTATTCCATTTGATTGGGCTAAACCTCTATGGCTTTAATGTCTCCTCCACCTCCCACAATACATTCTACATTATTCTTAGTTGTTTTTCTTCATGTAGAATTAACCTACAAGGAAAGAAAGGTTTTTTTTTAATTCCGATATTTTGGCCCCATTGACTTGCATTGGTTCCCGGTATCGGAATCGGCGATACCGATACTTTTTTTTAAGATCGGCCGATCCATTCCGATCCGATATTTTCAAGTATCGGCTGGTATCGCTCAACTCTAATAATCACATAACATTATATTTAGAAAATCTAAAAGCATAAGAGTTATCATAGATGGATTCACATATTCCACATGAACTACAGAGTGGTACCAGTCCATTACGTATCATTTTTTATTTTCTCTCCACTCTTGGTCCATTTAGTATGTGTTTTAACGTAGTGAACAACCCCTTTTAGTTTATTATTTAAAGGATTTTGCAAAACTTTAATATGTTATACACTTAGGATTGGCCATCAATATTTGATTAAGGGGGGTCTCACCATTGAGAGCTCCTGCCAATCTGCTGAATAAAACAGCCACGATACCCCAGTAATTGTGTCCAGCACGGTGGCGCAGACTCATTCATGTGAATGGAAGTAAGATACAGTACCAGGCACAGCAGAGTACATGAAGCTATGTTCTTGTAAACAATGATGGGGACTTGCTGAGCGTTTTGAGAATGGGATCATGAATTCTAGAGTTCCAGAAACCCTTTCAATTTTAATATTATTAGCATCTGATTTGATTGAGAAGATTCAACATCATCCATACTATATACAGAGTATATAATCACATAACATTATAGTTAGCAAACCTAAAAGTATTGGAGTTATCTTAGATGGATCCACATATTCCACATGAACTATAGAGTCTCTATAAATGAGGAATGTTTCATAATGAATGTTGTATGGCACTCATTTGTCAGGGCTTCACTATAAATATTCATGATTTCCGATATCAGTCAAAACTTTTCTCATTATCGCCCATTAGGCCCATAAAATCAGTCAATGCAATTACATTTGCGTTATCTAGTTTGCAGTGCCTTGTATATAGGTGCCAGTGCTAAGTGAAGCAGGAGTTAATAATAAGGTAGATCTGGCAGCACAGAACATTGTGTTGTGGGAAATCACCATTGTGAAAAGCCAAAATTTGAACCTTAAGTGATTGCATAAGGGGCCAGTGCAGCTGGTTCTGCCGAGTCCAAACTAAATCTTACTAATTTTCTCCTGGCAAGTGTCACGGATGGAATGGCAGACCCCATTATTTGGCACATGACGATGTCCATGCAGCTGGGATGTGGCAAGTTAAGTAGCTATCAATGTGCAAATGAAGACCCAAAAAAAGCAGAACTTGTCCAGAAATGAATTTTCCACCCCAGTTGTGATTTTAATATGGAGCCGTGGAGTATGTAAATGCATAATAAATCTTGATGGCCTCGGAATTTAAATTGTCACTGTCATTTTAACAAACTGCATAAATCAGTAGTAGAAGTGATCATTAGAAGCTTTGCAATATATCATATCAGAAAAATTAGCTTCTTTCTGTATAGTGGCCATTAATCAATAGAGGTCGGATTTGAAGTATTTAGCCACGACAATTATACAGTTGACGGGGTTGTGCTGTGCATTTCAACAACTGAGCATATCCGGCCGCTGGCAGCACCACTGGGAACAGCTGATCAGCAGGGACATCTGTTGTTGCACCCCAACTTATCAGATATTGATGATCTACACTGATGAGCAAAAGGGTAACAATGCTTTGAACTTTTGACTTTCAGGTTCCATATCGCACCATCCACTACTGCTTCAAACATGAGACTACCATCATTTTACAGACAATGATCTTGGATATTTCATACATAAATTTGTCTTGCAACTATTTAGCATGTGATTAGTTATGCAGATTCTTGTCCTGTCACTGCATTGTTACTGTTTTGCTCCTAAAAATCAAAATTTTAGATTTTATTATTTTGTAAATCCACCTTTGGCTTTCAGCACTGCCTGAATCCTTCTGGCCATGCTCTAGATCAGATTCAAGCAAGTCTCAACCGAAATTTCATCCCGGATCTCTTCTACACATTCCCAAAGTTGGTGCATACTGGTCGACTCACTTGGGTATGTATATAGCTTTTTCTTGAACTCTACCCACAAGGGTTCGATTGGGTTGTGGTCTGGGGACTGTGAGGGCCAATCCTCTACTTCATTGTCGTTGAACCATTTCTTTACCAATCTCGATGTATGCTTCGAGTCGTTGTCTATGTTGTCAATTTCATTTCAATAATACTCAAGTCTATGAAGTAACTCATCTTGTAGGATACCCATATAGCTCAGCATTGGGACAACCATCGATCCTGGTCAAGTATCCAATGTCTGTGGCTGTGAAACACTACCATATCCTAAGGCTTCCTCCAATAAACTTGACAGTTCCTTCAATTTTTCAATCCATTAGCCCCTTTGTATCCTTTGTTTCTTCGAGACCCATTTGCACCCATTGGAGCCTAGTCTATTGACTTTTGTCTCATCGCTCCAAATTACCCGTTTCCATTCTTCTACCTTCCATATTTTTTAGTTTTTGCAATCTTGAGCCAACGCTCCTTATGACGATAGTGAAGTCGAGGATTCTTCACTTTTTTTCCGGCCACCATTCCAGACTTGTGTAATGTGGGTTGCATGATGCTTACATAGACTCTGAGGAAGAACCTGGTTAAGGTTCGAAACGCGTCAGGCGTGGGGGTCTGTTTTCCCCTTTATGGTTTTATCATGAAATTATGTGAATAAAACTTATCGTGGATTTTATCAAGTCTCCAGTGCCGGATCTTCCTTCTCTCTTCATGCTTACATAGACGTCTGTTACCTCACTCTTACAAAACATAAAAAATCATTACTGTGCATGCGCCGGTACACTATGTCCTGGAACACCGCAAAATACTTCCGGGACATAGTGTACCGGTGCATGCGCAGTAATGATTTTTGGCTTTTCCCGCAGTTGGGCAAAGCATACTGCGCATGCGCAAAGCTTGCTTTGCGCACCGCAAACTATGGAGTCGAACTACTAAAATTCCGGAAAAGATCGCGGATGGGGGACACGGATGGGGTGGAGAAAAAAAAAGAAACACCGTTCATCGGACTGGACACAGGCCATTTACATAGGTCGGCAACTTTCGGTGACAGATTCCCTTTAAGCAAGTTGAAGATTAAATGATCTCTAAGAGGTCTAAAGTTAAAAATGACACATTTCCTTTGTATTCTAGGCAGAACAAATTAAATACATTGTCATTTTTTTCATTTTGAAAACTGCAAAAAGGGAAAATTCAAAAGTTTGAGCACCCTTGTAGATTTGTGTATTCAGATAACTTTGACCAAGGTTTCAGACCTTAATTAGCCTGTTAGGGTTATTGCTTGTCCACTATCATCATTAGGAAAAGCCAGGTGATGCAAATTTCCCAGCTTGATAAAACTCAACATCCTCTAACCTTGTGCAAAAAATGACATCCATGGGTTCTTCTAAGCAGCTGTCTAGCACTCTGAAAATGAAAATGGTGAAGACTCACCATGCAGGAGAAGGCTATAAGAAGATAGCAAAGTGTATTCAAGTTGTCCTTCCCTTAGTTTGAAATGTAATTAAAAAATTGCAGTTAGCAGGAAGCGTGGAGGTCAAGATAAGATCTGGAAAACCAAGAAATTTCAGTGAGAGCTGCTGCTTCACTGCAAAAGACCTTCATAAAGATTTAGCTCTGGAGTTGTGGTACATTGTTCGACTGTTCAGAGACATCTGCACAAATATGGCCTTCATGGTAGAGTCATCAGAAGAAAACCTTTACTGCATCCTCATTATAAAATTAAGCATCAGAAGTATGCAAAATAACATGTAAACAATTCTGATGCATTTTGGAAACAAGTCCTGTGGACCAATGAGGTTAAAATCAAACATTTTGGCCACAATGATCAAAGGTATGTGTGGATAAAAATGGGCACAGAATTTCAGGAAAAGAACATCTCACCAACCATTAAGTATGGGGGTGAATCAATTATGCTTTGGGATTGTGTTGCATCAATAGCACGTGAAACACTTTATGGGTAGAGGGAAGAATGGATTCAATGAAATTTCAACAAATTCTTGATGCAAACATAACACATCTGTAAAAAAGCTGAAGTTGAAAAGAAGATGGCTTCTACAATTGGATAATGATTCTAAACACACGTCAAAATCCAACCTCAAAAGGAGCAAGCTGAAGGTTTTACAATGGCCCTCACAGTCTCCCGATCTGAACATCATTGAAAATCTGTGACTAGACATTTAGGCCGTGTGCACACGTCTGGAATTCCCGCGGATTTTATGCATTTCTGCCGCGTTTTTTCGCTGCGTAAACGCATAAAATAAGCAGCCCATGGTATTCAATGGCATTCTGCACATGCTGTGCTAATGCTGCATATATTTCCGTGGCAAAATCGCATCGCGGAAAAATAAGCAGCATGCTCATTCTTTGTGCGGAATCGCGGGAATTCCGCACACATAGGAATGCATTGTTTTGCTTACTTTGCGCATGTGGCTATGGCCACCATGCGCAAAGTAAGCGGAAAATGTGCGGCTGGTACCCAGGGTCTGGAAGAGAGGAGATTCTCCTCCAGGCTCTGGGTACCATATCCCTGTAAAAAAAATTGAAATAAAAAATGGTGATATTCTCACCTTCCGGCGTCCCACGCAGCGTCCCCAGGCCTCAGCAATGCTCCCGCCAACTCCCGTTCCCAGCGATGCCTTGCGACAATGACCTTTGATGAAGTTGCGGTCTCGCGAGATGCTACATCATCTGGGGACATTGTCGCAAGGCATCGCTGGGAACGGGACTTGCCGGGAGATTCGCGAGGATCGGGAACGCTGCGCGGGACGCCGGAAGGTGAGAAAAACACCATTTTTTATTTTTTTTTTAATTATTTTTAACTTTATATCTTTTTACTACTGATGCTGCATAGGCAGCCTCAATAGTAAATAGTTGGTCACACTAGTCAAACACTATGTTTGATCAGTGTGACCAACCTGTCAATCAGTTTTCCAAGCGATGCTTCAGATCGATTGGAAAACACTAGAATTCTGCAAGCTAATTACGCTTGCAAAACGCTAGGTCATCGTGGGAAATACGCGGGAATTACGCATGCGGAATTCTAGTGTATTTCCCGCGGCAGGGAGTTGCAGAATTCCCGCTGAAATTTCCGCTGGAATTCCGCAACGTGTGCACATAGCCTAAAATAGCAGAGGATGGAAGATGACCCAGGAATCTCACAGAACTGGAAGGATTGTCCAAGGAAGAATGGATGAAAATCCCTCAAACAAGAATTGAAAGACTCTTGACTGGATACAAAAAGCATTTACAAGCTGTGATACTTTCAAAAGTGGGTAGTAGTAGGTACTAACCATGCAGGGTGCCCAAACTTTTGCATCAGCCCATTTTCTTTTTTGGAACATTTAAAATGTAGGATGAAAATATATATAGATAAGCTCAGCCCTTTTCTACCACTTTTAATCTCAGGGTCTCTGTTAATGAAGTCTTGGGGTCAAAATGCAAAGTTTTGGCAAAGTTGACAACTATATTTTCGACCAATCCTGCGCATATACCGAACATATCCATAGGTCCCCATTCATCTGGAGGAATCAAAATAAGTGTCCTTTTGTCCGCACTAGGGATGGCACTCCTTGCATTTTTTTTTTTAACGGTAACCCTACAACGAAGCATTCCAGTGGAAGTAAATGTCCTGGAATGTGATTAGAACCAGGCCTTATATGGACAGCGCACAGTAATCCCAATATTAGCATGTTCTTTTTAATATAAACACTTTAATTTATTGCTGATGTTCCTTTTTAAAGCTTTGGAAGGTAAGCTTTCCAAGAAAGTGACCTGATTTTAGATAGTCCATAAATGTTTATATCAGTTTGTATCTATACTCCCGCATCACAGTGAAAGGGACCTGAGTGTAACATCGAAAAATACGGTACTTTCTATTGAATTGTTGTAAATATTTAACATATGTACACAGTATAACCATGAGAGGGCAGCAATGAGACAAGAAGATTGCAGGGAACAATTAATACTGTACTGTTGCACTCAACAGTGAGATAGACCTTGCAATGTCAATGTCTCTACTTAATCCTAGAATTTTTGAGCTTACTATATACACGAGGAATAGAAAGCCAATGCAAAGGAATATTTGTCAGTCTTCTGCTTTTTACATCTTTGTTTCTTATTTGCCCTTCACCAGGCAGTGGCATAACTAGAGTCTCACAGATCCCATCACAAAATTTGGTCCTGGTCCCCCACCTCGGTTTTGGTCAGATTTTTTGGCCTTTGTAGGGTTCAAGATACTATAAAAACACAAGTGTTCACCCCCATGTAATAATGTCCCCATCTTGGCCCCTTCCTGTAATAATGTCCAACTGTGCTGTCACCTTTTTGTAATAATGTCCCCATCCTGACCCCTTTCTGTAATAATGTTCTCCATCCTAGGCCTCATTCTGTCATATTTTCCCATGTCCTGACACTATTCTGTAATAATGTTCCCCGTCCTGGCTCCCATCCTGTAATATCTCTCATTCTAGGCCCCTTCCTGGTATAATATGTGCCATCCTGTTCACCTTCCTGTTAAAATTTCCCATCTTGGTCTTTTCCTGTTATAATGTCCTCCATCCTGAGCCCCTTCCTGTTAAAATGTCCCGTCTTGGGTCTCAGCCTGTTATAATGTCCCCATCCAGGGCCCCTTTCTGGTATAATGACCCCCTTCCTGGTATAATGTTCCCAATCCTGAGCCCCTTACAGTAAGCCTGGGCCCAGACCTGGTATATTGCCCCCCAATTCTGAGCCCCATCCTTGTATAATGTCATGTTCCCATCATCGACCACTATGTGGTAAAATGTTCGTTCTGATACTCTTTTCCAACACATTAAAAAAATTAACGATTTTTCTTACCTTCCTCAGCTCCCACGACATGCAGCATCCTCTTCTGTAGCATGCAGCTGACTCTAGCGTGCCAGCAATGGGTGGCGCATCCGTCACTGCCATGCACCTCTCGTGATGGGCACAACATCAACCCAAATTATCTTTATTATTTGTGACTGTATTTGCCTTCTTACTTATGTAAGTTCACCTGGTCTCTGTAAATGGGTTCACCACCAAATATTTACAGTGTTTTTAGTTCCTAAGCAGAAAATGATATATGTTTGATACAACAGCTGCAGGCTTATGCTGAAGGACCATGTTGAACAAACAGCGGATCGCGCTGCGCTCATTGTTGCAGCTTCTTGATATGTCTGTAGTGTGTGACAGAAGGATTTGTTTCAACTGCTGCAACAGTGGGAGGCATAACCAAGCACCCACAAAGGGACATCTATCCACTGTGAACCAAAAAAACGGCAATTTTGGCATTTTTGGATATTTATTATGTTCATCATTCAGGATAAACACACTTGTGCATTTTACCGTACGGGTCATGCCCATGTGATCCTTTAGCTGGTTGGCTAAAACACTAGGATACTTCTGACTTGCAGAGTATTATTCCTGTTAGGTCTCAATCAGATTTCTGTTCTTTTTGCATACAAGAAAAAATATTTTTTTCATCAGTGTGCTGGGTCAGATTTTAATCAATTTTTGGTCCGTGTGTCCATTCGGATTATAAATTTGACATCTGTTTATCTCGTAAAAAAAAATTACAAGGTTGTTCTACCCATTATTGAGTGCGCTAGCGTGACTTACAGATGGCATCTGTGCGCTGTCCCTCTTTTTCATGTACTAATTTATTTCACTGGGCGATGTTAATCTATGACTTGGATCAAAAATGGGCTTGTCTCCTTTGTTTTTTGCTGATTTTGAGTCCACAAAAGGGCACGAACCCTGAATGGGTACTTGTTCTATCAGTGAAAAACAAACATCTCACTGAGGGCTTAGACTTTCTCTGCTTGTTCTGCCTTCTTCCACGTATGACACTGTGTGGATTCCAGCATACGGCTAAACCATTCATCCACTCCCAGTAACAAAACTGTATGGGTGCTTAAGTCTATATTTATTGAGATGATGTGAACCACAATGGGAGATGATAGCGGATGATATAGTGGAGGAGATTGGTGAACACAATTGTGGATGAGATCGGTAAAAACTTCATAGAAAATAGACGGTACAGTATATCAGTACTGGCAGATAACAACACAGCAATAATACAGGGTGCTATTACATCAGTAAATGCAATGATACAGAGTGCTATTATATCAGTAGCAGGCATTATTACAGAGGATGCGTAATACAGCACACAATGCAGTGAAGAGAATAACTAAGTAAACTTAGGCTGCCAGAATTGCACTACCTTGAACAGAAATGCATGTAACTACATGCGGTGTAAGGTCATTACAACAAGCTGGAAATATATTGCACATATCACGGGGGCTGCATTAAGGCTAGCTAACACAGATACATTGCACATATCAAGGGGGCTGCAATAAGGCTAGCTAACACAGATACATAGTACAAACAAATAGCTGTATTAAACCCTCACCGGAATCCACTTGACAGAAGCAGTGATTTGCAGGGAGCAGGACACGTGTGAGTAACTCAGAGATCCGGGAGAAAATGGCTACAAGCTTCCTAGCCCAGGAATCCTGAAGGGGCGGTTCTAAATAGAACAACTTTTAAAGGGACAGGATCCTAAATCCATGAACAGGAAAAGAGGGCAACTATGACATCTATTGGCCATAGGTGGAACAGCACTTAAGAAATTACTAGCTGCACATAAATGGGCAGAACACTGCTTATTAGGTCCAGCATTTGGAAGGTCCTAATAGTCTATGTTACATGATAGACCTAGGGGGCTTTGGTAAGCCACTGGTTGCCCTTAGTACCGCACAGGTGACGATGGACCTCCATAAAGAACATCTACTGTAAAACCCACGTAGGTGCCATAATCAATATCAACCACATCAGTTAAGGGGTTTAAATGGTCAAAATTTAGTTAATTCCAATTCTGATCACCGCAGCAGCCTACACAGTCTCCGAACTCACATAATAAAGTGTAGTGATAGAAGAACTACCTGATCCCCATTCTTTAATATTGTGGTGCTGTGCAGGAAAGGAAAGGGTTGATGTTATGGCCGATCGGTGTATATGATGTTCGAGCAATGCAGACGTCAACAATAAATTTTGTAGAAATTCCTGAAAATATTTTGTAACCTTTACATATTGCTGATACAATGCTAGAGAATATTTCAATTATCCAGTGGGGTATAAAATGTAATTTTACTATAAAACACACTGACTGGGTCAGTTGAATAAGAAGTGAAGCATGTACGGCACATGGAAATTTCCACAGCTGTGAAGGCGGCACTCTACAGATGTAGCCGAGCTGAATTTTCTATAAGCAATGTGATAAATTGACGAGCTTAGAAATTTAGAGCTCAATTAATCAAGAAATACACTGACAAACAAAAGGGTAACAATGTTTTGGACTTTTGACTTTCAGGCTCCATATCTCACCATCCACTACTGCTTCGAACATGAGACTATTATCATTGGCTAGGTCATACATAAATATGACTTTCAGCTATTTATCATATGATTAGTTATGCCGAATCTTTTCTTCTGAATGGAGAACTTTATTTGTATTGTTCCAACTTTCATGGCTCTCACTTGATGCATTTTGGCAATTTTCTTGGCTTAGAGACCACCGCTATCGAAGAGCTGGATGATGCTGTCACTCTTTTCTTGGGAAATCTTCTTCATGGCTGTTCCTCGATTCAAACCAGTTACCTTTCGTTTGGGAATCAACCTAATAAAACACTGAGCTACTAGGGAATGTGAGGGCAGGTTGTATTTTGTAGTATGGGCGAAAAAGATTTTTCGGTACCGGGTGCAAAACAGTAGCAATGCAGCGACACGACAAGAATCTGCATAATTAATCATATGCTAAATAGTTACAAGTCAAATTTATGCATGACATAACCAATATGATTGTCTATAAAATGATAATAGTCTCATGTTCGAAGCAGTAATGGATGATGAGATATGGAGCCTGAAAGTCAAAAGTTCAGCACATCGTTACCCTTTTGTTCATCACTTTATTTGCCAGAATTCTGGCTTAAACCTTTTGAAATGCACCAAAATGTTGTACAACTCACAGTTTTTCAAAAATTTATCAACTTTTTCTCTATTAATGCCAGTCTCAACAAGCTCCGCCAGCTTTTAGAAAAGTGGGCAGAACTTGGGCATGGCATGTCCAAGAACACCCAACAATTGAACATAATTTATGCCATAATGTACTCTCCCGGCTGGCACACATTTCTAACAGAGGCACATGGCAGTTTAAAGATGCATCAAATTTATGACAGAGGCGCACGCCTCAAAAACGCCAGTCTTAATGAATCAGAACGTTAGGTTATGCAAACCACACTTGAGCACACATGGCAAAGAAAATGGATAAATTTGTGTGTTGCAAAAAGGGAAATTTGCTAAAAAATGAAAAAGAATTGAAAGGCTGCAGAATTTAATATCCCTGACGCATTTCAGTTTATATTAGGAAATTTTCTGCAGCACATGGATGACACCGGTAAAATTACATCCACTTTGCTGCAACTTTATTCCGCTTTGGATATTCTGGCCCTGCATTTCAGAAAGGAATATCAGCACTTCCATTACTAAGTGTTGATTAACTATTAAGTGTTTGGAAATTGTAGAATTTTAATATACAGTAAGTAATATAAGTCCTTACTCCGAGGATGAGCGCACACTTGTAGATGTCCAGATGTATGACCCAGTGATGTGTGAAGGACCTCGGCTCCCAAACAGAATGAATCAGACAGAAACACACAAAAGAACTACACGGAGAATTGTTGTTAGGTGTCAAACGTTCTCAACTTTATTTAAATTAAAATGACACCGAAAATGGCACAAGCCCCGACTCACGAAGAGTCACCCCCCAGCACTCAGGAGAGGAAAAACCCCCTGTGGAGGAAACCTCTATGGCTGGAGGATCGCCCTTCTCTCGGGCTTAGAGAGTTGATGCCAATACATAACAGCTGGAACTGCAGAATTTTTCAATTTGTACATTTTACCAGATTTACAGACAACGACTTAACAAATGTAGACTTTAAATGGGATAAACAGGATCTGGGTGAGATCTGGCTGCGAGATTTGGCACCACATTGGCAGCTAGAACCAAATTGGCTGATCTGATCCCAGGTGGATCTACAAGATCATTTCTCCCTTACAGATCCAGGTTCAAGTCTCAAGAAGTTGGACACTTGATTAAAAGGATTGTTCGCTCTGGATGACCCCTAATAAGATAAATATCCTCTCCCCATCCCAATGTATCACCCATTAAGGTCATAGGACTCTCAAAGAAGAGCAGCTCTTTGTAGGGGGTAACATAAGGGGAACCTGTGCTGGGGACCCCCCTCTGTTACCTTTCCATTCCCTGGGGGTGTTTAAAGCTGACCGCCCCTTTCCCTTCTAGAACCTCCAAATTACCCCAAGTTCAGCACATTACGTGGGGTTGTCAAACTCAACGTTCTCAGGCGCATCAGTAATGGCGCTGATCATGGCTTCTTTTATGGAATCTTCTTTATGACACTTGTTTATGACCTCTAAGACTATGTGCACACGCTGCGGTTTTTGCTGCGGATCCGCTCCGGTTTTGGCCGCTGCGGATCTGCAGCAGTTCTGCAGACAGTGTACAGTAGCATGTAAATCTATGTGATTTACAATCTGCTGTGCACATGCTGCGGATAAGCTGCGGTTTTGAATCTGCAGAAAGAAATGACAGGTCACTTCTTTTCTGCGGATTCTGCTGCGGTTTACCATCTCCTCCACTGTAGAGGTGATAAACCGCAGGCCAATCTGCAGGTAAAACCGCAGGTCAGACCAATCCGCAGCGTGTGCACATAGCCTTAATAGTTGTAATGGTTACTATAGGGGCTATTACTGATGCTGGGCCAAGTATTAACTCTTTCATCATTGGTAATTCGCTTTCATTAGAGAGGCAAATAACGGCACTTATTACCAGCAGGCGGCTATCATTATGGCTTCCCTTAGGCAATATAAGAAATACACATTACAGATTAAATGTGCCAGTGTGTCAGGAGGATTTTGCACTTCTTTAGATGCAGAGATTTGACTATAACTAGCATTTTACAAAGAAAAAAATAAGAAAGCATTTCTTTTCATATAATATTATGTGGATGTGCATTTCAAGCATTTTACTTAATGTACATTCTACATACAGTAGTTACATAGGTACATAGGTTGGAAAAAACAAAAACATGCTGACAGATTCCCTTTAAGACCGGGGTCACACTTGCGTGTGTGATGCGAGAAACTCGCGCAACTCTCTCTCATCAATACCCGGCACTGCCGACAGCACTCAGACCGGAGTGTGCGGCTGTATGTATTTCTATGCAGCGGCACACTCCGGATCCCGAGTGCCGGGTGTTGATGCAAGAGACTCGTGCAAGTTTCTCGCATCACACTCGCAAGTGTGACCCCGGCCTAATGCTTACACCTCTGCTGCTTACTTCAACCCGCGCTACTCAGACTGATTATTAACTGTCTCGTGGCAGTGTGGGGCACAGGGAAGCAAATATTAAGGAGATGATTATTACCTTCATAGAGGGGTTATTATCATTCATAAATTTCTTTCATAAGTCTGATCTCCAGGGTTAGGAAGGACTTAAGGTGTAAACGTAATAGGCAATGAGTAAGACATCAAAGCAAATAGATAAACGGTCTGCGAACCAAACTGGTCGGTGAGACCGGCTAGCGCCACATTATAGGAGGTCACATCCAGGTTTCGCCTCAGGAAGGCAGCACTAACTAGTCCTCAGGAGCCCATAACCCTGAAATATGCAGTGATTATACACTGTCCTTTATAAAAGTGTCTAATGTGCTACTTACTACCACGTTTTAGCTAAGATACAAGACGTACTTGTAAGGAGAGATGAAAAAGATAATGGGGGATGACATATAAATATACCAAGGAACTCTCTATAACATAAAATATAAGCAAAAAAGAAAGGGAAGAGAGGCGGGCACATCTATTCTCAGATGTAATATAACCATTATTTTAGAAAAGATGGATTGTAATGACCTCTAGAATGAGCTCAGCGAGTCCAAACGGTGAGGCGAGAAGACCATATTGGCAAAAGGACAGAAAAAGCACGACTCCCTTAAGTAAGGCTCTGTTCACACATCCCAGTATCATCAGTTAGAACAGATCCAGCAACAATGCATTAACAAAAAACTGTTTTGTCCGACTAAAAAAAAAATGGTTTCAACTGGATGTTTTTTTTTTTTTAGCAATGAAGTGTATGGAAAACTGACTAGCTAAACAGTCCGGCCCCTGTGCACCGAAATCTCATTAGCAGAAAACTTTAAGGTTCTCTTTAAGGTGCATTCACCCTGTGTCACGTCGCCGTTAGACTCGGTGGCTGGTGTTCCTGCCTCGGCCGCTGGGAGGCGCTGGACTATTACGTTGCCGTTGGACTCGGTGGCTGGTGTTCCTGCCTTGGTCGCTGGGAGGCGCCGGACTCCTTCGACTGGTGGTGCCGGTGATAAGAGAGCCATGTCCTCATATGGTACCGCTCCTTTGACACATGCCTCCATTGTTGGGCATCGCCGTATTTCTCCTGTGGGTGATGGTGGTGACAAAGAGGGGTCCCTGCGCAGGTGTCTGATGTGCGCAGGCTTCGCTCTTCTGTCTGAGGTGAAGGGGTTGGTGCCAGTCGTACATCGCCATGTGGCCTGGTTCTGGAGTCCAGATTAGGTCATCAGGCTGTGAGCCTATGAGAGGTAGCCGTGTCCTTCAAATACTTTGGAGCCTGTCCTGCAGGCCGCCAGATATAGCCTTGGTTACCCCAGTGAGCTAGTGTTAAGTTACTATTTTGACTCTGACCTCAGCCTGGATTTCTGACCCTTCTACAGCCTGCCGATTTTGTACCTCTGCTGCTCGCCAGGTTTTTGACTCTGACCTCAGCCTGGATTTCTGACCCTTATACAGCCTGCTGATTTTTTACCTCTGCTGCTCTCCTGGTTTTTGACTCTGACCTCAACCTGGATTTCTGACCTTTCTACAGCCTGCCGATTTTGTACCTCTGCTGCTCGCCCAGTTTTGACTTTGCCTCCTTACTATGCTTTTGGTCCCATTTATTACTCCCTTCATGGTGACCGTCCTGCTCATGTGGCGCCCTATGTCTTTACCGTCACAAAAGGGTTAAATATGTACTGTTTTGCATGTGTTTTGTAAGCAATGGGAGTTATGCTTTCTCTGCTAGAGACCACAACACACACATACAATTTACCTCACTCCCTTACTTGTCTGACGCTTAGAGCTTTGCAGACATACCCTAACTGGGAGGGGGAGGAGTTGAAAGTTGTTGTTTTCAGTGAGGAAGAAGAAGGAAAAGATGGAGAACACTCTTGGAAACCATGCCATGTGCTCCTTCCAGGAGTAAAGCTAAGAAGCATCAGGGAATCAGCCCCTAGGCTTTCCATGCTTTCAGAGCAGGGTGGTAAGCTGAGAGACTGTGTGAGTTTATACAACCAACAGTGGAGTGTTTTCCCCAGGAAGACAACAGCGAACTAGGATCAGTGAGGGATTGTGCAAGAAGGAACTCGAGCTTCACACAGGATCCAAGCTGCAAGTTGCCAAAGGAGGAAAACACAGTGAGTAATGGCTATACCGGAAAGTTTTAGACTCCGGGAAGCCTTGGTCCCAGAAGGGATTAGAATAGCAGGAAGCTTACACTGAATCACAGCAGAGTGAAGGATAACTCACATTCTGCAGAGCAGACTGTAACCTGGTGAGAGTTGCAATATCTCCTCTGAACTGCACCTGAACTACAGTAAATGATAAAGTGACTTTCCTTGTCTCCTGCCTTATTACTCCATGCCTTCTACAACCATTACACTCTCTGGGGGCCAACCATGGTTGGAGAGGGTTAAACATCTGCACTGCCATCACCATCTACTCCTCCAGGGATCATCTGCAGTGCTGGCTATACTACAGTCGAACACTCCAACTGGCGTCACAAATCACTACATAAACTTTATCCCTAATCAATACTCCTCTTTTACATTACCGCCTGGGGCCACGGACCGGGTCACAGCCGCTGTGACACATCCCTTTAAGATGACCGGCCCGGTACCGAGTATCCCACGGCCTCTGGGGCGAGTCACTCCAGTCCGCTGCTCGCATAGGCAGCTACCTTTTAGGCTCCGCTGTAATTAAAGATCCCTGTAGGGGGGTAAAGGGTCTCGGGTTGCTGTCTTACCTGCAGCTCAGACTCGCAACAGACGAACGTCACACCCTGCCTGACCACAGCCGTTAAACGGGTTTTTCGCCTCCAACAGGAAACTTTTAGCAAGCAGTAAAGCGTACGGAATAACTAAGAGTGCGCACTGTACACAATGTCAGGATTCGACTCTGGTTTTCGGTTGGAGAGGTAGTCACTCCACTACAGGAATGTGATTAGCGCTAAATTGTGGTCATGTTCTTTACTCTGCAGAACATCGAGAGAAGATGATGAGAATCTATTCAACACTAAACTGCAACTGCGGAAATCACATACCTACAGTTACAGTATCTACTGCAGACATGAAACTGCTTCAAATCTGCAAGGAAAAATAAGCAGGAGATTTCAAACATCTCATTCACTTTTCTGGTACTGGCAAACGCAGCGGTTTTGGAATCATGGAGCTCTTTATTCCAAACATTGTTCTTTTGGATAACCCCTTTTGGAAATCTGGAACTCTTTGAGCAATTTGCATAAATTCATTTATCTCATCCTATTATTAGCGACTTGTTCTGGCAGAGCGGGAAACTATCAAAGTCCCGTAGATTCAGAAGAAGAGGTTTGTTAAAATATATATGAAGGAAAATGAGTGCAAGGGGACCGAGGCAGAGCCGAGCCGAGTATGTAGAACCGCCCTAATCGACAGGCTTTATAGATACAAATAAGATTAAAGATGTAATATGCAAGGGTCTTGCAGTAATTAAAGGGATAATGCACCGAGTGTTATCACATTCCATATAATAGAAGTTGTGCAAGTTTGGTGTTATTAAAATCTTGCTACCAGGTTAGTGACCTCCCGCTGCTGGGTTCTTTATATTGATTTAGGGTGGTTTCACACTATATGTCAGGGGTAAGTCAATAGGGAAATTTATAAATGTTTTACCGCGTCAAAGTGACAGGGCGGGTACGCCCTAACGTAACGCTCACTAATATACAAATTAGGCACACTGAATACAGTTTCATGGTAAAACAATAATATAACAATTTATTAAGATTACATCAGGATAATGCTGAATTATGGAATGGCAGATATAATATTACCCTGTTTTGTGTTAATTCATTTCATGTGAATCATACAATTAATATGAATTATAGTACATAGAGAAATAAGCATCAATAATATACATTACCAAGTATTGTAACATCACTTCTCCACTGGAGGGACCACAGTGTCAGTGAGAAGGAAATACTCTGGTGTTGTCATCACAGAAACCGTGCGTCCACGATACCTGTAATAATAATCTTTATTTTTATATAGCGCTAACATATTCCGCAGCGCTTTACAATTTGCACACATTATCATCACTGTCCCCAATGGGGCTCACAATCTAAAATTTCCTATCAGTATGTCTTTGGAATGTGGGAGGAAACCGGAGTACCCGGAGGAAACCCACGCAACATCTGCAACTCCTTACAGATGTTGTCCTTGGGGGGATTTGAACCCAGGACCCCAGCGCTTCAAGGCTGCAGTGCTAACCACTGAGCCACCGTGCTGCCCATACCTTCTGGAATGTCCCTACCGCGCTAACACAGGGTCCCTTTTTGATACACAGCTTCCACATCCTCCCCTATCACATCTGTGCAGTATGTTTAGGCTGACTCATCAGTATCTTGCCATTGCGCAATAGGTTGCTTGCTACTGATTACAACCCAAGATTTGTTTGCCACTGGCATGTCTCTTAACAATAGAACAATGCTTCAAGGTTGTTTACTTCTGTTCAAAGTTCAACCATATGTTGCTTGTCACAAAGTTAACTCTTCATGATCATAGCATAACGCTCTTAGATGGTAGCATATGGGCAGCATGACTTCCATAATCACCTATTCTGAAAACTGGATACCTATCGTAACCCAGGCACACACTCATACTTGTCTCATTTGTATCACAATAAAGCACTACTACAGAAGCCTGTAGGGAAAATCTTATGATTTAAAGGGCCAGGGTGTGCCAAGTCTCTTAAGGTGCTTTCTTTCATATTGCATTCAGGCAGACGTTAATTGGCCCAATCAGTTATTGCGTCCACTAGCAGCGGGGCCATAGACTATAATGGGGCCTACAGAGCGAACATGCGATTTGTGGTGCATCATTTTTGGGCGTAGACGCCTACTGGAGGCGAACACCGAGAAAGATGCACGACAGAGCGCACTTTCGCTCTGTCGGCACTATTATAGTCTATGACCCTGTCGGCGCATACATCCTAATCCCATTTTGCGCGGGAGAGTGAGGACGCAAGAACTGATGGGGCCAACGAACAACTGCTTGAACGTAATGTGAAAGCACCCTAAAAGAGACTTGGCACACTCTGGCCCTTTAAATCCACAGATTTTCTCTACAGGCTTCTGTAGGAACCCGCAAACATGAAGATAAGCGCAATATGAAAGCCGCCTTACCATGGTACAACCATGTTCTTCCCTGCTGATACAGTGTTATACTATTTACAAGCTTTGTTGTACACGCCCTTTGTAACAGAATGTCTTAGGGCAGAGTCAGGCTGCCGTATAACTCGTGCGAGAATCGCATCGCACTGCACGGACTGGCCCGCCACCTCTCCAGACCTGAGCAAGACAGCATGATGGATTACTATGCAGCTGCCAAGCTCAAGTCAGGAGAGCTGACAGTCAGTACGAGGTTTACTATGCGATTCTCGCACGAGAAATACGGCAGTCTGTCTCTGCACTTAGGCTACGTTCCCACTAGGATTTTTTGGTGATTTTTGTTTTTACTCTGCATATTTTTGATAAACTACAAGTAGCATATTTTAGTTTTACTTAATGAGTGTAGAAATGGTGCAGAAAATCTGCAACATCAAAAACTCATCGTGGGAACATAGCCTTATATTCCAGAGCTGCATTCACAATTTTACTAGATGCCATTGAAAATGTCCCTGAGGCTAGTTTCACACTAGCATTAATTCGACGCAGCGCACGGCGCCGCTAAGCCCTGCCCCCTGCCGGCTCCCTGCCCGCCCCATCCGGTCATCGCCGCCTACTATCCCACATGGACGCTTGCGATCTGCGTACCCTATCTTTAGCATAGGGTGCGCAGGTCGTGCGCTGGCCGTGGGCTAGTAGGATTTTGACGTGCGCTGCGCACTTTTGAAGGTGCGCCGTGCGCGCCGAAATGCAACATGCTGCGTTTGGCGCGCACGGGCGCACCTTCAAAAGTGCGCAGCGCATGAAAAAATCCTACTAACGCACGGCCAGCGCACGATCTGCGCACCCTATGCTAAAGATAGGGTGCGCAGATCGCAAGCGTCCATGTGCGATAGTAGGCGGCAATGACCGGATGGGGCGGGCAGGGAGCCGGCAGGGGGCGGGGCATAGTGGCGCCGTTCGCTGGGTTGAATAAACGCTAGTGTGAAACTAGCCTAACATCCCAGCTGTGCTCCTATATTTCAGTGGTGCAAAGGTGAAGGTGACCCACGCTCCTTCTGAATAATGCATGTGTTTTTTATTATCTCAATTTAATGAACACTATGACTGAGATAAGTGAATTGTGTTGTATGGATTGTAAGTAATGTAACTGCAGTGGATATCCCCTGTGCAAGGCAGTTTAAAGAGGTTTGGTCATTGTAGGCACTTGGTATGACTGGGCACTAATGATGAGTGAGCGTGCTCAGGTAAGGTGTTATCTGAGCATGCTCGTGTCCTAAACCAGTATTTTCCTAACAAACAGGCAATCCCTGTATGTGCTGCACTTGTCGAACAGTCATGAGACATGCAGCCGCGGCGACTCAAAGCATTTTTTTCGAGCACCCCGAAAATACTCGTTTAGGACACAAGCATGCTCAGATATCACCACATCCGAGCATGCTTGACCATCACTACTGGGCACGTATCCACATTTCAGGCAGAGGTGAGATAAAGGTGTGGTTGATTTGTTTCAGAAAACCTGCTTCCTCCAGATGCAGTTTGTTTTTAAATAACAAACTTTGCATTACTCTCCCTCAATGGATCCAGGGCTGAGTTTCCACCATTGCCTGTTATTGTCTGCAGTGCTGATGTTCTGTCGACGGTACTGCTGCCCGTCAGCAAATCCTCTGTGCTCAGTTACTGGCTGCAGTGCTGTCGAAGTGTTATTAGCGCTGCAGACAATAACAGACACCAGGAGCAGCGGTGGAGATTCAGTGCTGGACCCAGGGAAAGGGGAGTTTGTTTTTTTTTGTAGCAGGAGGACAGGAGTTTTCTTAAACAAGATAACCCCTTTTACTGATTTAGTTTAGAACGCCAACATTTCTGGAAAAAGCAGAGTGGTCCACCATATAATTAGATCCTTGCATTTTTTTCCTTATTGAAAAAATGACTAAGTATGGAATGGACAAGGCAACTGTTAGGTGGATTCATAACTGGCTTAGTGATCGGACCCAAAGAGTGGTCGTAAATGGCTGCACATCCAGTTGGAAGAATGTCTCAAGTGGGGTACCACAGGGCTCTGTCCTGGGCCCTGTATTGTTCAACATCTTTATCAACGATTTAGATGAAGGAATTGAGGGTAAACTGATTAAATTTGCTGATGACACAAAGCTAGGAGGGATAGCTAATACTAGAGAAGAGAGAGAGAGGATTCAAAAAGATTTAAATAAACTGGAGAAGTGGGCAGCAACTAACAGAATGGTTTTTAACAGGGAGAAATGCAAAGTACTACATCTGGGCAATAAAAATGAAAAAAGCATATATAGAATGGGAGGAATAGGGCTAAGTGACAGCACATGTGAAAAAGACTTGGGTATACTAATAGATCACAGACTGAATATGAGTCAACAGTGTGATGCAGCAGCAAAAAAGGCAAATGCAATTCTAGGATGTATTAACAGAAGCATACAGTCTAGATCACGTGAAGTCATTATTTCCCTCTACTCCTCTTTGGTCAGACCTCATCTGGAATACTGTGTCCAGTTTTGGGCACCACATTTTAAAAAAGACATCAACAAACTGGAGCAAGTTCAGAAAAGAGCGACCAGAATGGTGACCGGTCTGCAAACCCTGTCTTATGAGGAAAGGTTGCAGGATTTGGGAATGTTTAGTTTGCAAAAGAGAAGACTGAGAGGAGACTTAATAGCTGTCTACAAATATCTAAAGGGCTGTCACATTGTAGAAGGATCAACTTTATTCTCATTTGCACAAGGAAAGACTAGAAGCAATGGGATGAAACTGAATGGGAAGAGACACAGATTAGATATTAGAAAAAACTTTTTGACAGTTAGAGTGATCAATGAGTGGAACAGGCTGCCACGAGAAGTGGTGAGTTCTCCTTCAATGGAAGTCTTCAAACAGAGGCTGGACAGACATCTGACTGGGATGATTTAGCGAATCCTGCTTTGAGCAGGGGGTTGGACCAGATGGCCCAGGAGGTCCCTTCCAACTCTACGATTCTATGATTCTATGATTCTACTGTTCAGACAGTCAGAGCTGTGAGAAAGAAACAGTGTGATAGTAAGCTACTATAGTATTTCTGGAGCTGAAAATGAGAAGCTTAGTGTCACGGGTTTACCGAGACAGAGATGAGCCAGAAGACCGCAGCGTTTGATTTTTCCTACTCCTGCATTGGTTAGAAGCACTTCACCTTCATATTAAACAGTGTAAATGTCTTTTGGCAGTGCAGGGGTTAATCTGTTCTGTTGAGAGCTCTTGGAGCTAAGGCTCTCAGCTGTTCACTGTTAGCCACTCCCATCGCCTATATAATCTGGGCCCTGGCTAGCACTCATTGTCAGAGATATGCTGCATGGCTGGAGGTTATTGGTGGCTATTATAGGAGAAGGCATTTGGTGGATTTATCTGTGACTGTTTCTAGGTTTTGAGGGTGTGATAATTCCTTTTCTTCTCCTACTTGGGATTGACCTCATCCTTCACTCCCCAGTACATTCCTCTATAATATGGGCTGGAGGTTATTGGTGGCTATTATAGGAGAAGGCATTTGGTGGATTTATCTGTGACTGTTTCTAGGTTTTGAGGGTGTGATAATTCCTTTTCTTCTCCTACTTGGGATTGACCTCATCCTTCACTCCCCAGTACATTCCTCTATAATATGTGTGAGTATATTTGTATAATATGTATTTTCCTTTATTCCTGTTCGTATTACCTTGTTAGTCTGGTGTATATTACAGCACACTAATACTCCCCTATCACCTGGGTGGGGGAAAGGTACAGACTGTGGGTGGATTCAAGAGCTAAGGAAAAGGTATGTGGCCTCGGCATCTTCACCATCAGAAGTGAGCAGGGCGAGCTAGAGCACTCCTAGCATTAGAAAAAGGGAAGGAGCCCCTGATCCTGGGACACAACCGACAACAAAGCCGTGACACTTAGATAAACATAATGGATTGATCGCAGAAGCCGTCAGGTTGAATTTCCACGATGAGTTTTGGTGAGTTTTGACACTGTGGATTTTTCACTGTCTTACAGTACCAGTGTTGTAGCTGTTTTCATTCTGACCCAAAGTCAAATCAGAGACTATAAGGCTACAATATTATAAAAACAAATTCTAGCAATAAAAATAAAAACATTAATCCGTCTACATCACCAGCAAAGTGGATGAGATCTATAGAAATCTCCTGCCTACTGTGCTTTATTTTTGCTACGTAAACTGACCTGTGGTGCATGTTTGAAACCCTTAACATGTCAATTTCTCTTGCAGGTAGAATCAGTTTTATGTGCAGATTTTCACCATATAATTGCATTGGATGCTGAAAATCCGTTGGTCTCAATCGCATATGCGAAACGCACTCAAAATGTATGTAGTCCACATATGACTGCATCAATAACGGTTTGTCAGAGCCAAATACTATGAAGTATCAATAACAAAGCAGTTTAATTTTAAACATGACATAGCAAAAAAGTGACAAAAAAATACAAAGGAAAAAATGCAATAAAAACACATGTAAAAAACGCACCCAAAAACATGATTAAAAAAATGCAAGTAACCCAATATACCTAATAGGTGCTGAAATGCTGCAACATCAGAATGGCATCAAATACTCACTGTGGAAACATTAGCGGTGAATGACTGACAGAAGATAGCAGTGTACAGGCTCGGACTGGCCCACAGAGGAGCTGGAGAATCCACAGGTAGGCCCCTGTGGAGGAGTGCTGATAAGCAGTGCTATTAGACTTGATTCAATATTTGAAGAAAAAAAGTATAATCTAATCATTTAACTAGCTAGCCAAATTAGTATTACATAGAATCACGAGTAAATTTGGGTGCTGGGATCAGGTTATCATGAACAGTGAGCCCTAAGAATCAATGTTATTGGTGGGACTTTGCTAACCTAGACTCTCACTCAAGAGAGAAGAGGAACTGACATGTGAGAGACAGCGGGGAGCAAACTAGAAGGTATGAGTGAAGTATATTGAGTCTGAAGACTCACTGGAGTTAAAGTATGACTAACTTTACGGTGGGGAAGAACCTGTATGAAGTGTTAGCCCCGACTGAAGAAGATTAGTGAAAGAAGACTAAGGCTTACCTATCAGGGACACTGCGAAGAAGCTGCTGGAGCAATACTTCTTTGTGCCATAGACTAAGGAAGATGTGTCTACAAACTGTATTCCTATGTGTAACTGGAAAATGTTAAGCCATGCATAGGGCGAGGTTTTTGAGGGCCCCAGGCGAAAGAGTCTCAGTGGGCCCCCTTTAACACATACCACGATTCATGCCCTGTGGCATCCATGGTGCCGGCCAAAAAACGGACTTGTCTCCGTGAGGATCACACGGACACGCATGTGATCCACACGGACACTTGCTCTGTGGCAAAACACGTTCATGTGAAGGAGGCTATTGATTATTAGTGTACGTATGAAAGAAAGATGAGAAAGAAAGAACAGATAGAAAGAAAGGAAGAACAGAGAGAGAAAGAAGGAACAGAAAGAAAGAAAGAACAGAGAAAGAGAGCAAGAACAGAGAGAAAGAAAGGAAGAACAGAGAGAGAGAAAGAACAGAGAGAGAAATAAAAAAATATTAGAGAGAGAAAGAGTGGACAGAAAAAAAGAACAGAGAGAGAGAAAAAAAGAAAGAGGGGAAAGAAAGAAAGAACAGAGAGAGAAAGGAAGAGAAATAAAGAAAGAGGGGAAAGAAAGAACAGAGAGAGAGAAAGAAAGAACCGAGAGAGAGAAAGAAAGAAAAGAGAGAGAGAAAGAGAGGAAAGAAGAACAGAGAGAGAAAAAAGAACAGAGAAAAAAAGAAAGAGGGGAAAGAAAAAGAAAGATCAGAGGGAAAGAGAGAACAGAGAGAAAGAAAAAGAAAGAACAGAGAGAGAAAGAAAGAGGAGAAAGAAAGACCAGAGAGAAAGAAAGAAAGAAAAAGAACAGAGAGAAAGAAGAGTGGACAGAAAAAAAGAACAGAGAGAAAAAGAAAGAGGGAAAAAAGAACAGAGAGGGAGAGAGAAAGAAAGAGGGGAAAGAAAGGACAAAGAGGGAGAGAGAAAGAAAGAAGGGAAGAAAGAGGGGAAATAAAGAAAGAACAGAGAGAGAGAAAGATGGCAAAGAAAGAAAGAGCAGAGAGCGAGAGAGAGAGAAAAAGAAAGAACTGAGAGAGAAAGAGAGGAAAGAAAGAACGGTGAAAGAGAGAGAAAGAAAGAAAGAAAGAAAGAGGGGAAAGAAAGAGAACAGAGAGAGAGAGAAAGAACAGAGAAAAAGAAAGGGGGGAAAAAAGAACAGAGAGTGAGAGAGAAAGAAAGAGGGGAAATAAAGAACAAAGAGGGAGAGAGAAAGAAAGAAGGGAAGGAACAGAGAGAGAAAGAAAGAAAGAGGGGAAATAAAAAAAGAACAGAGAGAGAGAGAAAGATGGCAAAGAAAGAAAGAACAGAGAGAGAGAGAAAACAAAAGAAGAGAGAGAGAAAGAGAGGAAAGAAAAAACGGCAAAAGAGAGAGAAAGAAAGAAAGACGGGAAAGAGAGAGAAAGAAAAAAAGATTAGAGAGAAAGAACAGAGAGAGAAAGAAAGGAAGAACAGAGAGAGAGAGAAACAGAGAGAGAAAGAAAGATTCTATAGAGATACCATAGCAGCCCGGCTCCCATTGTAGTGCCCACCTGAGCCTCCCGATGCAGGACATATCATGATCCGCTCACATGGCCGACATCCCCGAGTCCAAGGCCATCCCGCTGTTCACGCTGTCGGAGGAGGACACTATGTTGGATCTGAAGCATTCCCTGAAGGGCCTCCATGGTTCCGTCACAATCTCCTCCCAAAATTACCTCATTTCCGGTCAGCTTCCAGCACGTCACTTCCGGTAGAAAGTCACGTGCGAGTTTTAAAGTGCTCCTCGGGGCTACGCCGTGTACTCCTGTGTCCGCGGGAAAAGTAAACTCCCGGCTGGGGCAGTCTCTCTCTCAAAATCGGGACTGTCCGGCTGGATCCGAGACGGTTGGGTGGTATGAATGCTCCCCACCATACACCTCATACACACATGGCTCTGCACACCTCATACACACACGTTTCCGGTTTGTATGCCTCGTACACACACGGCTCTGCTCCGTACACTTTGAACACACAGGGCTCCGTTCCGTACACACACGGCTCCTCTCCCCACCACGTACACACGCGGCTCTGCTCCGTACACACATGGCTCCGCTCCGTACACCTCGTACACACGCTGCTCCTCTCCCCACACCACGTACACACGCGGCTCTACTCCATACACACACGGCTCCGCTCCGTATACTTCGTACACATGCTGCTCCGCTCCCCACACCTCGTACACACGCGGCTCTACTCCGTACACACACGGCTCCACTCCCCACATCTGGTACACACGCTGCTCCTCTCCCCACCACGTACACACGCGGCTCCTCTCTCCACACCACGTACACACGCGGCTCTGCTCCGTACACACATGGCTCCGCTCCGTACACCTCGTACACATGCTGCTCCTCTCCCCACCACGTACACACGCGGCTCTGCTCCGTACACACATGGCTCCGCTCCGTACACCTCGTACACACGCTGCTCCTCTCCCCACACCACGTACACACGCGGCTCTACTCCATATACACAGCTCCACTCCGTACACACGCTGCTCGCTCCATATACACGGCTCCACTCTGTACACACGCTGCTCGCTCCATATACACAGCTCCACTCTGTACACACGCTGCTCCTCTCCCCACCACGTACACACGCGGCTCTGCTCTATATACACGGCTCCACTCTGTACACACGCTGCTCGCTCCATATACACGGCTCCACTCTGTACACACGCTGCTCCTCTCCCCACCACGTACACACGCGGCTCTGCTCCATATACACGGCTCCACTCCGTACACACGCTGCTCGCTCCATATACACGGCTCCACTCTGTACACACGCTGCTCCTCTCCCCACCACGTACACACGTGGCTCTGCTCCATATACACGGCTCCACTCTGTACACACGCTGCTCCTCTCCCCACCACGTACACACGCTGCTCGCTCCATATACACGGCTCCACTCTGTACACACGCTGCTCCTCTCCCCACCACGTACACACGTGGCTCTGCTCCATATACACGGCTCCACTCCGTACACACGCTGCTCGCTCCATATACACGGCTCCACTCTGTACACACGCTGCTCCTCTCCCCACCACGTACACACGCGGCTCTGCTCCATATACACGGCTCCACTCTGTACACACGCTGCTCGCTCCAGATACACGGCTCCACTCCGTACACACGCTGCTCCTCTCCCCACCACGTACACACGCGGCTCTGCTCCATATACACGGCTCCACTCCGTACACACGCTGTTCCTCTCCCCACCACGTACACACGCTGCTCGCTACATATACACGGCTCCACTCTGTACACACGCTGCTCCTCTCCCCACCACGTACACACGCGGCTCTGCTCCATATACACGGCTCCACTCCGTACACACGCTGCTCGCTCCATATACACGGCTCCACTCTGTACACACGCTGCTCCTCTCCCCACCACGTACACACGCGGCTCTGCTCCATATACACGGCTCCACTCTGTACACACGCTGCTCCTCTCCCCACCACGTACACACGCTGCTCGCTCCATATACACGGCTCCACTCTGTACACACGCTGCTCCTCTCCCCACCACGTACACACGCGGCTCTGCTCCATATACACGGCTCCACTCCGTACACACGCTGCTCGCTCCATATACACGGCTCCACTCTGTACACACGCTGCTCCGCTCCCCACCACGTACACACGCGGCTCTGCTCCATATACACGGCTCCACTCTGTACACACGCTGCTCGCTCCATATGCACGGCTCCACTCCGTACACACGCTGCTCCTCTCCCCACCACGTACACACGCGGCTCTGCTCCATATACACGGCTCCACTCCGTACACACGCTGCTCCTCTCCCCACCACGTACACACGCGGCTCTGCTCCATATACACGGCTCCACTCTGTACACACGCTGCTCGCTCCATATACACGGCTCCACTCTGTACACACGCTGCTCCTCTCCCCACCACGTACACACGCGGCTCTGCTCCATATACACGGCTCCACTCCGTACACACGCTGCTCGCTCCATATACACGGCTCCACTCTGTACACACGCTGCTCCTCTCCCCACCACGTACACACGCGGCTCTGCTCCATATACACGGCTCCACTCCGTACACACGCTGCTCCTCTCCCCACCACGTACACACGCTGCTCGCTCCATATACACGGCTCCACTCTGTACACACGCTGCTCCTCTCCCCACCACGTACACACGTGGCTCTGCTCCATATACACGGCTCCACTCCGTACACACGCTGCTCGCTCCATATACACGGCTCCACTCTGTACACACGCTGCTCCTCTCCCCACCATGTACACACGCGGCTCTGCTCCATATACACGGCTCCACTCTGTACACACGCTGCTCGCTCCAGATACACGGCTCCACTCCGTACACACGCTGCTCCTCTCCCCACCACGTACACACGCGGCTCTGCTCCATATACACGGCTCCACTCCGTACACACGCTGCTCCTCTCCCCACCACGTACACACGCTGCTCGCTACATATACACGGCTCCACTCTGTACACACGCTGCTCCTCTCCCCACCACGTACACACGCGGCTCTGCTCCATATACACGGCTCCACTCCGTACACACGCTGCTCGCTCCATATACACGGCTCCACTCTGTACACACGCTGCTCCTCTCCCCACCACGTACACACGCGGCTCTGCTCCATATACACGGCTCCACTCTGTACACACGCTGCTCCTCTCCCCACCACGTACACACGCTGCTCGCTCCATATACACGGCTCCACTCTGTACACACGCTGCTCCTCTCCCCACCACGTACACACGCGGCTCTGCTCCATATACACGGCTCCACTCCGTACACACGCTGCTCGCTCCATATACACGGCTCCACTCTGTACACACGCTGCTCCTCTCCCCACCACGTACACACGCGGCTCTGCTCCATATACACGGCTCCACTCTGTACACACGCTGCTCGCTCCATATGCACGGCTCCACTCCGTACACACGCTGCTCCTCTCCCCACCACGTACACACGCGGCTCTGCTCCATATACACGGCTCCACTCCGTACACACGCTGCTCCTCTCCCCACCACGTACACACGCGGCTCTGCTCCATATACACGGCTCCACTCCGTACACACGCTGCTCGCTCCATATACACGGCTCCACTCTGTACACACGCTGCTCCTCTCCCCACCACGTACACACGCGGCTCTGCTCCATATACACGGCTCCACTCCGTACACACGCTGCTCGCTCCATATACACGGCTCCACTCTGTACACACGCTGCTCCTCTCCCCACCACGTACACACGCGGCTCTGCTCCATATACACGGCTCCACTCCGTACACACGCTGCTCCTCTCCCCACCACGTACACACGCTGCTCGCTCCATATACACGGCTCCACTCTGTACACACGCTGCTCCTCTCCCCACCACGTACACACGCGGCTCTGCTCCATATACACGGCTCCACTCTGTACACACGCTGCTCGCTCCATATACACGGCTCCACTCTGTACACACGCTGCTCCTCTCCCCACCACGTACACACACGGCTCTGCTCCATATACACGGCTCCACTCCGTACACACGCTGCTCGCTCCATATACATGGCTCCTCTGTACACACGCTGCTCCTCTCCCCACCACGTACACACGCGGCTCGCTCCATATACACGGCTCCACTCCGTACACACGCTGCTCGCTCCATATACACGGCTCCACTCCGTACACACGCTGCTCCTCTCCCCACCACGTACACACGCTGCTCGCTCCATATACACGGCTCCACTCTGTACACACGCTGCTCCTCTCCCCACCACGTACACACGCGGCTCTGCTCCATATACACGGCTCCACTCCGTACACACGCTGCTCGCTTCATATACATGGCTCCACTCTGTACACACGCTGCTCCTCTCCCCACCACGTACACACGCGGCTCTGCTCCATATACACGGCTCCACTCTGTACACACGCTGCTCCTCTCCCCACCACGTACACACGCTGCTCGCTCAATATACACGGCTCCACTCCGTACACACGCTGCTCCTCTCCCCACCACGTACACACGCGGCTTTGCTCCATATACACGGCTCCACTCCGTACACACGCTGCTCCTCTCCCCACCACGTACACACGCGGCTCTGCTCCATATACACGGCTCCACTCTGTACACACGCTGCTCGCTCCATATACACGGCTCCACTCTGTACACACGCTGCTCCTCTCCCCACCACGTACACACGCGGCTCTGCTCCATATACACGGCTCCACTCTGTACACACGCTGCTCCTCTCCCCACCACGTACACACGCGGCTCTGCTCCATATACACGGCTCCACTCTGTACACACGCTGCTCCTCTCCCCACCACGTACACACGCTGCTCGCTCCATATACACGGCTCCACTCTGTACACACGCTGCTCCTCTCCCCACCACGTACACACGCTGCTCGCTCCATGTACACGGCTCCACTCTGTACACACGCTGCTCCTCTCCCCACCACGTACACACGCTGCTCGCTCCATATACATGGCTCCACTCCGTACACACGCTGCTCCTCTCCCCACCACGTACACACGCGGCTCTGCTCCATATACACGGCTCCACTCTGTACACACGCTGCTCGCTCCATATACACTGCTCCACTCCGTACACACACTGCTCGCTCCATATACACGGCTCCACTCTGTACACACACTGCTCGCTCCATATACACGGCTCCACTCTGTACACACGCTGCTCCTCTCCCCACCACGTACACACGCTGCTCGCTCCATATACACGGCTCCACTCTGTACACACGCTGCTCCTCTCCCCACCACGTACACACGCTGCTCGCTCCATATACACGGCTCCACTCCGTACACACGCTGCTCCTCTCCCCACCACGTACACACGCGGCTCTGCTCCATATACACGGCTCCACTCTGTACACACGCTGCTCGCTCCATATACACTGCTCCACTCCGTACACACACTGCTCGCTCCATATACACGGCTCCACTCCGTACACACACTGCTCGCTCCATATACACGGCTCCACTCTGTACACACGCTGCTCCTCTCCCCACCACGTACACACGCTGCTCGCTCCATATACACGGCTCCACTCCGTACACACGCTGCTCCTCTCCCCACCACGTACACACGCGGCTCTGCTCCATATACACGGCTCCACTCTGTACACACGCTGCTCGCTCCATATACACTGCTCCACTCCGTACACACACTGCTCGCTCCATATACACTGCTCCACTCCGTACACACGCTGCTCGCTCCATATACACTGCTCCACTCCGTACACACACTGCTCGCTCCATATACACGGCTCCACTTTGTACACACGCTGCTCCTCTCCCCACCACGTACACACGCGGCTCTGCTCCGTACACACATGGCTCCGCTCCGTACACCTCGTACACGTGCTGCTCCTCTCCCCACACCACGTACGCACACGGCTCTGCTCCATATACACAGCTCCACTCCGTACACACGCGGCTCCACTCCGTACACCTGGTACACATGCTGCTTTGCTCCCCAGACCTCGTACACACACAGCTCTGCTACATCCCCCCCTGTAAACCCCTCCTGACCCCATACATAATAAACTTCACCTCATCCAGCACCATGACAACCAGCACAGCCAAGTCCTGCATACACTGAGGGCCCTGATCATGTGACTCCTGACTCCTCCCCTCCTGTGACCTCATTGCAAGTCCTGTGGGTGCAGAGAAGCCCAGGAGCGATGTCATTGCTGGGATGTATCAGGGCTGCGGTAGCCGGTGGGGTCACTGGGAGGGTGAGGATGGGGTCGGTACATGGAGGGGCGTGGCGGCGGGTATCGATTCCCAGACAGCGTGAGTGGGCCGCCTCGTCTCGCCAGGGCCCCGGCACTTGCCCAGGTGCGCCGGGTGCTGACGCCGGCCCTGCGATGCATTGCCACCAAAAGCTAAAACCGCTACCTCTGTATGCGACTGAAGTTATGTATGCCAAGATTTTGCCTGTTATCAATTGTGTTTGGCTCTGTTCAAGTTCGTTTGTAAAGAAAGATCTGTTTTTAATAAGAATGGCTTCTCTCGTTCCTTTGAGGGGTGGGCCACACCCGAACAACTGGCAAACAAGAGACCAATAATGTGGTTTTATTATTGACGCGTTTCGAAGTTGGCACTCTTCTTCAGGATTTCACCACAACGGTTGCATTTACATACTGAAGAAGTGTATCAACTTTGAAACTTATCGATAACAAAACCGTAGATGTGGATATATCCTGAAGAAGTGTGCCAACTTCAAATCGCGTCGGTAGTAAAACCGTAGATGTGGTTATATCCTGAAGAAGAAGTGCGTCAACTTCAAAACACGTCGATAATAAAACCACAGATGTGGTTTTAACCTGAAGAAGAAGTGCGTCAACTTCAAAACACGTCGATAATAAAACCACAGATGTGGTTATATCCTGAAGAAGAAGTGTGTCAATTTTGAAATGTGTCAATAATAAAACCGTAGATGTGGTTATAGCCTGAAGAAGTGTGCCAACTTCGAAACGCGTCGGTAGCAAAACCATAGATGTGGTTATATCCTGAAAAAGAATTGTGTCAATTTTGAAATGTGTCAATAATAAAACCCTAGATGTGGTTATATCCTGAAGAAGTGAGTCAAGTTCGAAACGCATCGATAATAAAAGTGTAGATGTGGTTATATCCTGAAAGAGTGCGTCAACTTCAAAACACGTCGATAATAAAACCGTAGATGTGATTATATCCTGAAGAAGAAGTGTGTCAATTTTGAAATGTGTCAATAATGAAATCATATATCCTGAAGAAGTAGTGCGTCAACTTCAAAACGCGTTGATAATAAAACCACAGATGCGGCTATGACCTGAAGAAGTGCGTCAACTTCAAAGCGCTGTTGATAATTTCACAGCATTTAATACAGTTCTGTGTATCCTGGACCTTTCATCATTTCATCAGCAGCGTGGAAATCCACGTTAATCTTCACAATATTACTATCTGGTCTGGTGAGATGTGACCTGTTGATCTGCAGCAGCTGAGTATCTACGCTTTGACAACTGTTGTGCGCATACTACCGTACAAGGTTAGCATAACCTTCATAAAATTGAATTTTTATACCGGATAAGACCTAGGAGTGTAGGAGAAGCAGAGTGAGAGATACTGATGTTTATCTCACTGATCACTGCTGGATTCACAGCTACACTGTTCAGTACTGCTGAATAATATTATCCGAGCTGCCGCTGTTTCTGAACATGTGCTATAAAGAGACAGGAGAATTGGATTCCTCATGTCTGTGTTTACTGTGTTTTGAGGACATATCGTAGCAGCCAAAATCTACCCACTAGCTCAGAGACATCTGAAAATTAGAGAGGTACACCCGGTTTGTCATCATCATACAATGAAGCTGCAGAACAGAAATAACAAGCACAGCAATCTCATGGCTATTTGTTAAAAATAACAATGATGTCACAAGACAGTGATACCACTTAGAATGATGTCACAGAACCGTGGTGTCATCAGTTTGTCATCACAGATTCTTGGCTTCCATAATTAAGTGACCGCTCAAATACACATCATGCTTACAAGTAATATTTAATTTTAAAGGTAGTTAGCACATATAAGTGTCATAGAGGGCGTCATTCATTTGAATGGCTGCGTGTAATATGACATTTTCCCATAGAAAGTGCTACTGGGGAAATAAGCATTTCGACCTATCAAAATGGGCTTATTGCTACATATTAATAATAGGGTCATTCATCTAATGGGAGCTTGTCAGCAGGTTTTTGCTGCCCCATCTGAGAGCAGCATGATATAGGGTCAGAGACTCTGATTCCAGCAATGTATCACTTATTGGGCAGCTTGCTGTACTTTTGATTAATCACTTTTTGATCTGCTGCAGATCTGCTAGTCCTCTCAGTGATAAGTTTCTGTAATCCTCGATATTAATGAGTTCTGGCTTTTCCCACCTCTCACCACCTATATGGAGTGTACGCAGAGCGCTAACAATAAATGGCATGGGTGGTGTTAGGCAGAGCTTATTGAGAAGACTAGCAAAGCTGCAGCAGATAAAACAGTGAAGTTATCAAAATGACAAGGAGCCTAGTAAGTGATACACTGCTGGAATCAGGATCTCTGTCCATATTCTCTTTAATATTCAACCATTTTTGCTCTTGATTCTCATTCCCTTTAGGCTGAGGCTACAGGGCGACTTAGGCCGTGACACAAACATCGGATCAAAATCAAACCAATGTTATTTTATGGGGCTGTGCACATGTCCGATTTTTTTCCCTGGACTGAGACGATATTTGGATCACACTCAGCCATGCGAGTCAATGAGTGCATGAAAAACATCGGACTGCACTCGGATGACATCTGAGTGCAGTCTGATTTTCACCGACTGACACAATGAAGAAGATGGAGAATTTTTTTGAGATAACACTCCGATCAAACTCTGATTATTGTTTGATCGGACTGTGATTTGCATAATCGACCCGATTCTCCGGGATGAGAGACTAAATGGCCATCTGCACCTGCTCTTAAAGGGATAGCTTTGGAGACGTAGAGTCCTGTGTTGCAACCTTTCATCCAGGTCTCCCTGATGATGCCTGTATCTGTACCTTCAGCATCTGATATGCTGTCAGAAATGCCGAGCTTATGTTATACAATAGCTGCCTAACAATCCGCTCTTGTCAGGGGCTTAGTTTTTTTTTTAGCATGAAAGCATATTTGCTTCGTCTTGTCAAGCAGAAACGGGCATAAATAAATAATTGTGAGCGTTGCTTTTTGCAGACATATGTCACATCTGTTGTGGGATTAACGTGGTGAAACGCGCCTTTCCGTTAGGCGGTATCTGGAGCAATTCATCAGAAACCCGGGATAAAAGCTTCCCGTTTGATTGAGTGAGTAAATGATTCTGCTGTTTGATCTAGTTCCAGCTAACCGAATAAAAATCATATAGAACTGTTTAGTCAAAGGCCGACTGTGCGCATTGTGCGACCAAACTGCAGTTCAGGGACTTGTGTCAGGTTTCCAGGAACATTGCTGTCACAATCGCTATAGCTCAACGTTGGCTTCAAAAAATACAGCCGAGCTCCGGGCCTGTAAAAATGTTTCGTTTTTACAGATGGTATCTGAAGACACCTTATAAAAATCACACTGCAGGGTGAGTCCACCGATGGTAAATATCAGAACAAAGGTTTTACGAGATTAATAAAAATCGGGCTTCTTACTTCCAGAAACAGCGCCACTCTAGGCTGCATTAGAATGAGGTTGAGCTGTAATACCGTACACGACCTGTGAAAAACAGTGGCGCTGTTTCTAGAAGAAAGAAGTTATGTCCTTCAAATCTCTTGCATTCCCTTTTTGGCGTGCGTTTAATTTTCATTAAATAGTACCTTTCGTTTCTGGTAACTTAATACTACTTCTGACCATTTCATAACTTAGATCTGGCATTGTTCACCAGTTTTCCCTTCTGTAATCTCTAATTTTCAGTTGTCTCTGAGCTAGAGAGTGGCTAAAAGCTGCTATGATGTCTCCCATACGTAATACACAGAGACATGAAGGATTGCTGCTCTTCTTTCAACCAAGACATTACATTTTACTTGGGACTTTCTCCTTTAATGTTATATTTATCCATTGTAGAATGTGAATTTTTTCCCTGGAATCATGTTTTAATAGATGGAAATAAAAATTTGGGATTTTATTTCAAGTACTGGATCCACCCTCTTCTTCCTCTTTATGTACTGCCTCTTCTTTCTTTGTAGCACATGTTCAGAAGCAGCAACAGTGGCATGGAGGACATTAAATAGCAGCACTAAGCAGTGTGGCTGTGAATCCAGCACTGAAGTGAAATAATAGCAGCTGCAGCACAATCTGCCCTGGTCTCTCACTGTGCTGTTGTTGAGGGAGGTTTAAATTAACCCTTCACGGTTGACCAAGTGATTTCCCAATTAATTCACAGGCGTTGCTAGCAACTTGGAATGACCAGCCGGAGATGGGGGTTTCTGTATGGGAGGACCAAGGCAGATCACTAACCCCCTTTTTTATATCACACCTTTTTATAGTATTTTGCTTAATTATGCAAAGTACTCAGCTACCAATAACATCGTCGTGACACATTCATTTTATAAGCCAATAGTATTGCAAGAAAATCAGAATATGTCCCTAGTTACGTGATGTAGAAAATAGAACAATAGCATATTCATCAGGGTCTCATATATCATATCTTGTGCAGACTAGAACAGTCTGGTTTCATAACTACCTTGAACTTTCCCCTAGTTAAGTTACAAAATTTAACTCGTAAACAACAAAATGGCGTCGCAAGCACAAAAATGGAGTCTTTGAGAACAAGATGTCCCATATATCTGAATACTGCACTTCACACTGTGTGCTCCTCATTCCTTTTCTCCCACCCTCTGTCCATTGAGTACGTTTGGTGCTGTATCATGACACCTCTCTGTGCTGGCAGTTTGTCTTGCTTTAGCCAAGACAGACCTGAGTTACTTTTCAGAGAGGATGACAAGTTCAGGAGACAGGAATATGTGAAGAAGTGGCTCATAAGTGGTGAAAGAAGCATAGTTATTTAATGATATACTGTATAATAAAAAGGTTTATTTTATTGCCCTGTACTATAGACTTTTATAAAGTGACAATTTAATTCAAATAGGACCACGCTTAGATTGACACTATACAGTTGTGCTCAAAAGTTTACATACCCTGGCAGAATTTTTGCTTTCTTGGCCTTTTTTCAGAGAATTTGAATGATAATGATAACACCAAAGACAACGCCAGAAGCGTCTTACCTGGGCCAAGGGAAAAAGAACTGGACTGTTGCTCAGTGGTCCAAGGTGTTGTTTTCAGATGAAAGTAAATTTTGCATTTCATTTGGAAATCAAGGTCCCAGAGTCTGGAGGAAGAGTGGAGAGGCCACAATCCAAGCTGCTGGAGGTCTAGTGTGAAGTTTCCACAATCAGTGATGGTTTGGGGAGCCATGTCATCTGCTGGGGTAGGTCCACTGTGTTTTATCAAGACCAAAGTCAGTGCAGCCGTCTACCAGGAAATTTTAGGGCACTTCATGCTTCCCTCTGCCGACAAGCTTTATGGAGATGGAAATGTCATTCTCCAGCAGGACTTGGCACCTGTCCACACGGCCAAAAGTACCAATACCTGGTTTACACCCAACAGTATCACTGTGCTTGATTGGCAGCAAACTCGCCTGACCTTAACCCCATAGAGAATCTATGGAGTATTGTCAAGAAGAAGATGAGAGACACCAGACCCAACAATGCAGACGAGCTGAAGGCTGCTATCAAAGCAACCTGGGCTTCCATAACCCCTCAGCACTGCCACAGGCTGATCACCTCCATGCCACGCCGCATTGATGCAGTAATTGATGAAAAAGGAGCCCTGACCAAGTACTGAGTGCATTTACTGATCATACATTTCAGTAGGCCAACATTTTGGATTTTAATATCATTTTTCAAGCTGGTGTTATAAAGTATTCTAATTTACTGAGATAATGACTTTAGGGTTATCATTGGCTGTAAGCCATAATCATCAACATTGACAGAAATAAACACGTGAAATAGATCACTCTGTCTGTAATGACTCTATATAATATACAAGTTTCACTTTTTGTATTGAAGAACTGAAATAAATTAACCTTTTGATGATATTCTCATTTTGTGAGATGCACTTGTAAGTGAAATTGGAAAAGTGAGTGCCCGTGTAGTAGTCTGTATTTCCGGACCTAGTGTGATCTGGCAAAACATTGGATTGCATTCGGGCCAATGTCAGTCTATGGAGCTATGTCCGATTTTTCCTTAGATCAAGCTGGTTTGAGGGAAAAAAATCTCTTCAAGCCCAAGTTTATTTCGATATTTGGATCTCACATGCGAGTCAATGAGTCAGTAGAAACCATCGGACTGCACCGGGATAACATCTGACTGTCATCCGGTTTCTGCGGAGATGATGGAGACATTTTTATCTCCATTTTCTCCACATCCATTACATTATGATCAGAGTTTCATCAGAGTTTAATCGGAAGAGAGAATACCCAGTCGTCTGCACCTGACAGGCAATTTTTCAATGAAGCAGAACACTAAATACTTCTACCACTAGGGGGCCAACTAGAGCACAACTGAACGGATTTTACGTATCTGGAATGTTGCTCATGACTCAACCTTGTGGCGAAGTGAGGTATTGCAAGTAAAAATTTTCCATTAGCTGAATGCAATATATGGAAACTGCTGAAGGCTAAGGTGCTAAAAAAAACCAAACAGTTCTACTCCCGTAGAGATTATTTTGCTGATTTGCAGCTCTGGAGATTTTGACTTGATTCCAACTAGGGCACCATCTGCATGACATTTTCACATGTGGGTTCACATGGAGATCTTCCAGGTGCTTCTTAAACTTACCGGCTCAGTTACTTCTTACATTTGCGCAGGTAATATTAGATTGTCAGCTCAAAGCTACATTTACTATGTCCATGTACCTGGCTGAAAACACTTTACTTTTTCCTTTTTTTTTTTTCCAGCCTGATTCATTCGTCTCAGCTGTTTCTTTGTATTCAATTTTTTTTTTTTTTTTTTTTGCATTTTTAGTTCATGAGGTCAAATTCGAACCAACCCATCAATTACACTGTCCAGAGGAACTTTGTAATTAGTGCACTAGTAATGACCCTGCCACCGTCTCCGATGACCTGTATCCAAGCTGCGCCCGGCCCCCAAGTCACAGATCACAGATGTGCCAGGATAATGGAGGTTTGCAAATGAAAATTATTTATTGCCAGCCTTTTTCGTTTTGACAAGCCGGTCCATTTTCTGTGTGTATGACAGCAAGTCTATAGGTCAGATAAATGCACACTCAACTTTCCTTTTTTTTTTTTTTTCCCTCTTTTGAATTGGCCTCATTTTACAGTAGAACTTATTACTCGGAGATCCATTGTTCCTTTCCCCACCGCTGCCGAGTTTGAAGAAGTTTTCTATAAAAGAAATGAAATATAATAAAACTTCTACAAAAAAAAAAATATAGTACAAGGTGAGGCCCAAATTATTCTACTCTCCATGTAAAACACGTCTGGAGCATTCATTAAAAAAAGAACAATCCTGGGTAAAAAAAAAAAAAAAAAAAAAAAAGAATCGTAGCATGGAGTAATAAATGGCAAATATAAAGCACCTGGTAGAAAGCAATCGCCATTCATGAGAGCGGCCAAAAAAAATCACCGCTCATTCATACACTTTTAAAGTTCTTGAAAAAATTGCTCTTTTTCTTCGGCAGCATTTAAAAAACAAAAAACAAAACTGTAACTCGTTTTTTTTTTAGTCGTAATTTGTTTCATTTAGTGCCATTTTTGTAGAAAATGTCCTCAAATACGCCACAAACCAAAACGCAAGGAACTTTTTTAAAAAAAAAAAAAAACTTGTTTAGGGAGACAAACAGCAATTCTGACGTATTTTTTTTAAAAATGTTATGTCGTTCACTGTAAGGAATAAATACAGTTTTAATTATACTAGATCAGTTCTTATCTCACCATAACGTTTTAGGGGACTCAATGGGAAAAATTGAACACAATTTTGCTTTTGATTTATTTATTTTTTTAACTGTGTTCACTGACAATATGAAATTTTGTATCTTTATAATAATGTATTATTTTATTTTACTATTCTAGCCTTATACTGCATTTTTTAATGCATTTTTTGTTTATTTACTTTTATCATTTTTATATTTTTTTAATTAACTTTGCTGTTTTTTTAGTCTCACTACTGGGCTGTATGATATTTTATAATACTATATTGTGTTGTAATATTGCAATATAATATCAGGGTTTTATTGACGGACAGGCAAGACCTAATAGGCAAATACCTACTGCAGGCATAAAGGTCCTTGTTAAGTATCTGATGCCATGATATTGACAACCTATCAAAACACTGCACATTCTTTGCGCAAGAACCAATCAGGTAACAGAAGGAAATCCCTGACTTTGTTAAAGAGGTTATTCAGAACTATGTTTTTTTTCTATTATGGGCCCAAGAACCAACATATAGGTAGTTACTACCTACCTGCCTGTTGTGCCTGGCGCCGATCTCTGCCGACACAGAGCAGTCACAGACCGTCTCTGCTGGCGATTCAGTGGCTTCTGCTACCTTCACATCAACAGAGCAGCAACTTCTCTTCCTTCCTTTTTATGATGAGTCACCGAAGGAGGAAAAAACAAAATACCAGCTAAGTCCAGAAAAACCAGAGAGGTTGGCAGCTATTGGATTGCAGACCCCTGAACCTATCCACAACAACTAGCAGTAGCCGTGGGGGGTTCCTACGGTGCCCTAGACCCCTCGATCACAGCCGGAGAGCTACATAGCCTAAAGACAGAAAGGGGAAAAACTAAACTGCCCCAGAGCAGACCCCAAAGCAATAGGTAGCCCCCAACATATAATGACGGTGAAGCAAGATGAAAACACTAACACAGCAAATGATGGGGCCCAAGCTAACTACATAGGACAGGATAGGAAAGCTGCTGTCTGCCATCCGCAAAAACCCTATCAAAATGAGCCAACCAACTGATAGGAAAAACAGGCCCTGAAGTCGCTAGGCTTCAAAAGACTATATCAGCACTCAGGTATATTCTGAAGACAGAGCAAAAGATCAACAGATCAGAGACAAAAATGGAATTCAGCTCACCCCCGGCCGGGGATGGCAGAACTCCCAAAAAACAAGGCAAAACAAAAACAAAACTGAAGAGTACAAAGCAGAGCAGAAAAACTTAGCTTTGAGACGCAGGAATCAGACTGGTCTCCAAGAATCCAGCAGGAAAATCACCAGCCAGGAAGAAGGGCGTCGGCAGCCTTATATCCAGTCCTCAATTCCAGCCACCCAGTTATCATCTAGCTGCCCAGGTGTTTGGTAATCAGTCTCACTACCTTCCTTCACCAGAGGAGGGAGTTCATCAGACCTCAATGATGAAGGGAAAAATGAACTCACAACAGTACCTCCCCCTTGAGGAGGGGTCACCGAACCCTCATCCATGCCACCAGGGCGATCCGGGTGAGCCCGATGAAAGGCACGCACCAATCTTTCGGCATGAATATCAGAGGCAGAGACCCAGGAATTATCCTCCTGACCATAACCCTTCCACTTAACCAAATACTGGAGTCTCTGTCTAGCCAGACGGGAATCCAGTATCTTCTCTACCTCATATTCCATGTTACCTTCAACCAATATAGGGTCAGGAGGTGCCACCACAGGAACTACTGGTTCAACAAACCTCTTCAACAAGGACTTATGAAACACATTATGAATTTTAAATGTGACAGGAAGAGCCAACCGAAAAGAGACCGGATTAATAATCTCCAAAATCTTGTAAGGTCCAATAAATCTAGGCTTAAACTTAGGAGAAGCCACCTTCATAGCGATATTTTTTGATGACAACCAAACCATATCGCCCACCTTAAACTTGGGACCAACGGTCCTACGCCGGTTGGAAAACCGCTGGGCCTTTTCCTGGGAGAGAGACAACTTATCCACTACTTGGTCCCAGATCTGGTGCATTCTCTCCACCACAGTGTCAACACCTGGGCAGGCAGAAGGCTCCACCTGCCCTGAAGAAAATCGAGGGTGAAAACCAAAGTTACAAAAAAAGGTGACATCAAAGTGGCAGAACTAGCTCTATTATTTAAAGCAAATTCGGCCAAGGGCAAAAATGAAACCCAATCATCCTGATCGGCAGAAATAAAACATCTCAAATACGACTCCAAAGTCTGGTTTGTTCTCTCCGTCTGCCCATTGGTCTGAGGGTGAAACGCAGAGGAGAAGGACAACTGAATTCCCAGCTTGGAACAGAAAGTCCTCCAAAATCTAGACACAAACTGAACTACTCTGTCAGATACAATGTTGTCAGGAATCCCGTGCAAGCGAACCACCTGTTGCAAAAACAAGGGCACCAACTCAGAGGAAGATGGCAACTTAGGGAGTGGTACAAGATGGACCATCTTAGAGAATCTATCACAAATCACCCAAATAACAGTCATTCTCTGAGAGACAGGCATATCAGAAATAAAATCCATTGAAATATGGGTCCATGGCCTCCTGGGCACCGGCAAAGGCATCAACAAGCCACTAGAGCGAGAACAAGGTTTAGACCGGGAGCAAGTCCCACAGGACTGCACAAAATTCCTGACATCACGAGACAAGGCGGGCCACCAAAAAGACCGACTCACCAGATCTCTAGTACCAAAAATACCTGGATGACCAGCCAATGCAGAGCAATGAACTTCAGACATCACTCTCTTCCTCCACTGGTCAGGAACATACAACTTTCCACTGGGACAACGCTCAGGTTTGTCCTCCTGAAACTCTTCCAGAGCACGTCTCAAATCGGGCGAGATGGCAGAAAGAACTACCCCCTCGCCTAAGATGGTAGCAGGCTTAGTCACAACAGGAGAATCAGCAAGGAAACTCCTAGAGAGGGCGTCTGCCTTGACATTCTTAGTGCCCGGAAGAAAAGAGACCACAAAATCAAAATGTGTGAAAAACAAGGCCCACCTGGCCTGTCTAGGATTCAAGCGCTTGGCCGACTCCAGGTATATCAAATTCTTGTGGTCAGTAAGGACCACGACTTGGTGTTTGGCTCCCTCCAACCAATGTCTCCACTCCTCAAATGCCCATTTCATGGCCAACAGTTCCCGATTCCCCACATCATAGTTACGTTCGGATGGGGAGAACTTTCGGGAAAAGAAAGCACAAGGATTCATTTTAGATGTCACAGGATCTTTTTGGGACAACACCGCTCCTGCACCAATCTCAGAAGCGTCCACCTCCACCTGAAACGGGAGTGAGACATCAGGTTGCCGCAAAACCGGAGCAGAAATGAATCTTCGCTTCAGCTCCTGAAAGGAAGAAACAGCCGCCGGAGACCAATTCAGCACATCAGCACCCTTCCTAGTCAAATCCGTCAATGGCTTGGCAATACCAGAAAAATTAGCTGTAAATTTCTGATAAAAATTAGCAAAACCCAAAAACTTCTGGAGGGCCTTCAAAGAGGTGGGCTGAACCCAATCATAAATGGCCTGTACCTTGGCCGGGTCCATTTCAATAGTTGACGGAGACGAAATAAATCCCAAAAATGAAACCCTCTGTACCCCAAAAAGGCATTTCGATCCCTTGACATACAGGGAATTCTCCCTCAAAATCCGGAACACAGTACGAACATGTTCCACATGAGAGTCCCCATTCTTGGAGAAGATCAAAATATCATCCAGATAGATAATCAAAAATTTATCCACCAAGTCTCGGAATATATCGTTCATGAAGCACTGGAAGACAGAAGGGGCATTAGTGAGCCCAAAAGGCATCACCAGGTACTCAAAATGTCCCTCCGGAGTATTAAATGCCGTCTTCCATTCATCCCCATGCTTAATGCGAATAAGATTATACGCCCCCCTGAGGTCAAGCTTGGTAAACCAGCAAGCACCTTTAACTCTGGAGAATAGATCAGAAATCAGGGGTAACGGATACTGATATTTAACAGTAATTTTGTTGAGGGAACGATAATCAATACAAGGCCTTAATGAACCATCCTTTTTAGCCACAAAAAAAAACCAGCAGCTAAGGGTGAAGAGGATGGTCTAATATGACCCTTCTCCAATGCCTCCTTAATATAGGATCGCATAGCCTCATGCTCGGGTACAGATAAATTGAAAAGCCGACCCTTGGGGAATTTACACCCCGGGTTCAGCTCAATTGCACAGTCATAACTCCTATGAGGAGGCAAAGACGTAGACTCATTCTCACTAAATGCATCATAAAAGTCAGCCAAATAGTCAGGAACATCATGCGACTGGGGAGAGGTGGAGAAAACAGGAGCATCACTAAGAGCACACCGACAACCCCAACTCACCACAGACAAAGATTTCCAATCCAGAACTGGATTATGGATTTGCAACCAGGGAAACCCCAGAACAATGGTATCATGCAAATTACGCAACACCAAAAATCTGCAATTTTCTTGATGGTCTGGGGCGACCCGCATTACCACCTGGGTCCAAAACTGAGGTTTATTCTTCGCCAAAGGAGTAGCATCAATACCCCTCAAAGGGATAGGCGTCCGCAGAGGTGTCATAGGAAATCCACAACGTTTAGCAAAATCCAAGTCCATCAGGTTCAGAGCTGCTCCTGAATCCACAAAAGCCTTGGCGGAAAATGTGGACAGGGAGCAGATCAGAGTAATTGCCAGAAGAAACTTAGGTTGAACACCACCCACAGAAAACGTGTGTACACAACGTTTCTCTCATTTAGGGCAGACAGAAATAATATGCGAGGCATCTCCACAAAAAAAAACACAGCTTATTACGCCTTCTGAACTCCTGACGTTGCACCCTAGACAAAACTCTATCACATTGCATAGGTTCAGACATTTGTTCAACAGGTGGCAACATCTCTCGTGTAGTTTTGCGTTTACGTAAACGCCGATCCACCTGAATGGCTAATGACATAGAATCGTCAAGACCAGAGGGAACAGGAAATCCCACCATAGTATCTTTTACAGTTTCTGGCAAACCCTTCCGAAAGAGGGCTGCCAAGGCACCATCATTCCAGGTAGTAAGGACCGCCCACTTTCGGAATTTTTGACAGTACAACTCTGCCGAATCCCGACCCTGGCTCAATGCCAACAGGGTCTTTTCAGCCTGATCAATAGCATTAGGTTCATCATACAACAACCCCAAGGCTTGAAAAAATGCATTCACATTATTCAGAATAGGATCATCAGGTTTCAAAGAAAATGCCCAATCCTGGGGATCGCCGCGCAGCAAAGAGATGACAATTTTAACCTGCTGCGTGGAGTTCCCCGACGAGTTAGGCTTCTAGGCAAAAAATAATTTACAATTATTCTTGAAATTCAAGAATTTAGACCAATCCCCAAAAAACACATCTGGAGTAGGAATCTTTGGTTCAGCAGCATGTGAATGAGCAAGATAGGCGGAAATTCCCCGCACTTCAGCAGCGAGCTGCTCCACACGATCAGACAATTGCTTCATCTCCATTGAGAGAAAAATTCCCCCTACGGCCTCAGAGATATAGAGGAAAAAATATGCACACACAAAAAAAATTCTGACACTTTTTCCTTTTTTTTTTTTTACAATTCTCTCCTGCTATTGAGTACCCTAGGATCTGCGGTATGGCTGGTGATTCTGTTATGATGAGTCACCGAAGGAGGAAAAAACAAAATACCAGCTAAGTCCAGAAAAGCCAGAGAGGTTGGCAGCTATCGGATTGCAGACCTCTGAACCTATCCACAACTAGCAGTAGCCGTGGGGGGTTCCTACGGTGCCCTAGACCCCTCGATCACAGCCGGAGAGCTACATAGCCTAAAGACAGAAAGGGGAAAAACTAAACTGCCCCAGAGCAGACCCCAAAGCAATAGGCAGCCCCCAACATATAATGACGGTGAAGCAAGATGAAAACACTAACACAGATAGAAAGATAGGTTGAGCAAATGATGGGGCCCAAGCTAACTACATAGGACAGGATAGGAAAGCTGCTGTCTGCCATCCGCAAAAACCCTATCAAAATGAGCCAACCGACTGATAGAAAAAACAGGCCCTGAAGTCGCTAGGCTTCAAAAGACTATATCAGCACTCAGGTATATTCTGAAGACAGAGTAAAAGATCAACAGATCAGAGACAAAAATGGAATTCAGCTCACCCTGGGCGGGGATGGCAGAACTCCCAAAAAACAAGGCAAAACAAAAACAAAACTGAAGAGTACAAAGCAGAGCAGAAAAACTTAGCTTTGAGACGCAGGAATCAGACTGGTCTCCAAGAATCCAGCAGGAAAATCACCAGCCAGGAAGAAGGGCGTCGGCAGCCTTATATCCAGTCCTCAATTCCAGCCACCCAGTTATCATCTAGCTGCCCAGGTGTTTGGTAATCAGTCTCACTATCTTCCTTCACCAGAGGAGGGAGTTCATCAGACCTCAATGATGAAGGGAAAAATGAACTCACAACACTTCCTGCTCTGTTGACAATGTGTGACTGCTGACATCATGCTGATTGATAGCCAGCTCCCTGCTGCCTAACTGTGGGGAGCCAGCTGTCCATCAGCATGACATCAGCATTCACGCCCAATCAATGCAGCAGCCCAGAAGAGGAAGAGCTGCTCTGTTAACGTAGAGCAGCTGAATCGCTGGTAGGAGTGGTCAATGATTGTTCTGTGCCAGAGCTGGGTAGAACAGGCAGGCAGTTAGCTACTCCCTATCTGTTAGTTTTAGGCCCATAGTAAAAATAAATAGTCCTGGATAAATCCTTTAAACTCCTTAGATTTAGTGTACATCTGAAAGATTTAAAGGCACAAGAGTGTCAGCTGTATGTATCACCCAATACACATGAACATTTGGAGGGCACTGTATCCTCATCTGTCAGCAGCTCCTCTCCTGTAGAACAAAGAGGTTGAGCATTTAAATTTAAACTGTTCGACCCTTATTGGTTGAGAGTTGCCAGATCCTAGTATAATGTGTACGGAAGCCTTACGTACCGCTTTCGTAAAGGCAGTTTTAGCTGCCAATTATGTAAAAAAAAATAAATAAAATGAATACCTCTCCCTCCAACTCATGTAAAGGAGACTTTATGAGATTGGAAAAATGTGCAATTTTTTTCCCTTGAAAAATTTAATCTCTCCTGTTTGTGGACTGTGATTGGTGTTGTAGCTCAGTTTTATTAAAGTGAATAAAGTTGCAGAAAAATAACCAGCATAGTCAATAAACTAGACTGGTCGGGGAAGACTTTGGGAGAGTCAGCTCATACCATGACAAAGGCCATACTCTGAAACTTGAAGGTTCCTAGACTGTATGTGGCTTGTATGTCCAGCTATTCTGCTTTTTAGTTTTCCAAATAAACCAGAAGTTTTATACTGACCCCTCAGCGCTGGAGGACAATGTGCCAATAGTGGTGCTGTTTTGAAAAAAAAAAAATTTCCACAATGCTTTAAGAGTCTTTTTGGAAATCCAGTGGAGATAGGATATTCCAGGATGATCCAAGAGACAACTGTCCAGGCACTAAACTTTCAGTGTGATGTATAATACAATCCATTTCGGCACTGATCCAGTGCCTTCCTCAGGCTTGATAGACATCTGTCCCTTGGATCATTCTACATCAGCAGTGCAGCTGGAAGCTTCTTCCTCCATTGGTCTTCCTACTCAATACACGCTCAGTCAAGATAGATCCTTCTACGTTTGCAGGATCGACAACAGCAGCTGGATAATGCCATCACTTCCTATAGGTGTTGTGTCCTCCACACAACACTCTAAGATAAGCATGCAATTTATAAGGCTTTCTTATTTTGCCGTCTACCCTATGAGCGCAATTCTTTCCTATTAGCATCTACACTAAGAGTTCTGTTGAAAAGTTCCCTTTAATTATTAAAAAAAGGCAAAAGTCTATACAAATGATCAGACCTTCCATGAAACCCTTTATATCTCCACATAATCGATGGTCCAATACGAGATTACAGAAAGCAGTTCAGGGACACAATAATGGTTCTGCCTGTATGACCCTGGTCTGCCCTTATCAAGACATATCCTATCCTGTCATACTTATATTCCATTGCATATATTTGTGTAATATTCACAATAAAGTCATCCTCAGCAGGAGCCAATTTACAATATACATGTCTCTTTCTTGCTCTCACGCCTGCATGTTTAGAATAGAAATATTTCACTTATCCGACCATTGCGGACAATTTTAATCCACCAGCATCTCCAGACATTTGCAACCAGCCAGGAAGGACAAGTATTATGGAGCTAATGCTGGTGCGATTGCGGGGTCCTCAGATGTGCACAATGTATAACCTCCAGCAGAACCTTATTAAATAGCATTAGTCTAACTTCACCACACAAGCGTAGCTTCATTATCTAGCGCATAATTTTAAATTGGATGTATTTTAGCCTCAGAACGGAGAGAGTGGTGCTAAAAGCACCTCCGGAGTCCCGACTAGTGCTGTGTGCACCGCACTTGGCATTATTACATGAAATAGCACATCATTGCTCTATATTGATTAGGACTACTTTAAGAGGCCATTAACAGAAATTAACCTCACTCCGGATAACAGTCCTGTGATCACGTGAATTGCAGATGTCATGAAATGAAGAGAGAAGTCTTCTGTTCTCCAAACGTGTCGGAGATACTTGGCAGTCGGAATAACATGTAAATGATGGTGCTGTGAGTTGTACCGGGTGTGATCAAATGTGTGATGTCTAGACTGATGCTCAAGAGACCCGACAACTATGGGACCCTCTCCATGGACCTGTGTGTCAGGAGGTTTGCACACACCCAGGTCTGCCACCATCTTGACCTCCACCACTCAAATATTCTGAACCAAAATGTTCAAGTGCCAAACGCCAGTGTAGGACGCACAGATCACCTTCTCTGCATTACTTCCAGAGCACTCTCTTCAGTCCTACGTGAGCTCACTCGCTATTGTCCCCTCGTCTTACATTTTTTTCTGGAACTCCACAAACTCTCACCAGCATTGCAGTCCCCAAGCCAGTATGATGGCGTCAAGCTCAGTTTAAAGGCAGGAATACACAAGCAAATTTTTGGTCCGAGTGCAATCCAACAAATCAATGGATCGTACCTGGACCAATGCTATGCTATGGTGTCATGCCACATGTCTAATTTTTTCCAGTGCCTGATTTTGATCCGATATGCAGATCACACAACCCAACCTTGCAAGTCAATGAGTGTGGATGACATCTAAGTACAGTCTGATTTCCATAGACTGACACAGTAAAGAAGATGGATTAATATTTTTCTCCATCTTCTCCTCATCCAAGAGAATCAGGTGGCACTATGGTCACACTTTGATCAAACTCTAATGACAAGAAATGGGACATAATTAGCATAATTGACCTGATTATCTCGGATGAGAGAATCTATGGCCGTCTGCACCTGTCCTAAATTTCATGCTAAGGTCTTTATACTACCTCTCACTTTGGCACATCCTTCAAAATATTGCCGCTGTTGCAAAGCACAATTTGGGCCTGAGTCATCATTTGCACTTGTTTTTTTTTAACCCCACTTTTCTTTTTTTTCTTTTCTTGCCATACTCGTGGATATTTTTTGTGCCAGACTCTTTTAGGGCTTTTTCCCAAAAATAGCTTTTATTATACTTACAGATGGGGCTGTTGGGTCCAATGGGCATCACCGTTCTTGGTCCGGTGTCTCCTCAAAGGCGCATTTCCTGCACAGGCGTACTTCTCTCTGACCTGCCGAGGGCAGAGCAACGTACTATTATGCACATGCGTGGGAGAAGGCCACGATGACCCATAGGTAAAGCCGGCGCATGCGCTCTACAGTACTTTGCTTTGTCCTCGGCAGGGCAGAGAGAAGTGCTACGGCGCAGGAGCGCCTTGAAGGACACTGTGTGGATGACATAGGATGCATCATTCACATGAAGTAGGGAAGGAGCATGGCGATCACAAGAAGAGAGAAGGCGCCAGATCGAGACAAGCGACTTCCATCCAAATGGACCGCTTCGTCTGTAAGTATTATGAAAGCTGTGTTTTGAGACCTGCAGACTCTTTTTTTTACAGCAATCTAGTATGCTGTAAAAAAGGCCCTAATGGTGATGGCCATATTTTATATGGGGAAAACTTAGTGACAGGTTCCCTTTAAGACTTTTCTTGAACTCTTGAACTACAGTGAACATGTCCTATCCACTGACATCATGCCGTACTGTTCTCTCCAGTGAAACAAAAGAAACCTTATTGTCCCATTTAAAGTCCTCATCTATATATATAATCGTCTTATCGTGTCTGTCTGTAACCGAAATCCCAATCAGCGACAGGCGCAGCTGTTTGTAACGGTAAGCTGCGCGGCCGCGACCAATCAGCGGCAGGTGCAGTTGGGCACAGAGCTCAATTGGGCGCCGGGCGCTGTAAAAAAAAGAGAATTAAAATAAAAAAAAGGTTATACTCACCTTCCGATGGCCCACGATCTCCACTCCATGCGCCCGGCCTCGCGGTCCCAGTAATGCTTTGCGCCTTAGACCGGAGATGATGTCACTCTCGCGAGAGCGCGACGTCATCAGCGGTGTTTCGCGCAAAGCATTACTGGGACCGCGAGGCCGGGCGTGTGGAGTGGAGATTGCGGGTCATCGGAAGGTGAGTATATAACTATTTTTTATTTTAACAGAGACCATGCATACCAGGAAAGGGGGGTGACGGGACCATGCACACCAGAAAAGGGGGGTGACGGGACCATGCGTACCAGAAAAAGGGGATGAGGAGACAGTGCTTACCAGGAAAGGGAGGTGAGGGGACCTTGCATACCAGGAAAGGGGGGTGAGAGGACCATGCATACCAGGAAAGGGGGGGGGGTGAGGGGACCATGCATACCAGGAAAGGGAGGTGAGGGGACCATGCATAGCAGAAAAGGGGGGTGATGGGACCATGCATTCCAGGAAAAGGGGGTGAGGGGGGCCATGCATACCAGGAAAGGGGGGTGACGGGACCATGCATACCAGAAAAGGGGGATGAGGAGACAGTGCTTACCAGGAAAGGGAGGTGAGGGGACCATGCATACCAGGAAAGGGGGGGGTGAGGGGACCATGCATACCAGGAAAGGGAGGTGAGGGGACCATGCATAGCAGAAAAGGGGGTGAGGGGGGCCATGCATACCAGGAAAGGGGGGTGAGGGGACCATGCATACCAGGAAAGGGGGGGGAGGACTATGCATACCAGGAAAGAGGGGTGAGAGGACCAAGCATACCAGGATTGGAGGGTGAGGGGACCATGCTTACTGGGATTGGGGGGTGAGGGGACCATGCTTACCAGGAAAGAGGGGTGAGAGGACCATCCATACCAGGATTGGGGGGTGAGGGGACCATGCATATCAGGATTGGGGCGTGAGGGGACCATGCATATCAGGATTGGGGGGTGCATTATTGCATTATTATTAAAACTTCATAAATAAACTACATACATATTCTAGAATACCCGATGCGTTAAAATCAGGCCACCATCTAGTAAAAAATATTTAAGATCCATTGCAATATGGATCCATTTTGACGCCTATAAAAATGTTAGACTAAGAGCTAATGTTTAATAGGATATGGGACCAATGGATTAAGTGGGTGCGTGACAAAGATTCTTCTATGAATTATTGCATTGATTTAGGAAATATTGGGTCCCTTGGTAATCTTGCAGAGGGTGTCTGACTCTTCTTCCTTCCTTCTTTTTCTCTTTCTTCTTTTGCTGTCTTTTTCATTCTCACAAGGTTATTGGCAGCAGGTGGGTTATCTGGGTTATCTCTTGGAAACATGAACAAAAATAATTGGATTTTTTTGTTTGTTTTCATCCATTTTTGATGTTTGCAATAAAAATATTGAAAACTAAAAAAAGTACATTTTCAATCACTCCTTTTACCTTGAATAATGGGTTTTAGTGAAAACATTTAGAAACGTACTTTGGTGCAGATTTAATATTCATAATGTGGATAAGTTACTTATAAAATACTATAAGGACTAATATTGCCATAAGGATAAAATCTCATAGACACACCTGGCACAGTACTGCTGATAAAAAATGAATGCGGCTAATGGAGTGAACATGAATGATTTTGGACATGGTGCATCTTTACCGTCTTACTTGATGTATCACCAAATCACCAAACCTTACAGAGTTATAATTATAGGAAGAACAAAGTTTGTGTTCACAGTCTGGTTCTGGAGTAAATGTTCTTTTTTTCTTGTGGTATTCACTAATGGATTTTTTTTGCACCAAATTCATCAAAATGGCGCAGGCTGTTCATAAATATTGCACATAGTAAAATGTTTTTTTCTATCACAAAGGGTCACAAAAATTGGCTAAAAAATTCCTGGTGCACATAAAATCACTCTTGGTTGGGGTTTACAGTACAATCATGACTTTATGAAAAGTTGTAGGATCGTGTGCCGACTGGGGGGTGGTCTTTCGAACAGACTGAAGTCAGACGCAGAAACTTGTTCAATCAGGTCCACTTTATTGGGTGCCCTCCATGACATCCACAGCAAACACGACAGCTTCTGCTCCTAGGCCCGGGTACCTGTCACCTCCCTCCTGCTCCTGTTTGGCGAAGACCCCTGGGTTCTTCCACCATGGCTGCCATTAGGCCCACAGCCACAGTGTTTCAACGGACCAAGTCTGCCCGCTGTGACACTTACTCCTCCTTTAGTGTCCAGCCGTCCAGTACCCTAGGCCTTCTTTGTCCTGCGCCATCCTGCAGCTGTCCTGTCAGGGCCACCCCCCGACTATCCGTCTCTCTCTCCTGTCTGTTCCTGATCTCTGCTATCTTCTTTCTCCGTGGTCCCACTGAGAGAGATCTCGTCCACCCTGGGACTCACTTTCCTTTTATCTCCTTATCCTGGAAATCCCCTTCCCAGTCCCATAACTCCACCCACCATGACTCTGCGTTTCCCTATCCTAAAGCTGCTGTTAAGCCCTTTTCTCACTACCCTATGTCTCCATCTTGTGGCCAAAACCCAGTACTACACCACCTATTCTAGCTGTTACCCCACATATATGCATTGAAGTCAGAATAAAGCATTGTACACATCACAGGTTACATTTCCTTCTTCACCAGACAGGTCCATAGGTCAGTCCACCCCCTACAAAGTCACAAACCATGAATCAGCTGAAAACATCTGAAAGCACTAAACCATGTCAATAGTGGCAAGCGAAAAAAAGAAATACAAAACAGGAAACACAATCACCATGGACTTCAAAAAAGGTGCAAGTGGAAAGTTGAATTTGGAGCATAGAAAAAGGGGTGCAATACACTGCTGTGAGCGTTGACGTCGGTAAGGTCACCGCAGTTCATCGGCTATGAACTGTAACAACCTTTCTGATGTCAGCGCTCGTCACAGCAGCCGGGTTCATACACTACTATAAGTGTGTGCCGAATGCCGTGCTGAGAGGTCACATTACTGATATCACCATGAATCAGCTGAAAACATCTGAAAACACTAAACCATGTCAATAGTGGCAAGCGAAAAAAAGAAATACAAAACAGGAAACACAATCACCATGGACTTCAAAAAAGGTGCAAGTGGAAAGTTGAATTTGGAGCATATAAAAAGGGGTGCAATACACTGCTGTGAGCGTTGACGTCGGTAAGGTCACCGCAGTTCATCGGCTATGAACTGTAACAACCTTTCTGATGTCAACGCTCGTCACAGCAGCCGGGTTCATACGCTACTATAAGTGTGTGCCGAATGCTGTGCTGAGAGGTCACATTACTGATATCACCGCTCACTACAGCTTCTGAAGAAAGCAGAGTCAGGGATCGTCATGGAAAGTTGGATGGATTTGTAAGCAGGTAATGAGATGCAGTGACAGACAGGAGGCTGGACAAGGGTTAACTTAACAGTTAACTTAAACAGGGTATTAACTCCTTGCAGGGAGATAAATGGTTAAAGAATAGGTAAAAGAAACAACAAATATGAAATATTAGCAGTCCAGTTATTAAACTTATCATGTTCTTAATGCTCCTCCACCGCAGATGATCCCGCAGGGGTTGTAGGTCCAGCAAAGGTTGGGAAGAAGTCCACAGACGGGGTCCTTTGAACAATGATCCGTCTTCTGGTGGCAGTGGTCGTTCTCCGGTACCTTCCGTTGAGCCCCTAGTCCATCAACTTGTGTGGCCAGAGCAAACCAGTCCGCAGCACTCTCGGGGTGGATCGAGAGCTGACATCTAGCGAATGGCAGGGTAGGCCGCAAACGAATGTCCGATGCTCAGTCGTCTCCACTCCGCACGTGTGCAGTACTCACAGTCTCTGGGTGCGCGACCCTTCTCTCTTTCTTGGCCCTGCTGGTCGCGACAGGAGCCGACAGCCGCAGCCTATCGCAGCACTGGTGCTCAGCAGGCAGAGCACACCGCTTACTCTGCTGCACGCTGTCTGTTCGCACCACACTGCCTGCCACTGCACACGCTTTTACTTTTATAACGTCCCTCCTACCCGGGTCATGAGGTTGGTCCGGTCCTTCATTTCTTCCCCCAGGCAACATGGGAGGCAGCCTCAACAGATCCAGAGCCGGCTCCATACAGGTACCCGCAGCCCGGTCTTCTTCCTTACAGATTTATTGTGGACCCCTTTGAATTATTTGATTTATTAAAGGAATTAAATGGATAAAAGAGGGTTGGGGGAGTGTTTTGTACAAATACAGGACTTTTCTTTGTGAGTGTTTTTTTGCTTGAAACTTACAAGGTTAGTAATGGGGTGTCTTATAGATACCTCTATATTACTATCCCCTAGGCTTGATGTCAGCTGACATTAAAAAGCTGACATCAGCTTCAAAACTATTACCCCCGCTTGCCAATGCACCAGTACAAGCAGGACGAGCCGAAGCTTAGCTTCAGAAATGGCTCATCTAATGTATTTACCATTTCTGGCATGGCTGGGGGCTCATGTTATTAGTCTGGGAAGAGGCCAGTATCCATGGACCATTACCAACCTTTTAATATCAGCCCACAGCTGTCTGTTTAGCCCTTGCTGGTTATTAAAAATAGGGTGGGACCCAAAGACTTTTTTGGGGGACGACCCCCTTTAACAACCAGTAAATGCTATGCAGACAGCTGTGAGTTGATATTAATAGCCTGAGAAGCTTTATGGATATTGTCCTCTTCACAGAATAATAACACCAGTCTCAGCTGTCTGCTTTTCTTCAGCTGGTTATTAAAAAATAAGGGTGACTCCACGTCATTTTTTTCAAGTATTTTTATATTTATTAGCTAAATACATGTACAGTAAACTACAAATGCATTGCACTAATTATATACAGTATATCACTGGCATATTTCTGCCTATCTATTCTATGTATATATTCTATTTATTCTATTCTGACGGTTCGAGCTGTGAATTTGCTGTACTTGACTGATGAAATATCTGGTTTCCCTTGAGATGTGTGTGTACAAATCAGATGGCAAAAGCATGGTCCGTGTGCTGTGCAATTTTTTTCTCACACTCATTGACTTGCATTAGTGAGTCTCAGTTGAGATAAGAGCACAATCGCAGCATACTGTAATTTTTTTTCTCAGTACGACTCGATCTGAGAAAAAAAAATCACAGATGAGCACTAAATCAGTGAATAACAGTTGTCAGTGGAGCGCCTGACAGGGCCGTGGGGTACTCGGTACTGGGCCGCTTCTTAAAGGGGCAGTGTCTCAGCGGCAGTGACCCGGTCCGTCGCCCTGGGCGTCCAATAAAAGGGGTATATTCACAAGGGATGAAAAATAAAGAGTTTTTGTAATAAGTGCTCGTGACGCCACCTGTGATATCTGATCAGAAGCGACCAGCGCTGCAGTGCAGATCCTCTGGGACTGATGGTATGATGCAGCAGAGTTGGAATAGCTGTCCACAGGCAGAGCTGTTGTCCCAGGGCAGCAGTGGTTGGGTAAAGATGCGATAGTTACTGATGATAGATGTAGCAGTGCTGAATGAGTGTTGAGGCAAGAATTCAAGGGACACAGTGGGGTGCAGTTACAAAGTTTTAAGGCCCCGTAACACACATCAATGTCCCAGCAATCCCACCAACGATCCAATGTGGATGGGATTGCTGGGACATAGTTAGCTGATCGCTGGTGAGCTGTCACATAGACAGACCCACCAGCGATCAGGACCAGCGAGCAAGCTGGTATCCAAGGTAAACAGCGCGTATCTAAGAGCCGCGCAGCTCATAGATATCCGCTGTTTACCCTGGAAACCAACGTGCACGCTGGTTTCCAAGGTAAACAGCGGGTAACTAATATTAGACACCCGATGCCTACATTGGAAACCAGCTCCCAGCGTCGCTGATCATCGGTCTCCCGCTGCCACATGCAGCAATGCACGCTGGCCAGCGGGAAACCAACGATCAAAAAATGGCCCAGGACGTTCGAGCGCGATCAGCGATACCCGGCAGGGGGGCCGGTCGCTGATACATGTCACACACAGCAATGTCGCTGGAAAGATTGCTGTGGCGTCACAAAATCAGCGATCTCGCTGGCCATCTCCGTGTGTGTGACGGGGCCTTTACTCACAGTTCTGTCTGCAGTACAGGTGCCTGCTTGGTGCCGTGTCCTCAAGGTGAGGGGCCCAGTCAACTCCCAGGCAGATGAAGTACACCTTTCCAGCACTCCCTTCAGTATATGCCTTTCCTGGCCATCTCACTGTGTTGCCTTTCCTCACCCCTTCCTACACAACACCTCACAGTCAGTGTCCCAGGCCAGCAGCCGAGGACCCTGTCAGATAACTTGCCCAATTTGTTTCCGTGCTCCTTTCTGGCTGCCTTTCCGGAGAAGATAACTGTGGTTAGTGGCTGTGACCCCTAAAGTTGCCGCAGCTGTCGGCTTGCTAGCTGAGTCCTGATGTCCACTCTACTAGGCTAAGGGGCCGAGACCCTTCTACATCCTGATCCCTCCACCTGATGGCCGTCAGCGTGGAACGAGCCCCACAGGTGGCCTACGCTCTGCCCGTGCCTCTGGGATCCCATCCGTCTTCAGGGAGCTTCCTTCTGTCTCTTTCCCTCCCAGCAGCTCCTGCTGACAGGGAGCTGCTGCACACATGTCCTCTCACTTCTCCCCCTAGGGGGAACTGATCCTGACTTCCCTTCAGTTCTCCAGCTGTAACCCTCAAGCTCCACCAACCAACCAACCAACACCCTTTCCTATCCAGCAGGGATGACATCCTCCTCCCTTATTGTCCACCCAGGGTGCCCTGCTGCTATAAGTGAGTGTTGGATGCAGGTGTAAGAGTGCGGTCAGGTGCCTCCACCTTACCTGGGTAGTGGGATACTACACCTCAGAATGAGGTGCAGTACCTCTGTGGCGACTGAACCCTCAGGGGCGCCACAAGAGTCAGTGTTGTAAAGAGTTGTAAAGTGTGAGATTTGTCCAGAATGGAAGAGACTAACTCACTTATCTAAGAGAAGCTGCTATTAGTAAATGTCAAGGATTGCCACAGCAGGGGGGAGCATATTGACTTATTTCTTCCTGTAAGGGCAGGTGAAGATGGCCATTTTCTCGCCATCTGAGAAAAATGGTCCGATTATGTTGATCAGACTGGCACCAGTTTTTCTCTGAGGTGGAGAAAAATAAAGTTTCTTCACCCTCTCCATTCTGTAAGTCTGTGAACATCGGACTGCACTTGGATGTCATTTGAGAAAAAAAACGGACATGTACAGAATAGAATAGCATGGGTGCGAGTGCTATTGGTGAAAATCACAAATAGCACTTGTCCAATAAAATTGGTCATGTGCGCCACTTGGTCCCTAAGGAGTGCATGGCTTGCAATTGACATAGAGACAACCCCGTGTGGGGGTAAAGGAGAAGCTGCTCCAGAAGATTTTGAAGCTGGTGTCTAAATGTGAAGAGAACTATCAAACCAAATCAAGCTCATTGGCTTTTCATTAGTAAAAATTCTTGAACTTCATCCTTCCACCATCTCTAAGTGGGAAACCACTGTACCATCAAGGGCCACTACATCCTAATATATTTAAAGGAGTATGCATTAAAAGATGGCATCTTCCAGCACTGAACTAGAGGTCCTCACAGAGAAGACAGAGTTGTAAACAGTGGCTTAATGATAGCAGTTGCAGAGATTGCAACCACGACTGGCCCCGTGTGGGAGCTGGTCCTGCCGATTCCAGTAAATGTATTGTGGTGCAGAGACCCGCCAGGTCCCTGTACTGTAATACACGCTATCGGTCACTGATTGACATAATGGGGGGGCATTATACCAGGATGGGAGACATATGTTACTGGATGGGGCCCAGGATGGGGGACATTTCACCAGAAAGGGGCCCAGGATGGAGGACATTACATCAGGAAAGGGAGACATTATACTAGGAAGGTGCCCAAGATGGAGGATACTATACCAGAGAAGGGAGACATGTACCAGGAAGAGGCCCAGGATGGAGGACATTATTCCTTGAAAGGGTCTAGGATGGGGGACATTATTACAGAAAGGGGCCAGGATGTACAACATTATTACAGGAAAGTGCCAGGGTGGGGGACATTATTTGTAGATGGACACCAGGATGGGGGACATCATTCCAGGAAATTGCCCAGGATGGAGGACATTATACCTGGAAGGTTCCCGCAATGGGAGGATATTATTACAGGAAGGGGCTAGGATTGGGAAGATTAACACAGGAAGTGGGTGTAATTGTTACATGAGAGGGTGAACACATACAGTATGTCTTCACAGGATTTGAAACGCTACAAGGGCCCATACATCAGACCCTGGTTACGCCACTGTTTGGAAAAAGAGGGCCGAGTGTTACCCAGCCCATATTGTCACTGCTACAGCTCCCATGTGCTTAGACAATGTCTTACACTATAGAATTCATAGTTATATGTGAGAATGTTCATCTATTCTCCAGTGTATGCTTGAGAAGATGAAAGGCCAGGGTCTGACACAGGTGGAATAAATGGACATATTGTAAAATATTACGCACATTGATCTGTTTTTGCATGCGCCACATCCGGTAAAGCCGATTATCTGATCTTATACAGGTATTCAATATGTTACTAACAACTCAAAATGAGTTTTATTCCGCAGCCCCTCGCCCATGTTCACCCTTCAACTTGTCAGCAGTGATTAAAGGCTCGGTGGTGATCTCTGACTGTGAGGGAATTGATGGATGTTGTAAATCTGGATGAGTAACTTCTAATGTATTTTCGATATGCGCAGATGGGAGATGCAGAGTGTGAAACTTGTCAAATACATGATGTTTCCCTCCTTTGTATGTCATGAAGACCAAGAATGTACAAAAGGTACAATCCCATGGCTCCCACTGCAATAGATATGGCTCTGGTTCCAACGCTCATATTAATTGGATGCATAGAAAAAAAAACTGAAAGTGAAAACAATGCACATATTATAAAAAAAATAATAATAATTTAATATATTGGTAAAAATCTTTCCTATATGTTGGTTAAAGGCTTATAATTAGAAAGACAGAATGTAAATGCCACATTTAACACCTGATCAATAGGACTTTTTATGGACATATTACCCCCTGACACATGTACAGAAGTCAATACTATAAAAATGTATCAAAAAATCCGGCACTCCCAAATGCAAAAAGAAGTCCTTTTTATTTTTCACAGCTTAATATTCCACATGATGTACATTCAATAACGTTTCGGTCTCTACAATGGACCTTCTTCAGACTGAAAATGACACAATGAAAGAAAACAAAAAATACATAAATACAATAAATAAAACAAAGCTGGTTCTCAAAACGCCTATCAAAATACAAACACTATAAATGAAGACTAGATCTGCACAGGAAACCAGATTATACTAAAGTGAATCATATACGCATCATATTTATCTAGTGGTCACAAAAATAAGAACACATAGTAACCATATGCTAATTTCAGAGAGGTAAAATATCCCAAATGTGACAACACCAAAAAATATCCTACAGCATAATATAGAGAAATACAATTACAAATGGAACTCCCAATGTACGGGTTACTGAAAAGATCTTCCATGTAACTATCAAAACATCATTTAGCTAATATCATTCACAAAAGTAAGTGAAAAAATGCCCAAAAGACTGATATCAGAGAGAAAAAAAAAAAAAAAAAAAAAAAAGGTGGGGGGAGAAGAAAAAGGATAAATAGCTAGTAGAGCAGAAATACTCAATGACCTAATATATGTCTAACAGCTTGAATAATATTATTAAGATTCACCCAATACGTCGGTTAATCTAAATAGACTATACTGCTTCCTAAAACAGAGACTGAACAGTCGTACTGACATTCACAAAAGCAGAAAAAGTGTAAAAAAAGTAATGCAATAGTGCTTACCATGTGGGGCTGTGAGAATCGTCATGTGCAGAAAAACATGCGCTGTCAGTTGTATGCTGCCATTAGAAAAAATAAGCGCTACTGGCGGTTGTATACCGCCGGTATATATACCCGATGGAAGTGCGCGCACCTGCGCACTGGTGTGAACTAACACCTGGGGAGAGACCGAGAGTGAGGGGTGAAACGCTCCATGGAGCGCAAACCGGAAGTGCGTCATAGAGACTGCCCGCGACCGGAAGTAGTGGAACGCAGTATAGATGAAGCGATATATTCAGTGGTGATTCATTCCTTCAATGTGGCTAATCCCTCAATGCAGTATCACTAGATAAAAAGAAACAAATGCGCGTTATATGGCAGCAATTTATATGTTGCATAATGTAAATAAGGGAAAAAAGAAAAAGAGTAAAGTAAAAATATACATAAAAACTAGGAAAAAATAAAAAATAACTACATAAAAAACAGACAATTAATTAAAGAAAAAATATAACTATACAATGGGAATCAGAAAAACAAAAAATAAAAAATAAATAATAAAAAATAGAAAACAAAAAATAGAAAACGAAAAATATTATAAACACTACAAACACCATACCCCTCAAAAGATACTCTCTAACGAGATTGCTGCTGCTGTGAAAAAATGAAAAAGAGGGGGAGGGGGGGAAAGAAAAAGAGGGTTAAAAAAGATCTCATGATATCAACCTTAAAATAAACTCATAACATCGTATTCTCTATTCAACCCTTTGGGTTCCAAAGTTTGTAACGAATGAATCCAAAAGGCCTCTCTGAGCTTTAATGATTTAACCTGATTGCCCCCTCTTCTATGTGCTGGAATGTGTTCGAGGACAAAAAACTTTAATTGGGCTATAGTATGTCCCGCATTATGGAAATGAAACGGTATGGGTAAATGATGGCGTCCACACCGTATATCTGACTTATGGTGAGAAATCCTATCTTTCACGTTCTGTGTCGTTTCACCTACATACAATTTGCCACAAGGACATTTAATCGCATACACCACACATTTAGAATCACAGGTGTAATACCCCTTGATAGGGATGTTTACACCTGTCTGTGGATGTGAAATAGAGGAACCTTTCAAGACATTAGCACATTGTGCACACTGTAAACACGGAAAGGTCCCTCTTTTCTGTGTTTGGAGAAAACTTTGCCTAGAAATTTTTAATGCAGAGCCAATATCTGCTCGAACGATCTTATCTCTCAGATTATTGGGTCTCCTAAAACATGGGAGAAAAGGGACCTGAAAATCGGGTATCTTCGGAAAACTATCCCGAAGTATAGACCAATGTTTACGGATTTTCTTGTGCAGTCTGTACATGAAAGGATGGAAAGTATGCACGAAGGGAATTCTAGAACCCATACTCAGTTTATTGCGGGAACGGTTGTCATCCCGGCATTTCTTAAGCAAATGGCGGGGATAACCCCTCTCCACAAATTTATCTTCCATACTGTTTAATCGTGTGGAACATATTAGGAACCCTAATATGTTCCACACGATTAAACAGTATGGAAGATAAATTTGTGGAGAGGGGTTATCCCCGCCATTTGCTTAAGAAATGCCGGGATGACAACCGTTCCCGCAATAAACTGAGTATGGGTTCTAGAATTCCCTTCGTGCATACTTTCCATCCTTTCATGTACAGACTGCACAAGAAAATCCGTAAACATTGGTCTATACTTCGGGATAGTTTTCCGAAGATACCCGATTTTCAGGTCCCTTTTCTCCCATGTTTTAGGAGACCCAATAATCTGAGAGATAAGATCGTTCGAGCAGATATTGGCTCTGCATTAAAAATTTCTAGGCAAAGTTTTCTCCAAACACAGAAAAGAGGGACCTTTCCGTGTTTACAGTGTGCACAATGTGCTAATGTCTTGAAAGGTTCCTCTATTTCACATCCACAGACAGGTGTAAACATCCCTATCAAGGGGTATTACACCTGTGATTCTAAATGTGTGGTGTATGCGATTAAATGTCCTTGTGGCAAATTGTATGTAGGTGAAACGACACAGAACGTGAAAGATAGGATTTCTCACCATAAGTCAGATATACGGTGTGGACGCCATCATTTACCCATACCGTTTCATTTCCATAATGCGGGACATACTATAGCCCAATTAAAGTTTTTTGTCCTCGAACACATTCCAGCACATAGAAGAGGGGGCAATCAGGTTAAATCATTAAAGCTCAGAGAGGCCTTTTGGATTCATTCGTTACAAACTTTGGAACCCAAAGGGTTGAATAGAGAATACGATGTTATGAGTTTATTTTAAGGTTGATATCATGAGATCTTTTTTAACCCTCTTTTTCTTTCCCCCCCCTCCCCCTCTTTTTCATTTTTTCACAGCAGCAGCAATCTCGTTAGAGAGTATCTTTTGAGGGGTATGGTGTTTGTAGTGTTTATAATATTTTTCGTTTTCTATTTTTTGTTTTCTATTTTTTATTATTTATTTTTTATTTTTTGTTTTTCTGATTCCCATTGTATAGTTATATTTTTTCTTTAATTAATTGTCTGTTTTTTATGTAGTTATTTTTTATTTTTTCCTAGTTTTTATGTATATTTTTACTTTACTCTTTTTCTTTTTTCCCTTATTTACATTATGCAACATATAAATTGCTGCCATATAACGCGCATTTGTTTCTTTTTATCTAGTGATACTGCATTGAGGGATTAGCCACATTGAAGGAATGAATCACCACTGAATATATCGCTTCATCTATACTGCGTTCCACTACTTCCGGTCGCGGGCAGTCTCTATGACGCACTTCCGGTTTGCGCTCCATGGAGCGTTTCACCCCTCACTCTCGGTCTCTCCCCAGGTGTTAGTTCACACCAGTGCGCAGGTGCGCGCACTTCCATCGGGTATGTATACCGGCGGTATACAACCGCCAGTAGCGCTTATTTTTTCTAATGGCAGCATACAACTGACAGCGCATGTTTTTCTGCACATGACGATTCTCACAGCCCCACATGGTAAGCACTATTGCATTACTTTTTTTACACTTTTTCTGCTTTTGTGAATGTCAGTACGACTGTTCAGTCTCTGTTTTAGGAAGCAGTATAGTCTATTTAGATTAACCGACGTATTGGGTGAATCTTAATAATATTATTCAAGCTGTTAGACATATATTAGGTCATTGAGTATTTCTGCTCTACTAGCTATTTATCCTTTTTCTTCTCCCCCCACCTTTTTTTTTTTTTTTTTTTTTTTCTCTCTGATATCAGTCTTTTGGGCATTTTTTCACTTACTTTTGTGAATGATATTAGCTAAATGATGTTTTGATAGTTACATGGAAGATCTTTTCAGTAACCCGTACATTGGGAGTTCCATTTGTAATTGTATTTCTCTATATTATGCTGTAGGATATTTTTTGGTGTTGTCACATTTGGGATATTTTACCTCTCTGAAATTAGCATATGGTTACTATGTGTTCTTATTTTTGTGACCACTAGATAAATATGATGCGTATATGATTCACTTTAGTATAATCTGGTTTCCTGTGCAGATCTAGTCTTCATTTATAGTGTTTGTATTTTGATAGGCGTTTTGAGAACCAGCTTTGTTTTATTTATTGTATTTATGTATTTTTTGTTTTCTTTCATTGTGTCATTTTCAGTCTGAAGAAGGTCCATTGTAGAGACCGAAACGTTATTGAATGTACATCATGTGGAATATTAAGCTGTGAAAAATAAAAAGGACTTCTTTTTGCATTTGGGAGTGCCGGATTTTTTTCTTATATGATTTATTGGGACTGGTATCCTGTTCTGAGCACCCCTTATCGAATTATCGGAGTGACGTGTCTTTTTGTTATAAAAATGTATCAAGGCTGTCGGCTATTTTCATGCTTGGGTGCAACACCTACAAGTGAATATGGACATTGTTATAGCATAATGGAGATTAAAGAAGGGGTCTCAATAAAGTTGTTTGTCCTCTATCATATAAACATGCTTCTCCATGGAAGTCTCTTTGTCTCTGTGTGGATATGGTCAAACACAACCTGTGCAACCTGAATAATGATGTGAAAAAATAAATGCTATCAGCACCAACACAAAGGAGCTCATTTTGAAGACCAGACAACTTTAGGTTGACTATGATGACATTTAGGAAGTTCTTCTTTGCCACCTTAATCCCTCAAGTTTTAATACCATTCTGGGCCCTACTACTTGATTTGAAGGTGAAACAGTCCTTTGTTGGTGTCACTCTCCTAACCCCTTTTTTCACTCCCCAAGGTTATTTCGCTTAAAGAGGCTGTCCACTACTAGGACAACCCCTTACTGATCTAAATGTTTTGCCTCGATAAAATAAAAAACATCTACTCACCTCCCATGCCAGCGCTGTTCCTTTAGTGTCAGTGGTCCCGGGGCATGACAAATGGTGCCTGGCATCAGGCTTGGACTGGCCCACGGGAGAACAGGTGAATCCTCCGGTGGGCCCCTGTGTAAGAGCGGACCACCATTCTCCTGTATGAGCAGTACTTGGCACAATATACTTGAATCACTCTGTACTCTTATTCATTTCCCAATCTACTCAGTCCATTGTTCTATAAATTTGTGAACAAGGAAAATGTCACATTTAAGGGTCTGTCACACTAAGCGATATTGCCTGCAATATCGCTATAACGTCACTGGTTTTTGTGACGTTATAGCGATATTGCTAGCGATATCGCTATGTCTGATACTTACCTCCGACCGCTCCCCCGCTGGTTATCGCTGATCGCGCGAGAACGTCCTGGACCGTTTCTCGTCGTCAGCTTCCTGCTGGGCTTCCTGCTGTGGAAACGAGTGACGCATGGACGCGGGCAGGAGGACGCCAGGATCGCCTTGTCTGACAGGTAAGTAACGACCCCCGACCCCTGCGATGTCGCTGGTGAGATCTGCCTGTGTGGCAGCTCACTAGCGACCACTTAGCGATGTACCAGCGATCCTGACCGCGTCATATCGCTGGTCGGGATCGCTGATGCATCGCTAAGTGTGACAGTACCTTTACATGTAGTTGAAAAGTGAGGCCCTGAAGTTGGTTACTGGTAGGCTCATGGCACCCTAGTCTGACACACAGAACAGGCATCACTCCCTACCTTTGGGCATTTTGAACTAATGACAAGATATTCCAGACCACTGCAGCCAATCACAAACCTCAGTGGTTAGGCGACCAAAGAATGGGTGTCTGTTAGACAAGGAGTAATACTATTTTCTATAAGTTTTAGTGAATTTTTCCTTTTTTTTCTAAATCAAAATACTGCATGGTGTTTCTTTAGACTTTTCTATAGGTTTTGAATGGAATCTAAAAGAAGTGCTTGAAGCTAATAAAATTCTTTTCCAAGTGCAAGTGCAAAAAAAAAAGTTTGTGTGAAGGAAACCTAGGTCTGTTAGGGTATTACTGAGCATTTCACCCTTTAAAAGGGTTATTATCCGCTAATCAGACAATCACTTGTTAAGCTACATCTTTGTCCCCAGTAAAATAATAACACATGCTCTCATCTGGTGCTGGTGCCTTTACAGTGGTCTCATCACTGGCTCTCCCAGGGATTGCATGGCATTTTTATGCCACGCAATCCCTGCAGCCAATCAGTGCTGTCAACACTCTCCCCGCCTTCGTTCAAAACACATACATCTGGAGGAAATGAGAGGTGTTGCTGCTCTCACTTCCTCAGGATGTATAATATACATCTGAAGGTGGAGAGCCAGTTCTGGAACGGCGCCAGTAGCGAGGTGAATATAAGTGTTATTATTTTACTGGTGGCAAACAAGTAAATTAAGAAGGAGGTTGTCCGTGTCATGCACAACCTCTTTAAAATTAATTCAGGGCCACATTATAGTAAAGGTAAAAGGGTAAAGCCAGGCCAATCTATTATCTTAAAAAATGCAAGCATGGGTATTGTAGTATAAAGAACTGCTATAATTACAATTAAAATTAGTCTGGGTCCAAAACAGTATTGATCTCCCATACAATACTCAGCCCAGAAACTTCCACAGAGTAAATGATCGCATTGTTGTTGTTTCTGCTTTGACACATAAGAAATAATCCAGAACCTAGAAATTAAGGAAACCTACTAGAGATGAGCTAATTATTTAAAACCGCCTATGCTCTGAAGTTCACCCATCAATTAATTGTCTTTAGCCATTGCCGAAAATTGGCATATTGATTTTTTTTATTTCATCAGAACAAATCTGAATATCAGGCCCAGTGATGGATGAAGTTATAAAACTGAACTGCATGCATTTAATTTGCATTTTGCTATTTTCTAATCTTCATATTTGTCTCTTATTGCGCCGCCGATGATATGCTGCACAAGAACAAAAATTCTATATTTAAAGTAAATACAAAAGACTGGTAAGAGTGCACGGAGCAGACAGCTTCACGGGACTCCAGAACACACGGTGACTGTCCCCATCATTATCTCACCTTTAAATATAAGGGTTAGACTTTACTCAATCAGCTTGCCGCCAGGGAGCGAGTATAAATAAAACATTTCTTTTCTGCACAGGACAAAGCTGTAATTTGCCAAGTGCATTGTAATTATTTCTAGTTAATTATCACAGTAGTGTGTGCAGGAGGCTAAGGTAGACCATTTACATGTACAAATGCAGACAGCAAGGGAAAATCCTTTAAGATTGCATAAATTTCTGAGTTGAACATTTGACAAGCCTATAACGTGCCCATTTTTACTCCGGGGATGGCCGAATGAGAGGGGCAAGGCCATTAAGCCCCCGTCACACACAGCAAGATCACTAGCGAGATCGCTGCTGAGTCACCAGTTTTGTGACGCTACAGCGATCTCACCAGCAATCTCGCTGTGTGTGACACGTATCAGCGACCGGCCCCCTCGCCGGGTATCGCTGATCGTGCGGATATGACGCCCATATGTGAGACACACTGATATTTACTAGCGCCATTTGGTAACGGTGATCTCATTGGTGAATCAATATATAACTTGGATATTTAAGTGGGATCCTGGGATTGTTAAAGCCACGCCCCTGGAAGAAGGATACCTACTCCGAAACGTGCGTTGGGGTCCGCGTTTCCTGCGTCACGATTTGCAGCATGACCGGTAATTACCTATTTATGGTGTTTAGTTACATGTTATTACTACGATAGTCTTTTCAAAGTATTTACATACAATCTTGGAGGTTAGTTTCTCAGCCCTCCCCAGTATTCAGTTCTCCCCTAGCCCCAACTATGATCTTTACTTGGCTACTGATCTATAGCATATATTTCTTTTTATGTCAATACTTTAGGGATTCCTTAACTACTGGGGTCTAGCACTATGCTTTTTAGGTCTGAGATTACCTCTATTTACAGGACATTGGCATGACTATCAATAGTATTCCCGCCTTACATGCATTTACTGTGACTGCAGGTTACTTATGCTGCGATCTAGGGTATTCAGGCACTGAAATGATAGTTATTTTACCCTCTTTTCACTTTTCTGCTCATGTATGTTTATTATATGGCGCTTCTTGTATATATTGTTATCATATGTCATATTTTATGATCAATAAAAAATCTTTTGGACTTATGCATGTGAGCTTGGACTCTACTCCTCCGTTTTTTCACCTCTCAGATCAAGACAACAGCAAGAAAAAAAAACACCAGATACTATCCAAAGGAAATGGAGACAAGATGTCAGCACAGACAAGGGAAGCCCAAAAGGTCAGCAAATGTGGGCACTAGAAAGCACAATAGAATATAGCAGTAGGAATAATCTGGCAAGTACTGCAGGCAATTAAGTAGCACCTAGACTTTTTTGAAGAGACAGTAGCTGCAGGCTCCTGCTGTGGACTATTCTGAGACAACAGATAATAATAATCTTTATTTTTATATAGCACTAACATATTCCGCAGCGGTTTACAGTTTTGCACACATGATCAGATGGCACTGGGTGAACTGTTGGGGTTTTTCCTTTGAGTCAGCTCTTCACTGCAATCTCCATACGGCTGTTGATGAAGATGATGGTTGCTGTTTGAGATGATCAAATTTTTTGAAATTTACATTAGCTAACTTCGTCAAATACTTCCCAAAAATTTGATCTGTAGTGAATCAATTCACCACAAATCACAATACTACAAAGCCTCCAATTGCCCTGAAAAGATGAGTGTAATACTCTGAGGGCTCCTAGGACTGTATCCAACTCCTTACATTCTCTGTAGCACAAATACAACCTCAGTAATGTCAACATGACCTCAACAAAGAAACCAATGGTAACTCGATTGTAACCAACAGCCCATTTAATAACATGACATAATGGCAGGCTTTTTCTTTTTTTTTCAAACTGGCATTTCTGGCAATCAGATATTTGGGGGTGTTGCAGTATTTGGCTAATGATAGGCCATACCCTTATAGCGGAAAATCTTTTTAACCCCGTTAGGCCACGGACAATTTTTCGTTTTCATTTTTTCCTCCCCTTCCTCGAAGAGCCATAACTTTTTTATTTTTCCATCAACATATACGTGTTAGGGCTTATTTATTGAGGGGCAAGTTCTGCTTGTGAAATACACCATTCATTTTATCATGTGATGCATTGGAAAGCGGAAAAAAATAGTATGATCAATATATGGTGAAAATATCTAGGCAATATGATTCCCCAGGTCAATACGAAAAATGGGGGCGTCTTTAAGAAGCCTCTCCATTACTAACCCATAGGCTTGATGTTAGCAGACAAAACAAAGCTGACATCAACCCTAACCATATTACCCCATTTGACACTGCACCAGGGAAAGTGGGAAGAGTGAGGCTATGCACCAGATTAGACGGGAAAAAGGAGCACATGCCGAAACATGCGTAGGGGTTGTGGCACCGCAGGTCTGAGGTAATTATCTACCATCGTCATGTTCTTTTTAAAACTAGATCTCTCCACTCCTTTTTGGTGATTACACCGGTGGTCTTACTCTTTTGTATTGATTTGGTACTTACCTGTTGTTCATATGAACATGTTATTGTAAATAGGCACCTTGAGCTTACCTCTTTTCCTCTGACCTGCGGTTCCACCTGCTTGGCAGCATTCATTGTCTGATCACCCCATTGGATTATTTGTTGCATACTTTTTTAATATAATTTTCTGAATAAAGTATTATATTTTAGTGAAATTTGGTTCATCCTTGTGCAGTTTTTCTCTATGTGTTCTACATATTCTTATGTACTGATTTTTTCGTACTTAATCCCCCTATGTGGGCACAAGTGTTTACAGTCTATTCAACACTGTGCATTCTTGTCTATATCAGATTTAATCCTATATAAACCCTTATACAGGGAAAGCTGCTAATAATTGAGTAAGGGTACTGTTACACTAAGTGACACACCAGCGATCCCGTCAACGATGCGACCTGGTAAGGATCGCTGGTACGTCGCTACACGGTCACTAGTAAGCTGTCAAACAGGCAGATCTACTCAATGACGCAGCAACGATGCCGCGATCCGTATAACGACCTCAGCAGTCATTGGGATCTTGTCACACAGCAGCTATTCTGATGACTCATGCCTACGTCCATGAGTTCTGCATCGCCAACGAGGTCACTCGTCGGCATCAAACACAGCGATGCATGCTGGCCAGCGGGACGACAACGATCAAAAAATGTCCTGGGACATTCGAGCACGATCAGTGATATCCAGCGGGGGGGCCGGTTACCACTATGTGTCACACGTAGCGAGATCGCTGGCGAGGTTGCTGTTGCGTCACAAAATCGGTGACTTTTCAGCGATCTCGCTAACGATCTCGCTATGTGTAACGGGGCCTTTAGACTGCCTACTTGACTCCTAAGCCAAAAAATCTAGACATCAGATCAATAAATGTCAAGAAATTCCAGACCTTTTCCAACAAGCTTAAGTATGAATCTGCTCATCTCCTCTGGCTATTTCCATGCTGTCTCTGCAGACCAGAAAATACATTTTTTAGGTTCCCTTTCAGGTGTAGCAGAGCATGTTCTAGCTGCTGCTGCAAAAAAAGTGTAGACTTCAGATAAGTGTCATGTACTGTCATCCCCAGCATTGGTGTGTAGGGGGGAGGGCCCTCGCAGAATGTCCGGGCCGGAGCCAAGGGGACCGCCATTTAGGTTCCTAAGGGAACTGTACCCGGGGAACGGAGGAGGAAGGTGGACGGCTGAGAGTGACAGGACAACAAGGGGAGGGGCGAGTATAAAAGGGGCAGGGAGCGCGCAAGGGAGTCAGTTAGCTGAACGGCAGACACGAAGCAAGAGACTGTGGGGGCGTGAGAGAGCCAGAGCGACAAACGGTGACCAGACAGGAGGACAGCAGCAGAGGGGAGACTTACAGCGGCCTTCGGGTAGGAGACACCGAGCTTACCGACAAGAGACTGTCACTTCACTCTGATCCGGAGTCACTGCCTGCCCACGGTCGTCCGCGGCCGTTGCCGCTGTGCTCCAGCCCGTTGCGGCCTGTCCGCTGCCTCTCGCGGCCGCTGCCGCCCCACTGAAGCCTGCAGTTGCGGCCTGCCCGCTGCCGCCCACGGATGTGGCGCCCCTGAGGCTTCAGTCGCCACAGAGGTACTGCACCTTCTCCTAAGGTGTAGTGCCCCACCATCCAGGTAAGGTGGGAGCCCCTGACCACACTCCACACCTGCACCCCACACACAGGATAGTTCAGCAGGGACCCATCCATGCTTTATGCTGGAAAGGCCATAGGGTGCCTTTTGTGGTCCCTGGCTTCGTAACACGAGAGGTGCTGGGGAGGCGGGTGGAGTTAGATTTAAAAGAGAGGGAAGGTGTAGGATTTCAGGTTAGTTGGTTAGAGGAGAGAGAAGAGAGAAGATGGGTGTCTGAGGGACGTGCTGCAGCAGGTCCCAGTGATCTGGGCTGCTGGCACGAGAAAGACCAGAGAAAGAGACTGATAAGATTGATAACCTAACCTTCCATAAGAGAGATAGAACAGATCGGAACGAAGGAGAATAGAAGGACGGTGGGAAGCTGGTTGAAGAAAGATAGAGAACCCTTCCAGTCCAGAGAGCGCAAAGGCCGGAGCCCGGTGCCCGAGGTTGATTGGATCTTTATGTCCGGCAACAGACACCGGAGGAGTAGTGAGCCACTAACGCCTTGCTCCCATCATAGACTTGAGACACAACAGCAACTGAATAGAGAGCCGGGACGCAGTGAGGAGTCCCCGAAGCAGGCTACAGCTGTCTGTCATACAAGTAAAGACTAGGAACACCTAGAGAGAGGCATTCCAGGGTAACTAAGTACTGGAGTGCTTCGCACCTAAAGGCGCATTGGAGGAGTCGTTCAGTAAGGTACATGTTGGCGGAGTGTGGAAGGGAGAATCCTATCCTGCCTGGAGGTTGGCTGGAGCCCTGACCTGGAGAACACAGTACGGAGGCAGGCAGTTGTGTGAACTGCAAACAGTGAGTAAAGCTTTGGAACCGCATGCTCTGGTGTCCTCCAGTTATTCCAGCACCACTACACCTGGGTACCAGCCTACATACCATTCTGTGCCTCTCCTCATCCATTGCACCTACATTGCCCTGGGACTACAGCTCCACCTGTGGGGAGCTACACCATCTTTGCTGCACCATACCATCAGTCCCAGCGGATCTGCATGCAGCGTTGGCTCAACATCTTACTTGCCAAACACCACGGGTGGTGTCACAAACTATTCTAATAAACTTTAACACCATTAACATCACCGCCATTGATATTGGGCACCCAGGGCCACTGACCGGGTCACCGCTGCTGTGACACATTCCCGCCTTGACACCGTCCCGGTACCGAGTACCCCGCTGCCCTGGGTGTGCGAGGGCGACCCAATTTTGGCGTCACGAACAGGATGACGAGACCCGATGCCATTGGGTTCTGTGTGCCTTGGATTTACACCTTTTGAAAATGTACAGAAGACCAAATTTAATAGACTGTAAAATGGACATTAGAAATGGCCGCTGGCGCGGAGAAGAAGGGTGTGAAGAGATGGGAGGTCCAAAGAAAAGACTGCAAAGAGTCTTGGGCCATTCCTGCCTGAATTACTATGTGACTGATGCATGGCCCACCCCCCGTGGGGTTCGTATGGAGACGCTGGAAGAAGATGCCGCCCCCGGAAGCAGGGGCAGAGAAAGCCAGTGGCGAGCAGAAGGGCGGAGCAAGGAGAAGAACGCCAGAACACCATTTTAGAGAGTGAGGGAAGGAGGCCTGCGGAGCGCGGGGAAGTGCAAACCCCCAGCGCCATGGCTGACCGCTCCAACCCGAACTCCGGAATGAACCGCCAGCAATTAGAAGATGAAATTGCTGAACTGACTACCCATCTGCAGCTATGAAGAGAAGCGCTGGAGAAGCTGAGATGGCAGCGCGCCCCGGCGGGGTCTACACCAGCGGTACCACCCTCTCCATTGGTACCTGCTGCTACCGCACTGGACTGTCCCCGGGCGGCGCTGACCTACACATCTACTTTGACCATGCGGTTGAGCACCACCGGCCTGGAGAAGTTACCGGAGGACCCAGGAGTGGAAGCAGAGCTCCCGCCTGGACCTGGCGCGGCTGCGCCGGTCCCCACAGAAACCCCTGCGGATCCAGAACCCGCAACTGCTCCTTTATCACCTGCACCGGAGCCGAGGCCGCACCGCCGGGAGACCTCAGGTATGTCCGGTGCCCCTTCCCCTGAGAAGACCCGGGGTTGCCCCACCGTTGCAACGGCCGGCCAGGTTGTGTTAGACCTGGTCTGGGACCAGGAAGCCAGTCCCCGGGGGGAGATACCGGAACCCCCAACGGTGGCACTGCAGGCCCCAGTAGGCCAAAGCAGGTCCCGGGAGGAGCAGAATGAGGCCTATTGCCGAGCCACCATTAAAAAGCTGGCAGATGAGTACTGGGAGAGGGAGCAGAGGAGAATGGCTGTACTGGGCCCGGACTTGAGCAGGAAAGAGAGGACCCGTGCTGGGCATTACGGTTCCCAGGATGCCACAGGATGGGGGCAGGTCCTTAACGTCAATCGAGAACGGAGGTTCGGATTTATTGCAGACCCCAAAAGAGGATCTTTAATCGGAGGGATGTTGAATCCCACTTGCCTAAAGGACACCTTAAAAGAGACCTGCAGCCTGGGGAGTACGTGACCTTTACCCGGCATGAGGGACTCAGGGAATGGTACGCCCTGAATGTACGACGTATCCCTGCAGAGTTCATTGAGAAGTACCTGCCATCAAGATCAGTCAATGCTCCATCCACCGGTACCCCACAGACTGCTCAGGTACCTGTTTCCAAGAACCAGGCTGCTAATGTATCACTTCCAGTTTGGCAGCCCAAACCAAAGATCTCTGGCTTGACACCGTGGCAAGAGGAGTACCTGCGGATTGCCAATGACTACTTTGAATCTGGTAGCCACTAAGAAATAGAATTACAAAATTTCTCATTACCCAGGAGGGTTTGTTGCACCAGTTGTGCCTTTGTCTTTTTGTTCATCATGTTGCCCAGTTTTTGATTGGCAACGTTGTTTTTGAAATGGAACTATGGAGATCATAGACGCTGATTGATCCAAAAACTTTTATTGTAAATAGTTTGCACCTCTTTAGGTGCCCTTTCTTGGTTTTACATATAAAGACACTTTGCGAAGATAACGTTTTTGCATGGACACTTTTCAAAGAATGATATCTACCTCAAGGGACACTGGAAGAAAGCCCGGCTGGGAGCAGTGTTCAGCACTTTGCAAGAATCTTTGAATGTTTTATGATAACGTATTTGATAATGTTGTGTCTTGGGAAAAGAAAAATGTCTTTTATAGAATAGTTGATACAGGGAATTAGAAAAGTTTTGAGAGAGAATGTGAGAATTCAATAAAGACTGAAGAACTGAAAGTGATAGGTGACAGGCCAAGAGTAGATGGTCAGTGTCTTGCGTCCAGTAGAAGAAAGAAAGAAAAAGAGAATAATTGATAGGAAATGTAATAAAGAAAATGTGTTGAGTATAGCACTTTGAATAAAAAATTGCACTTAAGTAAATTTTTGATACTAAGATAAGAAGTTAACCTGTTTGTAACGTTTAAGAAATGTGCCTCCTACATTAGGAAAATTAGATAAGCATTGTTGAATAGCATTTAAAAATTTTTGTGTGTTCCTGTATTGTACCTTTTGTTGTCTTGCAGCCCGTGGACGTGCTGTGTTTAACGGGGGGGTATGTGGCGCCCTTGAGGCTTCAGTCGCCACAGAGGAACTGCACCTACTCCTAAGGTGTAGTGCCCCACCATCCAGGTAAGGTGGGAGCCCCTGACCACACTCCACACCTGCACCCCACACACAGGATAGTTCAGCAGGGACCCATCCATGCTTTATGCTGGAAAGGTCATAGGGTGCCTTTTGTGGTCCCTGGCTTCGTAACACGAGAGGTGCTGGGGAGGTGGGTGGAGTTAGATATAAAAGAGAGGGAAGGTGTAGGATTTCAGGTTAGTTGGTTAGAGGAGAGAGAAGAGAGAAGATGGGTGTCTGAAGGACGTGCTGCAGCAGGTCCCAGTGATCTGGGCTGCTGGCACAAGAAAGACCAGAGAAAGAGACTGATAAGATTGATAACCTAACCTTCCATATGAGAGATAGAACAGATTGGAACGAAGGAGAATAGAAGGACGGTGGGAAGCTGGTTGAAGAAAGATAGAGAACCCTTCCAGTCCAGAGAGCGCAAAGGCCGGGGCCCGATCCCCGAGGTTGATTGGATCTTTATGTCCGGCAACAGACACCGGAGGAGTAGTGAGGCACTAACGCCTTGCTCCCATCATAGACTTGGGACACAGCAGCAACTGAATAGAGAGCCGGGACGCAGTGAGGAGTCCCCGAAGCAGGCTACAGCTGTCTGTCATACAAGTAAAGACTAGGAACACCTAGAGAGAGGCATTCCAGGGTAACTAAGTACTGGAGTGCTTCGCACCTAAAGGCGCATTGGAGGAGTCGTTCAGTAAGGTACATGTTGGCGGAGTGTGGAAGGGAGAATCCTATCCTGCCTGGAGGATGGCTGGAGCCCTGACCTGGAGAACACAGTACGGAGGCAGGCAGTTGTGTGAACTGCAAACAGTGAGTAAAGCTTTGGAACCGCATGCTCTGGTGTCCTCCAGTTATTCCAGCACCACTACACATGGCTACCAGCCTCCATACATTCTGCGCCTCTCCTCATCCATTGCACATACACTGCCCTGGGACTACAGCTCCACCTGTGGGGAGCTACACCATCTTTGCTGCACCATACTATCAGTCCCAGCGGATCTGCATGCAGCGTTGGCTCAACATCTTACTTGCCAAACACCACGGGTGGCGTCACAAACTGTACTAATAAACTTTAACACCATTAACATCACCGCCATTGATATTGGGCGCCCAGGGCCACGGACTGGGTCACCGCTGCTGTGACACATTCCCGCCTTGACACCGGCCTGGTACCGAGTACCCCACTGCCCTGGGTGTGCGAGGGCGACCCACGGACGCTGCCGCTCCGCTTCAGCCCGCGGCTGCGGCCTGTCCATCACCGCAGGCGGCTGCCATCACTCCGCTGCAGCCACCAGTTGGGGCCTGCTTCTCGCTAACAGAGAGACTCTTTGCACCACCCCAGGCCGTGCACGTGGCCGACCATCTGCCACTCCTGGTAACTGCGACACACCCCTGCTTGGGGACTGGAGTCTCCCTTAACCCGCTAACAAGCGGAGCCCCGCTGCCTTCCCAGGGGGTTACCTTATCAAAGGACTCACCCAGGGCCTGTTGTGCCACTACTCCTCCTGGGCGTTGGAGCGCCCGAAGACTACGCCACATCTCAACGGACTCACCCGGGGCCTGTTGTGCCCCTACTCCTCCTAGGCGTTGGAGCGCCCAAAGACCACGCCACATCTCAACGGACTCACCCAGGGCCGGTTGTGCCCCAACCCTTCCTGGGCGTTGGAGCACCCGAAGACTACGCCAGATCTTCAGCAGCTGGGCCCAGCGGCTGCAACACCAAAGCAGCTCCAACAGAGACACCGAGGGACGTCAGGATGGATAAGTGACACTATATGAAATAAGGACCTGTAGTCGGCCATATCGCGGCCCTATAATAACCGGCCTTTGCCGGGTTAGTTGTGTTCTCTTTAAATAGTGTTTGGTTGTACTGAGTCCCTGCGAGGACAATTGCTGTTACTTTGTTTTTTGGTTGCTTAGGATAGCCCTAGCGGCTTCAATTTATAAAAGTTACTTCTCAAATTACAACTCAGTCTCGCATCTCGTCACTGCATCCTGTGTACCTGCTATAACCTACAGGTGAACCAAGGATAAAACATTGACTTCACTAACCTTTATGCGAAATCCCAGGGCTTCGTAGATGAAACCATATTGTACTACCCCGGTGTCTTCATGCCTCGTTTTATACCACTGAACGAATTAGAGAACATTTTTCATTCTATCTTTCCATTGCCAAAAATAGGGTAAATCGTAAGAACACTCTCGTAAAAAAAAAAAAGTTACACATGTATTTCCAGACCCAGAGTGCATTAGGTATGAAAATGAAATTGAGCCGTATGACAATATAATCTTTTCAAAGACCTGAGCTCTTTGCCTCGGGCTTTTTTTCTATGCAGTAATGAAGCGTTTCACAGAACAATGACTGATTTGGGTTGTCACCTACCCCAACCACATTTAGTTATGATTAGGACGCTGTGAGCAGCTTAACCTCGTCATCTGTTAGAGATCTTTACTCATTAGTCTTCAGACCGAGCATTTGAATCTGGCCTAAAGCAAGAGCTTGTGCCTGAGTGATGATGACAGTCAACTCTTTCTACTTACTGCAGAAGATGTGGTCTACTATTTTGGTTTTGCATTCATTTATTGGAGATGTAATCAAGGTTAGCTCATGTAGCCTAATGCATTTTCTAGGATAAAAACACTGATGATCCATCCCTAGGAAAGGCTACTTGGTCAGTCAAGGGTCTGACCACTCCATTGTTTAACTAGTTGGTCATTAGTATATGTGGTTGTGTCTGGTACTGCCACACACCTGGAACCTCCTAGTTGTCATATTTATTGTCTAAGCTTATGTTTTCGCATATGTGTTCTAGCTCTGGAGATGTTTCTCAAAAATGTGGACAATATATTTTCTTCCCTTTGAAAATCAACATATCTAAGACCACGTTAAAAATTCTGTGAAACGAGGTCACCCTGGAAGTAGTGGACCCTAAAGCCCCCATTACACACGGCGAGATCGCTAGCGACAACGATTTTGTGACGCAACAGCCGGCGACATTGCTAGCGATCTCGCTAAGTGTGACATGCGGAAACGACCGGCTCCCTGCTGCGATGTCGCTGATCATGCGCGAACGTTCAGGATCATTTTTTGATCGCTGGCGTCACGCTGACCAGCATGCATCGCTGTGTTTGACGCCCCTTATCAACGACGAGCGACCTCGTTGGCGACTCCGAACTCGTATAGATAGCGCTGAAGGACGCCTGTTCAAAGTCTGAATCGCTATTATAGACAGTGTATGACACGGTACCAACGATTGCTGTGGTCGTTAGTGACATCGCTGATCGCTGATGCGTCGTTATGAAAATTGGCCAGTATGACTGCTTACTAGTGATGCACAAACAATCTTAGCCAGATCGTATCGTTGTCGGAATCGTTGGTGCGTCGCGATGTGTAACGGTACCCTTAGGGTGGCAGCAGACTTTGATCTGGATAAACTAAGAAGTGGTGGACCCTGGATCTCCCTTGTTTTTAGCAGTTTCAGAGGACAACACCTCAAAGTAGTAGCCATTAGCAATAGCTGACAGACAGTGGAATCCAAGATGAAAGATCAAAATGAGATTCAATAAACATGATCAGACTTGTGGAGGTCTGGGCAAGCACATTTCCATCAATATGGTTGTCAGACACAAGGTCAGCAAAGGCAATAGCCAATAAGCAGATTTAGGATAGAAGTCAGTTTCGGTGCCATCTATGTCAGTGCCTGCCATTCTTGTTTCTGCTTTTGTTCTCAGATGGTGCCACACTTCAGTTGTCGGTGAAGCGGAGAGTCAATGCTACTCCTATGTTCTCTTGGACTTGTAGTACCACCCAGGCTAGGAACTCGGGAGATAACTTCTGTTAGAGAATACTTCTTGCTGTTTAGCCTCGGCTGGGCTGCAAACTATTTAAGCTCCTGAAAGCATACAATTCACTGCCAGGTCTATCTTTCTGCTTCAGTCCCGTATTTTCTCACCTTGTTTAGTGTTTATTACAGTTGACTGACCTTGGCCTGTATTTGACCATATTTTAGCCTTACAATTCCGTTCTTGTTTGTGACCTCCTGGTGTTAATGTGGCTTTTTTTACTAACCTCTTCCAGCTTGCTCCACCAGCTATCGGCCTACTCCATGGCTTCAACCCAAGGGTTCCTGTGTAAATCCAGGTTACTGTACAGGGGTTACACGGTGAATACCAGGGCAACCTCTGGGATCTGGTAGATGGAGTGGCTAGAACTAAGCCTTTCTGTGGAAGTCTTATTAAGAGTTGCTAGGCCACCGTAACAGGTTGGTAATGGTTTAGAGAACTTAAGAAGATTACTTTGTCTATTATTTGGGTCAGAAGAAGATAGTAGATATTTTTATGGATTGCATGTGATTTCTCTGACAGGTACAGCTCAATCTTGTCTATGCTTTAAAGTAAATAGAGTCAGCTTTCTCAAGATCTGACCAGACATTACATCCAAAATGTCTGTTTGGTTCCCTATTCTCCTGTATACCTGTTTAATAATTTTATCATTTAGAAATGCTTAGTGACTATGAATGCTTTCATCCATAGTTTATGAATTATTCTGAGACTATCTACTCTGTCCTGCTTTTGACAGCGCAATGGGTAATCTGTGATAGATAATCTGATTTAAATATCAGTAGCAGAAAGTTGAACAATACTGAGGATTTATGTAAAAGAAATTATTGCTTTCCCATTTATCTTCATTAGCGTCGATGGGTTATTCAATACAGCCATTTATTCTACCTCTACACCATCAATATATGACTTTGATGATGGTACTGATGCGCCCCAGAGGCCGTGGGATACTCGGCGCAGGGCCCGTTAACTTCAATGGGAAAAGACACAGTGGCAGTGACCCGGTCCGTGGCCTCAGGCGGTCATGTAAAAGGGGTAGAATTGGATGGGGATAAAGTTTATGTAGTGATTCGTAAAGCCAGTTGGAGTGTTCGGTTGTAGTATAGCCGGCACTGCAGATGATCCCTGGGGGAGTAGATGGTGATGGCAGTGCAGATGTTAAACCCTCTCCAACCAGGGCAGACCCCCAGAGATTGTGATGCAAGTAGAAGGCACGGAGCAATAAGGCAGGAGACAAGGAAAGTCACTTTATCATTTACTGTAGTTCAGGTGCAGTTCAAAAGAGATATTACAACTCTCACCAAGTTACAGTCTGCTCTGGAGAATGGGAGTTATCCTCTCTGCTGTGACTCAGTGTAACTTCCTGCTATTCTAATCCCTTATGGGACCAAGGCTTCCCGGAGTTTAGAACTTCCCAGTATTGCCTCCACTCACTGTGAATTTCTCCTTCAGTAACTTGCAGCTTGAATCCTTTGGGAAGCAGCTCAAGTTCCCACTTGCACTATCGTGCACTGATCCTAGGTTATTGCAGTATTTCTGAGGGAAAACACTTTTGTGCTGGTTGTATAATCCCATGCAGTCTCTCAGCTTACCACCCTGCTCTGAAAGCATGGATGGTCTAGGGGTTGGTCCCTGATGCTTCTTTGCTCTCACTCCTGGATCGAGCACATGTCTAAACATGGCCTCCAAGACATTCTTCCTCCTTCTTCTTCACTGAAACAGCAACTTTTTAACTCTTCCCCCTCCCAGGGCATGTCTGCAAAGCTCTAAGCTTCAGACAAGTAAGGGAGTGGTGTAAATTGTACGTGTGTGTGTGTTGTGGTCTCTAGCAGAGAAAGCATAACCCCCATTGCTCACAAAACACATTCAAAACAGCACATATTTAACCCTTTTGTGGCGATAAAGACGCAGGGCGCCACAGTACTAATGTTGGAGGAGGAATCAAAACCTTTTTTCGGCAAAATAATAACTTTGCTTTTCTATTTATGCTCTGAAGTGAGTCTTATATTGGTTAGTTACAAGGACTCTTTGCACAGTATCTTGGGAGTTCTTAAATTGGCTCCCACGAACAGACTAATGGCTGGAGGAACAGACTGGAAGAGGAAAGTTGGGAGGCTGCTTCAAAACCAGGAGGTCTGGAGCAAGAGGAAACACAGCAGGTGAATGAGTGGTCAAAATACAGAACTAGGTCAAAGAACACATATAAACTACCATAAGTAGAGTATTGGCTCCATGTCACAAGGAACCAGATCAAGCAGAGCTTATAACCTGCAACTAGTTGTAGAAAGTCAGGGAATTACGGTAAATAGTGTAATCCCTGCCTAGGGCCAACAGAAATGAGCTTGCTATCTGGATGGTATCGCTAGTTCCAGAATTAAAAGCAAAAATGCTGCACTGATGCTGTTTCAAAGGTGCAATCCAGCAACATATGCAAAAAACAGAGGGAGTGAATAATGCAGTGGATGCTACATGCATTTTTTTAATATTGTGCTTTAATAAAATAGTTAAAGCTTCCGCTAGGCGTAGAGAATGGCATTGGATAACAGTCATCTGAGCCTTCCGATTTTCGAAGTATCTAGACATGTTGTACCTATTGTACATAGCAATTGTAAAAGTCAATATCAACTCTTCAAACGGTTTTGTCACATGACTTAAGATAAGAGGCCAGACAAGAAACTCCATTTGCAGACACCTATTTTGGTGTTTTTGCCCCTCATTAGTGCAAAGCAGGAGAACTGATTGGCTGAATGAGGGACCTCTGACAGGGGTTCCAACATCAGACATTAAATTTTCAGACGTCTTTATCTTTTAAGATGCTACTCACATATTTTGATTTCCAGGGGAGCAATGCATGGCCTATAAGTCTCTCCACGTCAACTTGGAACTCCACACAAAGACATACTTAGATTTCCTGGGGAGCAATGTATGGCCTATAAGTCTCTCCATGTCAACTTGGCACTCCACACAAAGACATATTTAGATTTCCGGGGGAACAATGCATGACCTATAAGTTTCTTCACGTCAAATTGGCACTCCACAGGGGAGCAATGCATGGCCTATAAGTCTCTTCACGTCAACTTGTCACTCCACGCAAAGACATATTTAGATTTCCAGGGGAGCAATGCATGGCCTATAAGTATCTTCATGTCAACTTGGCACTTAACACAAGGAGAAAACTTACCCTTTATACCACCAGTCAAGGGTGTACATATGTTTTTATGTTAATGGGGGTCCTCTATCTGTGCCCCAATGGCAGATGATGGGTAAACGAAGGTAAGCATGTGTGGCGCCCTTGAGGGTTCAGTCGCCACAGAGGTACTGCACCTCCTCCTGAGGTGTGGTACCCCACCAGTCAGGTAAGGTGGAGACACCTGACCACACTCCAACACCTGCATCCCACACAAGATAGTAGTGTAGCAAAGCAACTTTGGTAGCTCCCTGCTTGGAACACGAAGAGTGCTGGGAGGTGGGTGGAGCTTAGTTGCAAAAGAGAGCGGAATATTAGGACTAGGTCAGTCTGTGAGAGGAGATCCCCTGAGTGGGATAGATGGAAGGAGGTGCTGCAGCAGTCACCTGTGACCTGGAGCTGCTGGCACTGGAAAGAGATATAGAAAGCCTGATTCTCCATAAGGAAGAAAGATTTGTACGGAATGTAAGGAGAAGAAGAGAACTAAGGACTAGGGTCGGAGTGGAACCCTTCCTCAAGTTCTGAGCGCATGGCCGGGGTCCGATCCCCGAGGTTGTATGGATACTAATGGTCCTGCAGCAGACACCGGTGGAATAGAAATTGTCACCACTTTATTCCCACACAAGACTTGAGGGCACAACAGCAACGTGAGTGAGCCGTGACTTGGTAGCAAGGAGTCCCCGAAGCAGGCTACAGCTGTCGTCTGCCGTACAAGTAGAGTTCAAAGGAACATCTTAAAGGAGGAACTTGGGTTTAACACACAACCACAAGTACTTCATTACAAGCGCTAGAAAGGAGACGTTCAGAGAAGGCATATGTTGGCGGAGTGTTGGAACGGAGTACTTCATCTTGCCTGGAGGTTGGCTGAGCCTCTGACCTGGAGGACACAGCACCGAGGCGGGCACCTGCATGCACAACAGACTGTGAGTAAAGCTTTGGAACTACATGCCCTGGTGTCCTACGCTTATTCCTGTGCCAACCGACTCAGCACTGCTACATCTCTGTGCTTAACACTGCACCATTACGCTGTCCTCACTGTCTCTCCATCTACACTGCCCTGGGACTACAGTCCTACCTGTGGAGGGCCACAACATCATTGCTGCACCACACCATCTGTCCCAGAGGATCTGTCTGCAGCGTTGGCTTAACACCTTCATTGCCGAACACCACAGGTGGCGTCACTTATCATCGACTTATAAACTTTAACCAGCCACGCTTAACACTACCCCTTTTACATGGATGCCCAGGGCCACGGACCGGGTCACCGCCGCTGTGACAACTCCCATTGAACTCAGCGGGCCTGGCTCCGAGTACCCCACAGCCCTGGCGGGCAACCCATTTTGGCGTCACAAACAAGATGACGAAGCCCGGTAGCACCGGGTCCTGTGTGCTGAAGATTTATTAGACTTAAAATTGCTGAGAATGTGCAAAATAACCAAGTTGATAGACTGTAAAATGGACACTCAAAATGGCCACCAGCGCGGTGAAGAAGGGTGTGACAACATGGGTGGTCCTAAGAAAAGAGCGTGAACTGTCCTGGGCCTCCCCTGCCTGAACTTCTATGCGACAGCAACATGACCCACCCCCAGAGGGGTTTGTATACTGGCTTGGTATGGAGGCAGAGGAAGAAGACGCCGCCCCAGAAGGAGGAGCGAGGCCCTGTGGCGAGAATGGAGCCCAAGAAGGAGAGAGAACACCAGGACGCCATATTGGAAGAAGCACGGAGACCTGAAGAGCGCGAGGAGGCTGAGCTGATCTTCCTCGGTGCACTGATTGAAGGCTCCAACCCCGCTTCCACCATGGACCGCCAGCAGCTGGAGGATGAAATTTCCCAGCTGACCCACCGTCTGCGGCTGAAGCAGGAGGCTTTGTGGACTCTGAACTTGCAGCGCGCCCAGGAGGGGCCTACACCAACGGTACCTTCACCACCGGTACCCACCGCCACTGTACTGGTTCTCCCTCAGGCAGCACCTGCGGAACCTGCGGCTGCTGCGATGCCATCGGCAGAGCCTGTCACCACCTCCACTCTGCAACCGCCGCTGAGCGCTGCCTGCCAGGAGGAGTTACTCGAGGGCCTAGGAGCTGAAGGGGAAGAAGCAGTGCTCCTGCCTGGACCTAGCGCGGCTGCGCAGGTCCCACTGGAAGCCCTTGTGGACTCAGAGACACTATCCGCACCAGCACCGTCCCCGGCCTCTGACCCGGCAGCTCCAGTGACCTCCGCTGCCACGGCTACCGTCCAGAGCCTGCACCGGAGTCAAGACGACACCAACAGGAAGCATCAGGTACGACTGCCGCCCTTGCAACCGGGTTGCCCCCTGAGTTCCCGTACACCGCGTGCAACGGGCCGGTACCCCGCATGGGGCAAATGGAAGAGCTGTGTTCTCAATTTCAAGGCACTAAGCTGACTGCGATGGGGAAGTGGAAGAAGGCTCTGCTAAAAAGAGCAAGGCTGAAGCAGGCGCGTCCCATTCGACATCTTCTGATCTCAGCAGAGGAGTCTGAGCAGCTGATGGGTGTTACTATGCATCATGGGTTCCCCCTTCCAGAGATTCATGATCCCCGCGTTTCACCCTACAAGCGGCCACAGGCAAAAGTTTCACCAGCGGTCCAACCAAAAGCCAAGGCAGCAGAGATACCACCTGAAGCTGAGGTACAACACCCCCAGGTACAAGTTGCTATCCCTGCTGTACCACAGGCAGCAGTTCCACCAGCTGCCACCTCATCTGCACAGGCAGCCTTCCCCAAAGCCCAACAGAAGGAATAGCAGCAATTCATTAACCCACCAGGAGGTGGAAAAGCAGACAGTCTTCCTTGGAAGCAGGAAAAGAAATCCGCTTCTACTACCCCAGGAGGAGACCACCAATAAAGAACATGTTTACAATAATCGTTTAAACTGTTACCCAGGAGAGTATTGACACTGTTGTGCCCCATTGGTTATCATGTTTTTTTTCTTCAAGTTTGCCTAGTTTTTGGCATTAGTATTTTTGAAATTAGAACTGCAGTGATCATGAACTTGAAATGAATCACAAAGTTTGTTGTAAATAGTTGCGCCTTTTAAGGTGCCCTTTCTTGGTTTTACATAAGTCTTCTTTAGATAAGAACTACCTCAGACTTGGATTTCTGCTCCAATTCCAAGGACACTGCAAGAAATCCAGGCTGGGAGCGGTGTCCAGCACGTGCAAGAATTATTGTCTTAATGTGTATAATGTGCCTTAAAAATATCAATAGCAATGGAGCATAGTTACAGATTTTCTACAGAATTTAGCTGGTAGCAATGTTTAGGTATCTGATTAGGAGTGAATATTTTCTACAGAGTTTAGTCTCATAAGTAATGTTTTGATAAAGATGTGTGAAGATCTGAATAAAAATTTTGAATAAAGGTTTGAATCCGGTGACGAAATAGGAGTCAGCGGTTGTCACCTATGGGTCTAGCAGAGACAGTTGTATGTAAAATTGTGAATGAAAATGTGTTGAAGTGAAAAATGGTAATACTTGAACTGGTAGTAAACTTATTAGCAATAATTACTTTAAATAGCACTTTAAGTTAGGTAATATGTTAAGTTATAGATAGTCTGTTAAGTTGTTCTGCAACGTTCAAGAGTCAATGCTTCCCATATTGGGAAGTTTAGTTTTAAGAACTGTTTATCAAGCATTTCAAAAATTTTGTATGTTCCTTATTTGTTTTATCTTTGTTTCACTTGCAGCCCGTGGACGTGCTGTGTTTAACGGGGGGGTATGTGGCGCCCTTGAGGGTTCAGTCGCCACAGAGATACTGCACCTCCTCCTGAGGTGTGGTACCCCACCATTCAGGTAAGGTGGAGACACCTGACCACACTCCAACACCTGCATCCCACACAACATAGTAGTGTAGCAAAGCACCTTTGGTGACTCCCTGCTTGGAACACGAAGAGTGCTGGGAGGTGGGTGGAGCTTAGTTGCACAAGAGGGCGGGAGATTATTAGGACTAGGTCAGTCTGTGAGAGGAGATCCACTGAGTGGGATGGATGGAAGGAGGTGCTGCAGCAGTCTTCTGTGACCTGGAGCTGCTGGCACTGTAAAGAGATATAGAAAGCCTGATTCTCCATAAGGAAGAAAGATTTGTACGGAACGTAAGTGTGTCGCCCTCCCAGGGCTGTGGGGTACTCGGTACCGGGCCGGTGTCAGGGGAATGTGTCACAGCAGCGGTGACCCCGTCCGTGGCCCTGGGCGCCCAGGTAATGGGGGAATGTAGTTAATGGAATGGAATAGTTCGTGACCCCACCTGTGGTGCTCGGCAAGGGAGATGTTAAGCCGACGCTGCATGCAGATCCGCTGGGACTGATGGTAGGGTGCAGCAAGGATGTAAAAGCTCTCCTCAGGTGAAGCTATGGTCCCAGGGCAGTGTGTAGAGGTGGTTGGCACGGGAATGGAGCAGTGCCGTAAGGGTAGGAAGCAGACAAGACACAGCGGGGTGCAATTTCTGTACCTTTACTTGATAACTGCAGTCCAGGGTCCTGATTACAGATGGTAACGGAGTAGGCTAGCCTGGAAGCAACTCAGGGATTGTCTCTCAGCAGACGGGCTGTGCAGTCTCCTTCCTAGCGCTTGTTTGAATGAAGTACTCCTAGTACAGAAGTACACTGAAGTTCCTCCTGTCAGATGCTCTCAAGAACCTTACTTGCATGGCAGACAGCTGTAGCCTATCTCGGGGGCTCCTTTCTCCTGAGTCCCGGCTCTCTATCCAAGCTGCTTTTTTGCCTCAAGTCTTAGATGGGAGTAGGGCATTTACAGCCTCCTACTCCCCTGGTATCTGTTGCAGGACCGTTAGTATCCATACAACCGTGGAGACCAGGCTCCAGATCATGCGCTCTCACTGCGAGGGAGCTCTCCTTTCCCAGCTCAACCTCCAGCTTCTCTCTACACGTCTGCACACTTCACCCTCCGCAGACTAACTGACCACTCCATCCTCTTGGCCCTCAGAGAGCATTCCTCCCCTTAATCCTGGTTCAGAGTTCCCCCTGCTGGCCTGGAGTGAAATTGTGTTGCATGTATGGACTGACTGCGAGAGATGTATGGATTGACTGCGAGAGAGACCCATCATTGCCTCCAAGCCTGGCATTACCATCCCATGGAGGAAGGCAAAGCCACTGTGGCGACCATACTCCTGGGGGCACCACATTCCCCCCTAGTGCAAGTCAGCACTCCTGGGCTGAACAAAAACATGAAAAACATATAAACAGTTACAATAATAATTGTACAAGATTGAAAAATGAAAAATGTACGAAAACCAAGTGCTTCAAAAATGGTCCTATGATGGCAAGTCCAAGCATCAATGTCCATGATCCATTCCTGGGCAAATGGTGAAATATTTACAAGGAAAGTTTTTGACCACACACAAGTCCTGTGGGTCAGTGTCCATAAAACAAATTCCAAAGGAAACTCTTACAGGATACCTGTAGGCACCAAGCTTGAAAAACAGTTACATATTTACATATACCCAATTTCAACATTTACATTTATTTTGCTATATGCGATATCTGAGGGGCAGTATGCCTTGTGTAGTGCGGGTAAACCTGCATAAGACTGGTGTAGTGTGTAATGTACTGGATTTTCCTGATTCTCTTGAGTCACTCTTCCTGTGCTACCAATTGGGGAAACAGCAACACTGTCACCACTATAGCATCGTTCACTTTAGTCCAATTCGCAGGGAATTCTCCAAGCACTGTGCTGACCTTCTCTTCCTCCACTATGGGTTGGATGTTATCTGGTTCTTCTTTACTTTCTTTTAACTGGTCAAGGCATAACTTCAAATGATCTCTCGATACTGCTGCTGAGGTCTCTTCTCCATCTTTACTAACAAGGCATACCTTAGTATTATCAAAATTTGAGGGCAGAATGGTATAAGATTCAGCTTCCCACTGATCATCTAATTTGTGCAATCTTCTCTTTCTTTTCAAAGGAACGGCAGGGGCATTTTGATTGTAAAGCTTCTCCTGCTTTTGTCTTGCCTGGGCCAAACTCTTCTCCACACATTCTTGAACTCTTCTGTACTGTTGCTGCCTCTCCGTGTCCCAATCAGCATCTGGAGATGCCACTTCAGGTATCAGGACTCCCTTGTCTAAGTCAATAGGCAGCTTACCAGGTCTTGCTCTCATTAAGTAGGCTGGGGTACAGTTGGTAGAGTTCACGGGAATATGGTTGTAGAGGTCTACCAGATCAGGCAACTTCTCTGGCCACAGATTCCTCTCCTCCAAGGGCAAAGTCTTCAGGAGATCCATCACTACCTGGTTCATCTTCTCGCACATGCCATTGGCCTGTGGATGATACGGCGTTGTCTGGATCTTCTTACAACCATACAGGTTACAGAATTCTTGGAACACTTCTGCCTCGAAAGCCGGACCTTGATCTGTAAGCACTCTCTCCGGGTACCCATGTGGTCTACAGATGTGCTGTTGGAATGCTCTGGCTGCGGTCCTGGCGGTCTGATCTTTGACAGGCACAACTACCAGGAATCTTGAGTAGTGGTCCACAATGGTAAGAGCATAGATGTAGCCTTACCGGCTTGGAACCAGCTTCACATGGTCCAGGGCTACCAGCTCAAGGGGCTGTTTGGTGATGATTGGCTGTAGAGGAGCTCTCTGGCTGTCTCGATCCTTTCTGCGCAGGTTACATTGTCCACACTCCCGGCACCACCTCTCAATGGCTTTCCATACCAGCCCAGTAGAACCTCTCTCGGAGCAATGCATCCAACTTCTTCCATCCGAAGTGTCCAGCTCCATTTTGGTATGCTTCCAGGACCATTGATGCCTCTCTCTTTGGGACTATCACCTGCCAGACCAGCTCATGAGTGCGGGCATTGATACTCCTCCGACACAACTTTCCTTCATAAATGAACAGCCGGCCTCTCTCCTTCCACAACTGCTGAGTTTCTTCAGGAGCATCCGACTCTGGACGTGAGTCAGCTCGTGTCAGCAGCTCCTTCACCAGGCGGACTGCAGAGTCACTATCTTGCATTTCTGCCCAGTCATGATGGGGCAATAGATTCAGGGTGACCTTCTTCAAGCCAGACCGTCGGTTCCTCACTCCTTGAGCACGTTGGGCCGCAAGTGGCCGGTGGAAGGGAGGTAGCTCTATCTCTTCAAGAGCCTCAGGGTCTTCTCCTGCATCTGGTAGGTTAGGCATTCTGGACAGCGCATCAGCATTGGCATTCTTGTGCCCTGCTCGGTACTTGATGGTAAACTCATAGTTCGATAGCCGAGCCATCCATCGCTGTTCCCGTGCACCTAGTTTTGCAGTGTCCAAATGCGTCAACGGGTTGTTGTCCGTGAAGATAGTGAACTTGGCAGAGGCTAGGTAATGTTTGAACCTTTCGGTGACAGTCCAGACTATGGCAAGGAACTACAGTTTAAAAGAACTGTAATTATCAGGGTTCCTTTCAGTGGGGCGCAGCTTCCTGCTGGCATAGGAGATCACTCTTTCTTTCCCATTCTGTACCTGCGACAGTACTGCTCCTAGTCCCACGTTGCTGGCATCTGTGTACAGCACAAAGGGTTTGTCATAATCTGGGTAGGCCAGAACTTCGTCTCCTGTGAGAGCCATCTTCAATCTGGTGAAGGCCCTTTCCAACTCTTCAGTCCACTCAAAGGTGGAATTTTTCTGTTTGGTCTTCTTGGACTGCCCCACCAGGAGATTTTGCATAGGGGTGGCTATTTCAGTAAAGCCCTTGATGAATCTTCGGTAGTAGCCTACCAGTCCAAGGAATTGGCGTACTTCATGAAGGCTGCTGGGCTTCGGCCAGTCCCGGATGACTGTGACCTTGTCAGGATCTGGTGCCACACCTTCTGCACTGACCACATGACCAAGGTACTGCACCTTGGGCTTCAGGAAGTGGAACTTGAAGGGCTTCACCTTCAGGCCAAAATTGCACAAAGCTTCAAACACTTCAGCCAGGTGTTCCAGATGATCTTCATAGGTTTTGGAGAAAACAATGACATCATTCAGATACAACAGGACCGTCTCAAAGTTCATGTGTCCCAGGCAGCACTCCATCAGCCGTTGAAATGTTCCTGGAGCAGTGCAGAGCCCAAATGACATATAATTGAACTCACAGAGACCCATTGGAGAGGTAAATGCTGTTTCTCCTTGCCTGGCTCTGCCACGGGAACCTGCCAATACCCACTAGTGAGATCCAAGGTGGAAAAGTAATTAGCAGTTTTAAGTGCAGCTAAGGACTCTTCAATTCTAGGTAATGGGTAGGCATCTTTATGTGTAATGCTGTTAATTTTCCTGTAATTAACACACATTCTCATGGTACCATCCTTTTTCTTTACAAACACTATTGGAGCTGCCCAGGGGCTACAACTGTCTCTGATGACCCCTGCCTCCTTCATCTCCCTCAACATACTCTTAGCACACTGGTATTGTGTTGGGGGTATAGGTCTGTACCTCTCCTTTATGGGTGGATGGTCTCCCGTGGGGATATGATGTTGAACCCCTTTTGCCTGCCCAAAATCTAGTGGGTGTTTGCTGAATACCCGCTCATACTCTTGTGTCACTCTGTAAACCCCATTTTTCTGGCATGAAGGTGTAGAGTCAGCTCCCACCTGCAGTTGCTGACACCACTCCTCTGGCTGCTTCACAGAGCCATTGTCCTCCACCTGATCGGATGAGACCAAGGGTTCTGCTGCCTGCAAAGAGTTGTTATTAACGGTGAGCAGCTTTGCAACTGTGGCGTACCGAGGTATTGTGGCTTCCTCTTCCCCACAATTCAAAAGGCGTACAGGTACTCTCCCCTTTCGTACGTCAACCACCCCTCTGGCTGTCAGGACAGTGGGCCTGCTCTTGGAGTATACTGGTTCTACCAATGCCTGGTAATCTCTCCCTCTAAGACCTATAGCTGCCCGACACCAAACCAACATTTCACATCTGGGGGGTATTGCAATGGGGAAGGGGTCACTCACTCTGACACTGCCAATTTCTCCGCCAGAGAGTTCTACCTGTTGTCTTTCTTTGCATCAGGACTCTGATCTCCTTCTGCAGGACTCGTTGCTCACTGGAACCAGCAGTCTCAGCCACCTGTTGCAACAAGACAATAACCTCGGACAGACAGTTTTCAAATACATTTGTACCAAGAGTCATCATGGGATTACATTCACGTCAGTCAATATCAACAACTATTAAACCTTGGGTCTTCAGCTCTACCCGCCCCACTTTGACAGTAATTTCTTTACATCCTATCTGCGGTAAAGACTGACCATTACTAGCAACTACTGTCAGTTCATCAGTTGGGCCACGGGTAAGCTCTGAATCAGCCCAATATCTCTTGTACAGAATGTACGGCATCGTGGTCACCTGGGAGCCAGTGTCCAGTGTCACCTTGGAGACCCATCATTGCCTCCAAACCTGGCATTACCCTACCATGGAGGAAGGCAAAGTCACTGTGGCGACCATACTCCTGGGGGCGCCACATAAGGAGAAGAAGAGAACTAAGGACTAGGGTTGGAGTGGAACCCTTCCTCAAGTTCTGAGCACATGGCCGGGGTCCGGTCCCCAAGTTTGTATGGATACTATTGGTCCTGCAGCAGACACCGGAGGAATAGAAGTTGTCACCACTTTATTCCCACACAAGACTTGGGGGCACAACAGCAACGAGTGAGCCGGGACTTGGTAGCAAGGAGTCCCCGAAAAAGGCTACAGCTGTCTGCTATACAAGTAGAGTTCAAAGGTACATCTTAAAGGAGGAACTTGGGTTTAACACACAACCACAAGTACTTCATTACAAGCGCTAGAAAGGAGACGTTCAGAGAAGGCATATGTTGGCGGAGTGTTGGAACGGAGTACTTCATCTTGCCTGGAGGTTGGCTGAGCCTCTGACCTGGAGTACACAGCACCGAGGTGGGCACCTGTATGCACAACAGACTGTGAGTAAATCTTTGGAAATACATGCCCTGGTGTCCTCCGCTTATTCCTGTGCCAACCGACTCAGCATTGCTACATCTCTGTGCTTAACACTGCACCACTACGCTCTCCTCACTATCTCTCCACTGCCCTGGGACTACAGCCCTACCTGTGGAGGGTCACAACATCATTGCTGCACCACACCATCTGTCCCAGAGGATCTGTCTGCAGCGTCGGCTTAACACCTTCATTGCCGAAAACCACAGGTGGCGTCACGTATCATCCACTTATAAATTTTAACCAGCCACGCTTAACACTACCCCTTTTACATGGGCACCCAGGGCCACGGACCGGGTCACTGCCGCTGTGACAACTCCCATTGAACTCAACAGGCCCGGTGTAGAGTCGGTGGGCCTGACTGGGGGGGTGGTCCCTCTTTATGCCGCGCAGAGATGAAACAGAGACAAGATGGAGGCAGGTTCTGGGTGCAACAGGTCCAAGTTTATTCACGCTCGCCGTCCACCTGACGGCCTCAAAAGCACACTGTACTTCCTTCAACTCACGGCCCTTCGTTTCCAGGGCCGCTTCTCACACACCGTACGTTACACTGGGGACGTGTATGCACACACCGTCCCCTCCTCACTCGTAGACGCTCCTGACAGGTCCGTCACTGTGGCCGCCTTAGGCCCGTAAACCAACAGCGCTTCCACTGATCAGTCGTCGTGCCAAATTCGGTGTCTCACACCCAGTGCCTCGTCCCTTCTGCGGTTCTTCCTGTCAGGACCACCCCCCTGACGTTCTCTCTCCTCAGTCCCCCTGGTTTAAATTTTCCTCACAGCGCACAGACTGTCGCAGTCCTCCTGTCACTGGAGCTTCCCCTGGGGACTGGAACCTTCTGGAACCCTCCCTCAGTATTTATAGCTCTCCCGGTCCCCTGTCACTGTAACCCCGCCCCCCATGACCAACGGATTCTAAAGCCCTAAGCTGTTGTCAAGTCCTTTGCTCACACTCCTCCCTGCCATCTAATGGACAACCCAAGGTACTGCACGTCCACTACACTTTCCTAGCTGTTTCCCCACTGTAATAACTGACACCTACCTACACTGTGCAAACCTTTCCTTCTTCACTCTGACTAGTCCGTCCGTCCGTCAGGTCACCTTCCCTACACTCTCCCTTCCTTTGTCCATTGTCATCCTCGACAATCGTCATCCCTGCCTTCGTCGTTCTGAAGCTACACCTACACTCTGTTGTCGGACCAGCTGTTGGGCCACACCCACTATCTGCGGGGGCCGAACCATACTGGGAGCACTATGCTCTGAGCAGCCTACTGCTTCTCACCAGCGTGCACGTTACATGACAACGTCTTTCAAATTGGGCTAGGTACACCCATATTCTCTCTATGGCATGTACCTTCCCCTATTCTCCCCTACTGTCACCTTCCACTATTCGGTACGCCATGATCGAGGTCTCTTACCTTCCAGATCATTACCAGCACCCGCCTTCCTCCTTCAGGGATGTCCGTGGTGTTGGGGACCTGACCTAGGATGGCTGTCTCTCTCACGTCTTCCAACTCATTTTCCCTTCTTTCAATTTCATGTCATGGTCGGCGTCCCGGTCTTCCAGACCTCCTCAACTCTTAGATCCCTACCGGATCTCACACTTTCCTTTGGTCCCGCAGACCTTCCCTTACCCGGACCTGTTGCATTTTACTTTGGCATATTATACATTAAACAACTTTATAATAGCACAAGTACCCATTTTTATATTATTTTTTTTTTGTTTTCTTTTGCTCATTTTAAAACCAACATATAACAACATAACATTGCAGATCCCCTTTCGTCCTCCCCCCTTCCTTGGACCAGGACACTCCTCCGCTTTTCCGTATCACCGTTCTGTCAGGCAAACATATTTACGTATACTTTCCATACAAGGAACATAGAAAGAAGAAAGAAAGAGAGAAAAATAGTTGCATCAGATAAACAACAACAAAACATTTTTTTTTTTCAAACGCAACTGTCCTTATAACCTGCACAACGCTGCTGCAAACTCCTGACAGTTCAATCCGCCTTCTAGCGGTCAGTAGTGAGGGACCCCACAGTCGTGGAGTTCTGGGAATACTGAGGGTGTCCATTCAAGTCCTCTTTACGGGGGTTCGCTTCCTTCGGGCTCCGCTAGCACTGCCACCGCATAATACCGGCGGGGGCAGTATTCTTTATAGTAGGAAATCAAGTCCCCTTCCTTAAGCGCCTGACCATGCCGTATGGAGGCCACATTTGCATATACCTTCTGGCCGGTCGTGTCACGGATGAAGCCGTACCCCCTGTCGACGTTGGTGTATACCAGCCGTCCCCGTGATCTCTGCACCGCCATGCCAGCCTCCCCCTTTGAGTGGAGCAGGCTCCATACCTCCTGCTCCCAAACTTTCTTCTGTTTGATCACCTCCGCGACCCAAACGGAGGGTGCCGTGCCAGTCCCAGAGTCCGGTGGGCGGGACTTCGCTGTAAAAGCGCGTGGGGCAGAGGCGGCCGATGATATCTGCGGCCCAGCAGCCGCTGGGGCCAGATGGCAAATGGGGACAGCCGGGTCCTTGAGGGCTGGAGTCACAGGGCCTGTCAAACAGGCCACAGCCGGTTCTAACGCTGGCATAACCGCGGCCGCAGGGTAGGCCGCATCCAAAACTTCCAGCAGAGCCGGAGTGACGGCCGGTTCTGGTGATGGAGCTTTTTCCGGCCGAGGGAGCACAGCCATGTCTTCTGCAAACGAGCTCCGCCCTGATGACTCCGGGCGGGATGGCTCAGGGACGGGGGCAGGGCCCTCGCTCAACTCCGCATATACCATAGGGCCCTCTGCAGCCAGACCTTCCGGTATGCTGGAGACTGCTTGCTGTGGCAGAATGATAGGGGCCGCTTGTGAAGCCGCCGGCAGAGCCGGGGGAATTCTCACCTTCCCCAGCGCCGCGGTCTCCATCACGTCACCACGCGGCTCCTCCCGCAGTCTCCGCTCTCCAACTCGGTGTTCAGCGGGCCTAGCCTCCAGGCTCAGAAGCTCCATGGGGAAGTTCTCCGCCGGTATCAATGGCGGCCCCTCCTTCTGGCTCCGCACGGGCTCTGCACCAGCTCCGCTTCTTGTCCAGGGACCCGAGGATGATGTGTTCTGGCGCAGTCCATTCTCTCGCCGCCATCGCCACTACAGGCGGCCGATGCCCCGACACCTGCAGCGTCTCATACCGACCGGTGGGCAGCATTCAAATGGCGCTAAGCAGCCGCACCCCAGCTTTCCCTTGGGGTCACTCCCTCTGTGGGGTGGGGTGTCGGCAGGCCTTTCCACCCATCTGTCAGGGTCCAGTACATGGGAGCGTCGGCCTCCGGGCACATACTGCTGTCCACGGGGGTACTTTGGAGGGGGTCCCAGTCCATTCAACACGACTGCAAACACCTGGACCTCTCCCCTGCGCTGTAGTAATGCCGCCATCTTGCGCAGCACCTGATACCGCCCTGGATCTTCTGCCAGCACCACTGAGTCACCACAGCACTCCCAATTTGTAATCCACAGGTAAGCCAATTGTAATCCACAGGTATTTATTATCCAAGCAGCACAGTCCAAGTCCTTCTCCATCCTTTAAGGCAGGCCTGCCGCAGAAGATGATGTATTAGTGGCAGCGATCCTGCCGACTACGCCAAATGTAGAGTCGGTGGGCCGGACTGGGGGTGGTGGTCCCTCTTTATGCCGCGCAGAGATGAAACAGAGACAAGATGGAGGCAGGTTCTGGGTGCAACAGGTCCAAGTTTATTCACGCTCGCCGTCCGCCTGATGGCCTCAAAAGCACACTGTACTTCCTTCAACTCACGGCCCTCCGTTTCCAGGGCCGCTTCTCACACACCGTACGTTACACTGGGGACGTGTATGCACACATCGTTCCCTCCTCACTCGTAGACGCTCATGACAGGTCCGTCACTGTGGCCGCCTTAGGCCCGTAAACCAACAGCGCTTCCACTGATCAGTCGTCGTGTCAAATTCGGTGTCACACCCAATGCCTCGTCCCTTCTGCGGTTCTTCCTGTCAGGACCACCCCCCTGACATTCTCTCTCCTCAGTCCCCCTGGTTTAGATTTTCCTCACAGCGCACAGACTGTCGTAGTCCTCCTGTCACTGCGGCTCCCCCTGGGGACTGGAACCTTCTGGAACCCTCCCTCAGTATTTATAGCTCTCCCGGTCCCCTGTCACTGTAACCACGCCCCCCATGACCAACGGTTTCAAAAGCCCTAAGCTGTTGTCAAGTCCTTTGCTCACACTCCTCCCTGCCATCTAATGGACAACCCAAGGTACTGCACGTCCACTACACTTTCCTAGCTGTTTCCCCACTGTAATAACTGACACCTACCTACACTGTGCAAACCTTTCCTTCTTCACTCTGACTAGTCCGTCCGTCAGGTCACCTTCCCTACACCGGCACCGAGTAGCCCACGGCCCTGGCAGGCGACTCACATGTATGTTTATGATGGAGTTGGGAGAAATAGCTGTGAACACGTTGAGCACTTGGCCCGAATCTCGGTCACGTCTTTACTTTTAAGCTGAGTTTTGTCACTTTGGCCATAAATAAAGTCATTTTTTTTCCCATTCTGAGATTTAATTTGACAATGTCAGCAGTGGTAAATTGATTTTCATGACTTTAACAATGGGTATGGATTCCCAAATTGATTAGGAAAATGTAGATTGAGAGCTTGCCAAATCAATGTGCTTGGTTTATGCAAGAAAAAAAAAATAGACTGGTTTTACTATTGATGGCAGCATGGAGAAGTCCTAATTGCTGCTTATTTGTCAGCAAAGGTCAGATATGGTGTGTACTCTAATAATTTTGAAGACCGGAGACATGACGGAGCAGCTTGGTAATGTATGTAATGAGATATTCTCTACTACTCCGACAACATTTGTGATGGCAGGATGTGTGATATGTGAACCTATCTCAGCTAAGACAGTAATAGATGGTGGGGCATATGCGACAGCCCGAATGTGTATGGAAGCTTGTATTATTCATAAGGTGGATTCCTATTCAATTATGGTGATTTTCACATAAATTCATTGTTCTCACAGGCAGCCGAGAGTGATTAGGATCTGAGCAGCAATCTGAAATGATAGCAAAAAAAAAAAAAGAAAAAATTCTATTAATGAAAATATAGCATTTACAGACTAAATTGATAGCAACCTGTGAAAACAGAGTTTGTGATTTGCCCGAAACATGCAGACACGGTTGTCAGCGGCGGCAGCTACATGCTGGCAGCATGAGATGCATTTACAGAGTCAGGTTTGAAGCTGTCACAGACACCCGGTGCGGGATCCTTCACTGAAATGAATTTCAGTCCTGACATGATGATGGCGCATTCCTCCTTCTTTTTATGTGCGAGAAGGTGGAAAGGAGGGGGGGGGGGGCAGTAAGCCATTGGCAATTTCACAGAGACCACAAATTAATTATAAAAATGCTGAGGAAAGGAGAGGTAATGATGTGGAAAAGTGACTGGGAACAAGAGGAGAATTGGTGCAGTGTGGGGCCGGTGAGAAAGTACAGGAAATTTCTGGCTACAGACAGAGGCGTTGGAAATTTTCTAGAAATATTTTGCGGATTATGACAAAAGATCAAATTATTGCACTATGATGTGGGTTAAATAACGTTGCAGTATAGTGATATACAATTACCAGTAATTAACAGTTATTAGCAGCAAATATAAATCCTTTAGTTGCTTATGGTTGTTTCTTAAGTTTTATCAGAAAGTTGTACAACAACCTACGTGTCTGCAATTCTGTCTTCAACACAAGTAATCACAAAGATTTCTCATGTTCCTGTATGGAAAATCCACCTAGTAATGCAGCCAATAAATGATCTCATAAAGGGGTTAAAAACATCACGTGAGGAAGCGGAAACTTGGGCATCATTGGACCTTCCAACAGGAGAACGATCCTAAGGATAATTAAAAGTCCACAAAGGCTTGGTTTAAGAAGAAGACCTAATAGAGTCTTCAGTGGCCATCATAGTCGCATGTCTTGAACCGTAAAGAAAATTGTTGGTGTGATTTGAAGAAGGTGGTTATAGCACTCTAACCCCAGAATATTAGTGATCTGGAGGTAATTGCCCATGAGGAATGGGCTAAGATTTCTTAGGAACGCTGCCAGAAGCTGATGTTTGGCTATTCATCATAACAGCCAGCGGGGCTCTACTAAGTATTAAAGATGCTTTTCATAAAGAGGATGAATAATTCTGATACTAGTAGCAGTCAGTAAAAGTGGCATTTTGTGATAATTTTGGAGAAAGCCCTTGTAATATTACCTGTGTTGAGCTACTTCAATTGTTATGTTTGATCACTTAATCCCAAAAAGCAGAAAGTTTGTACATTTTTCTTTCTTTGTAATGGGGGCTGAATAATTTTTATTGCAACTGTAAACTCCCATCAACATTAGATAGCTGTTGGCCAAATGATCATTCATCTGACAGACATTTTCCTTGACTTCTCAATACACCGGGACGCTCAAGACAAACATCATCCACCACCAGGTGGCCTCCATACACATCAGACTGCTGGCCAATCCCACCAATATTGGAGGATTCGGATGACTTTAATCTGTGTATGAGGGGCTGTTGCTATATCTGTCTCTCAGAAAGTTGTATGACAACCAATATGGATTTCCATCTCCAACAGAAGATATCACCCTAAATAACAAATATGCCTAAGAATGCAGCCATCAAATGATCTCTAAAAGGAGTTATTTAATTTATCATTTTCGCATCATAAGGCCTTAAATGGTGCTATTATTTAAAATGTATAGTGCTTCTAGCATAGAAAATATCTTTTGCATCATTATTTACTTCCACATGTTCCTTTTGGTGCTGCTGCTTCTCTGTTCTGCTGTGGGTTGGTTCTAGACAGAATCAGTGTCCTTCCCCCTCTGGCTACTAATTAAATATTCCCTTTATATGAGCTGGTATATCCTCCAGCACTCAGATAATGACATACACACTGATTGTTCTGATTGTTGTATAGTACCATACTCTGTTAGTTTGTAAATGTCATTATTCTTCATTGGATGTAACAGCATGTAAATGGGTAATGGAGTTCTGTTCATTGTAGCTCTTCAGCTCTTAATAGGGCTTCCATGGACAAGCCTCTTCATAAATCAGGTCCCAAGTGAACCCCAGCCTTCACTCTTTAATTCCTACATGGGTATTAGGACTTACAAAAGGCCCCCTGGGTTACAGTTACAGAGTGGTTGCTGGCCAATGCAGCAAGCTGGCAGAGAGAAGTCATAAAGCCAGGTCACTAACAGGAGGTAAAAATCAGAGACAAAATCAAGAAACAGCTGAGTAGACAGATTACAAGCCAAGGTCAGGAACTGAGCACCAGAAAATACAGGTTACTAGGACTAGATAAGCAACAAACCAGGGTATAAATAAACTATAACTGGCAGCTTGAAGTAGCTGCTGCGGGATTAAATACATATTGTATTTCATGGTAGTGGTAAAATTTCTTTGCTATGACTTGTGTTTACCTATGAAAAAAAAGGAAATTTGGCAAAAATTGTGAAAATTTTCAAATTTTTAATTTTTGTGCCCTTAAATCAGAAAGTTAAATAACATTTCCTACATGTCAACTTTACATCAGTACAATTTTGCAAGCATATTATTATTTTTTTTTTTTGTTAGGAAGTTATAAGGGATAAATGTTGACAAGCGATTTCTCTTTTTTCCAACAAAATTGACAAAACCATTTTTTAGGGACCACCTCACATTTAAAGTGACTTTGAGGGGCCTACATGCCAGAAAGTATCCCAAAGTGACACCATGCTAAAAACCCCTCTAGGTGCTCAAAACCACATTCAAGAAGTTTATTAACCCTTCAGTTGCACATTTAACTTTTTTCCCCCAAAATTTACTTTAGACCCAAGCTTTTTTAATTCCACAAGGGTAACAAGAGAAAATGGACCTGAAAATGTGTTGTGCAATTTCTCCTGAGTGTACCAATACCTTATTTATGGAGGAAATCTACTGTTTGGGCGCACGGTAGGGCTCAGAAGGGAAGGAGCGTCATTTGAATGCAAAATTTAATGCAAATGAGAGTGGACGCAATGTCGCGTTTGGAGAGCCCCTGATGTGCCTAAACAGTGGAAACCCCCACAGGATTTATTAACATTAGGTCGTCATATTGAATATGTCATTAGTGTTGAGTACAAGTGCTCGCTAGAGTTGAGCGACTTTAGTCGGATCGGGTTTTGTTGTGAGTTCATTTTTCCCTTCACCAGTGAGGTCTGATGAACTACCTCTTCTGGCGAAGGAAGGTAGTGAGGCTGATTACCAAACAGCTGAGTAGGTAGATGATGACTGGGTCACAGGAACTGATGACTGGATATGAGGCAGCCGACGCCCTGCTGCCTTGCCGGTGATTTTCCTGCTGGATTCTTGGAGACCAGTCTGATTTCTGCTTCTCAAAGCTAAGTTTTGCTCTGCCTTTTGTACACTTTAGTTCTGGTTTTGTTTGCCTTGTTTTTTGGAGTTCAGCCATCCCCGGCCGGGGGTGAGCTGAATTCCATTTTTGCCTCTGATCTGTTGAGCTCTGGCTCTGTCTTCAGAATATACCTGAGTGCTGATATAGTCTTTTTGAAGCCTAGCGACTTCAGGGCCTGTTTTTCCTATCAGTCTGTTGGTTCATTTTTGGATAGGGTTTTTGCGGATTGCAGGCAGCAGCTTTTCTATCCTGTCCTATTTAGTTAGCTTGGGCCCCATCATTTGCTCAACCTATCTTTCTATCTGTGTTAGTGTTTTTCATCTTGCTTCACAGTCATTATATGTTGGAGGCTGCCTATTGCTTTGGGGTCTGCTCTGGGGCAGTTTAGATTTCCCCTTTCTGTCTTTAGGCTAATTTAGTTCTCTGGCTGTGATCGAGGGGTCTAGGGCACCGTAGGAACCCCCCACGGCTACTGCTAGTTGTTGTGGATAGGTTCAGGGGTCTGCAATCCGATAGCTTCCAACTTCTCTGGTTTTCTGGACTTAGCTATTATTTTTGTTTTTTCCTCCTTCGGTGACTCATCCATAACAGAATCACCGGCCATACCGCAGATCCTAGGGTACTCAATAGCAGGAAAGAATTGTAAAAAAAGAAAAAAAAAAAAGTGTCAGAATTTCTTTGTGTATATTTTTTCCTCTATATCTCTGAGGCCGTAGGGGGAATTTTTTTTTCTCTCAATGGAGATGAAGCAATTGTCTGATCGTGTGGAGCAGCTCGCTGCAGAAGTGTGGGGAATTTCCGCCTATCTTACTCATTCACATGCTGCTGAATCAAAGATCCCCACTCCTGATGTGTTTTTTGGGGATCGGTCTAAATTTTTGAATTTCAAGAATAATTGTAAATTATTTTTTGCCTTGAAGCCTAACTCGTCGGTGAGCTCCACGCAGCGGGTTAAAATTGTCATCTCTTTGCTGCGCGGTGATCCCCAGGATTGGGCGTTTTCTTTGAAACCTGATGATCCTATTCTAAATAATGTGGATGCATTTTTTCAAGCCTTGGGGTTGTTGTATGATGAACCTAATGCTATTGATCAGGCTGAAAAGGCCCTGTTGGCATTGAGCCAGGGTCGGGATTCTGCAGAGTTGTACTGTCAAAAATTCCGAAAGTGGACGGTCCTTACTACCTGGAATGATGGTGCCTTGGCAGCTCTCTTTCGGAAGGGTTTGTCAGAAACCGTAAAAGATACTATGGTGGGATTTCCTGTTCCCTCTGGTCTTGACGATTCTATGTCATTAGCCATTCAGGTTGATCGGCGTTTGCGTGAACGCAAGACCGCACGAGAGGTGTTGCCACCTGTTGAACAAATGTCTGAACCTATGCAATGTGATAGAGTTTTGTCCAGGGTGCAACGTCAGGAGTTCAGAAGGCATAATAAGCTGTGTTTTTTTTGTGGAGATGCCTCGCATATTATTTCTGTCTGCCCTAAACGAGAGAAACGTTGTGCTCACACCGTTTTCTGTGGGTGGTGTTCAACCTAAGTTTCTTCTGGCAATTACTCTGATCTGCTCCCTGTCCACATTTTCCGCCAAGGCTTTTGTGGATTCAAGAGCAGCTCTGAACCTGATGGACTTGGATTTTGCTAAACGTTGTGGATTTCCTTTGGCTCCTTTGTGGATGCCTATCCCTTTGAGGGGTATTGATGCGACTCCTTTGGCGAAAAATAAACCTCAGTTTTGGACCCAGGTGGTAATGCGGGTGGCCCCAGACCATCAAGAAAATTGCAGATTTTTGGTGTTGCATAATTTGCATGATACCATTGTTCTGGGGTTTCCTTGGTTGCAAATCCATAATCCAGTTTTGGATTGGAAATCTGTGTCTGTGGTGAGTTGGGGTTGTCGGTGTGCCCTTAGTGATGCTCCTGTTTTCTCCACCTCTCCCCAGTCGCATGATGTTCCTGACTATTTGGCTGACTTTTATGATGTATTTAGTGAGAATGAGTCTGCGTCTTTGCCTCCTCATAGGAGTTATGACTGTGCAATTGAGCTGAGCCCGGGGTGTAAATTTCCCAAGGGTCGGCTTTTCAATTTATCTGTACCCGAGCACGAGGCTATGCTATCCTATATTAAGGAGTCGTTGGAGAAGGGTCATATTAGACCATCCTCTTCACCCTTAGGTGCTGTTTTTTTTTCGTGGCTAAAAAAGATGGTTCATTAAGGCCTTGTATTGACTATCGTGCCCTCCACAAAATTATTGTTAAATATCAGTATCCGTTACCCCTGATTTCTGATCTATTCTCCAGAGTTAAAGGTGCTTGCTGGTTTACCAAGCTTGACCTCAGGGGGGCGTATAATCTTATTCGCATTAAGCATGGGGATGAATGGAAGATGGCGTTGGAGGAAGGTCTACTGAGAGACAAGCTGGGCCTTGTTGGCGTGGACCTCCAACTCTCCACCTGGATCCTTAACTACCTCACGATCAGACCTCAGTTTGTAAAGGTTCGGGACAGTGTGTCAGACACAGTGATCTGCAATACAGGGGCACCTCAAGGTACAGTTCTTGCCCCTTTTCTCTTCACACTGTACACTGCAGATTTTAGGTGCAACTCATCTAGCTGCTACTTGCAGAAGTATTCTGATGACTCTGCAATAGTAGGCCTCATCACAAGAGGAGATGAAAGAGAGTACAGAGATACTAACCCAGCTTTTGTGGAGTGGTGTCAGAGGAACCACCTTAGGATTAATTCCGGGAAGACCAAGGAATTGGTGGTGGACTTTCGCAAGGGCAAAAATCCACCAGTAGTGGTGAACATTCAGGGAAATGACATTGAGATAGTCGACACCTATAAGTACCTTGGTGTGATCCTCAATAATAAGCTTGACTGGGCCCATCACTTGGATGCAGTGTACAGGAAGGGCCAAAGCAGGCTTTATCTGCTCAGAAGGCTGAGAGCCTTCGGAGTTAGAGGGGCACTCCTTGCATCCTTCTTCAACTCTGTTGTGGCATCAGTCATCTTCTTTGGTGTGGCGTGCTGGGGTAGTGGCATATCAACCAGGGACAGGAATAGGCAGGACAAACTGATTAGAAGGGCCAGCTCTGTCCTGGGATGCCCCCTTGACCCAGTTCAGGAAGTAGGCGACAGGAGGATACTGGCCAAGGTGAGCTACATGTTGCAGAATGATTCCCATCCCATGCATGAGACCGTGACAAAGATATGCAGTACTGTCAGTGACCGGCTACTTCATCCTAAATGTGAGAGGGAGCGCTATCGAAAGTCCTTCCTTCCTGCTGCAGTTAGGCTGTATAACCAGCACTGTCCAAAACGGAGAACGACCCAAACAGAGAACTGATAGATCCAAAGTTGTGACAGTCCGGTTACATTTTTTTTTCTTCGTATATGTACCTACCTACTGTCAATGTAATGCCTTTATGCATCTGTACTTGTTCCTGCCTTGCTGCTGTAATGCTCTGAATTTCCCCATGGTGGGACGATTAAAGGATTATCTTATCTTATCTTATCTTACTCCGGAGGGACATTTTGAGTACCTGGTGATGCCTTTTGGGCTCACTAATGCCCCTTCTGTCTTCCAATCTTTCATGAACGATATTTTCCGAGACTTTGTGGATACATTTTTGATTATCTATCTGGATGATATTTTGATCTTTTCCAAGGATTGGGACTCTCATGTGGAACATGTTCGGACTGTGTTCCGGATTTTGAGGGAGAATTCCCTGTATGTCAAGGGATCGAAATGCCTTTTTGGGGTACAGAGGATTTCATTTTTGGGATTCATTTTGTCTCCGTCAACTATTGAAATGGACCCGGCCAAGGTACAGGCCATTTATGATTGGGTTCAGCCCACTTCTTTGAAGGCCCTCCAGAAGTTTTTGGGTTTTGCTAATTTTTATCGGAAATTTATAGCTAATTTTTCTAGTATTGCCAAGCCATTGACTGATTTGACTAAGAAGGGTGCTGATGTGCTGAATTGGTCTCCGGAGGCTGTTTCTTCCTTTCAGGAGCTGAAGCGAAGATTCACTTCTGCTCCGGTTCTGCGGCAACCTGGTGTCTCACTCCTGTTTCAGGTAGAGGTGGACGCCTCTGAGATTGGTGCAGGAGCTGTTTTGTCCCAAAAAGATCCTGTGACATCTAAAATGAATCCCTGTGCTTTCTTTTCCCGAAAGTTCTCCCCATCCGAAAGTAACTATGATGTGGGGAATCGGGAACTGTTGGCCATGAAATGGGCATTTGAGGAGTGGAGACATTGGTTGGAGGGAGCTAAACACCAGGTCGTGGTCCTTACTGACCACAAGAATTTGATTTACCTGTAGTCGGCCAAACGCTTGAATCCTAGACAGGCTAGGTGGGCCTCGTTTTTCACACGTTTTGATTTTGTGGTCTCTTTTCTTCCTGGCACTAAGAATGTCAAGGCAGACGCCCTCTCTAGGAGTTTCTTTGCTGATTCTCCTGTTGTGACCAAGCCTGCTACCATCTTAGGCGAGGGGGTAGTTCTTTCTGCCATCTCGCCCGATTTGAGACGTGCTCTGGAAGAGTTTTAGGAGGACAAACCTGAGCATTGTCCCAGTGGAAAGTTGTATGTTCCTGACCAGTGGAGGAAGAGAGCGATGTCTGAAGTTCATTGCTCTGCATTGGCTGGTCATCCAGGTATTTTTGGTACTAGAGATCTGGTGAGTCGATCTTTTTGGTGGCCCGCCTTGTCTCGTGATGTCAGGAATTTTGTGCACTCCTGTGGGACTTGCTCCCGGTCTAAACCTTATTCTCGCTCTAGTGGGTTGTTGATGCCTTTGCCGGTGCCCAAGAGGCCATGGACCCATATTTCAATGGATTTTATCTCTGATATGCCTGTCTCTCAGAGAATGACCGTTATTTGGGTGATTTGTGATAGATTCTCTAAGATGGTCCATCTTGCACCACTCCCTAAGTTGCCATCTTCCTCTGAGTTGGTGCCCATGTTTTTGCAACAAGTAGTTCGCTTGCACGGGATTCCTGAGAACATTGTGTCTGACAGAGGAGTTCAGTTTGTGTCTAGATTTTGGAGGACTTTCTGTTCCAAGCTGGGAATTCAGTTGTCCTTCTCTGCGTTTCACCCTCAGACCAACGGGCAGACGGAGAGAACAAACCAGACTTTGGAGTCGTATTTGAGATGTTTTATTTCGGCTGATCAGGATGATTGGCTTTCATTTTTGCCCTTGGCCGAATTTGCTTTAAATAATAGAGCTAGTTTTGCCACTTTGATGTCACCTTTTTTTTGTAACTTTGGGTTTCATCCTCGATTTTCTTCAGGGCAGGTGGAGCCTTCTGCCTGCCCAGGTGTTGACACTGTGGTGGAGAGAATGCACCAGATCTGGGACCAAGTGGTGGATAAGTTGTCTCTCTCCCAGGAAAAGGCCCAGCGGTTTTCCAACCGGCATAGGACCATTGGTCCCCAGTTTAAGGTGGGTGATATGGTTTGGTTGTCATCAAAAAATATCGCTATGAAGGTGGCTTCTCCCAAGTTTAAGCCTAGATTTATTGGACCTTACAAGATTTTGGAGATTATTAATCCGGTCTCTTTTCGGTTGGCTCTTCCTGTCACGTTTAAGACTTATAATGTGTTCCATAAGTCCTTGTTTAAGAGGTTTGTTGAACCAGTAGTTCCTGGGGTGGCACCTCCTGACCCTGTATTGGTTGAAGGTAACATGGAGTATGAGGTAGAGAAGATACTGGATTCCCGTCTGGCTAGACGGAGACTCCAGTATTTGGTTAAGTGGAAGGGTTATGGTCAGGAGGATAATTCCTGGGTCTCTGCCTCTGATATTCATGCCGAAAGATTGGTGCGTGCCTTTCATCGGGCTCACCCTGATCGCCCTGGTGGCATGGATGAGGGTTCGGTGACCCCTCCTCAAGGGGGAGGTACTATTGTGAGTTCATTTTTCCCTTCACCAGTGAGGTCTGATGAACTCCCTCTTCTGGCGAAGGATGGTAGTGAGGCTGATTACCAAACAGCTGAGCAGGTAGATGAAGACTGGGTCACAGGAACTGATGACTGGATATAAGGCAGCCGACGCCCTGCTGCCTTGCCGGTGATTTTCCTGCTGGATTCTTGGAGACCAGTCTGATTTCTGCTTCTCAAAGCTAAGTTTTGCTCTGCCTTTTGTACACTTTAGTTCTGGTTTTGTTTGCCTTGTTTTTTAGAGTTCAGCCATCCCCGGCCGGGGGTGAGCTGAATTCCATTTTTGCCTCTGATCTGTTGATCTCTGGCTCTGTCTTCAGAATATACCTGAGTGCTGATATAGTCTTTTTGAAGCCTAGCGACTTCAGGGCCTGCTTTTCCTATCAGTCTGTTGGTTCATTTTTGGATAGGGTTTTTGCGGATTGCAGACAGCAGCTTTTCTATCCTGTCCTATTTAGTTAGCTTGGGCCCCATCATTTGCTCAACCTATCTTTCTATCTGTGTTAGTGTTTTTCATCTTGCTTTACAGTCATTATATGTTGTGGGCTGCCTATTGCTTTGGGGTCTGCTCTGGGGCAGTTTAGATTTCCCCTTTCTGTCTTTAGGCTAATTTAGTTCTCCGGCTGTGATCGTGGGGTCTAGGGCACCGTAGGAACCCCCCACGGCTACTGCTAGTTGTTGTGGATAGGTTCAGGGGTCTGCAATCCGATAGCTTCCAACTTCTCTGGTTTTCTGGACTTAGCTATTATTTTTGTTTTTTCCTCCTTCGGTGACTCATCCATAACAGGGTTTCATGAAACAAAATTTGTTTCAGATGAAACTGGTCCGACTAGGGCAAAAAAAGTCGGAGTTTCGTCTGAAACCCGACCCCAATGCAAGTCAATGGGGAATAAAAGATGAATGTCATCAGCTCAATGCCGACTTTTATTTCCCATTGACTTGCATTGGAGTCGGGTTTCGGATGAAACTCCGACTTTTTTTGCCCTAGTTGGACCAGTTTCATGTAAGTTGGACTTTTTTTTGTGATGGCTATTATTCGGTAGCTGGGACCCTAGAGATTTTCCGACGCTGGGGGGCGCTATATCCTTATTTCTCAGCATCGTTAAAAAGCGGCGCTGAGGAAAAAGTACCCTTAGGCCTCTTTCACACATCAGGTTTTCAGCGTCAGGCGCGATCCGGCGCTTTTGACTAAAACCGGATCCGGCAAAATGCAATGCCGGATCCGGTTTCCCCCCCATTGACTTGCATTAGAGCCGGATCGAGCCGGATGGCCATGCGTTTCATCCGATTTTCGCCGGATCCGGCAATGTGACGCGATCCGGCGTCTGGAAAAAACGGCTACTGTAACGTTTTTTGTCTCCGGCGAAAAAGCCGGACACGCCGGATCCGGCGTGTCCGGCTTTTTCATACAATGAAAGCCTATGAGCGCCGCAATGCGCCGGATCCGGTTTCTTTGGTCTGAGCATGCTCAGTAGCTCTGCCCACAGGACATATATAAAAGCAAGACAGTGGGACCCTCAGCCACACCCAACATGCCACCCAAGCCAAGAACCAGGAGCAGGAGAAGGCAGCAGACATCTGCAGCAGCAGCACCATCAGCACCACCCCAAATGGAGCAGCATGCTGAACAACGGGAGGGGAGTCCAGCAGCAGATGAGAGACGGTAATTATCAAATCCCCCATTCCTCCAAACTAGGGTTATGGAATATCAAGATATTCATTGGCCCTTTGTTTCTCTTTATTCAACAGCCGCCCAATAGATGCAGCAGCAGCAGCAGCAGCAGCAATGGCAGCAGCAGAAACACCACCCACAGCCATGGAGTCTGGCCATGAGGAAGACAGCACATCTTCTGGGAGCCCTCCCTCGCATCGTCAGCGTTTGACGGTAAGTTTTTATTTCCAAAATCCATCATCTCTGTAATATATGTGTATTCATTGCCTTTTATTTCAAAACAGGAATCACAAGATGAAGAGGAGCTCCCAGAAGAAGAAGGAAGGGGTGGACAGACACCTGGAGTGGGCTCACAATTGGTAAGTTTTTTGCATCAAACGCAGAAACACAACATCACACTACACACAACACATAGAAAACAATGTACCGCAGACATCACACAGCAAACAAATGCCTACATACAAAGACATAACATTTTTTGTTTTCTTCTCTAGTCTTCCCAATCTGGTGCTTGGCCAAGAGGTCCTCGCAGTGCCTCCCAGGGTCGTCGGCGACAGCAACGCGGCGGTCACCAGCGTGTAAGTATAAATATTTTTGCTTTGTTTTTTTTGCACTTTTTATTTCATTTCTTTTGTGGAGGCTAATTATGTTATTTTTGTCTTTTTCTTTAACAGCCTTCACAGCGTGCTCCCGACTCTGACGGTGAGGATGGAGGGATTGATGTGGACCGCCTCATCGATCTCGTCAGAGAAAGGGAGCCGCTCTGGAATATGGCTGACCGCCGCCACGCTGACCTGATCGTTACCCGACGACTCTGGGAGGAAATCTGTTCGCTCCTTGTGGACCGCTGGGAGGACCTCGAAGCTCGGGCCCAGATTAAAGAGCGTAAGTATATACAGTACCGGTTGCTTGATTTAAACCAGTGTTTCCCGAACTCCAGTCCTCGTGGTCCCCACGGATCATGTGTTCAGGATTTCTATTTACTTTGGAAATCCTGAAAACATGACCCCTGGGGACCATGAGGACTGGAGTTTGGGAAACACTGATGTTGTATACTAACCACTTTGTCCTTTCTCGTTTCAGGGGAGAGAATTGTGAAGCGGTGGCGGTCTGTGAGGGATCGTTTCAAGAAGGAGTTCAATAAAGAGATGCGGGCCCCGAGTGGATCTGGAGGACGCAGGAGCAAGTACAAGTACGCACAAGCCCTGTCGTTCCTCCGGGAGACAATGCTCACCAGAAGGTAAATATTACACACCACATGTGACAAAAAAATGTTTAGATGTAACTTTTTTTTTTCAGCCAGGGCCATACCATGTCACTATTTTAATTGTTTTTTTTTCTCTTTATTCCACAGCACGGTGAGCAGCTCTCGGGAGCCTGCACGATTGGACCCTTCTGAGGCGATCCCTGAGGAGACCGGCACCGAGGGACACTTCGACCGCCCCGGTACATCTGCACCTTCCCAGCCTTCCCACACATTCGACCCATCTGTCCCATCCACCAGCACAGGAGCATCGTGGCCGCCTACATTACATGTAGCTGCTGGTGAGGAGATCGATTTCCCTTTACCCCACCCTTCTGCCCCTGCCACCTCTAGTACACCTGCGGGTACTGGGCGGCAGCGGCAGAGGGGTCAGGAAAAGAGTTATGCTCCAGAGTTCTTGCATCTGAATGCATCTTTCCAGAACTGTCTAAAAGTCTTGTCAGAGCAAATCTCCGCAGGCTTTCAGCAGATCAACTCCAGCATTCTGGAGGTGAAGACACTTCTGCAAACCATGCATTCAGAAGCAAGATCTTCGCCAAACCACACCTTTTTCAGGTCTGTTGTGGAGCGCATGGCAACACTATCTCCTACCCAGCAGATGCATGTAATGCATTCGTGCCACGGTGCTCTACAGCAGGTTACCTCCCAACCTCCACCTCCCACCACTGTAGTTCCTCCACCTGCACCCCCTCCAGCCACTTTCCATCCTCCCCCTCCTATTACATCTGCACCCCCTCCAGCCACTTTCCATCCTCCCCCTCCTATTACATCTGCACCCCCTCCAGCCACTTTCCATCCTCCCCCTCCTATTACATACCAGCAACCTCACCAGTACCAGCAACCTTCCCAGTACCAGCAACCTCCCCAGTACCAGACATCTCCCCACTTCCAGCAACCTGCCCCGTACCAAACTCCTTCCCCGTACCAAACTCCTTCCCCATACAACTTTCCATCAACATCATCTGCTCCTACAGTCCCTGCCCAACCCTCCACTCCACCGCCCACCACCTCTTCTGCCTCCCACATGTCCACCCATTCTGTAGCTTTTTCCACACCATCACCTCTAACTGTTCCTTCCCCACCACGATCCCAGTCCTCTCTCCACACACCCAGTGTCGAAGTGTCCCGCAGCCCCTCCAGCAGTATTTCCACCCCACACTACACAGATTTATGATGTGTTTTGTAATAAAAATGCCCAGTTGGTTTCAAACCTTTATTAAAAAAGTTTTTTTAACTTTAAAAAACAGTTTACAAAAAAAAAATATTTTAAATAAAAGTTAAATTATTGTTTACACTGGTTGTCTGTCATTTCTTTCTGCGGCGAAATATGTTTAAAAAAAAGGTTAAATACAGGGTATTTAAAAGGTAAAAAGGTATTCAAAACCAGGTATATAACTGTGGGTAAATTTTAGCTTTTTGCCACAGTTGTGTTCCTGGTTGTGTTTGAAGCAAATTATTTCACCTAAAAAGTTGTGTTTATTGTTGGTGATTTCCTAACAATGTACACAACTTTTGTTAAAAGGTGAAATACTTTGCATAAAACACAACCAGGTACACACCTGTGGCCTAAAGCTAAAAATAGAGACCATGACAAGATAGCCAACTTTGGTTGGCAAAGGTATATACTGTTGGTACAGAAGGTACACAAGTTTGGTTGGGCACAAATCTTTCACACTCTGTCATCCTGCCAGTGTACTCTGCCTTGAGGTGACATAAAGTATAGTGCAAAATTGTCCCTCATTACTGAAACCGTCACAGAACTTCTAGTGGTAATGTCATGGTAATCTTGCAAGGTGGTTTCTTCAGAGGTGTCCTCAATGGAAATGGGTTCCTTGCAGATAACAAAATTGTGGAGTACCACGCAAGCTTTGATCACCTCGTCCACAGTTTCTGTCTTGAGGTTGATCGCAGTCAATAGGACCCGCCATTTGGCTGTCAGAATACCAAAGGTACATTCAACCATTCTTCTTGCTCTTGTGAGGCGGTAATTAAAAATGCGTTTTGGTCTTGTCAATCCTCTGCTAGAGTACGGTTTCAAAAGGTGTTCTGACAGCTGGAAGGCTTCATCCCCTACACAGACAAATGGCATAGGTGGACCAGATGTTTGCGGCAGCGGTCTAGGTGGTGGGAACTGGAAGGTGTTTCCATACAGTTTACGCCCCATGGCAGACAGTTTGAAAACTTGAGAGTCATTGGAGCGACCATAGGCCCCAATATCAACCGCAATAAATTTGTATTCCACGTCAGCGATGGCCATGAGGACAATTGAAAAATATTTCTTGTAATTGAAATATTCCGATCCCGATCCGGCTGGCTTTACAATGCGGATATGTTTCCCGTCCACAGCGCCCAAGCAGTTGGGAAACTGACATATCTGTTGAAACTTGTCAGCAATTTCAATCCACCTCTCTGTTGTGGGCTCTGGTAAAAACTCTTCAGCTAAGGAGTCCCACAGTGCACGGCATGTGTACTTCACTATTCCAGATATGGTGGAAATCCCGAGTCTGTACTGGAAATGCAGTGACGAAAGGGATTCTCCAGTTGCAAGAAATCTGTGGGGAATTAAAAAACAATAAATTAGTTTTAAATCACAGCATTACATACCAAAACTGACCTATAACACTTGGAGATACAAACTACCACCAACAAGATTGCAGTGAAAGTGTGCTCTGATGCGAGCACATCCAATAAATGTGGCTTACCTTAAAGTCACCATCAGACGCTCTGCGGGTGAAACAGAGAAGCGGCAATAGGTGTCCGCTTTTCTTATGAGGTGTGCAATGCGCTCCACCAAGTAATCAAAATTCTCCATTTTCATCCTAACATATCCAAAAAATTTATCCGGGTTTCGTCGAAGGTCCATGCAGAGTGTAGAATAGACCCCACGCGTCATTCTCTTGGCTGTGATGGGGTGGATCCACAAACGTCGTCTACGATGCCTGATGCGCTGCTGTCTCGCTCTCTCCTTCTCCAGAACAATCACCCTCAAACGATTCGCCTCCGCTGTAAAATCCGCCAAATTCTTCAAAATATTTCCAGTGACAACATCCATCTTCGCCAGTAACTTGCTCTTCTCTCCAACCTGCACTTTCTCCTCGACAACCTGTCAAAGAAGGGCTGTAGGAACACTCTATATATAGTTTTCCAGTAGCCAATCCCGTTCGGAAGGCCACAAGGGTCAATTTTAAAAACCGGATCCGGCGTAATCCGTCGAAAAACGGATAGAAAAACGGATGAACCGGATGAGACGGATCCGGTTTTGTCTGTCAAGAAAAAGACGGATCCGGCAGAAAACCGGATCCGTCACATCCGGTTTTACTAAACATTTGCCGGATCCGGCGTTCCGGCACGACGCCGGATCGCGCCTGACGCCGAAAACCTGATGTGTGAAAGTAGCCTTAACTGCCACCATTAAAAGGCGTATTGGCGGCCGTGAAGGGGTTAAGTTGGTTTCCTCCGGGTTCTCCAGTCTCCTCTCACACTACGAATACATACTGATAGGGAATGTAGATTGTGAGCCCCAATGGGGACTGTGATGATGATGTCTGTAAAGCGCTGTGGAACCTGAAGGCTTTATATAAATAAGTACAATAAATAGTAATAATAAGTGACAAAGAATAATATTTCCTGGCACATGACCAGTAGTAAGTGAAGAGAGGGAGGACCGGGGAAGGGGGCTGTCTTAGCTATAGAAACGAGCCACTCAGCCAAACCCTTTCACACACAGCACAGGTTACGTGTTTATACAGGAAACATTCTGCTGTGTCGACCAGTGGATTGTATGTGGACATGGGATCGAGGGTGAAAGGAAGACATTGGTGGAGCTTTGCTAACAATCTGTCAGCAGGTTATGGCTATGTAATCTGACAGCAATATGATGTAGGGACAGAGACCCTGATTACAGCAATGTATTGCTTAGTTTACTGGGTGCAGCAGTTCTGATAGTTTTTTCTGCAACAGAGCTGAGAATGCTAAGCTTTATAAAGCCCACCCACAGCACAGCTTCTTGTGTACATTGTATAGTTAGAGAAAGCTACCCATCAGTGGTGGGGGTGTGGTTGCACTAGGACGCCTGAGAAACCTAGTTTTCAAGTGATAATCTCCTGCTGATAAAACACTGATTGTATTGTAACAACAACACACAGCCCAGTAAGTGATACATCGCTGGAATCTGGGATTCTACTCCTACTTCATGCTGCTCTCAGATTTTATAGCAAAAACCTGAAGATAGATTCCCTTTAAGGGATCTAGTATTTGAAAATCAGTGGTTAGTTGTGGACAAACCCTTTTTCCTTTGAATTGACTAGTAATTCGCGTTTCTGATTCTACTTCTATAGAATAGAATTAGCAGCTTTACAGGTCGAAATATACTAATAGTAACCAAAACTGACACAACTCCTTTAAGCAAAAAGTGATTGGTAACAATGACAGGAGGTCACACAGTGATTTAGTGAGCTTTATAATTAGCTCATAACTCACGTCCTATAAGTCATGTATTCGGAATATCCTCTGATCCAAAGAATTCACTTTTATTGGCCACAAGCCGTGACATGTCGTACTCTATAAAACGGCAAAAGCAGCGCTGGATCACTAACTTATTTAATGTGATTATCCCTGAATCTCTCACTGTTTATTACTATATGTGTGGACTATTGATTTTTTAAAGGCACCGGTGGATGAGCGGCGCAGATTACAGTTATCTTTAAACCTCAGGCTCATAACATGTTCCAGCTTTCCCTTCTTGGCAGAGAATCTCCTATAGTCTTCATCCATCTTTATGGAACTTCAAAAAAATGGCACTTTAACTAGCAAATAAATGAAGATACATTTCTTTATGCCTTTCATTGCTAAAGTGGCAAAATTAAACATTTCATCTTAGTAGACTTAGTCTTAGTAGATGTAAAAAAAAAGAATCCAATAAAAGGGACAGACAACCAAAATATCCCCTTAGGGGTTATGTGCACAAGACTACTTTTACATTGATGGCCTATCCTTAGGATAGATCATCAATGTCTGATCATTCGGGGTTCGACACAGCTGTAAGTACACACTTGCAGAGCTGGCCGTCTACTTGTAGTGGCCGGGGCTTGGAGGCGGATTGCAGTACCCTGCGGCGGCCACTACAAGGTGAGTTCAGTGCAGTTCACTGGGAGAATTTTACTGCGGTGAACTCGCTTCTGCACCGCGTCTCACCAAGGTGACTGCAGTTCAGCCGAGCTGGGAATGCAGCCTCAGTGACCAGCGGTAACCTCGATGATGTCACCGCTAGTCACTGAGGCTGCGCTTCCAGCAGCTCAGTCACCAGAGATTCGCAGCCAGGATGGTCGCATCTTGCACCATCCAGGTTGAAAACTATTTCTCCCCCAGACGTGCATTATAGCGTGGGACAAAACGTCAGACAGGTGAGGTATATTGTTGTTTTTTATTTGAGGTTTATTACAGGAGACGAGGGCGTCAGTGGAATTAGGCATTAGGTGAGTATAACTGTGTTTGTTATTTTTAAATAAAAATGGAAAGGTGTGTTTTGTTTTATTTCTAATAAAAAACTTTATTCTGACTGTCTTTATTTACCACATAACTATAGGATTAGTAATGGATAGGTGTCTTATAGACTCTTCTCCATTACTAAGCCGAGGGCTTGATGTCACCTGACAATACAAAGGTGACATCAACTCCACAGATATGAACCCCACTTGCCACGGCTACAGGGCAAGTGGGAAGAATCGGGTAAAGCACCAGAATTGGTGCATGTAATAAATGCGCCTTTTCTGGGTGACTGTGGGCTGCTATTTTTAAGCCTAAAAATTGACACCATTGACAGCCGGGTGTCAATATTTATGGCCCCTTACCAGCCTGAGAATACCAGTCCCCAGTTGTCTTCTTTAGCAAGGCTGGTTGTCAAAAATGGGGGGGGACCCCATGCCGTATTTTTAAATTATTTCCAGCCTTGTTAACGCTGACAGTAGCCCCCAGCTGTCAATTTTGCCTGACTGGTTATCAAAAATACAGGGGAACCCACGCTTTTTAAAAAAAAAATATTTATTTACAGCGCAGACGCTGGATGATGAATACTCCCATCAGCCTCTCCTGCACTCATTGTTATTAGCGGCAGCAGGTGCCAGCTGATGGGAACAGTAGTCCAATCAGCCGACACCAATGACCAGAGGTAAACTTTATACCTCCGATCACAGCTGCGGGCTCATCCTGTCATTTGACAGAGTAGGAACCGCGGCTCTCTGACCAGCGGTGATGATTTTACCGCCGATCAGAAGCAGTGTTTGCCACGCTGTCATGCACACGACAGTGAGGGACACCCGGTGTTCAGGGGGCGAACCCAAACAGTAACATGGACTTCCCAGTGAAGTCCATGTTCGGTGTCCATGCCTGAACAGTAGGTGTTCGGTACGGATGGCAAACTTTACTGTTCGGGTTCGCTCATCTCTGATTATTAGGATCATAAATATAGGATTAGATTCTTTTTTGTCACGTTTGTCATTGTAGTTCATCATTTCTCATGGCAGCTTACGACAACCTGACCATGGCATCCGAGTGACAGCGTTTGTCAGCCTTTGTCTACTGTACAATAATTACGTTATTGATTCTCAAGGATCACATACAGCCGTGTGGTGCGTTGTTTTTACATATAATATCACACCCGTTTCAGCCGCTTTTCAATATCCATAATCATGAAAACGGCCTACGTATGTAGGTTACGGTAGAAGCATATAGAATGGTTTTTATGGAAATGGCATGGGAGATTAGAAACATAGGGAGTGGGAAAAAAATGTAAAAAAAAATACATTAACACTGGAAATATTTCAGAAGTAAGATTCTGCATCAATATTCCTTAAAGCGTAGCTGTCGTTTTAATTTTTATTTCATAAATCAATAGTCCACATGAAAATAAGTAACCTTGTAATATATCGTATCAGAGAAATCTGCTTCTTTCTCCTCCTGGACTGATCCTTCTTAATACATGAGTAAAATCAGTTCTCAGTGACGACAGATTTTCCCATTACTGATATAGGAGATGACAGTTGGTGCTTATTCTATGGAGAGGGGAGGAGCAAGAAGCAGACACAGACATTCTGCTGCATGTTCTTCTGAGACAACAGTCACAGTTCTCCATTCTCCATAGAACTTTATGAGCACTAACTGTCATATCCTATCTCAGTAACAGGAAAGCCTAAAACATTTTACATCCAAATTGAGAATGAATGATCAGTCCAGGAAGGAGAAAGAAGCAGATTTCTCTGATAAGATGTATTACAAAATTCCTTATTTTCATGTGTACTATTGACAGCTCTGGCAAAAATTAAGAGAGCACTGCACTGTTTTATAAAAATCAGCTTCTCTACATGTCTGACAGCCATTCCATTCCAGTGTCAGTTGAATTCCAACCAGAGTACACCTCATTCTACTTAATGTGCTTCTGATTAGGTGATCACCTGAACCAAATCTTATTTAACGAAGGAAAGTATAAAAAACTCTGCTGTGGTGTTCACAATCCTCTTGCAATAGGACAAGCTGGAGGGCAAAACAAGTGCTAGGAATATCCCAAAAGTAGTAGGAATGAAAAAATAACTTTTAACCGTGCCAAAGGAGATGAAAAGAAAAGACTTGAGTGAGGAAAAGAAGGGCTCAATTCTGGCTTTACTAGCACAGGGATACAGTGAGCATCATGTTGCCTCCGTCCTTAAAATTCCTAAGATGGCAGTCCATTACAACAAGGTCAAGCAGCAGACATTGGGGACAACGAAGCTACAGACCAGAAGAGAGCGAAAACGACTCTCCACTGATGTGGATGACCATCATCACATTCAAATGTCACTCACAACCACAGGATGACATCAAGTGACCTATAAAAGGAAACCAGCTCTGAGGACAGTTTTTTCCAGCAAGACAATGCGCCATGCCACACAGCTAGGTCAATCAATGTGTGGATGAAGGACCACCACCTCAAATCCTTGTCATGGCCAGCCCAATCTCCAGACCTGAACCCCATTGAAAACCATTGGAATGTAATCAAGAGGAATATGGATAGTCACATGCCATCGAACAAAGAAGAACTGCTTAAATTTTTGTACCAGGAGTGGCACAAGGTCACCCAAAAGCAGTAAGAAAGACTTGTTAGAGAAATTTTTTTTTTCCAAATGTGGGTGGATTGTATGGCTATAACCCAGTTTAAGAGTTGTGTCTATTGCTCGTGTTGTAACTCAGCAATAGCTGCTGTGTGCTGGCGGCAGTGGTGGTCAGTGGGTTCCCCCAGTGTGTAACGCGGTGTACAATAGGCAATAGGCACAACTCTTAAACTGGGTTACAGCCATGCAATCCACCCACATTTGGAAAAAATGTTTTTCTCTAACAAAGCAAAGGCATCTAATCTCTACTTGATATACATACCTGCCTGTTTTTTGCTTGATCGTAATAAGGCAATTGAATATTTTCTACCAGTTTGTCTTTCCATTCATAATCCTATCCTCGCTTCTACTTCAAGCAGTCAGACTGAAGAAGGTCCGTGTAGGACCGAAACGATTCTTTCTTTACGGACTGCAGAATAAAAAATTTACAGACTAAAGCCCCGTCACACACAGCCATCTCGCTAGCGAGATCGCTGCTGAGTCACAAGTTTTGTGACGCAACAGTGATCTCATCAGCGAGATCGCTGTGTGTGACACTTACCAGCGACCGGCCCCCCTGCCGGGTATCGCTGATCGTCCTGGAATGGCCAGGACATTTTTTTGATCGCTGGTCTCCCACTGGCCAGCACGCATCGCTGAGTGTGGCTGGCGGGAGACCAGCGATCAGTGAGCTGGAGCTGGTAGCCAAGGTAAACATCGGGTTTCTAAGCACCTCATGGCGCTTAGAAACCCGATGTGTACCTTAGTTACCAGCACGCTGGTGCAGGGAGCTGGTAACCAAGGTACACATTGGGTTACTAAGGGCCGCGTGGCGCTTAGAAACCCGATGTGTACCTTGGTTACCAGCTCCCTGCACCAGCGCGCTGGTAACTAAGGTACACAGTGGGTAACTAAGCGACGTGCGTCGCTTGTTACCCGCGTGTCGCTGTCCTGATCGCTGGTGAAGCTGCCTGTTTGGCAGCTCACCAGCAATAATGTAGCGACACACCAGCGATCCTGACAAGTTCATATAGTTGTCGGGATCGCTGGTGCGTCGCTATGTGTGACGGGGCCCTAAGACACAAGTTGAGTGCCTACAGAAATGGCACAGTCAGGTGGAAAAAAAGGACCGGACGGCAGGAGGTAAGCAGCTGAGATGGGTAGTTGGGCTGCATAATTTTTTTTTTTTTTTACCAATTGTCAGCCCTAATTTTTCAATTTTTCTACCAAAAATGGTGACAGGGCATTTTTTTTTGCGAATCACGAATCGAATTGCAAAGTGTTCAATTTAGCTTGGAATTGCAAATTTCAGAAATTTCAACTCGAACTCAATCCTCTGCCGATTGATTTGCTTATCTCTAGTACTGACACAATTGCAAATACTTTACCATAGGTTTTAATACTGCAATCATATGACTGTCAGACCAGCAATATCCCCTCCATTACTCAGGTGCATACGTCTTCATGTTACTGCTGCGTTCTCTTTGCTGTGTACATTTAGTTGACTAAACAAACTACATATGACAATATGTTCAAAGCCGCCGGCTGGTATTGAGGAAAATTTTGAAAAGGAGTTGTTAAAGTAGAGAGGGCTTAAAAATGAAGGAGCGGAAAAGCCAAATCCCGCAGCTGCTGTGTGTAATGGACAGCCTGTCTTCAAACAACTCAACTGTGAAATGATGCGAGCCACAGCGCTCAGATCTCTCCTAATGGTAATTCGTATTCTGCCAGAGTAGATGTTAGGTACTGTACTCCAGTCCCCGTTGGCTTCTCCAGTGATTGAACGCTATGATAGAGTGCAGTAAATGCTCCTATAAAAAGGTCATTAAGGTCACTGCAGAGTTTTGCTTTTTTTCCCTTAGTATGTAAAAGTTGATAATGTAAAAATCTGGTTCGCTGATCCTCTGGAGGTTAAACTCTAGTAAAAATTAAATATACTCTGTCTCTATGAGATGGTTGATGCATGAAGGTTGGAGGTAAAACGTGAAGAAACCCTCCAAGCAGTGGCATAGCGTTTGGAAAGGACGCATAGACGGTTGCCTTCAACACGAAAGTACTACCGTACTTTCTTTATAAATTTCGTACCCTTTAACTAATGGCAAAGATGCAGGACAGTGCATATGTCCCGGACTCCTGGATGGATGTGCAAGATTTCTGGGCGAGAGCCACTTTTGACTGGTGTCCACATGATGCCGATACAGTTGGATCCAGTGGTAGAGCTGAGAGCCGTAGGCTCCCTGCCCCACCGCTCTCCACTTCTGTGGGCCTACTAGAAGTTTTAGTCATATTTATTATCTACCGTATATAAAACAGAGATCTCGATTTGTCAAGACTGGCGATTTTCTCATCAACATTGATGAGGGAGCATGTTGGAGTCTCTTAATGAATCAGAAGATTTTGATGAGTGGTGTGCAACTCGCCACAAATCGTAAAATTTCTGGATTAAGGAACGCCACAGCTTATTGTGAAGTAGATGAGCTGTGGCGTCACATCTCGTCTGTGCCCTCGTTCCGCTCAAAGTAATTTTTACATCAAAATTCTATAGCTATTGCTTTGAAGAACCGGGGCTTCACTGGGAAGGTATGGTTTAGTGGGAAAAAGATCAGGCTTGAGAAAATAAAAATAAAAAATTGACACAAAAATTAGTTTTTGATGCATGAGAATCGTCAGTAGAATGCTGGCCCTGTTTTTCCTTAAGGGTATTTTTTGTTTTCTTTTTAGCTTTTTTTGCAATAGCAGTTGTCTTTTTGTTAAAATTTCAGATATAAAATAGGAGCCACCTGAACAATGGTCATTTAATTTTGCCGCTTCACGGCTTTCGAAGCCTGGCACTGTTAAAAGAAGGTACAACAGACGAAAAGAGGGGGGCTGGAAATAAGCACAACTAGATGGAGGCCCCCCATGACTGCGTTGGGCAGGTCAGGGTTTTTGAAAAATGGGGGTGGACTTGGAAGGGATTGGGGGAGGCAGAAAAAAGGAGGAGTATTGGGAGGGGCAGAGGATGCTGGGGGAGAAAAGTGCGGGAAAAAACGCATTCTGGCACGGGAGGACGCCGAAAGAAGACTGTTGTGAGTTCATTTTCCTCTTCGTCACTGAGGTCTGGTGAACTCCCTATTCTGGTGAAGGAAGGTAGTGAGCCTGATTATCAGGCACCTGAGCCTAATGAGGATGATTGGCTGAGTGGAGTCACGGACTGGATATAAGGCTGCCGACGCCCTTCTGCCCTGCGGGTGATTTCTCTGTGGACTTCTAGGACACCAGTCTGATTCCTGCTCCTCTAAAGCTAAGTTTTCTGTTTTGCCTGTTAGCATTTTTGTTTTGTTTTTTGTTTCCCTTGCTTTTCTGTATTCTGCCATTCCCTGCTGGGGTGAGCTGAATCTCCTTTTGCCTGTAGCTCTGTCTTCAGAAGATTCCTGAGTACTGACTTAGCTTTTTTGAAGCCTAGCGTCTTCAGGGCCTTTTTCACTGTCAGTCTGTTGGCTCTTATTTTCATAGGGTTTTTCACGGATTGCAGACAGCAGCCTTCCTGTCCTTTTCTATCTAGCTAGCTTGGGCCCCGTCTTTGCTCAGTCTATCTTTCTGTCTGTGTTAGTATTTTCATCTTGCTTCACCGTCATTATATGTCGGGGGCTGCCTATTGCTTTGGGGTCTGCTCTGGGGCAGTTTAGATTTCCCCTTTCTTTCTTTAGGCCTATTTAATTCTCCGGCTGTGATCGAGGGGTCTAGGGCATCGTAGGAACCCCCCACGGCTACTGCTAGTTGTGTTGATAGGTTCAGGGGTCTGCAATCCGATAGCTGCCAACTTCTCTGGTTTTCTGGACTTAGCTAGCATTTCTGTTTTTGCCTCCTACGGTGACTCAATCATAACAGAAGACCCACCCACCCTCCCTTTGTTTGGGCCCCCCCCCCTCGCTTTTGTGGGATGGGGTGGGGGAGTTTATCTGAGACACAATGGGGTGCTTGGGCAACGTGGTCTTGGTATTTCTGTTATGAAGGTTACTTCGTCACAGTGGCAAGTTGGCGGGGGGTGGGGTTCTTGGAGTTGACGCTGATTCATCGTAAAAAGGAATTGTAGGTAAAATTCCGGATAGTTAAATTCTGTGGGTGATCTGGCATTTTGGTTACGGTCTCTGGACGGGGGTTTTTTACCCTGGGAGCTGTTTGGTGGTTGGCCTTCCCGAAACGGGATTTATGGTGCCCTCGAGCTGGTGGTGTATGGCTGAGGGTAACTTGGCGGTTGAAGTTCTCATTGGACATTTTGCCAAAATTTTTAAGCCAGATTTTTATGGGCTCCAAGAACCCTCCCCTCATGTCATTACATATGACATATTTAATATTTATTGTTAAACATGGTTTATGTTTTTGTTTGTTAATAAACTGGCCGCTGTGGCCAAAATTATCAAAAATATTTCGTATAGTGTTGTTATTTTAAAGAAAGATTGGTGTTGCCTACCAGTACGGGTGGGGCATAAGACAGGTTCTCAGGTAAGGAAAACCCATATTGGCCATACGCGATCATGTACACAGCAAGTTGTTTTGATATTGCTGTGCATATGTTAATTATTATTTTTATTTTTTTATGGCGGAATCTGCCTAAAAAATGTTGTGTTCACATGCCCTAAAAATAAGTAAAGACATGGTGTAAAATAAAAAAAGGCTGAAGATTTTTATTTATCGTCCAGCATGAGACATTTATATTCCATAATTTAGTGGATTGTCAGATTGTCTAAATATTGGAAAAGATTAGTAAATCTGCCCAATTCTGTATATACATCACAAGTTCAGTTATATATTTTACAGTGGCCAAAAACGTGCATAACAGGGTTTTCTGATTAGTTAATAATAATTTAACTGAAAATACTCCAATTTTAGGGCTTCATGCACAAAGCTTTCTTATTGTTACCAGAGTTGTACGGGACTGTAATGCAGTCCCCGAAGAAATGTTGCTCTTGTTTCATAAAGAGAAAACCAGTTTTTTCATATTGGATTCTAGAAATTGAGCCTGAATGCTACAATATACAGAAGATATATTTTCTGTTCTCTCTGGAAAATAACTGTTTAAAGGGTTATTCATACAATTGTAAGTTATCAGCTATCCATATGATAACTTACTACTTAGTGGGTGCTAGGCACACCTGGTGAAGCTTATCCTCAAAGCCCAAGAACTGGGTGGGCACACAGACCACAGGAGTCGGTGCAGCAGGCAGGTGAGGCATGCGGGAAACAGGTAGCAGTGGTACTGGAGATCGTAGGTGGTTAAAAAAAACAGGAACAGGTAGCAGAGGTCCTGGAGACTGCAGGCAGACAGGAGACTGGGAACAGATAGCAGAGTTCTTGGAGACAACAGACAGGTAGCAGAGGTCCTGGAGACCACAGGCGGGCAGGAGACTGGGAACAGGTAGCAGAGTTCCTAAACACCGCTGGTGGACAGGAGATCGTAAACAGGTAATAGAGGTCCTGGAGACCATAGGTGGGCAGGAGAACGGGAACAGGTAGCAAAGGTCCTGTAGACCACAGGCGGGCAGGAGAACAGGAACAGGTAGCAGAGGTCCTGGAGACCACAGGCGGGCAGGAGAATGGGAACAGGTAGTAGAGATCCTGGAGACCACAGGTGGGCAGCAGAACGGGAACAGGTAGCGGAGGTCCTGGAGACCACAGGCAGGCAGGAGACTGGGAACAGGTAGCAGAGTTCCTAAACACCGCTGGTGGACAGGAGATCGTAAACAGGCAATAGAGGTCCTGGAGACCATAGGCGGGCAGGAGAACCGGAACAGGTAGCAGAGGTCCTGGAGACCACAGGAGGGCAGGAGAATGGGAACAGATAGTGTAAGGGAGGGACGGTAGTCGTGACCTCTATTACCGTGGCAGCTGTGTCCAGTCCTTCCCCTACATGAAACAATACTCTTCTCCTTGGCATACCTACATCTCCAGATTCATCTTCAACTGGCACTTCCCAGGCCATAATGGTCCCTGTTCTATGCGAACCTCATCAATGGAGACACAGTCTGAGACAACTTTAACACTTTCTTTACTTAGGATTTCGCATGCTACATCCACAGTTGGTACATCATAACATTTGCTAGCTTTCTGATCTTTCCTTTGCTTGTTGTCACTTCTGTGCAGTACACACCCAGACCGGAACATACTAGACTGCTTCCCAGTTCCTTCCAGGCCTGACCTCACTATAATGACATTACCTTCAGTCTATTTCGCTCCAGACATGAATTCATCAATCACTACATTTGGTGACCCCCGGTGAAGCATCCGGCCCTTCTGTACCGATCTCATCGAAGCTCCAACTCCTTTCATCTCCTCAGTCCAGCCAACTTCTGCCCTGAAAACATTGGCTCAGGCGGTGAAACGCCACATCTTTCCTTTTCTGTTCTGGCCCACTGCTAAGACCTGCAGTGGCCGTGGATAATGTGGGCTATAATGACTTAATGTTATGTAACTGCCAAGCTGTCCAGGCCTAGAGCCCATATGGACACTCGGGCGCCCTGGCCCCGTCTGACTAAACCACTCTTCAGCACTAACCTTAACTCTCAGCAGTCCCTCCTACAATGAACCCTCTATGAACCTTCTATCAGACCCCACTAGCATGCCCCCATCTAGTGGCCAACAACATAATTACAAATACCTGGTCTATGGGGGAACTAGTAGTAGTCATTTAAAAATTAAATGGAGCAGAGCGTTGAGCACGTATGTCTCCAATCCATTTAAGAGGTAGCTCCACGAGGTCTGTTCCTGGGATTCAGAGACATGGGATAACTGGAAATCATCAGTAAATTATCATCTATCGTATGTACGGTATATGTGTGCTACATGGTGAGACTATATGGCAGCACATGTTTTACAAAGTTAAAAATTAGATAGGAATTTTTTTTGTGTGTCAGTTCTGAAACCCATCACCTAAACTAAAACATCTGTGAACATACTCCTATGTACCATGATTAAAAACTGGACAATTCCTTTATTTTACAGCTCTGTGATAGATTTTATTGCTATTCTTCCTTTTTAATCCCTGTTCGTGCTTGTGTTAGAATTAAGAATGCGGTGACTTTATAAGAGAAGACAGGCCATCTGGACTGCACTTGACAAATTCAGCCTGAGATTCCCTCCTACTTTAACAATTTCACTTCACTGTTATAATATTATTTTTTCCTAGCACGGCCAGTGAGTACAATGGCTAGACAATATCCGATGAGCATTCTCTTAGCACACAGCTTTCATAGACTTGCCTTAGGAGGACCATATGAGTTGCAACTAGTAAGAACGAGGAGAAGGTCTTCGATTTCCTGCTCCGGGGATTTGTAAAAGAACAGATTTTACTATAGACCTTGAAAGCAGCATGTGATCTCCAGTACACGCACATCAGTCGGGGGGCATGTTTTCCATATGTGCTGCATAGACACAGTCTATAATAGAAGTTTAATCTACTGGAATAGTAATGAGGCGTTACAACGAAACATGGTGCAGAACACGGACAATTTTGGAGATCTATTATAATAACGGGAGGCCTTTTTGTCACATGCTGAGGAGGCATTTTATATAAAGTACTGTGTTCATAAAATGTATTCATTGCTGGAATGACCAGATAAGAATGTGGGGGGTGATGTCAGATTAGTTAATTGCTGATTCTTGGAAGTGTTCTGTAAGATGTCATGAAATGAGTGGTCAAAGTGATGATCCTGCTTTTAAATGCACATGTCCCCAAGGGGGTCTGCGATGCTCTTGTTTCCTTCAACAAATATAGATTTAGCTATCAGTTATCATGTTATAAAGGTACGGTGCATTGTCTTGTGACTGGTTGTAGAGACGAGTCAATGAGTCTGGGAAGCAGGTGGTGTGTGCAACCAAAATTCATCTATCTGATTCTCACTGAAATTTAAAGAGGACTTGTGTCCACTTCAAAAGTGGTCAGTTTGTGCTCGTACTGTATTCTCACTGCTCCCCTGAGTGTTTTGTTTTTAAAATTTTTTAAATCCGACAACCGGTTCCAGAGATTTGGGCCTTTTTATTCAGTGATGATTTTCAAGCTGTTTACAAAAGGGCGTGACTTACAGGGTAATTAAGGCACGCCCCTGAGGAACCCTATGAGCCACGCCCCCCTTTTGAAAGACCATAAAACCTAGCAATAAATAAAAAGGCTCATATCTCTGGAACTGATTGGCCGATTTATGAAAAAGCAAAAAAGGGGCGAAACAGGAATAAAATAAGAGCAAAAATTGGCCACTTTATAACTGGTCACAGTTACCCTTTAAATGGGGTTTACCAAAAATATTCATTAAAGGTCTATCATTGTTGATGTTACTCAACTTTCTTAGGATGTCTTTCCCTCCAGGATGAGATAGCAAATGTCCCACTTACCACCAAAACCTTCTAGAAAGGAGCACCTTCAGAAGGTTTTTTGGGCATGATGCCAGGATGCTCCATCTTTAGACATAGCCCCAGCACCCAAACGCGCATTAAGGGGGGATGAAAGTGGCGTAAAGTAGGACTGATAGAGGTTCAAATGAATCTTTGCATGTTGGAGATCACTTGTGGATATGGAACCTCTAGAAAACTTGACAATTAGAGTTGTTTTCTATAGCTCAGCTAGAGATGCCTCCAGGTTGGTAAGTGACTGATGTGGCAGGTAATTGAAGCCAGACGGCTGATGCTGGCAATACATTATCATTGCCACTAAAAATGTGTGAGAAGTAACTTAAAGCGTAATTTGGTAAAACATTGCAATACATCAATGAAGTCTAGGAAATTGAGAAACTCTAGACATCCAGGTGCCGACATAAACCTTACTGACAAGCCATCAAGAAATCATTCATTGCCCTATGCCACCAGGGAAACTTACTGTATATTAACAGCTTTGCTGCCCTGGACCACCAGGGTTGTATGCATAGATCTTCTACATGCTCTGTACCTTCAATTATGTTGATTCTTTCAGTAACCAACAGGGAATATTGATTTAACCCCATAAAGGCATCTTCCCATCTATGTCTTTCATGACCAAGTAGGACTTCCATGTCCCTGCCATGAGAGGCAGGGTTATTAAACAGACAAGATAGAGAAAATGTATGCAACTCAGAAGTTATTCGAACCGCGTAGTTGGCCTTTCTATGCTGTTTCCCTAGCTTCCAGTAATTTTGATGGGAGTTACACAAACAGTGTAGCACAGCTTTACTCAGATGTTTTTGGAACCCCGCCTCTGGTGGCCAGGACCTAGGACCAGTTATTCCCATCTCGGCCATGAAACTTGAAAAACGATAAAGGTTGCACCATAATTTACCAAGAATGATTACTCTAGAACATTGAAACTGCATTACTGCTTTAGAAAATGGGAAAAAAAGCTCTATATGATGTAGTTATCAAATATTCATCTGCAAAATTGCTATGAAAAATGCAGTAAAAAAGAAAGTACGTAGCGTATAGATTGGCCAATATATGTGAGCACAACTGCCACGTCAAGGCGTCCTTCAAAAGCTGGGTCCCTGTCCTGATATGTCACCTCTCCTGGGCAAAAAAAGCCTACAATTTATGGGGCAGGAATGGACCGGCTAACTACTTAAAATCACCTGTGGCTGACGAAAAGCAGAGATTGGAATAACCTATAGTTGAGCAAAAGGATTCACCGAAACTTGATCCAGGAGAGACACTAGAAGTCAGTGGCCACCGGACCGAAGCCCTTACTACATACTACCATCCCTGGCACCTAGCTTGATTAGTAGGCCCAGCTCAGTAATTGCTGTGGTGCGAAGCATTCTAGGTCTACTAACTGGAAAGACATATAAAATTATGGTTGTAGAGTTATGGTCCAGTAGACATGGGCTGCCATTCTTTTGGCCAAGTGTACTTTGAATCATGGAATTAAAAAGAATTTGTCAGCAGGTTCTTTCAGTGTAATCTGAAAGCATCAAAATGTAGGGGTCGGAGACCCTGACCAATGAAGTATCACTTACTGGTCTGTGTTTTGCTATTCCAATACAATCAGTGTTTTGTCAGCAGGGGATTATCACTACAGGACTAGGTGTCTCGAGCCTCCTAGTCCAACCCCGCCCCCACTGCTGATTAGCAGCTCTCTGTCACTATACAATGTCCACAGAAAGCTGTGGTGTGGACGAGGTTATACACATATCAACAACTGAGCTCTGCTAGATCAAGAAACTGTGACTCTATCATAACTGTTGCACCCAGTAAATTAGTATAAACCCTATTTTACACCCTACTTTATTGGGGTTGAGCTACATTAGCCATCATGGCAGCCTATGTGGATGTTCCTCTGTGCCCAGAGTAAGGGAACGGGAAGGCACCAAAACAATCTCTGCAGCTCCTTTATTTTGCCGACCAGTCGAGAACTTGTGGGTCAAATATTGGGCCAAAGATAAGCCATCAATGAACATTCCTGGATAACCCCATATGAGATCTTCCCATGGCCATAGTGTTATTTTAATATTTAGAGATGTAGATCTGCAGCAGACGTGTTTACGGTATGAGGAGTCGTGTCACGGTGGTGACGAGCCTCACTATGTAGCCAGGTACAAGATTTTCTCACATCGCTTTACATTAACATTAAGGGACAATTAGACTGAAAGTAAGTCTGTATTATATACTGGATAGAACCATTCTAGTCCATTTTTCACAGTGTGAGAACTTGCACATAGGTAAAATAGGACATACGGTATTTAGAAAAAGTATAGCAGAGGATCGGCTTAATGTGGAAATGGTAATTTGTGCAATGAATGGTTGTGGTAGACAAGGGTGGCATGTCGCCCCTAGAAGGAATGCTTTTAGAGTAGAATATTGCCATATAAACTCTGTCTGTATAAAATCAGAGGCACACAGATTTAAAGAATTGTCCATAAACCAAATCCAGCACCCTCGAGTCCTCTTAGTGAGAACTCCAGTAACCTGCTAATAATTGGTCCCATCCTATGGATGTTGCTGGTGTGTGCTCGGCGCCTCCTGCTTCCAAGAAATTGCCATCCTCCTGCCATGATTGACATCTTACGTCACCAACTCTCGTACCTGCATAGTAGGGTAGAGCTGCGCAGGTAGACGACGTCAGCCACGCCAAGCAAGGCAGGAGGACGGCAGAGGAGGTACCGCGCACACACCAACAACATCCATTGGACAGGACCACTCTGGTTGGTATACGGCGCAGACCATAGAGGATTATAAAAGAAAACTAGATAGTGGCCAGATTTTAACGCATTGGGTATTCTAGAATATGTATGTAGTTTATTTATGAAGATTTAATAATAATGCAATAATGCACCCCCCAATCCTGATATGCATAGTCCTCTCACCCCCCAATCCTGATATGCATGGTACCCCTCACCCCCCTATCCTGGTATGCTTGGTCCCCTCACCCCCCTTTCCTGGTATGCATGGTCCCCTCACCCCCCTTTCTTGGTATGCATGGTCCCCTCACCCCCCTTTGCTGGTATGCATGGTCCTCTCACCCCCCTTTCCTGGTATGCTGCTACCCCTCACCCCCCAATCCTGGTATGCATGGTCCCCCTCACCCCCCTTTCCTGGTATGCATGGTCCCGTCACCCCCCTTTCCTGGTATGCATGGTCCCCTCACCCCCCAATCCTGGTATGCATGGTATCCTCACCCCCCTTTCCTGGTATGCATGGTGTCCTGTCACCCTCCTTTCGTGGTATGCATGGTCCCGTCACTCCCCTTTCCTGGTATGCATGGTCCCGTCATCCCCCTTTGCTGGTATGCATGCTACCCCTCACTCCCCTATCCTGGTATGCATGGTCCTCTCACCCCCCTTTCCTGGTATGCATGCTACCCCTCACCCCCAATCCTGGTATGCATGGTCCCCCTCACCCCCCTTTCCTGGTATGCATGGTCCCGTCACCCCCCTTTCCTGGTATGCATAGTCCCGTCACCCCCCTTTGCTGGTATGTATGGTCACCCTCACCCCCCTATCCTGGTATGCATGGTACACTTGTGGCGCCCCTGAGGCTTCAGTTGCCACAGAGGTACTGCACCTTCTCCTAAGGTGTGGTGCCCCACCATCCAGGTAGGGTGGGAACTCCCTTCCACATTCCAACACCTGCACCCCACACACAGGATAGTTCAGCAGGGACCCATCCTTGCTTTATGCTGGAAAGGTCATAGGGTACCTTTTGTGGTCCCTGGCTTCGTAACACGAGAGGTGCTGGGAAGGCGGGTGGAGTTAGATATAAAAGAGAGGGAAGGTGTAGGATTTCAAGTCAGTCCGCAGAAGAGGGCAGGCGGAGTAGGAGAGGACAGCCACTCGGTAAGGAGTGGGGATCCCTGGAAGAAGGGAAGGAGGAAGGAGTGCTGCAGCTGCCCCAGTGAACTGGGCCAGCTGGCAAGGGAAGGAAGAGAAGGAGAAAGAGACGTAGACAGGAGACTACAGATTCCATAAGAGAGACAGAACAGATCGGAACGAAGGAGAATAGAAGGATGGTGGGAAGCAGGTTGAGAAAGAGAGAGAACCCTTCCAGTCCAGAGCACAAAGGCCGGGCCCGGTCCCCGAGGTTGATTGGATCTTTATGTCCGGCAACAGACACCGGAGGAGTAGTGAGCCACTAACGCCTTACTCCTATCATAGACTTGGGACACAACATCAACTGGATAGTGAGCCGGGACGCAGAGAGGAGTCCCCGAAACAGGCTACAGCTGTCTGTCATACAAGTAGAGACTAGGAACACCTAGAGAGAGGCATTCCAGGGTAACTAAGTACTGGAGTGCTTCGCACCTAAAGGCGCATTGGAGGAGTCGTTCAGTAAGGTACATATTGGCGGAGTGTGGAGGGGAGAATCCTATCCTGCCTGGAGGTTGGCTGGGGCCCTGACCTGAAGAACACAGTGCGGAGGCAGGCAGTTGTGTGAACTGCAAACAGTGAGTAAAGCTTTGGAACCCAATACTCTGGTGTCCTCCAGTTATTCCAGCACCGCTACACCTGGGTACCTGAACCTACACCAACTGCGCCTCCCCACCATTACTTCATCTACACTGCCCTGGGACTACAGCTCCGCCTGTGGGGAGCTTTACCATCTAAGCTGCGCATACCATCAGTCCCAGAGGATCTGCCCGCAGCGTCGGCCTAACATCACACTTGCCGAGCACCACAGGTGGTGTCACGAACTATTTCAATAAGCTTTAACACCATTAACATCACCACCATTGATATTGGGCGCCTAGGGCCACGGACCGGGTCACCGCTGCTGTGACACATTCCCGCCTGGACACCGGCCCGGTACCGAGTACCCCACTGCCCTGGGTGTGAGAGCGACCCACACTCACCCCCCTTTCCTGGTATGCATGGTCCCGTCACCCCCTCTTCCTGGTATGCATGGTCTCGTCACCCCCCTTTGCTGGTATGTATGGTCACCCTCACCTCCCTTTCCTGGTATGCATGGGCACCCTCACCACCCTTTCCTGGTATGCATGGTCCCCCTCACCCCCCTTTGCTGGTATGACAGGCGCAGTGCAGCCGCCCAAGTCACTGATTGGTCATGGTCTACCGGCCGCGACCAACATAGCATGTAAAAAATGATAAAAAATAAAAAAAAGGTTATTCTCACCTTCCGATGGCCCCCGATCCCCTTTCCATGGCCCCGGCATCGGAGTCCCAGTAATGCTTAGCGCCAAGGCCCGGAGATGATGTCACTCTCGCGAGAGCGCAACATCATCATCAGTCTTTGGTGCAAAGCATTACTGGGACCGCGATGCCGGGCACGTGGTTAGAGAAGGGAAGTCCGGGGGCCGTCCGAAGGTGAGTATCTCACTATTTTTATTTTAATTCTATTTTTTACAGATTAATGGTACTCAGGGTCCGGAGAAGTCTCCTCTCCTCCGGACCCTGGCTACCATCTGCACATTAGGCCGCGACCAATCAGCGACGCGGATGGCTGGACTGCAACCGCGACCAATCAGCGAGGCGGGATTTCCATTACAGGCAGAAAGACAGAATTAGACAATTATATAGTAGATGTATTTTCTTAGATATATGAGGCAGCTGGGGTCTCATTAACAGGTTGCTGTTCAAGACTACATTAAAGTAGAGGATTTAGTTATATAAGGAAAAACTGGTAAAAGTTTCCCTTTAAGGATTGGTACCGCAATGAGTCAAAATACAGTCACAGGGAATGTAGACGAAGTTGCAAAATTGCAGTGAGGATGGCAACAGTTCGCAGTTTGACCCATTAGTGCAGAGCCAATTTGGTACTTAATGACCAAGCCAATTTTTACAATTCTGACCACTGTCACTTTATGAGGTTATAGCTCTGGAACGCTTCAACAGATCCCACTGATTCCGAGATTGTATTTTCGTGACATATTGTACTTCAAAATTTCTTCTGTATAACTGGCGTTTATGTATGAAAAAAATGGAAATTTGTTAAGAATTTAGAAAATTTTCAAACTTTTAATATTTGTGCCCTTAAATCAGAGAGTGGTGTCACACAAAATAGTTAATAAATAATATTTCCCACATGTCAACTTTACATCAACACAATTTTGGAAGCATAATTTTTTTTTGTTAGGAAATTATAAGGGTTAAAATTTGCCCAGCGATTTCTCGTTTTTCCAACAAGATTTACAAAACCATTTTTTTTAGGGACCACCTCACATTTGAAGTGAGTTTGGGGGTCTATATGTCAGAAAATATCCAAAAGTGACACCAATCTAAAAACTGCATCCTTCAAGGTGCTCAAAACCACAATCAAGAAGTTCATTAACCCTTCAGGTGCTTCACGAGAACTAAAGCAATGTAGAAGGAAAAAATGAACATTTTACTTTTTGCACAATAAATTTACTTTGGAACAAAATTTTTATTTTCACAAGTGTATCAGGAGAAAATATACCACAAAATTTGTTGTGCAATTTCTCCTGAGTACGCTGATACACCGTATGTGAGGGAAAGCCACTGTTTGGATGTCGCGTCTTGGAGACGCCCTGATGTACTTAAACAGTGAAACCCCCTCAATTCTAACTACAACCCTAACCCCAACACACCCCTAACCCTAATCCCAACCCTAACCATAATCATAACCAGAACCCTAACCCTAATCCTAGCCCCAAACCTAACTTTAGCCCAACCCTAACTTTAGCCCAACCCTAACCCTAGCCCAAACCCTAATCCTATCCCCAAATCTAACCCTAGCCCAAATCTAACCATAGCCCAACCCTAACCCTAACTTTAGCCCAACCTTAACTTTAGCCCAACCCTAACCCTAACCCTAGGCCCAAACCTAACTTTAGCCCAGCCCTAACCCTAGTCGCAACCCTAACCCCAAAACACCCCTAATCCCAACCCTAACCATAATCATGACCACAACCCTAACCCTAGCCCAACCCTAACTTTAGCCCAACCCTAACCCTACCTTTAGCCAACCCTAACCCTAACTTTAGCCCAACCCTAACTTTAGCCCAACTCTAACTTTAGCCCAACTCTAATCCTAGTGGAAAAATGGAAATAATTTTTTTTAATTTTATTATTATTACCTAATTAAGGGGGTGATAAAGGGGGGTTTGATTTACTATTTTTTTATTTTGATCACTGTGATATGGTCTATCACAGTGATCAAAATGAACGAATACAAAAAAATTTCTATTGTTGCCGGGTGCCGGCGCCTGTCATTTTCTCCTGAAAGAAGATGCCGGCGGCCCAGGGGACTTCATGGGGGGTTGCAGGGACTCCGGAGGTACCGGAGAGGATCGGGGGACCCCATTTCTCTCTCCTTTGATGTGTGATCACATCAGAGGAGAGAGAAATTAAATGAGAAATCTGACTTTTTTGTTGCAGTTAATAACGGCAACCGCAACACTAGGGTCTGTAAAAACCAACCTGATTCACATCCTCTGGGGTCTCAGCTACCCCCGGTAGCTGAGACCCCGGAGAAAGTCCGACCCTGGGGGGGTGCTATACACTTATTTCTCAACGCCGTTAAAAAGCAGCGCTGTGGCGTAAGTACCCTTAATTGCTGCTGTTAAAAGGCGTATTGGAGGTCGTTATGGGGTTAATGGGAACCTAACAGTAGCTACACCCCTTGGTGGTGCCGCCCCACTTCTTGATTGATAACAGAGATAGAGACTCTGCTGCATAATGTCACCTCAACTCTCCACTGTCAGACGAAAGGTTGGAGCAGTGCCGAGGAAAGAAGCAAAAGAGGAACCTAGGACTGCAAGTGTATTTATACGCCCACTAGTGCACTTGCAGAACTAATTTGCATATTAATAAAAGCTGAATTAAGACGAAATGGTACATTGCCCTCTCTCGATCTATCTTAGGGGTAATGTTACTGACAAGTTCCCTTTAAAGAGGATCTGTCTCCTCTTCTGACGTGTGTGTTTTAGTGATTAATTTAATTTCTCATGAAATAATAGTTATGTAGCTTATATTGTCAGAATTCTGCATTGTGTTTTCCTCTGGAGCTCCTCCTGAATATTTCTGAAGAAATCATGTTCTCCCCGTGTTTGTGTGGGTTTCCTCCGTGTTCTCCAGTTTCCTCCCACAAGCTAGAGACATACTGATAGGGAATGTAGATTGTGAGCCCCAATGGGGACAGTGATGATAATGTCCGTAAAGCGCTGCGGAATATGATGGCGCAATATAAGCAAGCCATAAATGATAATAATGTTGGACCTCTTTTTTACAAATTAGAGAAAATGATTAAATCACGTCTAAAGACGATACAAAAATAACTACTCACTATTTCCCTTTTGTTTACATATGAAATTAATTTACAAAAGTACAATCTGGGCTGCAATGAGTAATTAATATTTTCCAATGTTCACTTTTATCTACTTGTTTCAATAATGGCAAATGACAATAAAATGAATGAAAAACTGAATTGTTAATGGCCATTCTAATTTTAACAATTCCATTAAGAGTTAAAAAAAAATAAAAAAATAAAAACACCTGTATGGGTTTTTAAGCTTCTAATAAATGAATATGTGACGTAAATCCAATTAGCTGTTTTGTTCTACAATACTATATATTGTGATGGTAATTTTCATGAGCAGCAGCCCTTCAGATCGATTATTACGGCATTGTTTAAAGAGTAATCGTCATTTTAATGTTTAGTTCATAAATGAATAGTACACATGAAAATAAGAAAAACTTTGTAATACATCTTATCAGAGAAATCCGTTTCTTTCACCTCCTGGACTGATCTTTCATTCTCAATTTACAGGTAAAATGTCTAAAAAATTTTCAGAGAAGACAGATTTTCACATTACTGATATAGGAGATGACAGTTGGAGCTTGTAAAATTCTATGGAGGAGGGAGGAGCTAGAGGCCGACACAGACATTCTGCTACAAGTTCTCCTGAAATGACATTTCCCATTCTCCATAGAACTTTATAAGCACCAACTGTCATCTCCTATCTCAGTAATTTGAGAATCTTTATTCGCTGAAGACATATTTTACCAGTTGATTGAGTGTTTTGAGAATGTTCTATTCAGGAGGAGAAAGAAGAGCATTTCACTAGGAAAATATTTGTCAACTTTTTTTACTTTTACGCATACTATTGACTGAAATCTATTGACTTAAAATGAATGAAAAAATAAAAGAAAATAAAATTATGGTTACCGTATTCTTTAAGATCCTTTTAATGCCAACATGGCCATCCAAACGTATTTATCATTTGTACATAAAATACAGTTTTGCTTGCAGCTCCTAATTTTTCCAACACCTTGAATTCCTGTGATAACCGTTCCTGTAGGAGGCGGTAAGGGTGTCACTCACCCTAAAAATGATGGAATGTATATGTCACTTTAAGTATATTGGGATGTCGTGGCACTAGGTAGTAAAATGGCTTCTCACTCAAAGATGTCAAAAACATGCAGATATACACAAAAGTAAGTTGAAGAACTTTACCAACAAGAAGGCAATAAGTTTAATACTTTCACAGTCTTATATTATACAACTTTCCTGATGTATTCTCAGTCTTACAGAAGACAATGGGTTGAGTTGAACAGAGGAAAACTAATGGTAACAATATGCTGACACCTGTAGGAATGCGCTGCTGGCACTTCCTTCAGCAGCACATCCATCACTTAGCAAAAGTCTTATCTCATACCTCCACTGCTCAAATCATGGTGTTGGTGCTAGTCACAACCCCTTTTATGATCACCACTTATTGGCAGCAATATACCACAGGAACTTGTCTGGTCCGCATTCTTACACAGTCCCTCACACATGTAATACCACGGCTGCCCAAAAATATATGTTGGTCAAACAACGCAGGAGTTAAGGAGGAGGATTTAACATCACTTTTGAAGTATAACTATGGCTAAGAAGGATATGGAGAAGGACAAAACACCCACATCTGTGGCCTCGTATTATTTGACTGCACACAATGCCCAATGGAGTGGTACCAAGATTTTGGGGCTTGAGTCTGTCCAATCAGTCATTAGGGGTGGAGACATTACCCTGGAGCTTCAAGTGGATTTTTAACCTTAATAGCGTGGTTCCTTCTGGCTTGAACGAAGACCTACTGTTTACCGGGTTCTACAAACAGACATGATCCCACTTTTTGGTTAGGGGCATGTATATTTGCTGTTCTTCTTCCCCAGACATTGGTTATACTTATATGTATACACTTGTTCGTTTATTTTTGGTCTCTATGTTTGGGTGTCCATATAAACAGCATATCAATTTTCTCTCTATAACTACTGTCTTTAATGTTCCATTTGGGGGTTTGTTATATTGCTTTTTTCCCCCATTCCTGTTCGTCATATGGGGCTCTCTTTTGTTGGGGGGTTTCTATACATAAAATATACAATCTTCCATCACCCTCCTTTGGGTCTCTACCAGACCAGGGTTGCATCTGTGGGTCATCTGTGATGTCTACTCTCTCTAAAGTTGAGCTCTTTCTCATTGGTGTGGATAATAAACATATAGATTGTTACAGGTTGCAATCAAATTGGTTCTCTTCTTTTTCTCTGCACTCACATGATAGTCCGGAAAGTGGGCTGTCTATTGTTGGGTAATGGGTACATGATGCTAATTGGACATTAAGGTGTGTTTTTTTGAACATCAGCATACATTTTCTGTCCCATTCTCACCTCTTTGGGCTTTATATGTCTGTACTTGTCATGTTGGTGGGGACCTTGGCCCTGCCTTTGCGTTTTCCTTTATTGTCTGGACTGTCTGTCCTTTTAATTACAGCTACTATATGCTGTGAACTATCGCTGTAATGTGGCTATATCAGAACAACTTAGGCCTGTTTCACACTTACGTTTTTTGTGTCAGTCGGGAGCCGCCAAAAAGGCGGAGAACAGATCCGTGGTAGTTGAAACACCAACGGGAGCCACCGGACCGTTGGTGTGACGGGATCCGCCGATGTAGTAAAGTTAAAGGAACCGCATACCTGAAAAAATAAGTACAGCCGATGTAACGGGAGCCGCGAGGAGAGCGGGCATCTCGCGGGAGGCGAAGGTGCTGAGAGCGGGCATCTCGCGGGAGGTGAAGGTGCCGAGAGCGGGCATCTCGTGGGAGGCGAAGGTGCCGAGAGCGGGCATCTCGTGGGAGGCGAAGGTGCCGAGAGCGGGCATCTCGCGGGAGGCGAAGGTGATGAGAGCGGGCATCTCGCGGGAGGCGAAGGTGCCGAGAGCGGGCATCTCATGGGAGGCGAAGGTGATGAGAGCGGGCATCTCGCGGGAGGCGAAGGTGCCGAGAGCGGGCATCTCGCGTGACGGGAAGGTGATGAGAGCGGGCATCTCGCGGGAGGCGAAGGTGATGAGAGCGGGCATCTCACGGGAGGCGAAGGTGCTGAGAGCGGGCATCTCGCGGGAGGCGAAGGTGCTGAGAGCGGGCATCTCGCGGGAGGCGAAGGTGATGAGAGCGGGCATCTCACGGGAGGCGAAGGTGCTGAGAGCGGGCATCTCGCGGGAGGCGAAGGTGATGAGAGCGGGCATCTCACGGGAGGCGAAGGTGCTGAGAGCGGGCATCTCGCGGGAGGCGAAGGTGATGAGAGCGGGCATCTCGCGGGAGGCGAAGGTGCCGAGAGCGGGCATCTCGCGTGAAGCGAAGGTGATGAGAGCGGGCATCTCGCAGGACGCGAAGGTGCTGTGAGCGGGCATCTCGCGGGAGGCGAAGGTGCTGAGAGCGGGCATCTCGCGGGAGGCGAAGGTGATGAGAGCGGGCATCTCGCGGGATGCAAAGGTGATGAGAGCGGGCATCTCGCGGGAGGCGAAGGTGCTGAGAGCGGGCATCTCGCGGGAGGCGAAGGTGCCGAGAGCGGGCATCTCGCGGGATGCAAAGGTGATGAGAGCGGGCATCTTGCGGGAGGCGAAGGTGCCGAGAGCGGGCTTCTCACGGGACGCGAAGGTGATGAGAGCGGGCATCTTGCGGGAGGCGAAGGTGCCGAGAGCGGGCTTCTCACGGGACGCGAAGGTGATGAGAGCGGGCATCTCGCGGGAGGCGAAGGTGCCGAGAGCGGGCTTCTCACGGGACGCGAAGGTGATGAGAGCGGGCATCTCGCGTGACGCGAAGATGATGAGAGCGGGCATCTCGCGGGAGGCGAAGGTGCCGAGAGCGGGCTTCTCACGGGACGCGAAGGTGATGAGAGCGGGCATCTCGCGGGAGGCGAAGGTGCCGAGAGCGGGCATCTCGCGTGACGCGAAGGTGATGAGAGCGGGCATCTCGCGTGATGCGAAGGTGATGAGAGCGGGCATCTCGCGTGATGCGAAGGTGATGAGAGCGGGCTTCTCACGGGACGCGAAGGTGATGAGAGCGGGCATCTCGCGGGAGGCGAAGGTGCCGAGAGCGGGCATCTCGCTTGACGCGAAGGTGATGAGAGCGGGCATCTCGCGTGATGCGAAGGTGATGAGAGCGGGCATCTCACGTGATGCGAAGGTGATGAGAGCGGGCATCTCGCGGGAGGCGAAGGTGATGAGAGCGGGCATCTCGCGTGACGCGAAGGTGATGAGAGCGGGCATCTCGCGTGACGCGAAGGTGATGAGAGCGGGCATCTTGCGGGAGGCGAAGGTGGCGAGAGCGGGCATCTCGCGTGACGCGAAGGTGATGAGAGCGGGCTTCTCATGGGAGGCGAAGGTGATGAGAGCGGGCATCTCGCGGGAGGCGAAGGTGGCGAGAGCGAGCATCTCGCGGGAGGCGAAGGTGAGGAGAGCGGGCATCTCGCGGGACGCGAAGGTGATGAGAGCGGGCATCTCGCGGGACGCGAAGGTGATGAGAGCGGGCATCTCGCGGGAGGCGAAGGTGCCGAGAGCGGGCATCTCGCGTGATGCGAAGGTGATGAGAGCGGGCATCTCGCGGGAGGCGAAGGTGATGAGAGCGGGCATCTCGCGTGACGCGAAGGTGATGAGAGCGGGCATCTCGCGGGAGGCGAAGGTGGCGAGAGCGGGCATCTCGCGTGACGCGAAGGTGATGAGAGCGGGCTTCTCACGGGAGGCAAAGGTGATGAGAGCGGGCATCTCGCGGGAGGCGAAGGTGGCGAGAGCGAGCATCTCGCGGGAGGCGAAGGTGAGGAGAGCGGGCATCTCGCGGGACGCGAAGGTGATGAGAGCGGGCATCTCGCGGGACGCGAAGGTGATGAGAGCGGGCATCTCGCGGGAGGTGAAGGTGAGGAGAGCGGGCATCTCGCGGGACGCGAAGGTGATGAGAGCGGGCATCTCGCGGGAGGCGATGGTGCCGAGAGCGGGAATCTCACGGGACACGAAGGTGATGAGAGCGGGCATCTTGCGGGACGCGAAGGTGACGAGAGAGAGAATATTTGTAACAGCAGCCAGAACGGATTTAAGGGTTAATTTTCCTCCCGAGGCAAGTCTACCGGGCATGCGCAGTCACAAATGCGGATCCGGCCAACACAAAAAATGTTTCATTGTCTGTCCTGTCCACTCAGCGGGCGCAAAAATCATGGTGGATCCGTACAAAATCGGATCCAGCGGATGCCCATCCATCAAGATCCACCGATAATGCAAGTCAATGGGGGAAAAAACGGATCCGCCAAGAAAAATGGCGGATCCATTTTTTTTGCAAAACGGCGGATTTTGACTGATGGAGCCAAACGGATGTGTGAAACAGGCCTTATACGACATGCGCCGTCTCAACAATAATATGTGATATGTAATCACAGCTATCACATGCTGGTGTTTAGTTCTTAAACTTATTCCAATCTTAAGAATTGTTTGTGCTATTCGACACTGTAACAACTATATGCGCCATTTGAACCATGGCCGCTAAACACTGGTTATTATTGTCGCCGCGTGGTTATACCTCAACGATTGTTTACGACTTGCGCCGTCACAATATACTGTTGTGTAGGCATGGCGTCTGTACCGTGTGTTAATAGATATGATCATTGTATTGGGCTCTTCTTAAGTATTCCTATGTGTCTCCGATTATCCACTAATTGGGTTTAGATATCACTCCCTTTGGGGACCTAAGCTGTAGGAGCGCCTGAAGCAGTTACACTATGCTTCTATTTTTTTTGCAGCCGTAGTCCTTACTTTTTGACATATTTTGTACTGCTGTGTATTTGTACGCGCGCAGTATAGTGTACCTTTATTGGCTGTGGTCATAGTAACTTTGCTGTGTACTCAGTCTTTAAGCATCTCCTGTCTTGGCTTTGGTCGGCAGGAGAGCAGAGGTTTTAGTTATCATGGTAATGATTTTGTTCAATCTATGATACGCTTCCTGTTCTGCTATAGGTGGTGCATGCGCAGTGGAGTAACGCCGCTTGCTTAGATGATGACGCGCCTTCTGCTGTTTAATCTTCGGCGCCTGTGGGTCGCCCTCCCAGGGCTGTGGGGTACTCGGTACCAGGCCAGTTTCAGGGGGATGTGTCACAGCAGCGGTGACCCGGTCTGTGGCCCTGGGCCCCCAAGTAATCAGGGGTGTTGAATGGTGGTTTGTAGTTAATGGAATAGTTCGTGACGCCACCTGTGGTGTTCGGCAAGTGGGATGTTGGGCCGACGCTGCATGCAGATCCTCTGGCTCTGGTGGTGTGTTGCAGCCAACATGGTGAAGCTCCCCACAGGTGGAGCTGTAGCCCCAGGGCAGTGTAGATGTAGGGACAGAGGAGAGGTGCAGGTGGGTCGCCCTCCCGGGGCTGTGGGGTACTCGGTACCAGGCTTGTGTCAGGGGGATGTGTCACAGCAGCGGTGACCCGGTCCATGGCCCTGGGCGCCAAAGTAATGGGGAAATGTAGTTAATGGAATGGAATAGTTTGTGACGCCACCTGTGGTGCTCGGCAAGGGAGATGTTAAGCCGCGCTGCAGACAGATCCGCTGGGACTGAAGGTATGGTGCAGCAAGGATGTAATAGCTCCCCACAGGTGAAGCTATAGTCCCAGGGCAGTGTAGATGTGGTTGGCACGGGGATGTAGCAGTGCCGGAAAGGTAGGAAGCAGACAAGACACAGCGGGGTGCAATTTCTGTACCTTTACTTGATAACTGCAGTCCAGGGTCCGGATTACAGATGGTAACGGAGCAGGCTAGCCTGGAAGCAACTCAGGGATTCTCTCTCAGCAGACAGGCTGTGCAGCCTCCTTCCTAACGCTTGTTTGAATGAAGCACTTCAGTACTAAGTTACTCTGAAGTTCCTCCTGTCAGATGTTCCCAAGAACCGTACTTGCACGGCAGACAGCTGTAGCCTCTCTCGGGGACTCCCTTCTCTGAGTCCTGGCTCTCTATCCAAGCTGCTGTTGTGCCTCAAGTCTTAGATGGGAGTAGGGCATTTACAGCCTTCTACGCCTCTGGTATCTGCTGTAGGACCCTTAGTATCCGTACAGCCGTGGAGACCAGGCTCCAGTTCGTGCGCTCTCAAGCTGAGGGAGCTCTCCTTCCTAGCTCAACCTCCAGCTTCTCTCTACACATCTGCACACTTCACCCTCCGCAAACTCACTGAACTCCCCTTCCTCCTGGCCCTCAGAGGGCACTCCACCCCTTAATCCTGGTTCAGAGTTCCCCCTGCTGGCCTGGAGTGGAACTGTGTTGCATGTATGGATTGACTGCGAGAGAGACCCATCATTGCCTCCAAGCCTGGCATTACCCTCCCCTGGAGGAAGGCAAAGCCACTGTAGCGGCCATACTTCTGGGGGCACCACATTCCAACCTAGTGCAAGTCAGCACTCCTGGGCTGAACAAAAGAAAACATGAACATATAAACAGTTACAATAATAATTGTGCAAGATTTAAAAATGAAAAATGTACAAAAACCAAGTGCTTCAAAAATGGTCCTTTGATGGCAAGTCCAAGCATCAATGTCCATGGTCCATTCCTGGGCAAATGGTGAAAGTTTTTGACCACACACAAGTCCTGTGGTTCAGTGTCCATAAAACAAATTCCAAAGGAAACTCTTACAGGTTACCTGTAGGCACAAAACTTGAAAAACAGTTACATATTTACAAAATTTCAACATTTACATTAACTTTGCTATATGCGATATCTAAGGGGTGGTTTACCTTGTGTGGTGTGGGTAGACCTGCGTAACTCTAGTGTGGGCAAACTGGGTAGCATTCTCCTACCGACTCTTAGACTTACCAGGGGTATGGCAGATTCACCACTGGCAGGGTGAGGGTTCTCTGGCTCCACTGCTGGTGTGGCATCTGCTACCTGATTTTCCTGGTTTTCTTGAGTCACTTCTTCTTGTGCTACCAGTTGGGGAAACAGAAACACTGGCACCACTATAGCATCGTTCACTTTAGTCCAATTCGCAGGGAATTCCCCAAGTACTGTGCTGACCTTCTCTTCTTCCACTCTGGGTTGGATGTTATCTGGTTCTTCTTTCCTTTCCTTCAACTGGTCAGGACACAACTTCAAATGATCTCTCAATACCGCTGCCGAGGTCTCTCCGCCATCTTTACTCACAAGGCATACCTTAGTATTATCAAAGTTCGAGGGCAGAATGGTATAAGGTTCAGCTTCCCACTGACCATCCAATTTGTGCAATCTTCTCTTTCTTTTCAAGACTTGCTCTCCCGGCGACAAAGGAACGGCAGGTGCATTTTGATTGTAAAGCTTCTCCTGCTTTTGTCTTGCCTGGGCCAAACTCTTCTCCACACATTCTTGAACTCTTCTGTACTGTTGCTGCCTCTCCGTGTCCCAATCAGCATCTGGTGACGCTACTTCAGGTGTCAGGACTCCCATGTCTAAGTCAATAGGCAGTTTACCAGTTCTGGCTCTCATTAAATAGGCTGGGGTACAGTTGGTGGACTTCACTGGGATATGGTTGTAGAGGTCCACCAGATTGGGCAACTTCTCTGGCCACAGATTCCTCTCCTCCAAGGGCAGAGTCTTCAGGAGATCCATCACAACCGGGTTCATCTTCTCACACATGCCATTGGTCTGTGGGTGATACGGCGTTGTCCGAATCTTCTTACAACCACACAGGTTACAGAATTCTTGGAACACTTCTGCCTCGAAAGCTGGACCTTGATCTGTCGGCACTCTTTCAGGATACCCATGTGGTCTACAGAAGTGCTGTTGGAATGCTCTGGCTGCTGTCCTGGCAGTTTGATCTTTGACAGGCACAACTACCAGGAATCTTGAGTAGTGGTCCACAATGGTAAGTGCATAGATGTAGCCTGACCGGCTTGGAGCCACCTTCACATGGTCCAGGGCTACCAGCTCAAGGGGCTGTTTGGTGATGATTGGCTGTAGAGGAGCTCTCTGGCTGTCTCGATCCTTTCTGCGCAGGTTACATTGTCCACACTCCCGGCACCACCTCTCAATGGCTTTCCTCATACCAGCCCAGTAGAACCTCTCTCGGAGCAATACTTCCAACTTCTTCCATCCGAAGAGTCCAGCTCCACTGTGATATGCTTCCAGGACCATTGATGCCTCTCTCTTAGGGACTATCACCTGCCAAACCAGCTCATGAGTGCGGGCATTGATACTCCTCCGATACAGCTTCCCTTCATAAATAAAGAGCCGGCCTCTCTCCTTCCACAACTGCTGAGTTTCTTCAGGAGCCTCCGACTCTGGACGTGAGTCAGCTCGTGTCATCAGCTCCTTCACCAGGCAGACTGCAGGGTCACTATCTTGCGTTTCTGCCCAATCATGATGGGGCAATGGGTTCAGGGTGACCTCCTTCAAGCCAGACTGTCTGTTTCTCACTCCTTGAGCACGCTGGGCCGCAAGTGGCCAGTGGAAGGGAGGTAGCTCTATCTCTTCAAGAGCTTCAGGGTCTTCTCCTGCATTTGGTAGGTTAGGCATTCTGGACAGCGCATCAGCATTGGCATTCTTGTGCCCTGCCCGGTACTTGATGGTAAACTCATAGTTCGATAGCCGAGCCATCCATCGCTGTTCCAGTGCACCTAGTTTTGCAGTGTCCAAATGCGTCAACGGATTGTTGTCCGTGAAGATGGTGAACTTGGCAGAGGCTAGGTAATGTTTGAACCTTTCGGTGACAGCCCAAACTATGGCAAGGAACTCCAGCTTGAAAGAACTGTAATTATCAGGGTTCCTTTCAGTGGGGCGCAGTTTCCTGCTGGCATAGGAGATCACTCTTTCTTTCCCATTCTGTACCTGCGACAGTACTGCTCCTAGTCCCACGTTACTGGCATCTGTGTACAGCACAAAGGGTTTGTCATAATCTAGGTAGGCCAGAACTTCGTCTCCTGTGAGAGCCATCTTCAATCTGGTGAAGGACCTTTCCAACTCTTCAGTCCATTCAAAGGTGGAATTTTTCTGTTTGGTCTTCTTGGACTGCCCCACCAGAAGGTTTTGCATAGGGGTGGCTATTTCAGTAAAGCCCTTGATAAATCTTCAGTAGTAGCCTACCAGTCCAAGGAATTGGCGTACTTCATGAAGGTTGCTGGGCTTTGGCCAGTCCCGGATGACTGTGACCTTATCAGGATCTGGTGCCACACCTTCTGCACTGACCACATGACCGAGGTACTGCTCCTTCGGCTTCAGGAGGAGACACTTGGAGGGCTTCACCTTCAGGCCAAAATTGGACAAAGCTTCAAACACTTCAGCCAGGTGCTCCAGATGATCTTCATAGGTTTTGGAGAAAACAATGACATCATCCAGGTACAACAGGACCGTCTCAAAGTTCATGTGTCCCAGGCAGCACTCCATCAGCCATTGAAATGTTCCTGGAGCAGTGCAGAGCCCAAATGGCATATAATTGAACTCACAGAGACCCACTGGAGTGGTAAATGCTGTTTTCTCCTTGTCTGCCTCTGCCACGGGAACCTGCCAATACCCACTAGTGAGATCCAAAGTGGAAAAGTAATTAGCAGTTTAAAGTGCAGCTAATGATTCCTCAATTCTAGGTAATGGGTAGGCATCTTTATGTGTAATGCTGTTAATTTTCCTGTAATCAACACACATTCTCATGGTACCATCCTTTTTCTTTACAAACACTATTGGAGCTGCCCAGGGGCTACAACTGTCTTTGATGACCCCTGCCTCCTTCATCTCTCTCAACATACTCTTAGCACACTGGTATTGTGTTGGGGGTATAGGTCTGTACCTCTCCTTTATGGGTGGATGGTCTCCAGTGGGGATATGATGTTGAACCCCTTTTGCCTGCCCAAAATCTAGTGGGTGTTTGCTGAATACCTGCTCATACTCTTCTGTCACTCTGTAAACCCCATTTTTCTGGTATGAAGGTGTAGAGTCAGTTCCCACCGGCAGTTGCTGACACCACTCATCTGGCTGCTTCACAGAGCCATTGTCCTCCACCTGATTGCAGGCAGCAGAACCCTTGGCCTCATCCAAAGAGTTGTTATTAGCAGTGATCAGCTTAGCAACTGTGTCGTACCGAGGTATTGTGGCTTCCTCTTCCCCACAATTCAAAAGGCGTACAGGTACTCTCCCCTTTCGTACGTCAACCAGCCCTCTGGCTGTCAGGACAGTGGGCCTGCTCTTGGAGTATACTGGTTCTACCAATGCCTGGTAATCTCTCCCTCTAAGGCCTATAGCTGCCCGACACCAAACCAACATTTCACATCTGGGGGGTATTGCAATGGGAAAAGCATCACTCACTCTGACGCTGCCAATCTCTCTGCCAGAGAGTTCTACCTGTTGCCTTTGCATCAGGGCTCGGATCTCCTTCTGCCGGACTCTTTGTTCACCGGAACCAGCAGTCTCAGCCACCTGTTGCAACAAGACAATAACCTCGGACAGACAGTTTTCAATTACATTTGTACCAAGAGTCATCATGGGATTACATTCACGTCGATCAATATCAACAACTATTAAACCTTGAGACTTTAGCTCTACCCGCCCCACTTTGACAGTAAATTCTTTACATCCTATCTGCAGTAAAGACTGACCATTACTAGCAACTGCTGTCAGTTCATCAGTTGGGCCACAGGTAAGCTCGCAATCAGCCCAATATCTCTTGTACAGAATGTACGGCATAGTGGTCACCTGGGAGCCAGTGGCCAGCAAAGCGTTCATGGGGATGCCGTCAATCACCACAGGAAGGATTGGTCTCCCTCCCACATACTTGGCTCTCCAGTTCTTTGGGCCTGGGTATCCTACTCCTGGGGGTTGGCCCTTTGCCCTAGGGGTTGCTTGTTTAAAGGACAGTACCTGGCAAGATGACCTGCCTTGTAGCAGCGACGACAGATGGGACGTCCGTCCTGGTCATAGCGATCGTTGTTCCTTCCTCGAAGTGGCGGGGTTCTGCTTCTCTGGAGCCACGGGACATCCTCTGGACTGGAAGCAAGCTTGATCTTTTCTTTGGAGGACACTTGTAGGGACTGCACGGTTTTGGTAAGTGCAGCCATCCCTTTGGTCAGCTCCTGGACCTGAAGACGCAGCTCCTCAGTTGGATCTTTATCCAGAGTTTTTGCATCAGCCTCCACAGGGATGGAAGGAAAAGATGTTGCTTCCTGATGGTAGGTGATCGCTGGGCGCCTAGGGGGCGCTGGACGGCTGTCAGTGGACTCCTGCAGTACCCGAATAGCCCTGTCCTTAAAATCAGCAAAGTTCAGATCAGGGTTTTGCAGGGTTATAATACGCAACTGTCCTCTGTGGGTACTAGATAGGAGTCCTGCAATGAACTGCTCCTTTAACAGTTTATCTTCCTCCTTTACACTGTCAGGATCAACTTGCTTAACTGCTCACAGCGCCTCTTGCAGGTTGAGAGCATAATCCCTGATACTGTCCTGCGATTTATGTTTGCAGCCGAGAACCTCATCTTGACTTCAGCTGCAGTGAGAGTGTCAAAGGTGCTCCTCAGCTTGGCCAGGATCTTTGCAACAGTCTCTTTATCAGTGTCCTGCCAGGCTTTCACCTCTCTCTGTGCTGCACCCGTTAGCTGTCCAATCAGGATATTCACTTTCTGGCTTTCAGACAGAGGGTACACTTTAAACAAACTGCACAGTCTCTCTTTAAATTCACTCAGGGTATGCGACTCACCCGAGTACTGCGGTAGCCAGGCCACTCCTGGTATATAGGGCATAGACAGCGGCATTATGGAGACCGCTGTGGCAGGTGCTCCTCCTTGCGGTGCTGCGAGGTTGGCAACGGCGCCTGCCGCTGCATGGCCGTCTGGCGCAGACATCTTCTTCCCCCCCTAGTTAATGTTAGCAAGGGCCGGGGGGTTATGTGAGCTCACCGGCGGCCGCTTCACAGGCCCGACGCTCCGGGCTGTAGGCCTCAGCTCCTCCTCCTCTCGCGTGCTGTCCTCTCTTCCTGCGCGGCACTTCGCTTCTTCGCGCTCTGCGGCAGGCTCTGCCCACGAAGGCCCGCCTCTTTCTTCCCGCGCGCCCCAAGCAGCGCGGTAAGGCGGCTATTGGCGTCAATTATACACACAGTCATTTTGCACAAACACAGTCTATGTCACACAGGACCCGGGGATACCGGGCTCCGTAATCCTGTTTGTGACGTCAAATTGGGTCGCCCTCCCAGTGCTGTGGGGTACTCGGTACCGGGCTTGTGTCAGGGGGATGTGTCACAGCAGCGGTGACCGGGTCCGTGGCCCTGGGCGCCCAAGTAATGGGGAAATGTAGTTAATGGAATGGAATAGTTCGTGACGCCACCTCTGGTGTTCGGCAAGGGAGATGTTAAGCCGACGCTGCAGACAGATCCGCTGGGACTGATGGTATGGTGCAGCAAAGATGTAATAGCTCCCCACAGGTGAAGCTATAGTCCCAGGGCAGTGTAGATGTGGTTGGCAGGGGATGTAGCAGTGCCGGAAAGGTAGGAAGCAGACAAGACACAGCGGGGTGCAATTTCTGTACCTTTACTTGATAACTGCAGTCCAGGGTCCTGATTACAGATGGTAACGGAGCAGGCTAGCCTGGAAGCAACTCAGGGATTCTCTCTCAGCAGACAGGCTGGGCAGTCTCCTTCCTAACTCTTGTTTGAATGAAGCACTCTAGTACTAAGTTACTCTGAAGTTTCTCCTGTCAGATGTTCCCAAGAACCGTACTTGCACAGCAGACAGCTGTAGCCTCTCTCGGGGACTCCCTTCTCTGAGTCCTGGCTCTCTATCCAAGCTGCTGTTGTGCCTCAAGTCTTAGATAGGAGTAGGGCATTTACAGCCTCCTACTCCTCTGGTATCTGCTGTTGGACCCTTAGTATCCGTACAGCCGTGGAAACCAGGCTCCAGTTTGTGCGCTCTCAAGCTGAGGGAGCTCTTCTTCCTAGCTCAACCTCCAGCTTCTCTCTACACGTCTGCACACTTCACCCTCCGTAGACTCACTGAACTCCCCTTCCTCCTGGCCCTCAGAGGGCACTCCTCACCTTAATCCTGGTTCAGAGTTCCCCCTGCTGGCCTGGAGTGGAACTGTGTTGTATGTATGGATTGACTGCGAGAGAGACGCATCATTGCCTCCAAGCCTGGCATTACCCTCCCCTGGAGGAAGGCAAAGCCACTGTGGCGGCCATACTCCTGGGGGCCCCACACTGGCAGTGTAGAAGCTGATACCCAGATGTAGTGGTAAAGGGTGTGTTGGCGCAGGAATAATTGGAGGACACCAGGGCGTGCAGTTCCAAAGCTTTACTCACAGTCTGTAGCACACACAGATGCCTGCCTCAGTGCTGTGTCCTCCGGGTCAGGGACTCAGTTATCCTCCAGATCAGATGGAATGCTCCCTTCCAACACTCCGCCAACATGTGCCTTTCTGAACGTCTCCTCTTATAGCGCCTTTAAGTGTGAAGTACTCCTAGTACTGAGTTACACTGGAGTGCCTCCTGACAGATGTTCCCAAGAACTATACTTGTACAGCAGACAGCTGTAGCCTGCTTCGGGGACTCCTCTCTCCTGTGTCCCGGCTCACTATCAATGTTGCTGTTGTGCCCCCAAGTCTTAGATGGGAGTAGTGCATTTACAGCCCACTACTCCACCGGTGTCTGCTGCAGAACCATTAGTGTCCATACAACCTCGGGGACCGGGCCCCAGCCTTGCGCTTAGATCTTCTAGGCAGGGTTCTTCCTCTAACCCACGTCCTCTGTTCCCTTTTACTCCTACGTTCCGTACTATTCTTTCCTTCTTATGGAAGATCAGGTTTCAGTTCAATGTCTTTCTCCTTCTTTCCTTTCCCGTGCCAGCATACCCAGGTCACTGAGATCTGCTGCAGCACCTCCTTCCTCCATCCCTCTTCCAGGGATCCTCACTCCTCTCCGAGTGACTCTCTCTCACTCACTGACTGACTGACTGAAAACCTAAACCCTCCCGCCTTTATGTATTCTAAACTCCACCTGCCTCCCAGCACGTTTCGTGTTCCAAGCAGGGAACCACCAAAGGTGCTCTGCTACACTCCAAGCAGGGAGCCGCAATGTGGCTTTGCTGAACTACCATGTTGTGTGGGGTGCGAGTGTTGGAGCGTGGTTAGGAGCCTCCAACTCACCTGGATGGTGGGGTACCACACCTCAGGAGGAGGTGCAGTACCTCTGTGGCAACTGAATCCTCAGGGGCGCCACACCTGCACAGTGGTTCTGTTTACTACAGCTTTCTGCCTGCCCACCTGATGACGGGTTTCCGGCCTTATAGTCGCGGGCGCCAACACACTTGGTTACTACAGCAACAACGCTGTATACAACATGACGTACTTCCTGCCATGCTACCTCTGGCGCCTGCGCATTGTTTACGGCTATTACAGCCTCTCGTCTGGTGTTGCACTTGAGGTCCTATGGACGCTGGCGCCTGCGCATATGATTGCCCTATGTATTTGTTTGGACATCACACGCCGTCGCCATGGGACACAAACCGACGCCATGAGCCATATGCCGTGCATGTTTACTTCAGGTGTGTTTGTTCCCTGACTTCTTTATGGTAAGCAGCAGCACAGCTGCGCTACATTAATAATTAACCACCATATATAATGACACAGTTAACTGGCAGTAAGTACCCCTGACGAAGCCACTTAGGGTGGCGACACGCGTCGGGTCTCTTCTCTGCCTGGCTCCACTCCACATGGGTTCTGCATACAGTTAATGTGAATCTGTGTTGTCTTTTGCAGGTGGCTATTTTAGCTCACGTTACTTATCCTTATGTGCCCATCACCACTTGGTCATTGTGTGGGCCTCCAGTGCTCTATGTCCGTTTTTGGGACTTGGTTAATTATACTCTGGAGGTTGGCTATATAAGCCTATGATCCTCGTTACCTATGCACTGTATATGGATAAACTGCTCTTAGGTAACACGGTTCTATTCATACTTTTTCTTTTATTGTCTACATTATGTGTGTTCCCTGTCTATAGTGACCCCTAGTTACCAATATCAGCCTTGTTATATTAGGTTCTGAACCATTTTTCTATGCATAAACATTTGTGTATGGGTCATCTTTTTACTCTCTCTTCATAGTTAATGCATTTACAACATGGATGGTCTGTACCTATCATACGTTGATATGCTGCTTATATGGATCTAGGGTTTTTACCTAAATCAATACTCTGTGGAGTGTCTTGCTACAGGTAGTTAGCTCTATTACAAGCTCAGTGTTATCTGTCTAGATGTCACATGTGTGACTATTTTTAATGTTTTTAGATGTCTTTTTGCTTGTTTTTTCTGTCTAATAAAATTTGAATAATTTTATGCTATTTCCTGCCTTGGGTGATCCCGTTTATGGCCTATTTCTTTCCTCTTCTCCTATATTGTTACACGTTGTAAAGACAGGAGCAAGTCACTTTTGCTAGCAGCAGTTCCACTCAGAGGCGCAACAGGCGCCAGAAAAACGAATCCACACAGAAGCAGTTTCTTCAACCAGGTCTCTTAGACTGTCATAGGCTCACCATTGGAGCATTGCAGGGTTCCCTACCCTGGGGGAAGCGGAACAGTCCCAGAAAGGTGCAACAGGCATTAAAAGGGGAAAGGGCCAAGTGAGTTCAGCGATACGCATCAGGCGTGGTACTGTTACTTGCAGCCAAGGCCCTGACGCAGGCCGAAGAGGACTCTGCAGTTGCAGAGTCTCCAGGGTGAAAAGCATGCTCTGGGGCAGAGGTGTCATCAGTTGCCTCTGCATGCGGATCCACATCAGCTGCGTAGGATGCAGTGGTTTCAGGGGACGCCTGGCTGAAGCGCTGCTGCTCAGGGGCTTCGGGGAATGCCTGGCGGTAGCGAGGTTGCACGGTGGTGCAGACCTTGGGCCGCGTGTCTCCACACTGGGACATCGTTGAGGCTACGTGGTCCACCACCGGCTGAGGTTGAGATGCACTCACCTCCTTCATTTGCGCAGCTCCGCTCCGTCCGGTCCTCAGCTCTTCCAGGTACTGCTGTAAGAGGGAGGCCGGGGTCTTTTCTTGCTCCGCTGTCTCCTCCCGCCGGATGGGCTCTGCCATGTCGCCGTTGCTACTGGAACTGACTTCCGGGGTACGCTGGGGTTCTCCCTCCTGCCGTCCCACAGGAACAACTTCCGGGCTTGTTGGCTCCCCCGGGTGAGTAACGGGTGATTCGTCCTGCGGCGTCTCCAACACGGCCTGTGATGTCAGGCTCCTGCTGCTAATCTTCGCTACGGATAAGCGCCTGGTGATCTACTGATGCCAGACAGCTGCACTCAGCACATTCTGCAGGGCCACTCCCATTCCAAGGCAGGGCTCTCGCCGGCCTCTCCACCCATTTCTCAGCATTAAGTGGGAAAGGACGATTGTCCATCTGCACATACCACTCCTTCCAGGGGCGGACCCAACAATGTTGAAAGCTCACATTTGGCGCCATCCAGACGCTGTCACGCCCACAAAGTGCTCCTTGTTGGCAAGGACAGTCCTGTTTGGCGCCAGAATTCTCCATTTTGGTGGCACCCATTTTGGGTTTCACAGGGTGACTTTGCAGATCTTCTTCTTTGGTCACAATCAGTCTCATGGTCTCACTTTTCAGCACTTTTTTAGTCACATTTGGTATTTTAATCATCTTCACTTGCCCATCACTGAACTCTTCAATCTCTACTTTATAGGGCGCTGCAATCACTGTCAGCCTTCCTTATTTCTTCACCTCCGCTGTGGTCTCGCCGCCATTTTGGGCAGCGAGATCCTGCCAACTACGCCAAATGTAATACCATGGCCGTCGGGGGGTAGCCTCTTCGGTCACTATACTGGAGGCTGTTCCTTCTCTGTTGTGCTGATCAGGTTTGAGACTCAAATGACTGCAGACAGAGGCTGGAAACAACTTAAACAGTTCAACTTTATTCTCTTCAGGGCACAGCATGTTCACAACGGCTTCAGGACTCCTTTCACAGTACCAGCAATACATTTTCATCTACAGCAGCACTCTACTTCCTCTTCTGTTGCACACGGTTGGAACACACAAACAAGCGAGCACGCCACACGGAACATGGTGAACACAGCACTTGGACCACTCTTCCTGCGACTGACTTTGGCCCAGGAAGGTACCTGTCTACTCTGTAATAGCTCACCCCTTTATGGCACTGTTGCTTCTACATGTATCTTTAGGCTTGTGGCTCACTAGACTCTTAACACAGCTCCGGCACTCCAGCTGTCTCTTCCACAGGGGGCTCACTCACTGACCTCCCTGGCTTGAGCGATTCCAGACACGGGCTGGTTTCCACAGACTGACTTGGCTGTCACTTCAGCTCTCCGCTATTAGATGACGTGACTTCTGAGGCTCTTCTGTTAGCCTCCCTAATCCTTCAGCTCCCAGTCTCCTACTGAAGGAACCCCAGTGATGCTGCTCACTGGCTGCTGCTGTAGGCACAATGCTGCACTTCACTGCTCAAAATAGCTGAGAGACTCTACTACACTTCATGTCTCAATCAGTCACGCTTAACAGGACGTCTGCCTCCTCTCAGTACTTGAGGCTACCCCAGGCTACTCTCTGCTCTCCTCAACTCTGCTCTGTAGTGATATGTCATTCACGAAAGATCCGACACAAAGAGCCGGCTTCCTGCTGTGAACGATGGGAGCCGGCACCCGAGTGAGAGCCACTAAAATCCCCGAAAGGCTCTCACTGGGCATAAAATCCAGATGCTCAATGGACATAACTCCGCCCACCCGAACAAAACTCTGCCCACTCAACAATTTAATTGGTTCTTACAAAGTGGGTGGGGTATATGCGGTAGGTGGGCAGGGTTTCGGACGCCTGAGCAGGTGTGCAATAGGGATCCATTTAGGATCCAAAAAGAGCCGACTCTTTTTGGTGAGCAGACCCGTGAGAGCCAGATCACCAAAAAGACCCGGACTGCCCATCACTACTGCTCTGCCTGTAAACAGGAAATCTCTCTCCTGGCTCCCGGCTAGCCACTCCTCTAATTAACCCTTCTAAAGGCTCTCAACTAGTTGTGCTCAGTGCCCCCATCTAGTGTCCCTTTTCTAATACTACACTTATCTCTAAATATCTATCTAACTAATGTCATGTGGCTGCAAACACACACATACACATGACATACATACTGCACACAGACATGTAAGGAATACAGCAAATATACACTTCTACAGGGCTATGCCCTGACCTCCTTACACACACAAGAACCAATCTCCTGGTGGCAATCCTCTTCACATTCAGGCATCGGCGTCCATACAGCGACTATATCTTCGCCCTTAGTGATGCAGTCAGGTATCATACGCAGGAATAAGTCTCATTGCTCTGTAATTCTATTGCAATCTTGGCTCTTGTCATGGGGTCTATTGCAGCTTCACTGTAGCGTAGATGTTTTACTGGCACTGAATGTGGTTTAGGCAGGGGCGGACACATCTTTGGTGCAATCGGTGCAGCAGCAAAGGGGTCCAAGAGGTGAAGGGGCCCATTTAAACCTCCAAAGCAGGTGCAATTTTGCATTTTTAAAAGCTCTTGGGCTGCAAAGGGCCCATATATTGTTCTTGCACAGGGGCCCTTTTCCGTCAGTGTTCACCAGTGAGTCTAGGGCGCTGGTCTAATTGTACTTGCAAGAACTGCGGGAGGAGAAGCAAAGCTGTATCCCATGTTTACTGAGAATGTTACCTTGTTGGGGCAGGTGGGCTTACACTATTTTTCAAATTGTGTCCTAAGAAGCTTACAATTACATATGAAGGAAATTGGGTGTCTCGGTGATTAGCACTGCATTCTTGCAGCTTCAGCCAATAAGAGCTATAATGAAGTAGTATAACAATGAAGTGCCCTGCTCGCTGCAGTTCTGTGCGCCCTTCAGAACAACCCGTTCTGCTTCTTTGTGCCTCTTCTCTCTCATCTATTCTTTGGTACTAATGTGTGCTCCTTTTTTTTTTGCTTCCAGCTTCTTTTTTTTCTAATACCATTTTTAGAAATTCTTCTTATTATTATTATTAATATTTATTTATATAGCGCCATTAATTCCATAGTGCTTTACATGAGAAAGGAGGTTACATACCAAGTTATAGATATCGTTAACAGTAAACAAATTTACAGTGACAGACTGGTACAGAGGTGAGAGGACCCTGTCCTTGCGGACTTACATTCTATGGGATAGTGGGGAAGAGACAGAAGGTCGGGGGTGCAGCAGCTCTGGTGGTGGTGAGACGGCAGCTCAGGCGGTGGTGAGGTGGCAGAATGGTCATTGCAGGCTGTAAGCTTTCCTGAAAAGATGGGTTTTCAGGTTCTGTTTGAAGGATTCGAGGGTGGTGGATAACGGATGTGTTGAGGCATGGTATTCCAGAGGATAGGGGATATTCGGAAGAAGTCTTGGAGGCGGTTGTGTGAGGAACGAATAAGTGTGAAGGAGAGTAGGAGGTCTTTTGAGGATCGAAGAGTACGTGAGGGAAGATATCGGGAGATCAGTTCAGAGATATAGGGAGGGGAAAGGTTGTGGATCGCTTTGTAGGTCAGTGTTAGTAGTTTGAACTGGATGCGTTGGGGAATTGGGAGCCAATGGAGGGATTTGCAGAGGGGGGAGACAGGGGGAGTAGCGAGGAGAGAGGTGGATTAGTCGGGCAGCAGAATTGAGGACAGACTGGAGTGGTGCAAGAGAGTTAGCAGGGAGGCCACCGAGGAGAGTGTTGCAGTAGTCAAGGCGGGGTATGATTCGTATAAAAATACGAATATATAGAATCTGAAAAATAATAATAACAATAATAATAAATACACAATATTGCTAATATCATTGGTTCCATTCTGCTGGTGCCTATTTTAGGGAGAACCTGACTCTCTTTACCGGGCGCCGGTGTCACGTGTCACAACACCACATGAGAACTCCGGGACCACGAGTGCCGACCAAGCCAACGGCGCTGGCACTGGAGGGCAGTATAAGCTTTATTATTTTTTCAGGGTCAAACCTTTTTTTGATCAAGAAGGGGTTGTCCTAGTAGTTGAGAGCCCCTTTAACTATCCACATGACTTGTAAAACTAGGAGAATTTATTCAACTGTTTATTTGGTGTGAAATGTGAACAGAAAAACATATGAAATGTGAACCAGAAAAAAATTGTGCGTGTGTATATATACTGTATATATATATATATATATATATATACTGTATGTATATTTATATATATATATATAAATCAAATTTTTATTTAGATTTTTGTATTTTATATTTGCATGAATAAATGACCCACAAATTTATATAAATCTTCAAACAACACAGAAAATATATCATTTGTCCCTCATCAGGAAAAAATTCAAAAAATATTGTGGCTACTAAAAGCAGAAAAGCAAATAACATTATCGGCGTCGACCCCAATTTTTTCTATTTGGAAAACCGGACGACCCCTTTAACCCTTCCCTTTTTCTTTCTCTTACTGGGTATTAACTATTATTTTGTAAATACTTTAGGTGGAAACATTTTTTATATTGCCATTTTTTCACCAACAAGCACAATAAACACTAACACAAATCTCCCGGTATATCTCTAGAGAAGAAAGGAAAAAAAAGAGAACTTTTGCCTTAAAGAAATAAACGCCGGTGCCGACAATAAATGGATGTTACTTTGTGTCTAGATCTGACGACTTCTTGCTCACCATAGTTCTTATTCTTTGTGACCCAGAGTAACGTATTATCCCATTAACTCTTTTCCGATTTTGCTGGAGATTTTAATGTTTATAAGGTCACGGTGAACAATGTCTGGCAACTGCTGAACAGCGCAGAAGAAAATTGCTACAATGCCAGTTTCTATAAGAGATCAGTATCTTATCGGTGTTGTAAGATGCAATAAAGAAGAAAAGGATGTGTTGGGGGATGGCTTGCATCATGGAGGAATTTAGGAGGGGGACAAGACGGGAGGCGAAACACAATTCCTTATGATCAGGCATTTGCACAGGGACACCTGCTAATCTACACTATAACAGACACGTGTACCCCGCCTCAAACACGGAACGCGGACAAGTTCGTGCTAAAAAAGAACTTAGTATAGGAAAATAAAATAATGGCGAAAGAAAAAGTGATGAATTAGAGGTGACACCTTAATAATGTGTAGAAATGCATCCGGGGACGTAAGGGGCTAACAGCTGCAGAGTGGAAAATAAAATGTTATCAGTACAGAAAATAGTTATCTTCAGAGTGCTGAAAGGGAACGGGTCATCAGAAAATTAGATTTTTACGTGTCAATCTGTACACAAGCGGTTTTGTTAATTCTTCGTGTTAAACGTGATATATTGTAAACAAAAATCTCTGAAAGTTCTGACCTGATACATCAACTCTGACTTCATATCTGGAATCAGTATCTTCAAATTCTGTAAGAAAAATAGTTAAGTGACCCAAAAGTGATTGTTTAAATGTAGAACTGTTTTAAAAAGAAAAGGAAAATTAACATAGAAACAGGATGATACATTCACTTTACTTTAAAGGGATTGTCCATTTTGGCCAATGCCTATTTTTACAAAAGGTGTTGTCCAGTCTAAAATGATAAGTCTGCAGTCACTCTATGTGACTGAAGACTTATGAATCCCCCACAGCTCACGCGCTGTGCGCTGTGCGGATTCCCTGGTTTCTGAGCCGGGAATGGCGCTGATGTATGCTTTATGCATACACCCGGCAAGGACCCAACTAGTGGGCACGACCTCACTCGATACACTTGTATTGAATGAGGCCATGGTCACTAGATGGCTGTGCCCACTGGACGGCCTCGTCACTAGATGGGGCGCGGCCTCTGTCAATACAAGTGTATAGAGCGATGACACGCTCACTAGTTGGGTCCTGGCCGGGAGTATGCATAAAGCATACATTAGCGCCATTCCCGGCTCAGAAACTGGGGTATGCTCACAGCGTGTGAGCTGGGGGGATTCATAAGTCTTCAGTCACATAGAGCGACTGTAGACTTATCATTTTAGACCGGACAACGCCTTTTGTAAAATTAGGCATTGTCTAAAGTGGACAATCCCTTTGATATTAAACCTATTATTTTAAGTAGGGATGAGCGAGTATACTCGTTAGGATTCGGTACTCGTCGAGTAATGTGGTACTCGAATCCTGGCGAGTATTTCACTACTCACTTCGCAATATTCGGCACAGCCTGCACAGTCCCCGCACAGCCCAGCACAGTCCCCGCACAGTCCAGCACAGTCCCACACAGCCCGGCATAGTTCCCGCACAGCCCAGCACAGTCCCGCACAGGCCAGCACAGGCCCACTCAGCCCGGCATCGTTCTGCACAGTACCTGCAAAGCCCAGCACAGTCCCGCACAGCCCGGCATAGTCCCTGCACAGTACCTGCACAGCCCAGCACAGTCCCGCACAGGCCAGCACAGTCCCACACAGCCCGGCATAGTCCCCGCACAGTACCTGCAAAGCCCAGCACAGTCCTGCACAGCCCGGCATAGTCCCCCCACAGTACCTGCACAGCCCAGCACAATCCCGCACAGGCAAGCACAGTTCCACACAGCCCAGCATAGTCCCCGCACAGTACCTGCAAAGCCCAGCACAGTCCCGTACAGCCCGGCACAGTCTTCTCATAGGCCAGCACATTCCCGCACAGCCCGGCACAGTCTTCTCACAGGCCAGCACAGTCCCGCACAGCCCGGCAAAGTCTTCGCACAGGCCAGCACAGTCCCGCACAGTCTTCTCACAGTCCAGCACAGTCCCGCACAGCCCGGCACAGTCTTCGCACAGTCCCGCACAGCCCGGCACAGTCTTTGCACAGTCCCCGCCCAGACCAGCACACACACACAGCCCATTACTCGCATTTCCCATAGACTTACATTGGACTCGCTACTCGTTACGAGTACCCGAGTATTAGGAGGTACTCGTAACAAGTACAGCGAGTCCAAATACTTCACTACTCGCTCATCCCTAATTATAAGGGTCCCTCAAAGATGATCACAGTGTGGCATGCTGCTTGGATATCCAGTGATAAACTGTGAATTGAATTAAGCCTCTTTCACACATCAGGTTTTCGCCGTCAGGCGCGATCCGGCGCTTTTGACAGAAACCGGATCCGGCGAAATGCAATGCCGGATCCGGTTTCCCCCCCATTGACTTGCATTTGCGCCGGATTGCGCCGGATGGCCATGCGTTTCATCCGGTTATCGCCGGATCCGGCAATGTGTCGCAATGTGTCGCGATCCGGCGTCTGGAAAAAACGTCTACTGTAACGTTTTTTGTCTCCGGTGAAAAAGCCGGACACGCCGGATCCGGCGCGTCCGGCTTTTTCACACAATGAAAGCCTATGAGCGCCGCAATGCGCCGGATCCGGCGAAAGCCGGATCCAGCGGCCGGATCCGTTTTTTTGGTCTGAGCATGCTCAGTAGCTCTGCCCACAAGACATATATAAAAGCAAGACAGTGGGACCCACAGCCACACCCAACATGCCACCCAAGACAGCAACCAGGCGCGGGAGAAGGCAGGAGACCACTGCAGCACCATCCGCACCACCACCACCCCAAATGGAGCAGCAAATAGAACATGCTGAGGAGGGGAGGCCAGCAGCAGATGAGAGACGGTAATTATCAAATAACCCATTCCTCCAAACTAGGGCTATTGAATATCAAGATATTCATTGGCCCTTTGTTTCTCTTTATTCAACAGCCGCCCAATAGATGCAGCAGCAGCAGCAGCAGCAATGGCAGCAGCTGCAACACCACCCACAGGCATGGAGTATGGCCACCAGGAAGACAGCACATCATCTTCTGGGAGCCCTCCCTCGCATCGTCAGCGTTTGACGGTAAGTTTTTATTTCCAAAATCCATCTTCTCTGTAATATATGTCTATTCATGGCCTTTTATTTCAAAACAGGAATCACAAGATGAAGAGGAGCTCCCAGAAGAAGAAGGAAGGGGTGGACAGACACCTGGAGTGGGCTCACAATTGGTAAGTTTTTTGCATCAAACGCAGAAACACAACATCACACTACACACAACACATAGAAAACAATGTTATGCAGACCACACACAGCAAACAAATGCCTACATCCAAAGACATAACTTTTTTTGTTTTCTTCTCTAGTCTTCCCAATCTGGTGCTTGGCCAAGAGGTGCTCGCAGTGCCTCCCAGGGTCGTCGGCGACAGCAACGCGGCGGTCACCAGCGTGTAAGTATAAATATTTTTGCTTTGTTTTTTTGCACTTTTTATTTCATTTCTTTTGTGGAGGCTAATTATGTTATTTTTGTCTTTTTCTTTAACAGCCTTCACAGCGTGCTCCCGACTCTGACGTTGAGGATGGAGGGATTGATATGGACCGCCTCATCGATCTTGTCAGAGAAAGGGAGCCGCTCTGGAATATGGCTGACCGCTGCCACGCTGACCTGATCGTTACCCGACGACTCTGGGAGGAAATCTGTTCGCTCCTTGTGGGCCGCTGGGAGGACCTCGATGTTCGGGCCCAGATTACAGAGCGTAAGTACAGTACCGGTTGCTTGATGTAAACCAGTGTTTCCCGAACTCCAGTCCTCGTGGTCCCCACGGATCATGTGTTCAGGATTTCTATTTACTATGGAAATCCTGAAAACATGACCCCTGGGGACCATGAGGACTGGAGTTTGGGAAACACTGATGTTGTATACTAACCACTCCTTTCTCGTTTCAGGGAACAGAATTGTGAATCGGTGGCGGTCTGTGAGGGATCGTTTCAAGAAGGAGTTCAATAAAGAGATGCGGGCCCCGAGTGGATCTGGAGGACGCAGGAGCAAGTACAAGTACGCAGAAGCCCTGTCGTTCCTCCGGGAAACAATGGTCACCAGAAGGTAAATATTACACACCACATGTGAAAAAAAATGTTAGATGTAAATTTTTTTTTCAGCCAGGGCCATACCATGTCAGTATTTTAATTGTTTTTTTTTCTCTTTATTCCACAGCACGGTGAGCAGCACTCGGGAGCCTGCACGATTGGACCCTTCTGAGGCGATCCCTGAGGAGACCGGCACCGAGGGACACTTCGACCGCCCCGGTACATCTGCACCTTCCCAGCCTTCCCACACATTCGACCCATCTGTCCCATCCACCAGCACAGGAGCATCGTGGCCGCCTACATTACATGAAGCTGCTGGTGAGGAGATCGCTTTCCCTTTACCCCACCCTTCTGCCCCTGCCACCTCTAGTACACCTGCGGGTACTGGGCGGCAGCGGCAGAGGGGTCAGGAAAAGACTTATGCGCCAGAGTTCTTGCATCTGAATGCATCTTTCCAGAACTGTCTAAAAGTCTTGTCAGAGCAAATCTCCGCAGGCTATCAGCAGATCAACTCCAGCATTCTGGAGGTGAAGACATTTCTGCAAACCATGCATTCAGAAGCAAGATCTTCGCCAAACCACACCTTTTTCAGGTCTGTTGTGGAGCGCATGGAAACTCTCTCTCCTGCCCAGCAGATGCATGTAATGCATTCATGCCACGCTGCTCTCCAGCAAGTTACCTCCCAACCTCCTCCTCCTCCTCCCACCACAGTAGTTCCTCCACCTGCACCCCCTCCAGCCACTTTCCATCCTCCCCCTCCTATTACATCTACACCCCCTCCAGCCACTTTCCATCCTCCCCCTCCTATTACATCTACACCCCCTCCAGCCACTTTCCATCCTCCCCCTCCTATTACATACCATCCACCTCCAGCCACTTTCCATCCTCCCCCTCCTATTACATACCATCCACCTCCCCAGCACCATCCACCTCCCCAGCACCATCCACCTCCCCAGCACCAGCCACCTCCCCAGCACCAGCCACCTCCCCAGCACCAGCAACCTCACCAGTACCAGCAACCTCCACAGTACCTGCAAACTCCCCAGTGCCAGCAACCTCCCCAGTACCAGACATCTCCCCACTTCCAGCAACCTGCCCCGTACCAGACATCTCCCCACTTCCAGCAACCTGCCCCGTACCAGACATCTCCCCACTTCCAGCAACCTGCCTCGTACCAGACATCTCCCCACTTCCAGCAACCTGCCCTGTACCAGACATCTCCCCACTTCCAGCAACCTGCCCCGTACCAAACTCCTTCCCCATACAACTTGCCATCAACATCATCTGCTCCTACAGTCCCTGCCCAACCCTCCACTCCACCACCCACCACCTCTTCTGCTTCCCACATGTCCACCCATTCTGTAGTTTTTTCCACACCTTCACCTCTAACTGTTCCTTCCCCACCACGATCCCAGTCCTCTCTCCACACTCCCAGTGTCCCGCAGCCCCTACAGCAGTATTTCCACACCACAATACACAGATTTGTAATGTGTGTTTTTTAATAAAAATGCCCATTGGGTTTAAAACCTTTATTAAAAAAGTTTTTTGCACTTTAAAAACATTTTACAAAAAAAAAAAAATTTTAAATAAAAGTTAAATTATCGTTTCACAATGGTTGTCTGTCTTTTCTTTCTGCGGCGAACTATGTTTAAAAAAAAGGTTAAATACAGGGTATTTCAAAGGTAAAAAGGTATTCAAAACCAGGTATAACTGTGGGTAAATTTTAGCTTTTTGCCACAGTTGTGTTCCTGGTTGTGTTTGAAGCAAAGTATTTCACCTAAAAAGTTGTGTTTATTGTTGGTGATTTCCTAACAATGTACACAACTTTTGTTAAAAGGTGAAATACTTTGCATAAAACACAACCAGGTACACACCTGTGGCCTAAAGGTAAAAATAGTAGACCATGACAAGATAGCCAACTTTGGTTGGCAAAGGTATATACTGTTGGTCCAGAAGGTACACAAGTTTGGTTAGGGCACAAATCTTTCACACTCTGTCATCCTGCCAGTGTACTCTGCCTTGAGGGGCCACAAGGGTCAATTTTAAAAACCGGATCCGGCGTAATCCGTCGAAAAAACGGATAGAAAAACGGATGAACCGGATGAGACGGATCCGGTTTTGTCTGTCAAGAACAAGACGGATCCGGCAGAAAACCGGATCCGGCACATCAGGTTTTACAAAACATTTGCCGGATCCGGCATTCCGGCACGACGCCGGATCGCGCCTGACGCCGAAAACCTGATGTGTGAAAGTAGCCTTAAACAAACCCATCAGTTTTTCTTGAGACCAATGGGCTGTTCATATAGTGCACAAATGTGCTGGGTTCTCCAGTGTCAGGGACCATAAAACTGCTTCTATAGAAAATCTGTCATGGCAGAAGGCATAGGCAGGACAGGGGTAGGCAATCTAGGCAGTCACTTAGGGCACCATTTAAGGGGGAAGGCATCAATTTTAAAAAACTAAAAATCCTGCCTGTATTAATAAAAATTCTAGGGATTGGTGGGGTAAGGTCCAACAGGTACAATATATTGCCCCTCTGTTGTGAGTTCATTTTCCCCTTCATTACTGAGGCCCGAGGAACTCCCTCTTCTGGTAAAAGAAGGTAGTGAGCCTGATTGTCAAATACCTGAGGCTGATGATTGTGACTGGCTGAGTGGAGTTACGGACTGGATATAATGCTGCCGACGCCCTTCTGCCCTGCGGGTGATTTCTCTGTGGGATCCTTGGAGACCAGTCTGAATTCCTGCTCCTCCAAAGCTAAGTTTGCTGCTCGGCCTTTTGCTTTTGTGCTTTGACTTTGTTTTTGCTTTGTTTTTCTGGATTTCTGCCATTCCCTGCTGGGGTGTGTTGAATTCATTTAGCTCTGTCTTCTGAAATTACCTGAGTGCTGATTCAGTTTTTGAAGCCTAGCTGCTTCAGGGCCTTTTTTCATATCAGCTGGTTGGCTTATGTCTTTGATAGGGTTTTGGCAGATTGCAGACAGCAGCCTTCCTGTCCTTTGCTATCTAGGTAGTTTTGGGGCCCCGTCTTTGCTCAGTCTATCTTTCTGTCTGTGTTAGTATTTTCATCTTGCTTCACCGTCGTTATATGTTGGGGGCTGCCTATTGCTTTGGGGTCTGCTCTGGGGCAGTTTAGATTTCCCCTTTCTTTCTTTAGGCCTATGTATTTCTCCGGCTGTGATCGAGGGGTCTAGGGCATCGTAGGAACCCCCCACGGCTACTGCTAGATGTGTTGATAGGTTCAGGGGTCTGCAATCTGATAGTTGCCAACTTCTCTGGGTTTCTGGACTTAGCTTGTATTTCTGCTTTTGCCTCCTACGGTGACTCATTCATAACAGAATCACCCGCCTCACCGCAGATTCTAGGGTACTCAATAGCAGGAAAGAATTGTAAAAAAAAAAAAAGTGTGTATATTTTTTCCTCTATATCTCCGAGGCCGTAGGGGGAATTTTTTTTTTTTCTCTCAATGGAGATAAAGCAATTGTCTGATTGTGTGGAGCAGCTCGCTGCGGAAGTGCGGGGAATTTCCGCCTACCTTGCTCATTCACATGCTGCTGAACCAAAGATTCCTACACCTGATGTATTTTTTGGGGATCGGTCTAAATTTTTGAATTTCAAAAATAATTGTAAATTATTTTTTGCCTTGAAGCCTAACTCGTCAGGGAGCTCCATGCAGCAGGTTAAAATTGTCATCTCTTTGCTGCGTGGCGATCCCCAGGATTGGGCGTTTTCTTTGAAACCAGATGATCCTATTCTGACTAATGTGAACGCATTCTTTCAAGCTTTGGGGTTGTTGTATGACGAACCTAATGCCATTGATCAGGCTGAAAAGACCCTGCTGGCATTGAGTCAGGGTCGTGATTCTGCAGAATTGTACTGTCAAAAATTCCGAAAGTGGTCAGTACTTACTACCTGGAATGATAATGCCTTGGCTGCTCTCTTTCGAAGGGGTTGTCAGAAGCCGTAAAAGATACTATGGTGGGATTTCCTGTTCCCTCTGGTCTTGACGATTCTATGTCATTAGCCATTCAGGTTGATCGGCGTTTGCGCGAACGTGGAGCTGCACGTGAGGTGTTGCCACCTGTTGAACAAATGTCTGAACCTATGCAATGTGATAGTGTTTTTTCCAGAGAGCAGCGTCAGGAGTTCAGAAGGCGTAATAAGTTGTGTTTTTTCTGTGGAGATGCCTCGCATATTATTTCTGTCTGTCCCAAACGAGAGAAACGCTTTGCACACACGTTTTTTGTTGGGGGTGTTCAACCTAAGTTTCTTCTGGCTATTACTCTGATCTGCTCCCTGTCCACATTTTCCGCCAAGGCGTTTGTGGATTCGGGAGCAGCCCTAAACCTAATGGACTTGGATTTTGCTAAACGTTGTGGATTTCCGATGACACCTCTGCAGACGCCTATCCCTTTGAGGGGAATTGATGCTACTCCTTTGGCTAAAAATAAACCCCAGTTTTGGACCCAGGTGGTAATGCGGGTCGCCCCAGACCATCAAGAAAATTGCAGATTTCTGGTGTTGCATAATCTGCATGATACTGTTGTTCTGGGGTTTCCCTGGCTACAGATTCATAATCCAGTTTTGGATTGGAAATCTGTGTCTGTGGTGAGTTGGGGTTGTCGGTGTGCCTTTAGTGAGGCTCCGGTGTTTTCCACCTCTCCTCAGTCGCATGATGTTCCTGATTATTTGGCGGACTTTTATGATGTATTTAGTGAGAATGAGTCTGCGTCTCTGCCTCCTCATAGGAGTTATGACTGTGCAATTGAACTGAGCCCGGGGTGTAAATTTCCCAAGGGTCGACTCTTCAATTTATCTGTACCCGAGCACGAGGCTATGCGATCCTATATTAAGGAGGCATTGGAGAAGGGTCATATTAGACCATCCTCGTCACCCTTGGGTGCCGTTTTTTTTTTTGTAGCCAAAAAGGATGGATCATTAAGACCTTGTATTGATTATCGTGCCCTCAACAAAATTACTGTTAAATATCAGTATCCGTTACCCCTGATTTCTGATCTATTCTCCAGAGTTAAGCTAGTTTCACACTAGCGTTTATGAGCGCAGCGACAGCCTGCACACGGCCGCCGCTAAGCCCCGCCCCCTGCCACGCCCCGCCGGTAGCTCCGCCCACCGGCACATGATGCTGCATGCGCCCTGCGTCCCCTATCTTTATCACAGGGGGCGCAGGCCGTGCGCAGTATGCATTTGGCGGCGCATGCGTCCTTTTGACGGTGCGCCGACCTGCGCCAAACGCAACCTGCTGCAGTTTGGTTGCGTCGGCGCACCGTCAGAAAGGTGCATGCGCCGCCAAATGCATACTGCGCACGGCCTGCGCCCCCAGTGATAAAGATAGGGGACGCAGGGCACATGCAGCGTCATGCGCCGGTGGGCGGAGCTACCGGCGGGGGCGAGGCAGGGGGCGGGGCTTAGCGGCGGCCGTGCGCGGTGCGTCGCTGCGCTCATAAACGCTAGTGTGAAACTAGCCTTAAAGGTGCTTGCTGGTTTACCAAGCTTGACCTCAGGGGGGCGTATAATCTTATTCGCATTAAGCATGGGGATGAATGGAAGACGGCGTTTAATACTCCGGAGGGACATTTTGAGTACCTGGTGATGCCTTTTGGGCTCACTAATGCCCCTTCTGTCTTCCAGTGCTTCATGAACGATATTTTCCGAGATTTTGTCGATAAATTTTTGATTATCTATCTGGATGATATTTTGATCTTCTCCAAGGATTGGGATTCTCATGTGGAACATATTCGGACTGTGTTCCGGATCTTGAGGGAGAATTCCCTGTATGTCAAGGGATCTAAATGCCTTTTTGGAGTACAGAGGATTTCTTTTTTGGGATTTATTTTGTCCCCGTCAACTATTGAAATGGACCCGGCCAAGGTACAGGCCATTCACGATTGGGTTCAGCCCACTTCTTTGAAGGCCCTCCAGAAGTTTTTGGGCTTTGCTAATTTTTATCGGAAATTTATAGCAAAATTTTCTAGTATTGCCAAGCCATTGACTGATTTGACTAAAAAGGGTGCTGATGTGTTAAATTGGTCTCCGGAGGCTGTTTCTTCCTTTCAGGAGTTGAAGCGAAGATTCACCTCCGCCCCGGTTTTGCGGCAACCTGATGTCTCACTTCCATTCCAGGTAGAGGAGCTGCACGAGAGGTGTTGCCACCTGTTGAACAAATGTCTGAACCTATGCAATGTGATAGAGTTTTTTCCAGAGAGCAGCGTCAGGAGTTCAGAAGGCGTAATAAGTTTGAGATTGGTGCAGGAGTCTGAGATTGGTGCAGGAGCTGTTTTGTCCCAAAAGGATCCTGTAACATCTAAAATGAATCCCTGTGCTTTCTTTTCCTGAAAGTTCTCTCCATCTGAACGTAACTATGATGTGGGGAATAGGGAACTGTTGGCCATGAAATGGGCATTTGAGGAGTGGAGACATTGGTTGGAGGGAGCTAAGCATCAAGTCGTGGTCCTCACTGACCACAAGAATTTGATTTACCTAGAGTCGGCTAAGCGCTTGAACCCTAGACAGGCTAGGTGGGCCTTGTTTTTTACACGTTTTGATTTTGTGGTTTCTTTTCTTCCTGGAACTAAGAATGTCAAGGCTGACGCCCTCTCTAGGAGCGTCTTTGCTGATTCTCCTGTGGTGACCAAGCCTGCTACCATCTTAGGCGAAGGGGTAGTTCTTTCTGCCATCTCGCCCGATTTGAGACGTGCTCTGGAAGAGTTCCAGGAGGACAAACCTGAGTGTTGTCCCAGTGGAAAGTTGTATGTTCCTGACCAGTGGAGGAAGAGAGTGATGTCTGAAGTTCATTGCTCTGCTTTGGCTGGTCATCCAGGTATTTTTGGTACTAGAGATCTGGTGAGTCGGTTTTTTTGGTGGCCCTCCTTGTCTCGTGATGTCAGGAATTTTGTGCAGTCCTGTGAGACGTGCTCCCGGTCTAAATCGTGTTCTCGCTCTAGTGGGTTGTTGATGCCTTTGCCTGTCCCCAAGAGGCCATGGACCCATATTTCAATGGATTTCATCTCTGATATGCCTGTCTCTCAGAGGATGACTGTTATTTGGGTGATTTGTGATAGGTTCTCTAAGATGGTTCATCTTGTACCACTCCCTAAGTTGCCGCCTTCCTCTGAGTTGGTGCCCCTGTTTTTACAACAGGTGGTTCGTTTGCACGGGATTCCTGAGAACATTGTATCTGACAGAGGAGTGCAGTTTGTGTCTAGATTTTGGAGAACTTTCTGTTCCAGGCTGGGAATTCAGTTGTCCTTCTCTGCTTTTCACCCTCAGACCAATGGGCAGACAGAGAGAACAAACCAGACCTTGGAGTCATATTTGAGATGTTTTATTTCTGCTGATCAGGATGATTGGGTTTCATTTTTGCCCTTGGCCGAATTTGCTTTGAATAATAGAGCTAGTTCTGCCACTTTGATGTCACCTTTTTTTTGTAACTTTGGGTTTCATCCTCGATTTTCTTCAGGGCAGGTGGAGCCCTCTGCCTGCCCAGGTGTTGACACTGTGGTGGAGAGAATGCACCAGATCTGGGACCAAGTGGTGGATAAGTTATCTCTCTCCCAGGAGAAGGCCCAGCGGTTTTCCAACCGACATAGGACCATTGGTCCCCAGTTTAAGGTTGGTGATATGGTGTGGTTATCATCAAAAAATATTGCTATGAAGGTGGCTTCTCCTAAGTTTAAGCCTAGATTTATTGGACCTTACAAGATTGTGGAGATTATTAATCCGGTCTCTTTTCGTTTGGCTCTTCCTGTCACATTTAAAATCCATAATGTGTTCCATAAATCTTTGTTGAAGAGGTTTGTTGAACCTGTTGTTCCGGGGGTGGCACCTCCAGACCCTGTATTGGTTGAAGGTAACATGGAGTATGAGGTAGAGAAAGTACTGGATTCCCGTCTGGCTAGACGGAGACTCCAGTATTTGGTTAAGTGGAAGGGTTATGGTCAGGAGGATAATTCCTGGGTCTCAGCCTCTGATATTCATGCCACACGATTGGTGCGTGCCTTTCATCGGGCTCACCCTGATCGCCCTGGTGGCATAGTTGAGGGTTCGGTGACCCCTCCTCAAGGGGGAGGTACTGTTGTGAGTTCATTTTCCCCTTCATTACTGAGGCCCGAGGAACTCCCGCTTCTGGTAAAAGAAGGTAGTGAGCCTGATTGTCAAACACCTGAGGCTGATGATTGTGACTGGCTGAGTGGAGTTACAAACTGGATATAATGCTGCCGACGCCCTTCTGCCCTGCGGGTGATTTCTCTGTGGGATCCTTGGAGACCAGTCTGAATTCCTGCTCCTCCAAAGCTAAGTTAGCTGCTCGGCCTTTTGCTTTTGTGCATTGACTTTGTTTTTGCTTTGTTTTTCTGGATTTCTGCCATTCCCTGCAGGGGTGTGTTGAATTCATTTAGCTCTGTCTTCTGAAATTACCTGAGTGCTGATTCAGTTTTTGAAGCCTAGCTGCTTCAGGGCCTTTTTTCATATCAGCTGGTTGGCTTATGTCTTTGATAGGGTTTTGGCAGATTGCAGACAGCAGCCTTCCTGTCCTTTGCTATCTAGGTAGTTTTGGGGCCCCGTCTTTGCTCAGTCTATCTTTCTGTCTGTGTTAGTATTTTCATCTTGCTTCACCGTCATTATATGTTGGGGGCTGCCTATTGCTTTGGGGTCTGCTCTGGGGCAGTTTAGATTTCCCCTTTCTTTCTTTAGGCCTATGTATTTCTCCAGCTGTGATCGAGGGGTCTAGGGCATCGTAGAAACCCCCCACGGCTACTGCTAGTTGTGTTGATAGGTTCAGGGGTCTGCAATCTGATAGTTGCCAACTTCTCTGGATTTCTGGACTTAGCTTGTATTTCTGCTTTTGCCTCCTACGGTGACTCATTCATAACACCCCTCCAAGAATCATGCTTAGGCCGGGGTCACACTTGTGAGAAACTCGCACGAGTCTCGCATCTCAATACCCGGCACAGCCGCCGACACTCGAGACCGGAGTGTGTGGCTGCATGTATTTCTATGCAGCTGAGCGCTCTGATCCCGAGTACCGGCGGCAGTGCCGGGTATTGAGATGCGAGACTCGTGGGAGTTTCTTGCAAGTGTGACTCCGGCCTTAGAGTAACTAAACTTTTACTGCGTTTTTTTATATTTGGCAGGTACTTTAATTGTCTGCAGATTGATGGGGAACCGGGTCCCGAGACCCTCACCAATAAATAGGCCTCCAAACAGTCCATAGCAGCAGATAAAGGACCTATCAAATGTGATAAAATTTTGTGAAAGTTTAGTTACTCTTTATACGGGTTATCTGAAGGCTAAAGTGATTTTCATTGTTAACTCCCTATCTATTTAGTGCCGTTATCTAAACTATTTTCTAAAATACTTGCATTAAAATTGTCCTATCCTTCCCTAACTACACTGTCTAACTGCTTTTGTATTTTTTTTCCCTACTTCCTTTTTGATAATGCTTCGTTTGAGAATCCCAGTGCATGCAATACTCAAACTAAGGGCAGAGTCAGACGGCCGTATAACTCGTGCAAGAATCGCATCGCACTGCACAGACTGGCCCGGCACCTCTCCTGACCATAGCAAGACAGCATGATGGATTACTATGCAGCTGCCAATCTCAGGTCAGGAGAGCCAACAGCCAGGACGAGGTTTACCATGCGATTCTTGGACGAGAAATACAGCAGTCTGTTTCTGCCCTAAGTGTCATCACGGGGCAAAGAGTGCGGTAACTGCCATAGCCCCTACCCCCTCACTGAAACGAAGTGCCATCAGGGGGCAGAGAGTGCGGTAACTGCCATAGCCCTTGCCCTCTCTCTGAAACGAAGCATCATCAGGGGGCAGAGAGTGCGGTAACTGCCATAGCCCATGACCCCTCACTGAAACGAAGCGTCATGAGGGGGCAGAGAGTACGGTAGCTGCCATAGCCCATGACCCCTCACTGAAACAAAGCGTCATTAGGGGCAGAGAGCGCGATACCTGCCATAGCCCATGACCCCTCACTGAAACGAAGCATCTTCAGGGGGCAGAGAGTGCGGTAACTGCCATAGCCCCTACCCCCTCACTGAAACGAAGTGCCATCAGGGGGCAGAGAGTGCAGGAACTGCCATAGCCCATGCCCCCTCACTGAAACGAAGCATCATCAGGGGGCAGAGAGTGCGGTATCTGCCATAACCCCTGCCCCCTCACTTAAATGAAGTGTCATCAGGGGGCAGAGAGTGCGGTAACTGCCATGACCCCTGCCCCCTCAATGAAACGAAGCGTCATCAGGGGGCAGAGAGTGAGGTAACTGCCACAGCCCCTGTCCCCTCTCTGAAATTAAGCACAATCAAGGGCAGAATGTGTGGTAACTGCCGTAGCCCCTGTCTCCTCCCCTTACTGCTGTATGGAGCCCGATGAGCAGCGGCACACAGTGGGCCCCGCCTCTTGTGCTTCTGGTCAATGGGCCCCATCGTGCACTAATGTGCTCTGTGCTGCGAGCCTGCAGCGCAAACGTCAGTGCTGGGGCCCGGGTGCTTTCTCGTAGCTGTGCACTAGGGTGACCGGATCTCATATGGGGGGGGGGGAAATGTCGGAATCTTGTTCGTCTGGACCCCACAAAACGATTCCCCTTTCCAGATATTGAAATAGCCAAAATTTCAGCTCGATCAAACGACGTTAACCCGTGCCGCTCGTCGCTCAAAGTTTGAAAAAATCCAAATTGAGGTATTTTAAGATTTAGGTATTTTGCATAGTCTGTTAGACTATAAAGAATGTGACAACAACATTGCAGAAGTAGCCCTGACCAAATTTTCGAACCATTTGTGGTATTTGAATGCAGAGTTGGTGGGATTATCGTTTTTTGATCCCACCATTACAGACAATGAAAAGTTGTTAATGGCTAATAAATTGCTCAGTAGCACAGATGAACCATCAGAGCACGCTAACCTACATGAGTTGATAATTTTACATAGTTATCTAATCTATTCTAGAGCTTTTGTTAAAGTAGTTTTTGAAACGTCAGAATATAATGCTCGGCATTTGCTTACAACTTGCAGGACATACTGCTTTGTTCTTCATCTTTTGTCAGAAGGTCGTTAAAGTCGGTTACTTCCTACCTCTTTTAATTTTTCTTTCCTAACTTTTGGATTTACAACCCTAGCGTGCTCTGATGGTTCATCTGTGCTACTGAGCAATTTATTAGCCATTAACAACTTTTCATTGTCTGTAATGGTGGGATCAAAAAACGATAATCCCACCAACTCTGCATTCAAATACCACAAATGGTTCGAAAATTTGGTCAGGGCTATTTCTGCAATGTTGTTGTCACATTCTTTATAGTCCAACAGACTATGCAAAATACCTAAATCTTAAAATACCTCAATTTGGATTTTTTCAAACTTTGAGCAACGAGCGGCACGGGTTAACGTCGTTTGATCGAGCTCAAATTTTGACTATCTCAATATCTGGAAAGGGGAATCGTTTTGTGGGGTCCAGACGGACAAAATTCCGACATCGATTTTTTGCGGTCACCCTACTGTGCACGGCCGCTTAACCTTGACGGCTGCGCAGCTCCGACTCCCTCCTCCCTCCTTGGACTTCTGGTCAGGTGTCAGTGCGTACACGATGATGTCATTGCATATGTGCCGAGATGTACGAGGACACTGTGACCAGAAGTGGAGATGCGCCTGCTGGGGATCGCTTATGAAGAAAGTATGTAAAAAGTTTTTTTTTTATAAAATTAATTAAATGGGTGAGGAGGAAATGAACGGGGACTGCACATGATGATGGGGTGGCACATGATGAAGGGGGCTGCACATTATGAAGGGGGGCTGCACATAATGAAGGGGGGCAGCAAATGATGGAGGGGTAACAAATGATCGAGGGGGTCGGCAAATGATGGAGGGAGTCTGCAAATGATGTAGGTGGCTGCAAATGATGATGTGAGGGATGGGACGGGGACTGCACATGATGAAGCGGGGGAGGGGGAATGCACATGAACGGATGGGGACTGCACATGATGAACGGAAGGGGACTGCACATGATGAACGGAAGGGGACTACACATGACGAATGGAAGGGGACTGCACATGTTGAAGTGGAGGGGAGGACGGGGCCTGCAAATGATGAAGTGAGGGGAACAGGGACAGCGAATGATGAAGTGAGAGTGGAAGGGGGACTGCAAATGACAAAGTGAGGGGGAGGAGGACAGCAAATGATGAAGTGAGGGGGAGGGGGACTGCAAATGATGAAGTGAGGGTGAGGGACGGGGACAGCAATTGAATTGAAGGTGAGGGATGGGGAGAGCAAATGAGGACCTGGGGAGAGCAAATAATGATGAATTTTGATGGTGGTGGGAGTAAATGATGTATTGAATGTGGATTAGAGCAGTTGATAATGAATTAAGGGTGGGAGTATGAGAGAGAGAAGACATGACAATGAATTGGGGAGGAAGGGGCATGTAAATATAATGAATCGGTGGAGCAGGAGGCACTTAGTGGGGGGTGTTGAGGATGCAGTGGCTTAATGAATTGGGGGAAAGAGAACAGGGACTAATTAATGTATATATTTATTAGATGGGGAATATGGCTATTTATAGTTGGTGGGGGCACAGTGGTAGATTATAATTTATATTTGGAATGGTGGATTGCATAATAACTAATTATATATTAATGGTGAGTGCACATCTGTATTCAGCTGTGTGGTGTAGAATAAGGGGAAAAAGTGGGGATGTGCTCTGGAAGCGGTACTCTAGATAATTATGTGTTATTTTATGCAAAGAAGAGCCCTGGCTGGGAGAAATTATAGCGGTCTGCGCTGCATGAAAAAGAAAAGCAAAGATGAAGGACTTCAGCTAGAGACGTCACTGGTGAGTCAGTGTGTTACCTGTACACTGACAATATACACTGTGCACTATATACAGAGCTCCTGTGAATAATGTCACCGTTGATCATTGTATTACCTGTATACTGACACTATATACAGAGCTCCTGTGCTTAATGTCACTGGTGATCAATGTATTACCTGTACACTGATACTATATACAGAGCTCCTGTATATAATGTCACCGTTGATCATTGTATTACCAGTACACTGACACTATATACAGAGCTCCTGTGTGTAATGTCACCGGAGATCACTGTATTACCTGTACACTGACACTATATACAGCACTCCTGTGTATTATGGCATTAATATTGCATTTTTTTTTATTAATGATCAGTATTATAGTATTCAGTCACTATGTGGTGGTAATATATGGTCGGGTCATGGTGTGGAGATATTTCTTTGTATGTGGTAGTATTCGGTCACTATGTGGTGATATGTGATCTGGTGACGGTGTGACGGTATTTGTCCCTTCTATGTGGTCTTATTCCATCGCTACGTGGTGGTAATATGTGATCTGGTCATGGTGTGGCTGTATTTTTCCCTTTTATATGGTAGTATTCGGTCACTATGTGTTGGTAATATGTCATCCGGTCACGGAGTGACATTATTTGTCCCTTGTATATGGTATTATTGTCATTCAAAAAATATGTAACTCATTCCCTTTAAGAAAAATAAATAAAAAATATACCTAAAAAGAGTATTGGATATTTTAAGAAATGTTTATTAGGTTTAAGTAGTGTAGGGCTTGGCTAAAAGAGTCTACCGTGTCGTAGTGGCAGCTTAAAAATTCTTTTGACCAGAACAAAAGATGTTGGCTATGTATGTGATCTGATGTTTGATGGGAAATGTTAATATCAGATTGGCAAGGACGTGGTAAAGAAGAATAGTTTTTCCAGGAGTGGACAGTGGGACTGTGGAAGGTTCGAGATGTAGAAGCGGAGTTGGGGTGGAGCCTGGGAGGAGTCTCAAGGGGACCCAAAAATATTGCCAGTATGGGGCCCTGAAATTCCTAGTGGCAGTCCTGGCGGGAACTGTCACAGCCCCTGTTCCTTCCTTGAAACGAAGCGTCATCAGAGGGCAGAGAGTACGAACTGCCACAGCCCCTGTCACCTACCTGAAACTAAGCGTCATCAGTCAGGGAGCAGAGAGTACAGTTATTTCCACAGCTCCTGTCTCTTCCTTAAAACTAAACTTTATCAAGGAAAGAGAGTTTGGAAACTGCTGCAGCCCCTGTCCCCTCTCTGAAACGAAGCGTCATCAGTGACACTCATTTCAGTGGCTGGGCTAGTCCCTGTGTGATGTGCACTGTGCGACGAGCACAATGACAGTGTGCTCCCTCTTGCTTGCACACATGTACACAATGTCAGCGCACTTTCTGTTTCCTGCACACATGTGCACAATGACAGTGCGCTCTCTGTTGCCATCACACTTGGGCATAAAACATGTTTTTTTTTCATAACTTCCCCATTTCGTTTTACATCCCATATATTGAAAAGCATCTGACTGATTTTCAAAAATTCTACAGATGACTATTTTCAGTATAAGTACAATTTTGCCTTATAGGAAAGAGTTAATTTAAAATGATAGAGCGAGTCCGGCATTGTGCTGACAAGATCTTTTTACAATTTACAAGGTAGATACTATTTTGGTGGAATTGCTTTAATTTTATCTGCGGCGTTGTTAAATCCAATCACATTGAAAGCCATTCTGTCTATAATGTTGTCTATTATTCATCTGTGGCATCTCATTCCCGACATTTGTTCCATTTTCAACTCGTCTGAACACAATAATAACAACAACAGAATAACTAGGTACAAGGAGCCGTCACCCGAGGGGTGCAGGAATAATTCACCTGTCTGCTGATATGTTCATTCTTTAAGTTGACGCACACACAAAGTAAAAAGTTTGATCATTCAGGATGATTGGAAATAGATGAAGATTTATGAAAACAATATTAAATGAGACCAACAGAAAATAACTGCATTGAACTCTTCCAGCGAGTTTAAATTAAATAAATCTCTTTTTGTGTAGCTAAAATGGCTAGGAAATCTACTATCAAAAAAATCTGGCGATCATTATGCCAATGCACAGAGTTCTAGCTTACGGCTATTCTTTCATTGATATCTTATCTCCATTTATTTTTGGATTTGATATATGTTAGTATCGGTGAGAGTGTGATTGAAGCCAAAACAACATTATAATGTATACCCCGAAGGCTAAGCAGTTTACCCGTCAGAAAACATTAAGGGTCATTTCTGATGTTGTTGAGCCATATTCGTCATTCCTTTTTTTTATTTTTTTTTTATTTTACACTAATACCTGTAATAAGAATTTGAGCACTTTTCCAGCATTTTTATTTTTCCAGTGCACCAAGCATAACAAAAAAGCAACTTTGCTAATAGTCCTAGTTAATTTTTTCCTAGTCATTTCCATACACCGCTATAAAGATGACCTACTGTATGTGCTTTCATGGTGGCAGACTAGAACACCCTCTGTGTAATTTGATATCGTAGTCAAGTATTAAAGGAGTTGTCCAGGCCTTTAGCATTGATGGTCTATCCTTAGGATAGGTCATCAATGTGGGATCGGTGTGGTTGCGACATCTGAAACCTCAGCCGATCAGCTATTCCCGGTGTCACAACTGCTCAGTTATGAAGCTGCACAGCACGATGTTATGAATAGGTAACCAAGGAGGATAGCAGGGGCATAGGCTAGGCAACCAGATAACCAGAGAGGTTGTTAACTTAGCGGATTGCAGACCCCTAAACTGACAACACAACTAGAATTAGTAGTGGGACGTATCTACGATGCCCTAGATGCCTCAGCACAGCCAAAGCATTACCTAAGCCTAAAGAGAGAAACGGGAAAGCTAAACTGCCCCGGAGTAGAACCCCAAAGGAATGGATAGCCCCCGAATATATATTGCCGGTGAGACAAGATGAGGCACAAAACACAGGCAGAAAATAGAGTAAGGAAATGATGGGGCCCAAACTGTTTAGATAGAACAGGACAGGAAAGGATACTGTCTGCAATCACGCAAAAACCCTAAGATAAAATCCAACACGTCTGATATGCAGAAATACTGAAGTCACACGACCTCTCCTCCACTAAATCAGAACTCTGGTGTGAACTGGACGCAAAACAAAAGATACTGATATAACAGGGGATTAGAAATACTGAAAAGACTGACATGAGCTGTGGCATATGGAACAGAGTCCAGCACAAGTCCCAGCAGGGAACAAGGCTGGACTCATACCTGCAAAGTAGAAATCAGAGAAAAGCAAAAAATGAATCAAAATGCAAAAAGATTCAAGCAGACAAATAACTTATCTGAAAGATGCAGGACAAAGCAGGAGGCAAGCAGACTTCCAAAATGCTTAAGAAGAAAACCAAATCGCCGGCAACAACTGAGGGAAGGTTGCTCACTTAAATCTCTCCAGTCTGTAACACCTGACCTCCAATCATTCCCAGGTGATTGACTTCTGTCAGCCAGACCAGCTCCATTACCAGCAGCAACCACCAGAGGGAGCCCAAACTCAGAAGCCAGGTCAAAAGTCTTCACAACAGCACAGCTCTATCGACTGTATAGTGACTGCGGACAGGCACTGCACATCCGCCCCCCCATTAAAATAAATAGGGGGTTGTTGTGCAGTACCCGGCTGCGTCCACTATTCTAGTAGTACTATGCAGTTCCGTAACTGAGCAGTTCCGGCCACTGCTGACACTGGGAACAGCTGATTGATGGAGGTGTTGGGTGTCACATCCCCACCAATCAGACAATGATGACCTATCCTAAGGATAGGCCATCAATGTTAAAGTCCTGGACAACCACTTTAAAGCTCCCCTCACACATTAGACAGAAGTTCAATATATATGAAAGTATTCTCCTCTAGAAGAATTGCTTCTAAACTGGAATATCTCTCTAAAAGCAAAGTATAATGGGGCACGTACTGCAGAGGCTTTACAGTATTAAATGCTAAATCTGAATTGTGGGTCCCAACAGCAAGACACCCCATTGCTTGTTGCTGGCAATGCAGGCCTTCTTTATAAAAGACTATCCCGTTTTAAGCAAATAAATTTTATTTTTGCCCCAGAAAGCTGTTCACCTCACCATGTTCCTGCGCTAATGGACCTCAGTGCCTTTCACCATTATAGGATTCTTTTGGGGGCTGGTGGGGATTTTTGATGGCAAATGTACTGCAAGTGTGCTTGTGTTGATGGTCTAGGGGCCTAGCTAACTAGCTAATCAGTCCTTTGGTAGACTGTCTGACTAGGAGGTCTCCTTAGCTGGCAAGAGGTATTGAATCACAAATGGCAATAAACTGTTTCCATTGTCAGCTATTAGTTTAGGCGAGTTTTGGATTTCTTGAAAAATATATTTGTGAGGCTTGAGTTGTTTTCAGAATCTTCTAATTGTATTTTCCTCTTATATTTTTCTTCTGCTGCCCTCTGGACTGTTCTTGACAACTCCTCTACCAGCCATCTTAGGACTTGTTCCACCACTACTGGTTTGGAACCCTTGGCTTCCACCTGATCAAGATCTGACTCCTGTCTCATCTCCGAGAATGGCCTTGTTCAACCTCAAATCAGGACCTGCCATTTAGCTTTGGACTACGGAGGAATTTATAACCTGTGATTTTCCTTCGGTGAAGGCAAATTTTCTGTATTGGTGATAAAGGGTGAAGACTCGTAATTCCTATTAGACTCCACTACACAATCTATCTACACTTATTCCTCAAAGCACAAAAGTTCTACAATTTTCCAATATACTTTTTCTATCAATTTTCGTAATCTTCAAGGTCTCTGCACGCTGTCATTCAATAGCAATTTTCATTGTTAACTTCCAGGGGACAATTCCTGTCCATTTTATGTGATGGACGTTAGATGTATGAAGATATTTTGTGCACTTGTAGAACGTTAAAACATTTTTTTTCGAAACATTTCTGACAGCTGTATGTAGGGGCAATAATTGATGTTTTGTCCTGTGTACTCAATAGGAGACATACCTCCGACAGCCAGACCTTTGTGTTTTTATCTGTACAAGAGCACAGGCTGTCTTCATTTACAAAGCCATCATCACTCCCTGGGAAAAGGTTTATACACAGGCCGATAATTGACTCTTGTGAATTAGATTAGGCCACTAATGTATAGCCAAGGCAGTCACTTTAAAACACCAGTCCCACTTAGCAAGACCTATTAGAGCCTGGTACAATGGAAGTCTTTCTACCAAAAGACCGTCTCAACGAGGACCCATAATTTTCTTAATTTAATATATAATTGGTGAATTGAGCAATTCTTAAAGCACTGAAATTATGAGTGCTAAAGAATGACATGGTGACAAAATTGTAAAATGATTGTACATTACTTAAAACTTTTTGAAGTTATATATATATATATAAGTCTCAAAGAAATGTAGCAAATGTCTTTTTCTTTGGAGAAAAAAATTAGACAAAATGCTTAGTTTTATGATCAAAGTAATTTGAATAGCAAATACTGGGGAAACTTTTGTTGAAGAGACAATTTTGCTTTTATTAGTCCCCAGTTAACATATAGTAGCTGTGATGGACTATTAAGATTGAGAAGAAAAGTACAAGTGGCTTCAAAAAAGAAGTTTCATCCTGGGCTGGGGCAGAATTTCTGGAACTAGTGGCAATCGATTATGTAGGGAATCATCGTGAACATGCAAATATTGTAATGCCCAATGTCCCAATTGTACTGTTTCTGATAATGCCACCAGATATGACAAGGGAATAGGAAAAATAATACAACAATACGAGTGCACTATTACTTAATAGCTAATGTGATTTTATGCTTTTTGGTTGAAAAAAATCTAAATGTTGCAAAAAAGTGTACAACCCACAAGAAGAGGAAGCGGACATCAGGTTCGGTAAGGCACCAGAGCTCATTAATGTCATGACATTTCTTCTGCACCTTGGTCTTACCATATCTGACAAAGTTTCTATCATGTTTTTCAATCATTCAGTTCTGCAAAAAGTTAAAAACATTTTGGAATTTCAGCCTTTTGAATGCTTTAGAGTCTCAGCACTTCCAAAAGATTTTACTCAAAAGCATTTTATTTCATAGTTACATAGTAAGGCTAAAAAAAAGACACATATCCATCAAGTTCAAACAAGAGATCAGAGAAGATAAATGAAAAGGTATGGGTACAGCTATAAATCATGATCCAGTCTGCCTGAAAAGAGCAAATTTTTCCCTCCTTGACATCGAGTGTTGATCATCTGAAAAAAGTCTCAAACAAGAATTTTATACATTTACATAAGCATTTATGTTATTTTCTTCTAAAAAAAATCCATCTGCTCCTGAGGGAGACTATTCCACCAATTAATAGTTCTTATGGTAAAGAATAGTGATGAGTGAGCATGCTTGCCACTGCTTGATACTCGGTTGAGCATCAGGTTGATCGGGCACGATCGATTATCGCAGGTGCTCGATTGCCATGCTCTAGTGGGGTCCCCACTATTTTTGATAACCTTCCCAGCATAAAAATACCAGCCCATAGCTACCACAGAATTGGGGCATCACATTAAATGTGCCAATTCTGACTCTTTGCCTGGCTCTTCCCGATTGTCCTGGTGCGGTGGCAATCAGGATAATATTTTTATGGGGTTGATGTCAGCTGTGTAATGTCAACTGGCATCAACATCTAGTGTTAGTGATTGAGAGGGAGCCCTCAGACACACCAATTACTAACCCAGTAATAAAAAAACCACTCACAGTAAAAAGCTCTTTATTTGAATAAAGACTCCACCAATAAAGACACCAATTTATTATCAAAAATATTCCCACAAAACTCCTCTGATGTAGTCCACATTCCCTGATGTCACTGACATCTGTGAATAGCAGTTGACTCTAGCTGAGTGCAGCATTGAGCCAGCGGCTCTAATGTGATGTTCCAATTCTGCAGCGGCTGCGGACTGGTATTTTTAGGCTGGGAAGGGGCCAATATCAATGGCCCTTCACAGCCTGCCTGATAATATCAGCCCCCAGCTGTCTGCTTTACCTTTGCTGGTTGTCAAAAATAGGTGGGGGTCCCACGTAATTTTTGTAAAAATTATTTATTTATTTAGTTCCCAGCAGCGACTTGGGAGTCAGAGATGCATCCAGGTGTGCTTCCCATGTTGTTTCCATTCAATTTCAGCACTGTTTCCATCCATTTCAGATATTTCCCTGCTCTCCCAGCCCTGCTGTTAGGGTCTTCTGGAAAAATGTTCAAGTTTCCCATTTACTTTCATTATGCTCGTTACTCAAATAGCGCCCTCCTAGCATCCGACAAGCTCGATTCAAGTACTGAGCACCAGAGCATTTTATTGCTCGATCATCACTAGTAAAGAAGCCTTGTCTCCTGACCACTTGTTTTTTGTGGGTCTTTATATACAACATCTGTCAAGGGGATACTATGACAGAGAGGGGCCAGAAGAATGCAGCATCTGGTTACACAAACTCCTGAATGTATTAGATCTGCTTCACCATCCTGTTAGCAGTACAAGTCTTCCTTACTCTGTTATTGCAATGGTTAATCAGTTCTGTCTATCTCCTTGAGCTCTTCATCCTGAATTGTCTCAGCTGTTCAGTGTTGGCCACTCTTCTCAGGTATATGAAGCGCCCCAGGGGCCGTGGGTTACTCGGTACCAGGCTGGTTGTCTTTAAGGGATGTGTCACAGTGGCAGTGACCCGGTCCGTGGCCCCAGGCGTTCATATAAAATTAAAGGATTGATGGGGAATAAAGTTTTTGTGCAAGTCGTGATGCCACCTGTGGTATTCTGGTCAGTGGTGACCAGGGCTGCAGTGGTGCTTCTCTGGGATATATGTTATGATGCAGCAGAGTTGGTGAAGCTCTCCACAGGCAGAGCTGTAGTCCCAGGGCAGTTGAGATGAGTTTGTAGATGGTGAGGTAGTGTGGAGTGGAGGATGTAGTAGTGCTGGGTGAGAGGCGCAGAAAGGAGACAGATGGGCAGATGACACAGTTGTATGCAGTTCCAAGGGCTTTACTTACAATTCTTTCTGCAGTACAGATGCCCACTTCAGTGCTGCGTCCTCCAGGTGAGGGGTCCAGACAACTTCCAGATAAGATGAAGTACACCCTTCCATCACTCCCTGTCAGTATCTACCTTTCTTGGCCATCTCCATACAATATGCTGCTTTCCACTTTCCTTCCTTTCCAGCACTTCACAATTATCGTTCCAGGCCAGCAGCTACGAATCCTGTCAGACAATGCGTACCCTTCCCTTTCTGTGATCCTATATAGCTGACTTTCCAGTCGGAATAACTGTGGTAGGGGCTATGGTCCATAAAGTAACCAAAGCTATCGGCTTGCTAGTAGCGCCCTGAAGTACGCTCACTAGGCTAGGGGCCGTGACCCTTTGCGACCAGTTTCTCCCTCCACCTGACGTCAGTCAGCGTGCATAAGGGATCCACGGGGAGTATGCTCCAGCCGTGTCCCAGAAGAACCTTCTTTCCTTTTAGGCAGCTTTCCTTATAATCCAATCCATCCAGCAGCCTCTAATCACAAGAGCTGCTCCAGACACGTCCTTCTCCTTCCCTCTGAGGGAACTCCCAACCAACTTCCTATCCTTCTCTCGCTCTCAAACTACGCTCCGCCCACCTCTCAGCACTCTTCGTGTTCGAAGCAGGGGCCATAAAGGGTGCTCTGCTACACTACTGGTGTGGGTGGGCTGTGGGTGTGGAATGTAGTCAGGTGTCTCCACCTTTACATGGTCATGGGATACCACACCTCTGGCTGAGGTGCAGTACCTCTGTGGCGACTGGAACCTCAGGGGCACCACATATATATGCTCACCACTTGCATTACGGAATTGCTGGTGATAGATTGCAACTCCTTAGTTTAGTGCTGAAGGAGTGGTTTGACTAAGTAGCAGTTGGTTGGTGCTGTTTACAAGCGATATCTGAGTGAATTTGGCATTGTGTGTTTATCCTAATTCTCTTCCCATTTGGTTTGTCCCTCCTACTGTTCCCTTGATTTTCACTCGGTTATTTTGTGAGCAAATTTGTAGGATTGTAGTTTTCTTTACCCCTGTCTGTTTGCCCTGCCTGTTAGGTTTGTGTTATCCTATACACTTCTGTCCTATACCTTGCTGTGTGGGGGAGGAAATAAATCAGTGTGCATATAGGAGCATAGCAAGGAACGAGACCCCAGCATCTCCACCATCGGGGTTGATCTGAGGAACAGGGATAGTCTACATTCCTACTCGCTTGAGAGACAGGGAAGGAGCCCATTGCCCCAGGAAATCCAGCTACAGTATAGTGACAACATCTTTTGACCATATTTTATGTAAAGGCAATTTGAGCATTTGTACAAATTATTAATGCCCCTCCTTAAGCATCTCTCAAGACTAAGTATGTGTAATTCTTTTATTCTTTCCTCGTAACTAAGATCCTTCATGACCCGTATCAGTTCCGAGGCTCTTCTTTGTACCCTTAGCCTTTTTTTGCTATTACTAGTTTTTCTAACCGGAGGTGAAGTCATGTAGGATGTAATTTTTGTCGTCTATACTTGACACCTTTAGGAATATATTTTGCAGACTGACTGACCTATATAGACTTAGAGCACTACCATTTATCATTTGTATAACTATTTCTATCTGATAGTAACTGCTCCCAGTCAATGTACTGAGCATGTTCACAGTACTTAGGTAGTTCAAGTTTTTCATAGTCTCCACTGTACCAGATTGTGCCGCCTGCACCATCTGATTACATAGCCGATCCTCCAGCTCCTTAGCTATGTTGAAGGGAGTCTAAATACTAGTCGAAAATACTACCTTTTCAGTATTTACCTTCCTTTGTGTTGAACAGGTGAATGAACATGCAACCATTGTCTGGTGCAAACAGACCAATGATCAGTCAACAGCTGAACACATCTATATGTGCACCAAAAAGTTATGGTTGGTCAGCAGCACAGGACCTGGCGCACACAGAGTATAAGCTGCTGATAACGCGCAAACTCTATGGGGACAAAGGCGTCGTCCCAATACAATTTGTATTTGCAAATGATTACTGCATATAAATGTGAGATTGACATGATATATTGTCAGTCTGCAATCAGTACAGGAAGATTGTCTGCCATTGTAGAAGGATTGTTATTTAACACAATGTGGTAAACTTTGATACAACTATATTTTCACTGGAATTACATGCCTGAAGTTTGCTACTCACTGACATATTGACTCCCGGAATTAAATCCACCTGTAATTTATTAGATGAAGCAATTTAGAGGCAGACTATAAAATAATAACATGAAATAGGTAACATAAAAGGGGTTACCATTTTTAAAAAAAAATACCCCCCCACCATGCCCCTCACCTCGGACTACAGACAGGCAGACATCATCGAAAGGTGTGACAAGAGCTGCTCCTCACTGCTCACTCCTCCTGTCTGGGACATTACAGTAGTGTGCAGCACCATGCTGTTACTATCAGCCAGTCTCCTGATAATCGTTATTTCTATGTAGAGGACAGTGGCCATGGCCATGCTCCCTCTTCTCAGACTGTTACTCACAGGTGGGGGCCAAAAGCTGGTGTGGGATGTAATGTCCCAGATGGGGGGGTGCAGTGAAGAGCAGCTGATGTCACATGGAATTACAAGGGTTATAAAGATAATAAAAATGCACTGGGCATGTCATCTTTACAGTTTCTGAGGGCAGGGACAGTACAAAAATGTTTTATCTCCTCAAAGTACTCAGTTAAACTGTCGGCTGAACCCATTGATATCGGCAGGCTTGGCTGTTGCTACTCTGTTGTGTATGAGGGTTTTAAGGGAATCTGTCACCTATTTTTCGTATATAAGATGCGGCCACCGCCATCAGGGGTTTGCTATAGATATGCCCCCGATGTAACCTGAAAGATAAAAAAACGAGTTATATTATACTCACCCAAGGGTCCGGTCCTATCCGATGGGTGTCGCAGTCCAGGTCCGGCGCCTCCAATCTTCTAGCGATGACGTCCTCTTCTTTGCTTCTCATCGCGGCTCTGGCGAAGGTGTACTTCAGTGCGCAGGTGCCGGGTAAGGTTAGAGAGGTCCGGCGCCTACGAACACCCAACGGACCCGGACCTGACCACTCCCCAGTAAGTATAATCTAACTCATTTTTCTTCTCTTTCAGGCTACATCGGGGGCTTATCTACAGCATTACAGAATGCTGTAGATAATCCCCTGATGGAGGTCGCCACATCTTATATGCGAAAAAATAGGTGACAGATTCCCTTTAACTCAGTGTTTCCACTAATCTAATAAATATCTAATGTCTATCTATTTATCTATCTATCTGTCCATCCTTCCATCCTCCCATTCATCCATCCATCCACCTACCTATTTTATACCCATCCATCCATCCATTCATGTGTTCACATCTCTCTATATCTCTCCAACAGGGCTCCTAACTATCATGGACCTATAATAGTATTATTATTAAATTTTGGGTGAAAGGGATCATTTGTGCCCCTTAGGCTCTATGGCCCCTGCACCTTCACGCCTGAGAAAACCCCTTTAGAATCTAGAAAGACCCAGTCCATAGTGAGTCCCTCTTATCACTGCTGAGTGTGTTTTCATGACTACAGCCCATTTCATAATGCACAGATGGGCCACCTTCGCTTCTAGCGATGTGTTAACCCCTAATGCCTATTGCTGAACTATCAGCTGAATAGTTAGAAAAAAAAAAAACCTTAAACTCTAAAAATAAAATTATGATCAAAGTTTTATACTGTAACGTCCTTGGTTACAATACATGTCCTTGTCAGCAAATAAATGCACGTATAGTGAATGGTAACTGTAGATATCCTACACAATACAGTTGTGACACCCCTGCAATTCTGTCAGATAATACTCAGTTTCTTCCTGAAAATGATTGCAAACACAAATTATTTGGTATTATTATCTTCATTTAATTTGTCTTAAATGAAAAAACACAACAAGAATTGTCCTAAAGCCAAATTGGATATAATTCCACACCAAACATAAAAAAGAGGGTGGACAAAAGTATTGGCACTGTTCGAAAAATCATGTGATGCTTCTCTAATTTGTGTAATTAACAGCACCTGTCACTTACCTGTGGCACCTAACAGGTGTTGGCAATAACTAAATCACACTTGCAGCCAGTTGACATGGATTAAAGTTGACTCAACCTCTGTCCTGTGTCCTTGTGTGTACCACATTGAGCATGGAGAAAAGAAAGAAGACCAAAGAACTGTCTGAGGACTTGAGAAACCAAATTGTGAGGAAGCATGAGCAATCTCAAGGCTACAAGTCCATCTCCAAAGACCTGAATGTTCCTGTGTCTACCGTGCGCAGTGTCATCAAGAAGTTTAAAGCCCATGGCACTGTGGCTAACCTCCCTAGATGTGGATGGAAAAGAAAAATTGACAAGAGATTTCAACACAAGATTGTGCAGATGTTGGATAAAGAACCTCGACTAACATCCAAACAAGTTCAAGCTGCCCTGCAGTCCGAGGGTACAACAGTGTCAACCCGTACTATCCGTCGACGTCTGAATGAAAAGGGACTGTATGGTAGGAGACCCAGGAAGACCCCACTTCTTACCCCGAGACATAAAAAAGCCAGGCTGGAGTTTGCCAAAACTTACCTGAAAAAGCCTAAAATGTTTTGGAAGAATGTTCTCTGGTCAGATGAGACAAAAGTAGAGCTTTTTTGGCAAAGGCATCAACATAGAGTTTACAGGAGAAAAAAAGAGGCATTCAAAGAAAAGAACACGGTCCCTACAGTCAAACATGGCGGAGGCTCCCTGATGTTTTGGGGTTGCTTTGCTGCCTCTGGCACTGGACTGAAGACTACCAACAAATTTTGCAGCATAATGTAGGGCCCAGTATTGAGAAAGCTGGGTCTCCCTCAGAGGTCATGGGTCTTCCAGCAGGACAATGACCCAAAACACACTTCAAAAAGCACTAGAAAATGGTTTGAGAGAAAGCACTGGAGACTTCTAAGGTGGCCAGCAATGAGTCCAGACCTGAATCCCATAGAACACCTGTGGAGAGATCTAAAAATGGCAGTTTGGAGAAGGCACCCTTCAAATATCAGGGACCTGGAGCAGTTTGCCAAAGAAGAATGGTCTAAAATTCCAGCAGAGCATTGTAAGAAACTCATTGATGGTTACCGGAAGCGGTTGGTCGCAGTTATTTTGGCTAAAGGTTGTGCAACCAAGTATTAGGCTGAGGGTGCCAATACTTTTGTCTGGCCCATTTTTGGAGTTTTGTGTGAAATGATCAATGTTTTGCTTTTTGCTTCATTCTCTTTTGTGTTTTTTCATTTAAGGCAAATTAAATGAAGATAATACCAAAGAATTTGCGTTTGCAATCATTTTCAGGAAGAAATTGAGTATTATCTGACAGAATTGCAGGGGTGTCAATACTTTTGGCCACAACTGTATATACTCTACAGTAAATCCATCAGTGCTTAGTGCAGAGATTTGCAGAAATAATTCACGTTTGTATCCAAACACGGAATTTGCTATTTGCTCTTTGTAACTGTGCAAAGTTCAGCAGAAATCCGAGGCTCTGTGACCTAATACCACAATTTATGGATTCCGATTTTTCCAAGAATGACCCTCCTCGGTTGGCTTAACAATGGCTAAGAAATATTACTTTTTGCTTCTACCATTCTAATTAAGAGCGTGGCTATAATTTTTACAATGGAGATATTATTTGTAATATTTTTACATATATAAAATAATATAATATAATTTAATGCATATGAAATAAAAAATGCTGCAATTTTTTTCCATGGACAGACTCAGTTCAAGGAAAAAATTGGACATGTGCACCGCCCCATAGAATAACATTGATTTGCATCGCACTTGGACCAAAAATACGGACGTCTGCAGAGCCCTAAGAACAGGCCATCAATATAGAAGTATCTATTAATGTAAAACCACTTTAACTCAACTCGGAGACACATATTTATTTATTTTGCTCACTAATATAGCACCAGAGCGCTTTGCAGACATCATCGTCCCTGTCCCCATTGGGGCTCACAATCTAAAATCCTCATTTACATGTCTTTGGAGTGTTGAAGGAAACTGGAGGTAAAGGTACTGGACAATCCCTTTAATGAACGTGGCCTATTTGCAGTAGGACATCATCAGCAAAATGTGAATCAGAGGCACAAAAAGAAGAGCAGATCACAGACAGCAGCTTGTTGGCAGGCTCCGGTAGTCTATAAAGTAAAAACAAATACGAAAAAGCATTTTAAGAAAAAAGTAAGAAATATACAGCATCACTAAGATGTCACGTTTGCAGACATTAGAGCCAATTTTATAAGCACAATATATGTACAGAACTTTCTCTGGCAATTTGCATTCTATTTTCCGGAAATAAATCGGCATAAAGATAACCCCCCCAAAAAATTAGGACTGAGTATGGAAAGCCCCCACAGGGCCTTAGGTTACTCGGTATCGGGCCGGTCAGGTTCTTTAAAAGGGGGGTTGTGTCACGGTGACAGTGACCTGGTCCGTGGCCCTGGGCGTCCAGTAAAGATGGATGTTTAATGAAGAATGATTTATGATAATGGGGACAAATGATGGGGAAAAATGGTAGGGAAAACGGGAATCGTGGCGCCACCCGTGGTATTCGGCAAGGGTAGCCGACGTTGCAATGCAGATCCTCTTGGACGGTGTTAGGGCAGCAGACCTGGTGAAGCTCTCCACAGGCAGAGCTGTGTCTCAGGGCAGTTGAGCCGGTGACGGTGATGGTGAATGCGGTGTAAAGCAGGCGAGATGTTAATAACACGAAGGACACAGTTGGGTGCAGTTTCTGGGTTTTTACTCACAATTCTTGTGCACATGATGACCCGCTTGGCACTGTGTCCTCCGGGGGAGGGTTCCAGCAAACTCTCAGGTAGATTGGTGACACCTTTTTAGGACACCTTTTTATGTTCTCCTTTCTAGGCCGCCTCTCTGCGCTGATCTCTCCTTTCCCTCCTGCCCTGCGTCTTTACAAGCAGTGTCCCTGAGCCGGCAGCTGCGGACCCTGTCGGGCGACGTTCTCAAAGTCCCCTTGCTCCTATCTTGGCTGCCTTTTTAGGGAATACTTGTGGCTGTGGCTGAGGCATCTGAAATTACCTCAGCCTCCGGCTTGCTAGCTGAGCCTTGTTTGATATTCTCCACTAGGCTTGGGGGCCGGCTCCCCCACTGTGGCCTGGTCCTTCCTCATCCGAATACGGGCCCCACGGGTGGCTTGTCGCACTACCCGTGCCCCTAGGACCTCTTCTCTTCTCCTAGGAGTATCTTTCCTTCTAGATGTTTCTCTCTGACCCTTACTTCTTCACTCTCCTCGTCAGTCCTGCTCTCTCGCTGGTCCATCCCTGACTGGATCTTTCAAGAATGATCTTTCTACCTCACACTAACTCCTCCCACTAACTGTCACCTCACTGTCACTGATTGAGGACATTCAATCACTCCACTTCCTAAGCTCCTCCCCTTCTACCTACCTTCTCCACTAACTCCACAACACCCTTTCCTTGCCAGCCTGGTGTGTGTTGGGTGTAAGTGTTAGGAGTCCTGGGTGGTGCCTCCTCCTTACCTGAGGGTGGGATACCATACCTCTGGATGAGGTGCAGTACCTCTGTGGCGGCTGGACCTTTAGGGGCACCACAAGTACATATCTGATTTTTTTCCTCTGATCGAGCCGGTCCGAAGGAAAAATTGCTGCGAGCTCCAGTTTGATCCTGCATTCGTATTACCCTCGGCCTTGCAAGTGAGTGAGTCCATGGAAAACATCGGACTGCACTCAGGTGACATTTGAGTGCAAACAACGAATTAAAGCTGCGCTCTGTAACGCTATAGTATGCAAACATGGAAGATGTGAAATTGGAGATGCATTGCTACTCTTGAAAATAAGTTAAAATGAAGATACTTAGTACATAAATTGCCCAATTCCTGTGTGCCCAACAGCCAACGACAAGGTGACCTTCTTTGTTGGGAACCTAACCTAATATGATACCTGTTATGAATGGGTCACCGAGGAAGATAGCAGGCCCAGGCTAAGCCACAGAAAACCAGAGAGGTTGGTAACTAAGTGGATTGCAGACCCCTGATCCTATCCACTCAACTAGCAGTAGCCGTGTAGCATATCTACGATGATCCTAGCCGGAGAGCTAACTAAGCCTAAAGCAAGAAAGGGGAAATCTAAACTTCCCCGGAGCAGACCCCAAAAGAATAGATAATCCCCAAACATATGTGGTCGGTGAGACAAGATGAAAACACAAACGCAGGCAGAAAAATAGACTGAGCAAACGATGGGGTCCACACTGACTAGACAGGAAAGGAAAGACACTGTCTGCAATCATGCAAAAAATGCTGCAAAAAGTCCAACACGTCTGATGCACAGAAACACTGAAGTCGCACGACTTCACCTCCACTATATCAGCACTCTGGTATATTCTGAAAACAAAGCAAAAAGAGACCAATATAACAGGGCACAAAACAAACTGGCACAAGCAGTAACATATGGGGGGTGATTCAGCAAAGCCCCAGCAGGAGCTAGCTGACCCGCACAAAGCAGAGATAGACAAAACCAGATTAAATGCAAACAGAATAGCAAATGAACCACTTAGCTGAACCATGCAGGGAAAGAGCAGGAGACATCAGACCTCAGAAGGCACAGGAAGAAAATCACCAGCAGGGATAGAGGGAGTCAGCTGTCTTAAATCCCTATGAGAAACCCCAGATCTCCAATCGTCTTCCTCATTATCAGGTGGCAAGTCTCTGTCAATCAGATCAGCTCCACTACCTCCAGTAACCACCAAAGGGAATCCAGAAAGAGAACTCGCAACCCCTCTGTCAATCTGACCAGCTTTACTACCTTCAGTAATCACCAGAGGGTAGCCAGAGAGAGAATTCACAACAGATACCTCTCCCATGTTGAAAGCCTGCAATTATATGGGTAGGTAGGATCAAGCTGTGATTAAAAACCTCTATAGGCTGATGGGTGGAGTGCTCAGTCAGAAATCCTGTGCATACAAATATCAAAAGACTGACCCTCACTTCCACTGTACCAACAGGTGCAAACTAAGAGAGCCACTTCCATATGGCTGTCTTGTCGTTGGCTGTTGGGCACACACAAATTGGCCAATTTATGAGCTAAGTATCTTCAATTTGTTAGTTATATATGGAGAAGGCTGCTCTTAGTAAGCACCTGTTCACATTTGTCTTTCTGTTCCGAAGTGACGGTCAGTACACACATGCTTTCTGACTGAGCACTCCACCCATAAGCCTTGTTCCTACTTACTCATATAATTGTAGGTGTTCAGCCCGGGAGAAGTATCATTTGAGATAGATTCCCAGAAAAGAAGGTCGCCTTGTCGTTGGCTGTTGGGCACACATGAATTGGCAAATTTATGCACTAAGTATCTTCATTTTAACTTATTTTCTAGAGCAGCGATGCATTTATAATTTCATATATTCAATGTTTGTATACTACAGCATTACAGAGTGCAGCTTTAATTTCTTATTTGCACTCATATGTCATCCAAGTGCAGTCTGATGTTTTCCATTGACTCAGTCCCTTTTATGGCCGAATGTGATACGAATATAGGTTCAAACTCGAACTTGCATGCAGAGATTTTTTTTCTTTGGACCCTTATTTTCTAGAGTAGCAATGCAATTCCTATTTCTTCTTTCCTATGCTTGCATGCTATAGCGATACAGAGATACTGGATTCTTGACTATTTAACAGCCTATTTCTTCATCATTGAAAAAAGAGGAGAATATTAGCTAATATTACCTGGATGAGATATTATATGTAAATGAACTAAGTGTCTTATCGTTTTTCAGTAGAAGGAAGGCATACTGTATCTCCAGCCAAAAGATGGCAAAGCGATTAATTAAGATTAGCTCTACAACGTCCGCTAACCTGCAGAGTGTGATAACTGGTGATATCCTGCAGCCCACGTAAGTAGAGATATATGAGAAGACATTTGCATGTGATCACATTTGTGTGCAGCGGATTTTTCCATCATTCTTCTACAGAAGTGGTATTTAAAGGGAACCTGTCAGCAGGTTTTTTTAGACCCTAAAGTAACGTCATCACAGTAAAGTGCCTGTAATGATGATCACTTCCATACATTTATATTCTAAGTCCGTGTCTCCTTTGTCTCTAAATCCATTGGCAAATTTTTAAGCTCACAAGGGCAGGGGCTCGGCCTTCAATGACAACTCTGTGTCCTCCTTCTCCTCCCAGGGCTGGCCTCCTGCCAGTGATTGACAGGTCACTCTTCTCCGTGACCTGCTCCCCCGGCGGTCAACTTGTGCAGGTGCCATCATTCCCGGGGCAGCGCATGCGCAGTAACGTCCTAAGCCTGACTATCCATCGGTACATGTGCTGCCAATGGGAATGATGGCACCTGAGCAAGATGTCAGTCTCTGTGACCTGTTATCTCACGTGAGATCTTGCGCAAGCATCGTCATTCCCAAGAGCAATGCATGAGCAAATGGATAGCCCGACACTCACAACGTCATCAGGACTCCAGGAATGACGGTGCCTGGAGAAGATGTTAGCTGGGGAAGCATTTCACAAGGAAGAGTGAACTTTTTGTTAATCACTGGCAGAAGTCCAACGCTGGATAGAGAAAGAAACCGGAGAAGCCAAAGAGCTGAAAGTGAAGGACCCTGGATTTGCATACAAATTTTCCAATGAATTTTAACACAATGGAGACATAATATAAAGACATGGAAACAATCATCATTGCAGGTACTTTACTGTGATGGCGTTGCTTTGGTGTCTAAAAACCTGCTGACTGGTAGTATTAGACCGGGGTCACACTTGTGAGTGTGATGTGAGAAACTCGCACAAGTCTCTCGCATCAATACCCAGCACTGTGCGGCTGCATGTATTTCAATGCAGCCGCACACTCCGGTCCCAAGTGCCGGCGGCAATGCCGGGTATTGATGCGAGAGACCCGCGCGAGTTTCTTGCATTGTACTCGCAAGTCTGACCCCGGCCTTGTTTGGATTTTTGTATGGAGATATTATTGAGACATGGTATGACAGCATTAATTTGCACCTGATAGCAGAATTGCTTGGTCATTGTACAGAAGTATGGTATTATTTGGCATTGTATGCCAGTATTTGGGTATAAAAGTAACAAAAAATGTGTATATGTATCTAGAATTTTTTTTCTACAGAAGTACATGCCCTCTGTGTAACACCCATTTGTTATTACCCAGTAACATCATAGCGCTAATAAAATATGCCTAGATTTCAGGACCTGCATAATACCCATATGCCACTTTGCCGTTATTTAGCGTAATCAGTGGTGGCGATGCTGGTCTATCATATCTATACTCCACTTAGTAAAGCTAAGGATGGCATAGAATTAATTGAAAATAGTGTAGCCTATGTCCCAACCCCTGATGATGCCACAGACGCGGCGAAACATGTTGGCGGGGACTAATGTGCTAAATATATGCCCTATTCTGCCAGACAGAGGTCAGCACCCTGGGCTTTTACCCACTTGCATAAAATAGAGCAGCAAGCTATATAATGATTAGGTGAACAAGTAGGCAGAATAGGGACTTTCTTTTTATACCTTGTCTGAATTTTAATTAATAATTAGCAAAAGTTAGTTTTTAGGCCTTCTAGTGAGGGATTATTTGGGGTTCTCTCCAATTTGTTAATAATAATTCACGTATCTCTCAAAAGCTTTTATGTCCTCAATTTTTTTTATTTAACTTTTAGATTGCATGCCATATGTGGCGGGCACAGACAGAAAAGGGCCACTGTGCAAAAACAATATGGCCCTCAATTCCAGTTTTGGAGGTGAAAATAGGCTTGTCCGCCTCGGTACTGTTGGGTAGGGGATACGTGGCAACGCTCACTTGGGTTTGGGACCATTATTTACCCTGTGTAAAGCAGTAATAATTTCTGGAAAAAAAAATAATTAAAGATTGACTCTTAAGCTTTGTAATAAATATTTTTTTTCAATGACAATGTCTATAGAGATTAGGCGGTTTCACTTTAGCAATGAGAACCTCTGAAGAAGCCCAGGGCGAAACGGTTGTGTCGGATTACAAAAGCATTTCTACTTGTCACACCAGTCAATGGGTAGGGTCTAGTATGGCAACTCTTTTGAAGAGAATGGAGCTAAAGTGCAATACCAGACGCAACCTATTGACAGGTGTGGTGCTCTTTTTGGGGAAAAAAAAAAGAGAAGTTTTCAGAGGCAATTTTTATTTTGCAATCCTATAAAATGGGGTTGGGAGAATGGAAAGCGAATATTATATTAGTATAAAAAAGGGTCAGGGAATGGATGGAGAATATTTTCCACTCTTCCGCCCTAAACACAAACCATTGCATAGTTACCAAGCATGCAACTTACTCCGCCATCTATCACATTCTTCCGCATGTGTCATAAAATATTAAAGCACGTCAATGTTTTCCTCTTCAGACATTTCCTCCCTGCGTAATTGATTTTATTTCAGGAATGCTCTGGCTCACTAATTTTAGCAAACAAGCGCGTGCGCTAGAGCCTTACGATCCGTGCAATATGGCAGACAAGACGCTAATTAATTGCGCGTTCACACTGCCGCACAGTAACGTCCGGCACGCGGCAAAAGCAAGGCGAAAATGAGCAAAATCAACGCATCTCAATGCAGACCCAACTTTCCAGTGGGTGGAAAATTCTGAACGGTGACACATGCCAACATACCAGCAAGAGAAAAAATGATTCCTTACAGTCATTTTTGTCCTATTTAGCAAAAAAAAAAAAAAAAGAGAAAAAAAAGAGACTATACTGTCTGCAGCGTGTGCGCAGGGAGGCGCGTAATTCATTATACATGGTAAGTCGTCCAGGCATATCTGTACATTTTGCCTGTAGGTAATCTGTGCACCTGGCGATACGACATCTAATTCACATTAAAGGCGCAGTTTGATAAATATTCGGCGTACGGTATTATTATTTTAATGGGATAATAAGAGGAGCTTGATAGATTTGTATGTTGTCGAGGAGACAAAATCATATTAACAGTGCAAACGCGTTTATATTTTATGGTGTTGCCATATTTATTACTATATATTGTTATATCATTCATTACAATTCATTACATCATTTATTCTCATTTTTAGCACTATAAATACCGGCCATCATATCGTAAAATTAAAAAAAAAAAAAATTATATATATATATATATAAATATATATATATATATATATAACATTTTTAAAAAAATATACACACACATGTTAACATACGCCTTAGCGTGTATATATATAAAAATAAATATATACACACATATATATATATATATATATACACACACACACGCTAAAGCGTATGTTAGCTATGCTATATTCAAAAATACTAAAATAAAAGACATAAATTAATGAATTGGTCCCTATGAAAACATCTCTAGTCATCCGAGTTCGGTCCGATTTTTTTTTTCCACGGACTCATTGACCGAGTGCGACCTGAATATCGGATGCAAATCGCGCATGCTGCAGTGTTCGACTCGGACCGAGTGTTGACCGAGGAAATAATCAGACCATAGAATAACATTGGTCCAAGCGCCATCCGATTCTTTGCAGGATCGAGCTTGGACCGAAAATACAGTCGTCTGCGCCTGCCCTTAGATTGGGAAATTAGACTGTGATGGAAAGTGTGAAAACTCTGTACAGCGCTGCAGATTATGTTGGTGCTATATAAGCAATACTAATTAATGTTATTCTTATTTTAAATAATATATAGTAGCGTCCAATGCCTTTAAGTGCTTTCTAAAGTGCTCATCTTTTACATAATGCCCAATGTCCACGTGATCTAAATAAACTTCTCAGACCGAAGTATTATGCACCATGGGATCAATAGTAAGTAAGAAGTGAAGTGCGAAGAGGCAATTGTACGCCATCATTCTGTAATTTCATGCTATTCATCCAATGACTTTATTGACCCCGAGCTTTAACCTTTGACCTGCCCCATTTGACCTCTTTGATACCCAAGGCTTCCTGATCATGTTCTCACTTACCAGAAGGATTTTTGGTTTTGTTAGATCTACACTATTATTGCAGTGAAGGGGGAATCTCCAAAACTTGGCTGCCGGCCACAAAGGGGTTAAAGGATTACTAGAGAGAGGGCGCGCGACACTTTCATGGCGGTGTAAACAGAACTTACAGTAGTACTATGCTAATCTGAAATAATGGCAGCATTCCGAGAGCCGCTGGATTAATGGATGCTCAGCATGCGTGCAAAGCACAAAAATAAAAGCAGAGTTGTGAGTCAGGGAAGAGAAAGGAAGAAATGTTGGGATGGAGGGGGGGGGGGAATAGATATCTCCAGAGCTGTTGAGCTGTTTATTTTTTTTTTTTTGTTTAAAGGCAGAGATCTGATGCACAATTTACCAAAGGGATTCCTCCTCAAACCGAAATTAATAATTTATTCATGGTCTCGAGTCACTTAGCCTGCATTGATCTAGCGAGGCTGCGTTTTGCAAATCTGGAGCATCTGCTGCGGCCGTGATATGAAGCAGCCATGCACGGGGGGGGATTGAGCGAAGATCGAAAAAAAAACTGACTGCGATGCCGAGATGACATGTCAGCGAGGGTCCTGCTCTCGCCGTCTTTCTCCACTTTGCCGGCGAGCCGCTCTTTGGGTGGTTGTACCGTGCAGCCGTTCGGCCCACAACAATAGCTGCTATGCAGCACGGCGCTGAATGAATTGGGGGGGGAAACTCTCCAGTGGGTGTTCATTGTCCCTCGTGTCAACTCCCCCCACCCTTTTACTCTTCACTCGCCGTCAACACTACACCCCCCCCAGCAAATTGTTCATCGACCATCCCTTCCGAGAAGACTTGCTTGCCATATAACTGCTCCCTCTTCAACTCTTTGCCTCTCGTCCTCCTACTCCGGTTTTCAACATATTTTCCGCTTGGACCATCTTGCACAAGTTCCCGTCTTCTTCTTCTTTTTTTTTTTCCAATTTGTCAGCACTTTTCCATTAATGTCCGTTCCTGCTCCAGTGAACCAGCTCTAGACTTGATATGGGATGAAGGCTGGAGGTTACAAGGAAAAAAGAAAAAGGAGACCTGAAGGCAGCTTCCCATTTGTAAAGTGAGCAGTAATTGTGAGAGGACAGGCTGTCCGGTTGGAATCAATAGTCTGCTTTCTTGCAGCTTAAGAGCTCTCTAGTCTCTTCATTAGGTCAGAGAAGTAACTCCAGTGCTCTGCTTACCGCAGAGTTGTACAGAAGTAAAGGCACGAGGCTGCAGTGCTGGTACATCACGCTTCCCGTTACCAAGGACACAACTTTTTGAGTCATCGCATCCTCTTCCTTCTACTCTTCCACCACCGGGACTGTTATCGGATGGATAATGATGAATGATCAACTCTTATTCCTTTAAGCCTACTCAACCCAAGAAAAAAAAACACCAGAGAATCAACCGGATTTTTTTTTTTCACTTCTTTTACTGTACAACCCTCTCCAGACACAAGACGAGGAACCATGCAAGGGATCTTCACCATTCCGCTAGCGTTTGGGATCTTTTTCTTCTTCTTCTGGATAGCCTTGAACACGACGCTAAAACCAGCGACTGGATCGGAGCAGCAGATCCCCTTATCTATGTAAGTGACAAGTCATTTTTTTTTACCGTTGCCGTGTGTGTTTCTTTCGCGGCTGAAGACATTGGCGTAAACTTAAGTTTAAGAGACTGCGGATGTTTTTTTTTTCCAAGGGCTATTTTATCGTAGCCAATTAAATGCAGTCGTGCGGGAAGGAGAAATAGTCATGTGGGATGGAGAAATAGGCTTTTTTTTTGTGTTGTTCCCTCTTGTCACCTCGATATCAATTTACCTGCTGCCTTTTTCTGACCTTGCTTTACGCTTTTAGATATTGTCATATTTTTTTTTATCCGCATTTCGTTACGGCATTAAAACCACGGTGAATGAACACGGCAAAAAAAAAAATGTAATTTCAAAGGGAGCAAAGCAGAAGGTTCCTTGTCTCCATTTCTACAGATAGGAGCTGCAGCAGATGCATGACACAGAGAGGCCTTACCTTGCTCAAGAAGGCTAGATGCAGATTTGCAAGTGGCTCCAGTGTCCTTTTCTGCAGTGCTGTTAGTTTTCCGTAGTGGTGGTGGTGGGGGGGGGGTGTTCAATGAAAAGGTTTTTTCTCCGCGGAACGAAGCTGGCTCATTTACGCTTCTCTCTGTCTCTTCGTCCTAGGGTAAAGCTCTGGGCCTCTGCATTCGGTGGTGAGATCAAATCCATAGCAGCAAAGTACTCAGGTTCCCAGCTCCTGCAGAAGGTAAGCGCAGTGTATTTGTGCTAGTATGGCGCCGGCAGAGCGTATCGATAACAGACGACGCCGGAGGTTTCTCCTCTACGCAATCATCAGCCTTTATTATAGCGTTGCATCTAAAAATATCTTGTTAATTAAGCCGTTACACTTAATTGCAAAACCGGCTAAATGAGCTAGACTGCGTGGTTGCGGTCGCCCGGGAATTTTTCGGCACGCAGCGTGAATTTTTCGGGTTCCTAGTTTTTAGATGCAAACGGGTGGGCAGACCAAAAATTGCTAACTTGATTCCGAATCGAATTAGTGTTTATTTTCATATTCTCCCCCTCTTTTCTTTTTTTTTCCCCTGCGCGTTACAAGCGACAGGCGGCATTGCCGTGTTGTCATCTCTGCAGTTCTTACAATCCCATTATTCCCCCAATCATCTCGACCCAGTGCTGGGATGTATTACATCATTACAGATAAGAGGCTGTGGATGTGGTTATCTCCCCGCTCAGCCGCACAGCTGGGTAATAACCCAGAGAAGTCGTGTACAAACTTGAGGAATCCGTCTAAGTTGAAATTATTGCAGGCGGTAATGAGCAAGGTGAAATTGTGATTATCAGCTCCGGAGCCGGAGCCGGAGCTGAAGCTGCACCTTTTTTTTTTTCGGAGATTAAGAAAAAAAAAAAAAAGTCACGACGGTTATAACCCATTCTGATGAACCGTATGCACCGATGTGTGCCTAATGCTCATCTCCCGTGCCATTTATGAGGATTTAGTTGCCCTGTGGCACCACAGGAGTTAATCCAACTCGAATGTTGATTGGAAGTCAGAATTAACCAGGACTCATACAATTACCCATATGAACATTTTCACATAGTATACACAACAGTGAGTCACTTCAATACATGCTTAACCGAGATTCTCGCGTCTTGCATATATTATCCGCGTCCTTCTGGATTTCAGATGGAGACAAGAAAAAAATATCACGAAAAGATCTAAGCAGAAGAAAAAAGCGGCTAATTGCTGATCGTTGCGCACTTTTAATGGCTGCTACTTCATTAAGACAGTCCTGAAATGATCATAGTACAGCCTCCACCAACGCGTTTCAGACACTCTTCTCGCTTCTACATTACAAAAAAAACAAAAACCTCCACAACCCTCAACGTCATTGACATGTACAAACTCAACATTTTTTTTTCTTCTCCGAACAGGTTCTTTGGCCTTTTTTTTTTTTTCCTCTCCTGTACATTATCCCGGCATTGAAAAACACAAATGAAAGAAATTAGTGATTTTCTGCAGCTTCCGAAATTACGGTTAGAGAGAAAAAGAAAACGAGAGACATTATTTAGCAAATTACAACTGATCATTAAGAGTACTTTGATCTGATGAAGGCTTGACAGAACTCAAACGACTTTCTTTCCGTGAGATTTTTTTTTTTTGCGAAATTGTGATGGGGTTTGATCCTTTTCTCTATGATCTGCAGTGCAGAAGCACTGCATAAGTTCACAGGCCCCCCCCAGTGTACTTACATTTGCAGGGTCTTTTGACTGAGGACTGGAGGGAGAGTGTTTGGTGGGGGGGAGGGGATTGAGATTTGGTCAAATTAAGGTCATAATATATGGGATATGGTGAAAAATTGCAAGCGTGTAGGTCAAATAGATGTATAATAAGCTTATACTTATAGGAAAATATTCTAGCTCATGTACAAATACATGTACAATGGGAAGGTTATGGCAGTAGACTCCTTTCCTTATATACATTTAATCATTTTCCTATGCATTAATGAATATGTGACCGGTGTTGGACTAGGATGCCAAGGGCCCACCAGTAACCAACTCCAGGACCCCACTTTTCAGCTACATGCAAATGTCACATTATCCTTAATCCAAAATTTATATAACAATGGACTGGGTAGATTGTGAAATTAATAAGATGCCGCCTTTGTCTGTACATAGAGATTCAAGTATATAGTACCAAGTACTTCTCATATAAGAGGGTTGTGGTACAGTCTGGCACAGCGGCCTACCGGTGGATTGTCCGGTTCTCCTGTTGGCCAGTCCTAGCTTGATTGTGACTCTATTTTTCAATTTCTTGGGGCATAGATGTTGCTAAATATTATTTCCCACAATATTGGAGATTTACCAGAGCGTTGGGTGTATATGGCCATGCTAGATGAACATTAATGTTCTTGGGTGGTTATGTATTAACCAACGTAAGGAACATGAGCCGAGAGCATGTAATATTTCTATATGGATTTTAAAATTATCCTTCTCGTCCTTATAAGTGCTCAGAGCCAGTTACTGAGACAATCGCTGATGAACAGTTAATGCGAGTGCCGGTGAATTGCTTGTCACTCATGCAGTAAGTGAAAGACATAATCTGCTTCATGCAAATACATTTGTGCCTTATCTTTTTTCATGGGGCCCCATGTGGTAATAATTGCAGTCAAGCAAACAGTATAAAAATGCCTAAGGTCCCGAGGGCTCGCACTGATTTACGCTTATTTTGGTGCTGTTCCCCCCCTTTTTTTTTCACGGTTTGTATCTGGCAGAGCTTCTAATAATCTGACCTGAATTTCACTAATTTTGAACAATTCATTTGTTTGGAACGTTGAGTTCCGGAGTCGATTCTAATTTTTCAAGGAATTTGAATGTTTTTTTTTATAAAAAAAAAATTAAATTAAATTAAATACATGGCAATTCCTGAAAATCCTTCATCCAGTGTATAGAAATGTTGAAATAATGATTTTTCTTAAAATTGAATGTGGAAAAACTAGACATAAGAAAGGGAATATTAGGGTATATCCTATTCTTTGAAAACCATTTAGTAAGTATCAGAAATCATAGGTTGTTTTCGAGTTTGCAACTTTTTCCAATGAAATTTTCACTCCCATCAAAGAGTCTAAGGGCTTATTCGGGAATCAATTTTTCACGTACAAATTTTTCATGGAGAGAACAGTCTGTGAGTTTGTTCACAAGCCCATGTATTTTTGAGGACTGAGCAGTCCGAACAAAAACAAGAAGGTATGTCCGATTTTGGACCGAGTCACGGATCAAGTTCGCCAATACAGGTCCATGGGTTTGTGAAAAATATCGGATAACACGCGATTGCCATCTCAGTGCTGTCCATTTCAAACTGACTGTTTCATAGGAGAAGCTTGAGAAACCTCCATTTTTTTGCATGCAAGAAAAACTGATGAAACTCTAATGGTAAAAACTGACACACTGATCAAAAACTGATGAAAACATGATCAAAAGCACTGGTGAAATGCGAGAAAAATCAATGACATCTGAATGAGCCCTAAGTTCAGGTTTCACCTAGTTTCTAACTTTCTGTGGATTTTCCAACATATCCGCTACCAGTCTGAGTTTTTCTTTCTCACTTTATGCCCCCAAATTCTTCCCTTAGTTACTTATTTATATATTTAGTATATCTACTTGAAGAAATAATCACTAATGGCGATTTTCTCATTCGCCTTGATGGGAGGTCATGTTGAAGTCAGATGCTCTTGATACTGTAAGAGGCTCATGCCTCTCAATGAATCAGTAGTGTCTGAAGTGTGACTTGCACATCCATACTCTTGGCCACAGTCACTGACTGGAGTAAGATTTATGGCATAAGGAATGCTGCAGCTTGTCATGAATTAGACAAGCCGTAACATCTTGCCTCTGTTGCAACTTCGCTCAGCCCCAGTCCGGCCAATTTTGACAGAGCTGGAAGAAACTGTCGTGAAAATGACAAAATTTGCAAAATTTTTGCTCAACTCTGATAATTCTGGCAAAATTGAATTGTGGCCTTATTTTCCCATAAATGTGTGGCTTGTCCACTATGTTCCATTTTTGTTCGTAACTGAGGAGTTCTGTCCACTGCCGGCACTGGGAAAAGCAGATTGCCGGGGGTGCAGGTGCACCGATCAGACATTGATGACGTTTCCTAAAGATTGGCCATCAATGTGAAAGTCCAAGACAAACCCTTTAAATATTGATACCCAATTCTTTGTATCGGTCTTCTATGACTATAAATACTTATTGGTGGTAAAGGTGTCCCAAAATGATACCAGCAAAACTACTGTGAAAAGTGAAAAGGTCAGTAGATGCCATCAAGAAAGTCATGACTGTTCTTCAAGGAGTCTTTGGAGACACAATGGACTTTATATGCATTTCTATACAATTCTGTATGTGAGAAAGTGTTACATTGGCTTGGAAGTGAAAAAATAAACACCCTTTTGTTTTACTTCAAAGAAAATTTACTAGAGGACATACCGTTCTTGCCAAGGTCTTAGAAAAGCAGATGACATCCGTAAATAGCAATTGCTATTATAGATATATTTATTCCAAAAATATGATCTTGTAGAGTTAATGACTAAGCTGTAGACCAAAGTGCTGCAGTAAGACATTAGTATCTGCCCTCCATGGCTGCTAACTCCTTAAAGGGCATAGTTTAGCTGGAAAGATAAATAATAGCATAAGGTAGGGCAACTGAAGTCTATTGGAACCAGGTATGGTTCCTGAGATAATTTTGTTCTTTCAACTTCAGCTATTTTCATGTACCTTTTTTCAGGACTAAGGGTGAAACCCCTGAAGGGATTATTGATGTTAGTAAGGCAGTCGTAGGGCATCTTGATGTGGGTCAACTGTGCTTCAATACAGTAGAAGGACAGTGCCAAAACGAAGACCGGACAGAGCACAAAGTGACTACATCGGCCTCAGTAGCTCCATTGGGGGTTCCACCTGATTCCCCGTTTTCAGGGCTTCAGACGGAAGCTCCGATAGAGACACTGATGTGTGGCAGAAACGCAACGTGATCTCTGCCTTATAATGAATGTTATAAGGTAAATATACAAAATGCCCACCTTATTAAAGAAGCACGGCACATAGTTTGGATGCACGATATATCGACAAGTTGAGGAAAGTATGGATTTTATGAGTAGCAAGTTGCACTAAATGTATTATCCTTCTTGTGACAATTTTTATAAATTTGCTGCAATTTTCACTAATACGTAAATTTATACAACCTTCAATATTTCGCATTCTTCTCCATTGTCTTATTTACCGCATCAGTGCTGGGTAAAAAGTTGAATCATTATAAACCCAAATTAATTAAGGTTGTTACAATTTTGTTTTCGGGGGTCCTTTTACTACCCTTCACTGAATCATTTTTCTAGAGATTTAGAGCCGTTCTTTGCAGTAGGGTGTCCTAATCAGAATATCATTATTATTACCTTCATCTACCACAATAGTAAAAACATCCCCCTAATAATGTTTCCTATTTTGTTTCTCCCTTTCTTGGGACGTAAAAATTTCCCGAGGTGAGACTTTTTAATGGCGCATGCACATGAAGCCATATAGTCCAGATGCACAGTCGTACAGGCTCTGCTAGACTCCATGGGCGCAGAGACATTATTCTCTGGTTCCAAGTCAAAATTACCTGTGTACATACAGAGTCGTTAGGTATATTGGACTTTTTTTTGGAACTTAACAGTAAAAACCTGATGATATTGGAGGCATGTGTAGGAAACAATAGAGGACAGACCTCAATGGCATCCCCATTGTGCGCCAATGCAATTATGCTGGATTATGCCTGTGTGTATGAGCCCATAAAAAAAAAAATAGTGGAAAAATAAGAATTTTTATTGACTTTTCCTTTTATTATTGGATAAATTGAACAAAAATGTAAAACCATCTCTCTGGAAAATTTATGAAAGCATTGACTATAGGCTTCCATGACGTGTTTTGGTCACCCAATCGCATAAGAGTTACGTGGACACGTCAAGAAAGTCACTGTGGCCTTCAATTAGTTTATCAGAAATTTATGGTAGATGGAGGTGAGTCCATGTGAACCGCTTTCTACCAGACAGCATCCACAGCTCTTCTTTTGATTAGCCGCCCTGGCCCGTTGTCGTTTGTGCATTTCATAGCAATGATGATGTCACGCCAGGCCGGCTAATCAAAGGAAGAGCCAGGAAGGAAGAGGTCCTCAGGATTACTGTTCAGTGGTCGTTGAATACTGACTATTGCTCGTCTCTAATAGTAAATCGATGCGTATTGTCAAAGGTAGTGCAGTTGAGCCGTGACGTTTATGATGGAGTCACATCGCATTTACGGGGTAGCCAATCAGGGGCTGATATCTTAAAAATATTAATAAAAATAATACCCCCCTAAACTAATTCCTCGCAGCTCCCATTCCAACATTCACCTTGGCCTCGTGCTCTCCTCTTCATTCTCTCACATTGATGCTCTACAAACATCCCCTTTCAACCATTGATTGGTTAAAGGGGGTACTCATTGTGGGCAGTGATTGGCTGAGTAGGTTTTTTGGTGTGTCGAAATCATACCAGGAAAAAGAGGCCAATGAGCATCGGTAAAGCACTGGAACAATAGCTGTGGGGGATCGGTGTGGGTATAATTTTTTAAAATATTTTTCGCTGTCAATAATTGTAGCTGTTTTCTAAAAATATACTCACAAAGCATTAAGACAATGCACGGGTTGTTGCTGAAAAAAAAAAAAATTAGGTCACATCTTCGCTTGGAGTTAATTCATTACAGCTTGACACAATTGAAAATTTGTTTAGGCTATGAACGCTTAGAATCTAAATGCACCTCAATCTTATTTTACCTGGAACACACATAGACATATTCCATTGATGTATTTCTGCCAAATATGTCACAATCTCTATTTTTTCGGATTATAAGACGTACTCCCCCCCCCAGATTTGGGGTGAAAATGGGGGTGCGTCTTATAATGCGGATATACCTTACCAGCCGCAGTGGAGCAGGGTCCCAGGGTCGCGGATGGAGGAAGAAAGAGTGGAGCGTTGCTGCAGGCCGCAGTTTGGGATGATGGGGTGCTTGGATGTGCGGCGCACCGCTGCGGGTGTCTGGTGCTGCTGCGGGGGCTCTGCCGACATTTTGTGAAAGGCCAGAGCCCCTGCAGTTCTATGGTTTCCTATGTGGTGGACTCTGGGAAAATTGCTGCCGGGGATGGCGCATGCGCAGATGGAGATCTCGGCACCAAGATCTCAGGGAGATGAAATCTCAGCGCTGAGGTCTCATCTCCTGAGATCTTGGTGCCGAGATCGTCATTTGCACATGCACCCCCCCGGCAGTCATTTTCCCGGAGTCCACCACATAGGAAACTTTGGAACTGCGGGGGCTCTGGCCTTTCACAAAATGTCAGCAGAGCCCCCCGCAGCACTGGAGACACAAGCAGCGACACGCCGCACATCCAAACACCCCTTCATCCCTGCCTGCTGCCTGCAGCAATGCTCTACTCTTGCCTCCTCCAGCAGCGAGCCTGGGACCCCGCTTCACTGCAGCCACCCCCCGCTAAGCAGTAAGACGCATAGATTATAAGAAGCACCACCATTTTATTTAAAAAAAAGTTTTTTTCCTATTTTTCTACTCAATATTTGGGGTGCGTCTTATAATCTGGAGCATCTTATAACCAGCAAAATACGGAAGTTTCATATGCCAAAATATTTATGTTGATTTTTATGTTGTATCATATTTTTGAATTCTTAAATAATAATAAAATGTAATAGTACAATGATTTTGAAAATCTATATCAAAATCGCTATATAATACTGGTAGTAAAATAGGGGGTAATGTCTCTCTTGTGGGAAGTAACATGCCTGACATTCCAGTGTAAGGAGACTTATAGGCCATGCAATGCTCCTCTAGGAAATTAAATATGCAAATTGTCTCTTTACAGATTTGATTTGGCTGTAGGAGAAGCCTGTGACTAGGTTCTAAGGAGTGACCCCAGTCAGAGGCCTCTCATACAGCCATATCAGATCTCTTGCTATACACTGATGAGGGGCAAGACCCCAAAACACGTGTTTGCAAATTGAGATTTTGGTTTGGTTATTGTCATGTGACAAGGCTGGTTAAAGGGTCAATATTGACTTTTAGAATTTGCTGCTTTCACTAGGTGGTACTAGAGTTGAAGTCCTCTTCCTATCTAAAGAGGCAATGTGTATATTATATTAAAATGAGGATTTTATGACTCTTAAAATTTTTATTTAAATATCAAGTGGGAAAACTTTCAAAGGCAGTCTTACTGACATGGATTTTCTCCAGTAAGTACACCAAAGCCATTAAGTCTTAGAAATATCTTTAATGATGTATGCAGTTGGGTTTTTAAAATCTAGTGACTGAGTGCAGTTCTACATAGAGTTAGTAGTGTTTTTTGCTGTTAGGAAAATTATTGAATTTTTAATTTGTTAAAGGGATTTTACAGGACTTTTCAAAACTTGGCAGAGCAAATTGATTGGTATAAAATCAAGAAATAAATGTGTTTTATTGCTCAAGTTCTCTCTCCCGTGACTCGGTGCTTCCACTCTAGTGATGATGGCTGACGCCTCCTTCATCAGTCATCTGACTGCTGAGGCCACTGATTGGCTACAGATGTCAGATGACTGACTGATGGGACATCATCACTTTATTCCCACCATAACCTGCTGGAAGTGGAAAGGTGTTGGAGTGACAAAATTAATATGCAGATTGCCTTAAAATGGATCAATTTGTCTCAGCAAAAAATGATAGGAAATGTTTTTTACAGCCTAAAATACTATATTTGCTAGTGCTATTTTGAATTTTTCTATCTTAAAGAGATTCTCTCACTGGCTTAAAAGTGGTCATTTTTTGTTCTTATTTTACTTCTACTGCTCCTCTGAAAGTAGTCCATTGTTTATTTATTTTATTTTTTTTTCTTTAGTACTAATTTTTATGGTACGGATCATGGAGAGGGACTTACAGGATCCTCAGGGGCGTGTCTTCAGACTGATCTGCATAAATACCCTGTGAGCCACGCCCCCCTGTAAAGATCATGAAAATTAGCACTATACCTCAGGAACCGTATGGCCGAATTAAAAAAAAAAAAAAGCACAAAACAACTGAATATTCAGGGGAGCAGCGGGAATCACATAAGAGCAAAACCTGGCCACTTTTGACCTAGTAACAAATCCTCTTTAAAGTATTCATTATTTGCAGACTTTTGGCTTTTTATATTAGGCATTCTGTTATTGCAGAGAGGCTTCTGCAGCAATATCCCCTTGAGTGTTTGGTAGATGCTCGTAGATAGGTTCAGCTCCATAGTAATAACTTCCCTAGACCTTGGTTCTGCTATGTAATTTAGGTTTCCTAGATTAATATATGCAGCAAGTAAAAGATCTTGGGTTTAAATTGAATGAACAAAAACTTTATTGGCAGCACTTCAAGTGGACGGTTTAATCAGTGACAACAGTCATCTCACTTGCCCTTTGTAATCTGCCTTGTGTCAAGCAATTGCAATGACACTGTCTAATTCATCGCTTGTCGGTTGTGAAGTCATTTGGGACTTCACTCCCATCCTCATACAGTATATTAATAAGGTAAAAATCTTCTTACAGGGCAGGAATAAAAAGACCTATGTATGAGCAACTCTTGCGAATCTTCACCTGCTATCATATACTTTCAATGACCAATATTTTATGTATGCTCTTTACTTGTCATGAGCGAAAGTGTTTGGATAAGATATTATCTGAGCATGCTCTGGTGCTGACCGAGAGTCTTCGGTGTGCTCGAAAAACATGTTCGAGTCCCCGCGGCTGTATGTCTTGCGACTGTTCAACAGCCTCAACACATGTAGGGATTGCAGGCGCGGGAACTAGAACATATTTTTCGAGCATGCCAAAGACATTCTATTAGCACTCGAGCATGCTCAGATAACATCTTATCCCAGCACGTTCGTGAGTCAGACTCATCACTAATCTTTACCAAATGTGTAAAAACACTTTTTGTTCTTGTGTGCAAAAGGTTGTGTCAAATTTTCTCGAACCAATGGAGGTAAAATTAAAAATAAATTTGCAAATTTTTTTTTTTAAATCATTTTGCAAAAGTGAAACAATCAAGTTGTTTCACATGCATTGGAGCAACTACAATTTGGCTCCATGGCGATTTATACTATTTTGCTATTTGTTCTGGTAGCACTTTTATGGTGTTTATTTTATCTCAGTTTACTTGTATGTAAGGGGTAACATTTCTCCTTGTGGAGAGTGACAAGTCAAGCCTGGCATGTCAGAGGGAGGAGACTTGTGCACCATGCAAGCTCATCTGGGAAATTAATTACTACTTACAATAGGTGGTGCTAGAGTTCACTGCCAATTTTATGATCCTTACAAGGGGGTGTGTCTTATAGATTTTCTGGGGGTGTGTCTTAGAGATTTGCTGGGAGCATGTCTTTAGGCTTCATTATAATCCTGTTAGTGTTAGGCATCAGGTTCCTGTCGCTGCACAGCAGGATTCCTGAGCTTTGCCTTCAGTGGTCTCCCATTCCTCTCTGGCCACAGAGGAGTCTGCTCAGCAGTCTTGTCAATCCCAGAGCTCTGCTCACACAAGCACTGTGGCTTTGGCTGCTGCTGCCACCTCTGATCCAGCTATAGCAATGCATGCTGGTCAGCAGCGAGCCACTCCAGGGACTAAGTCCTCCTTTCAGTCCACTGAGCATGACAGTGGGACGATCTCCCATTGGAGATCGGAAGTCACATGTTCAGGTCCTTCTCCGGCTCAGACTGGACCATCAGGAAGGTCCCGAAAGGATGCTGCTATAAAAGGTTTGCATGGCCACTCGGCCATGTGCTATGATAGACATTAGTTCTTAGGCCGGGGTCACACTAACCGACGCAAAATACGGTCCGTAGTTTACATGCGTAATAAGGATGAATGACCCCTAAATAGTGCTCCGTATGTCATCCGTAAGCAAGGTGTGGTTGTGTATTTTGCGCATATCTGCATCCGTATGCAATCCGTATGCTGAGATTTTCTCGCCGCTTGCAAAATGGACATATAATGGAGCCCTATGACAGGGTTTCTAACAGAGATGAAATAATAGATATAGACACATCGAGTGCATATGTATATATATATATATATATATATACACGCACATACACACAAGTCATTGAGACAAACATATATATATATTTATATTTCACAGAGTTCTTCATAGCAGAATAGCCGCTAATTAAATTGCCGGCTTCTATTAAATCATTCCCCAACCCGACATGAAATGACACATGGTTTACATTCAGTAAAGCATTTCATTTCATGTTTTTTAATATGTCCTTGACTAATAATTAGATGAGGGTTTGTGTGCAAAATTAGGGAGTTGTAGTTGTTATTTTAAGGGGTTAATTTGTTGTTAAAAAATGCGTGGGCTTCTCATTGCCCTGTAGCGGTGGCGAATGGGTTAATCTAACAAAGGGTTAATGTCACCTTACAATCGAATGGTGACATTAACCCTTTGTTAGATTAACCCACTCACCACCACTATCGGGCAATGGGAAGCCCACGCTTTTTTTTAACAACGAATTAACCCCTTAAAATAACAACTACAACTCCCTAATTTTGCACACAAACCCTCATCTAATTATTAGTCAAGGACATATTAAAAAACATGAAATGAAATGCTTTACTGAATCTAAACCATGTGTCATTTCATGTCGGGTTGGGGAATGATTTCATAGAAGCCGGCAATTTAATTAGCGGCTATTCTGCTATGAAGAACTCTGGGAAATATAAATATATATATATGTTTGTAACAATGACATGTATGGATATATATATATACATATATATATACACTCACTGGCCACTTTATTAGGTACACCTGTCCAACTGTGTGTTAAGACTTAATTTCTAATCAGCCAATCACATGGCGGCAACTCAGTGCATTTAGGCATGTAGACATGGTCAAGACAATCTCCTGCAGTTCAAACCGAGCATCAGTATGGGGAAGAAAGGTGATTTGAGTGCCTTTGAACGTGGCATGATTGTTGGTGCCAGAAGGGCTGGTCTGAGAATTTCAGAAACTGCTGATCTACTGGGATTTTCACGCACAACCATCTCTAGGGTTTACAGAGAATGGTCCGAAAAAGAAAAAAATCCAGTGAGCGGCAGTTCTGTGGCCGGAAATGCCATGTTGATGCCAGAGGTCAGAGGAGAATGGGCAGACTGGTTCGAGCTGATAGAAAGGCAACAGTGACTCAAATTGCCACCCGTTACAACCAAGGTAGGCAGAAGAGCATCTCTGAACGCACAGTGCGTCGAACTTTGAGGCAGATGGGCTACAGCAGCAGAAGACCACACTGGGTACCACTCCTCTCAGCTAAGAACAGGAAACTGAGGCTACAATTTGCACAAGCTCATCGAAATTGGACAGTAGAAGATTGGAAAAACGTTGCCTGGTCTGATGAGTCTCGATTTCTGCTGCGACATTCGGATGGTAGGGTCAGAATTTGGCGTAAACAACATGAAAGCATGGATCCATCCTGCCTTGTATCAACGGTTCAGGCTGGTGGTGGTGGTGTCATGGTGTGGGGAATTTTTTCTGGGCACTCTTTGGGCCCCTTGGTACCAATTGAGCATCGTTGCAACGCCACAGCCTACCTGAGTATTGTTGCTGACCATGTCCATCCCTTTATGACCACAATGTACCCAACATCTGATGGCTACTTTCAGCAGGATAATGCGCCATGTCATAAAGCTCGAATCATCTCAGATTGGTTTCTTGAACATGACAATGAGTTTACTGTACTCAAATGGCCTCCTCAGTCACCAGATCTCAATCCAATAGAGCATCTTTGGGATGTGGTGGAACGGGAGATTCGCATCAGGGATGTGCAGCCGACAAATCTATGTGTCTATATCTATTCTTTCGTTTCTTTATTAAACCGGTCAGTGTGAGTTTACTGTATCGCACACTGAATTGCCGGCTTTTCTAAAAGACACCTGGGTGCGTATTTCTTGCAAGTCACATGTGTGCTCCGTGTGTAATCCGTATTTTTTGCGCACCCATAGACTTGCATTGGCGTATTACGGCCGGAGTACGCTGACAAGCGCAGCATGCTGCGATTGGCACGGACTGTAGAATACGGATGAGTAATATACGCCTGGTGCGAGGGACCCCATAGAGAATCATTGGTCCGTGTCTAATGCGTGCTTTTAGCGCCTCTCACTCATCCGTATTCCTCGCCAGTGTGACCCCGGCCTTATGTGTATAGTGGTGTGTGATGATGGAGATATGAGACAGGTGAATGACTCATTATGAAACCCCTTCCCTTTGATACGCGTGTTAGTAGGGTTTAGGGGTTAGAGTCAGCACTTAGTACTGGCACTGCCTAGCGCCACAGTGCATCCAACTCATTCATCCGTTAGCGCCAGTGGGCGGAACTGAGCACAGGCATCACATTACCGCATATGTTGCAGCGTCCGTCTTTCCAGCACTAAGCTCAGGCTGGTTAGTGGCGACTGCATGTGCAGGAGCAGTACACGCTCAGAGCGGTAGGCTAATGCTTGCTGCACCCTGTGACATTTAACAGGGCTCAGCGTTCCAGGGGGAACTTTCCCTGGCTCCACAGTAGCGGTTCCCGCTCCTCTAGCTGTAGCCTGTGAGGTTTAACAGGCTTCGGCATTGGTTTCTGCGGACTCTGTGCAGCAACAGAGTCCGTTTCCTATCACACCGGGTCAGTGGTTACCCGCCGGTGTCAAACGTGCAGTTGACTTCTCGCCGTCCGTTGTTGTATAGCAGCAGAATACCTTCTCTGCACGGTGGACCCCAGGTTGTGATCGCACCTTTTCATAATTTATATTTCGTGCGATCCACAAGCCCTAACGGTTAGTGCACAATGAATACAATAGGGCCATATTTTTGGAACTGTATGGCAGAAATAAAAAGTAATACTAATAATAAAAGGAGCAGCGGGAATAAAACAAGAGGAAAAACTTTCCACTCTTGACCTGCTGACTGGTCCCTTTTGACCTTATTTTACATGTCAGTAGGATTACAACAATAATAAATGTATACACAGTATATTTTTTACTGCTTTTAAAAAAAATAATAATAATAATTATTATTATTACTTTATAATTTGTTTATACGGGATTTACAGATATGGCAGTGACAATTTATTTTTTTAATGGTTTATTTTTGAATGTAAGAAATGGGAAAACGGAGGTTGATATTTTTAGTCACACCATGCGACTTAAATCTATGATTATTCATTTTTACATTGCTCTGCAGAACTTCTGCCATTACAAACCATTGGCATTCGGCAATTGTGATGAGATGGCTTGGAAGACACGACTGCTATTGACAGTGACATTCACTAAATTACATTGCCCAGATTGGAGATATCTCTGATCCCGGCAGACGCAGCTGACATAAATGACTTGTGACATACAAGAATTTGACATGGAAGGAGTTATAGTTTGTTTACGGGGTCTTCTAATAGTCCCCTTTTAGGGCTCATGCACATGGTCAAAGTGAAATCAACAAAACATCGGATTACACTCGGACCGGTGTTATTCTATGGAGTCTTGCAGATGCCATACTCTTTTCTTTGGACTGAGCCAGTTCAAAGAAAAAAATTGCTGCATGCTCTAATTTTATCTGATATTGGGATAACACAGACCCATGCAAATCATTGGGTCCATTGGAAACATCGGGCTGCACTCGGATGACATCTGAGCGCAATCAGATTTCCATAGACTGACAGAATGGCGAAGATAGAGACTTTTTTTCTCCATCTTCTCCTTATCTGAGAGAATCGGATGCCAATGTTGGACTGGGGTGCCAAGAGAACACCAGCAACCAACTCCAGGGTCCCACTTTTTCAGCTATATAATAATAATGATCTTGGTAGATTGATAAATGAATAAGATGCTGCCTTTGTCTGTACATAGTTTTTCAAGTATATTGTGCCAAGTACTGCTCATATAAGAGGGTGGTGGTCCACTCTTGTGCAGAGACCCACCAGAGGATTCTCCCGTTCTCCTGTGGACCAGTGCGAGCCTGACTTGCAACTCTTTTTTTCAATTTCTTGGGGCATAGATGTTTGTCCGCTGTTAAGCTCCATTGCTTAATATTATTTATCACAATATTGGAGATTTACTATTGCATTGGGTGAATATGACCATGCTACCTGAATATTAATTTTCTTGGGTGGTTATGTTTTAACCATGCACAGGGGGTTAAAACATGACACTTGTGGTACATGACATTTGTGGTATTTTCCTGATGAAGAAGTCTCAGTACTTTGAAATGCGTTGAATGAAACTACATTTTATGCAATACACCCGGATCTTCAGTTATTCAGCAGTGCAGAATAAGTCCACATTTTTTTTCCTAATTTTGATTTATATGCAGGCCTGATTACTGTTACAACTGTTCTCAATCAAGAAATCACTTAAATAGGATCTGCCTGACAAAGTGAAGTAGACCGAAAGATCCTCAAAAGCTAGACATCTTGCCTCGATACAAAGAAATTCTGGAACAAATGAAAAACAAAGTGATTGAGATCTTTTAGTTTGGAAAAGTTTATAAAGCCATTTCTCGAGCTTAGGGACTTGCAAAAAAAACTGTAAACATTAAGTGGTAGAATATTTTATCAAAACTTTATGCAAAGTTGCGTGTTTTTAAATGTATTGGAGAAATATTAAATAGTTCAATAAATATCTAAGGATGGATAAGCAAATGCTTATCTACACATATGTATCTAAGCATATGATCTACCTTAGCAGGGTTTTCAGGTAGGGGCTCCTTGCGCTCCGTATTTATTTTTAGTAAAATATTGTTCATTACCGCTTTTTAAATACCACTGCTCTTTTCTTCCGCTTCCAATTGAATTTCTCTCCTTGCAGATGCACGCCGTAGCGTTGATTTGCCTCTGCGCTCGCTGGAGAAGAAGTGAACCGCTGCTTTTAAATCAATTAGCTCTTTCAGAGATTTTCACACTTGATTTGGGATTTATTATTAAGAGGAGAATGAAAATTGAAACCACATTATGCACCATCTGCAATGCTGTTAATATGTACATTAGAACGCTGATAGAAATGGCACACACAGAATCCGGGGCTGATTAAATTATTGCTAAAAACAAAATTATACGGAGACGTTCAAATAAAACGTAATTAAAGGGTTACTAAATCTTATTGGGAAGCTCGTTCTTCCCAGATAATACTACATACATGAAAACAAAATAAGGAGCATAGCCCCTCAATTAAAACTGCTCGGATAAAATAAATATTAGTATCGTTACCTCTTTGTATCAAATCTGAGTTGGGTAAGTGACGTCTACAACTACAAGGGTCAAGTGTGGAAGGTGAGGAGGGGTTTATTGGCAGAGGAGCAGAGACGAGAAAATTGATTTGTTTTTAATTCAATTCATTATGAATTTTCCAAGAATTAAGGATTCTACAGAATCTGAAATTTTTGGAATTTGTTTTACAGGAAACTATGAAAATTTTATAGAGCCGAATAATTAGAAAATTGTACTCACCTAGGCTAGAACCTCATCTGATTCCATACACCACCTTCACCACCACCAAATATCGGGCAATATCCTCCACATCACAGCGTGGGTGTTATGATTGTGTCACAAAGGAGGAAAGCAAGACCAAGCTAAGCCACAGAAAACCAGAGAGGTTGGCAACTAAGCGGATTGCAGACCCCTGATCCTGTCCACACAACTAGCAGTAGCCACGGAGCGCACCTACGATGATTCTAGATGCCTCGACACAGCCGGAGAACTAAATAAGCCTAAAGCAAGAAAGGGGAAATCTAATCTGCCCCAGAGCAGACCCCAAGGGAATAGACAGCCCCCAAACATATATTGTCGATGAGACAAGATGAAAACACAAACGCAGGCAGGAAAATAGGCTGAGCAAACGATGGGGCCCACACTAACTAGACAGGACAGGAAAGGAAAGACACTGTCTGCAATCACGCAAAAATCCCTGCAAAAAATGCCCAACACGTCTGATAGAAAAAACACTGAAGTCACAAGACTTCGCCCACTATATCAGCACTCTGGTATATTCTGAAAACAGAGCAAAGAGAGGCCAATCTAATAAGGGACAAAAACAAACTGGCACAAACAGTAACATCAGGATGGAAATTCAGCACAGCCCCAGCCGGGGCTGGCTGACCACACAAAACTGAAATAGACAAAACCAAATCAAATGTGAACAATAGCAAAAGAACACTTAGCTGAGCATGCAGGGACTGAGCTGGAAACTAAGACCTCAGGAGGCAGGAAAAATCACCAGCAGGGATAGAGGGAGTCAGCTGTCTTAAATCCAGTCAGAAACTCCCAATGTCCAATCGTCCTCCTCATTATCAGGTGGCAGGCCTCTGTTAATTAGATCAGTTCCATTACCTCCTGTAACCACCAGAGGGAGCACGGAAAGAGAACTCACGGCCAGAAAGTGAATTCACAACACATGGGCCTCTACTGGAATAGCTGAATACTCAAGCCAAGGGAAAGGTCACATAAGGAGTCAGGCCATGTGCACACGATGCAGATATCCAGCGGATCCGAAGCGGATTTTACCGTGCAGAAACGTTGCATATCCGCATTGTGATGTACAGTAGCATGTTAGTCAATTGGAAAAAAAAAAACGCTGTGCAGAAGCTGCGGATTTTTCCGCGCGGTTTTCTTGTGGTTCAAAATATGCAGCATGTCACTTCTTTTGTGCGGTTTTCCACCTGCTCCATTCTCCAAATCCGCAGGGGGAAATCCGCAGGGGAAAACTGCCCAAAAACAGCAATAAAACCACAAGTAAAAAGGAAGAAATCCGCAGGAAAAATGCAGGTCATTTGACCTGCGGATTTCTTCAATTCTGCGTGGAAAAATCCGCAGGGCTAAAAAGTACGTCTGCACTTAGCCTCAGGGTTTTTTTTTCTATCCACTTCCTTCCATTTTTCATACTTCTGGGTCATAATAATCGTCTTCATAGAATCATAGAATGTTAGAGTTGGAAGGGACCACCAGGATCATCATGTCCAACCCCATGCTCAATGCAGGATTCACTAAACCATCTCAGACAGATGTCAGTCCACCCTCTATTTGAAGACTTCCATTGAAGAAGAACTCACCACCTCTTATGGAAGCCTGTCCCACTTATTGATCACTCTCACTGTCAAAAAGTTTTTTTTCTAATGTCTAATCTGTATCTTCTCCCTTTTAGTTTCATACTCATGGCAGTTGGGGTTCTTTCGATTTGGTGCAAATATTTTTTCAAACCGAGTCTTATCTCAAGGTCGGTTGCAGCGGCTCTGCCCCTAATGAATTTTGGGACATTTGGTCACCTACCGTATACAGAGGAGATAAAAAATTTCCTCCATGCACACTTATTTTGGCAAATGTCAATAGAGATATATAGTAAATTATGTACTTCAACCCCTTTCTGGTGGTCAAGAGGTTTGAAGGTTCATCTGGATTTATTAAAAAAAAAAAAGAGAACTTACAGCTAGTAGATATTCTTCGGATCTTCGGAGAGCTGGGACAGCTAATATCTGTGCAATTATTACTATATATTTCTTTCACACGCCTTTATAGAATCATAGAATCATAAAATGGTAGAGATGGAATAGACTTCCAGGGTCGTCGTGTCCAACCCCCTGCTCAATGCAGGATTCACTAAACCATCTCAGACAGATGTCTGTTCAGCCTCTGTTTGAAGACTTCCATTGAAGGAGAACTCACCACATCTCTTGGCAGCCTTTGTTCTTCTGCATCTCTTGGAGGAGGTAGAACTTTCTCCTTCCTGTACAGCACTTAAATACTAACTTACTCTACATTAACATTGAGTGACATCGGTGCTCCTGCTGCTCCTGCACAGTATGTCTGATATCCAGCCTTTTCCCATACTGTATATGCCATATGAATAAATATGTGAAGGACTTTCTTTGCTATGAAATAACGCAAGATCAATGTTCGTGACTTCACATTTATGCCAAAGAGACATCTGAGATGCAGTTGCATGACTGACTGATAAAAAGTGACTGAATTAAATATTTATCTTACACTAGCTATGGATATGTTCACACGTTGCGTTTTTGCTGCATATTTTTTGCTGCATAATTTTTGCTGTTTTTTGGTGCAGATTACATTGGTCATTTGTCTACAATACATGTTTAACAAAATTAGTTTTATTCACTGAAAACACTCCAAAAACGCTGAAAGAACTGACATTTTGCAGATTTAAAAAAGCAGCAGTTTTCCAATTCAATCAGGAAAAAAAAAGCAACTGTGTGCATGAGATTTCTGAAATCTCATACCTTTTGCTTGTATTGTAAAAAAGCATAAAAAACGCAGCAAAAAAGCAACGTGTAAACATAGCCTATAACCTCTCAGAATACTCCTTTATGGTTTATGCACATGATGCCTTTTGCAAGCGGATTCCACCTTAAATCTGCTTGAGAAAGTGCTTACAAAAGCTAAAGAGTGAACATATGCACTGAAATGTAGAAACGACTTACTGTTCCTACATTTGGTGTTTTTGAGCTTCTTTTAGCCACTTCAGCCTTCAAAAACCATGAAGAGGCTAAAAGAAAAGTGATAAATAAGGAAGAGGAACAGCATCCGGTCTGGGTGAAAAATTGTATCAAAAATTTATTCTGCCAGTATAAAATACAACGTTTCGGCCATATTGTGGCCTTTTTCAAATATAACATAACAGTACATATGGTGGCCTTTTATAGTGTGGCACAGCCAATCACCATCAAGGTAACACCCATCACAAAGAATCTATACATAAAATACATATAAATACATCCATCAGTTACGTGTATATTCAATAGCACAGCTTATCCAATCGTTAACAATGATAATCATAATCATATTAAAGATATTACAAAAACGTCTCATATATAAACATCAATCCCCAAATCTGCCCACCAATGGTCGTAATGCATCAAAGGTATCCATAGAAATAACACACCAATCCCTTGCAGTAATACATATCCATATATGAACCGCCAATCCCTAGTCACATAATAGTGGCGCCAACCCCAATGGACCAATCCTGAGTGGACTCACAAATCCCTATATCGGCAGAGTTCCCTCTCCCCATATGACAGCATCAGCTAGAGCCAGGTCACATCAGGAGCGCAGGCTGATGATGCGCGCTACAAGGCCACAGTGAGCGCGCCGCCCATCCCCGCCCAGGCCCGGTCACGTGAAGACTCCACCACCGAACACCGCGCATGCGCGGTGCTATGTGAGGAATCAGCCACGCGACCCGCCCACCGGGGAGGACCGCGCACGCGCCGAGGCCCAGAGCGCGCGATCACACGCAACACTCCTCCGTAAAACCTGCACATGCGCTGGTAGATAAGAGCAAATGTAAAGCCACATTTAAATTAATGAGTCCACACGAATAGACCAAAGATGCTCCCAGAAAAGTCATTTAGAATCAAAAAACCACATCCATGGTAAATTTAATAATATTCCGTACTTTATGAGATTCTTAAATGTTGTATATTATATAAGGAGCAAAACTGGGATATTTACAAAAAAGAAAAAAAGAAAAAAAGGGAAAAAAAGAGAAAAGAGGGCACGGGGAAAGGCAGGCAAGAAACAACGACAAAATTCAAAAAGGACAACATCCTCTTCATGATTTCAGGACTGTTCAGTCCCCGTGTCCTCCACTCTTTCAAATGTATCACCTATCAACACTAAAAAATAAAAATATTAATTAAAAAACCATAATAGCCACATATATAAATATATATCCTAACAAAGAATAATGGCACAAGATAAGGGATTAGGTGACACAAGTATGCAAATTGTAATCCAAGTTCAAACCCCTTGGTTGCAACGTATCAAGAATCGATATCCATCTCAACTCCTTTTTTTTTTCAACATCTTAACCCTATCACCCCCACGTCTTGATACAGGAACCCCATCTATCACTCTAAATCGTAACTGATTCACTGAATGTCTGCATTCTAAAAAATGCTTCGGAATCGGCAACTCCACTAGTTTAGTCCTAATCGTACTCTTATGATTACTAATGTGAGCCCTAATCTCCATAGTAGTTTCTCCTATATACATAAGCCCACATGGGCACAAAATCAGGTAAATCACAAAACTTGACGAACACATATACCTTTCTTTGATAGAAAACTTTTTTCCAGTTCGAGGATGATTAAAACTGTCACCTTTTAACATATTACCACAACAGGCACAACCCAAGCATGGAAAATTGCCCATCTTCGGAGGACATATTGTCCTTTGTATGTTAACTTTTGATGAACCAATATCTGACCTTACCAATCTATCTTTAAGATTATGTCCACGTCTATATGAAAGTAATGGCCTATCCACAAATTCTGATATCTGGGGTAGACCCTTCTGTAAGAGGCTCCAATGTTTGTTCAAGATACCTCCAATCCTGCCACTAACTGGACAATATGTTGAGACAAAAGGAACTCGTCTCTTAGGCCCTTTGATTTGCTTACGGTTAGAATCCTCTATCGATATATTTTGAGCCTTAACTTTATAAGAATTAACTCGATCCATCGGGTAACCCCTATTAATAAATTTTGTACACATCTGATCCAATCTTAGGTCCAACTTATCATCCTCTTTAACAATCCTCCGTACACGTAGCATTTGACTCCATGGTAGTGACTCCACCATCCGTCTTGGGTGATTACTATCAAATACCAACAGACTGTTCCTATCTGTCTCTTTTATAAAAAGATCGGTATATAGAAACTCATCTTTTTTATAAACCAACGTATCCAAAAATTGGACCTGATCATAAGAGTAGGTCAGTGTAAACTTCAACTCAGAGAATACATTGTTCAATTCATTTTGAAAATCAAGAAGATCTTCCAGACTACCATCCCAGATACAAAAAATATCGTCGATGTAGCGCCACCAGGCCCGGACATGGCACCAGTGGGTGGAATTGTACACATACCGGTCCTCGAATACCGCCATATAGATGTTTGCATAAGTCGGGGCCACATTGGACCCCATGGCGGTACCGCACAACTGTAGGTAATAATCATCCCCAAAGAGAAAATAATTTCTCCTGAGGATGAAACCCAACAGTGCTAGGACCAGCTGTGCACACTCTGATGCCATGTCTGAGCCTGTCAGCACCACATCGACGGCCTCCAAACCCCTATCATGCTCAATAGACGTATATAGAGAAACCACATCAAAGGATGCAAGTATCATGTGAGGAGTAACCTTAACGTCACTGATTTTTTGTAGAAAATCATTTGTGTCCACAATATAAGACCGTGCTGAGGTAGCAAAACGTCGCAATACTTTATCAAGAAAAATCGAAACCTTATTGCATAGTGACCCCCTCCCAGACACTATGGGATGCCCAGGTGGATTCTCCATACTCTTATGTATTTTCGGTAGCGTATATAATATTGGTGTCAGGGGAGCATCCACTACCAAATATTCAGACAGCTTCTGATCAATGAGTCCATTAAGCAAGGACTCATCCACCAAAAGCCGTAATTCGCTCAAAAAGCGAGGGGTGGGGTCACTCATCAATTTAACATACACCGCAGTATCAGAAAGTTGGCCAAGAATCTCCATCTTATATTTGTCCGTATCCATAACAACTACCGCACCACCTTTATCTGCAGCTTTTATCGTAATAGCAGTATTCTTTGAAAGATTATCCAATGCCTGTTTTTCAGAGTATGTAAGATTCCCCCTATGTTGACCCCGAAACTCCCCTTTCAATTGTGCAATATCTCTTTCAACCAACTGAATATATGATTCAACAAAGTTATTCCTAACAGGTGGTTGAAAATTACTCTTACTATATAGTCCAACACCCTGGAGCGTGAAACCACTAGATTTATCATCATCATTAATTATACATGATTTTTCTTCCTTGTCAGAAAAAAAGGACGCCAGTCGTAGTCTCCTAAAAAAAGAGAACAAGTCACACTCGATTTCAAACCAATCAGGAAAATTTGTGGGACAAAATGACAGTCCCTTAGATAATACTCCATAGTCCACTTCAGATAACACACACGACGAGATATTTACCACCAAGTCCCTCTGTGTTGCTAGGTTCTCTTTTTCACCTCCATATTCCTCGTTCGCATTGGTGCTTTGCGTGACATTCCTCTTTCTCCTATGCTTTCTACCTCCTCGACGGGTCCTCCTTTTCTTGTCATATTGTCCAACTTGTCTCTTCCTAAAAAAGTAGAAGATGAAGATGCTGCACCCATATTAGAGTCATCCGTTGAATCAGACTCAGCGGTAGTGAACCCAAATCTTTGATCCTTAACTGGTGGTCTCCTCCTTCTACGCATTGGCAAAGGTCGATCTCTCCTAGAGTATGGAGTATTGTGCTGACCCATCTGCCATGAAAACACACGACCAGATCTGTAATCATCAGCATCACGAAACCATTTCGTACGTTTCGTTTTTTCTATATTACCTCGATATTTCATCAACTTATCCTCCAACTGGGATTTAAATAAGTCCACCTCCTGTGTTGTCAATTCAGCTGCTAATTGCTGTTCCAAATCAACAATGTTTCTCTTCACAGACTCCACCTCTATATGAAGAAACTCAACATTCAGAAGCATTAGATCAAATGCAAATTTGTTTGTAATAGACTCAAACCTGCTGCAAAATTGTGAATTATCTGCAAGCAATGTAGGACGCAAATGCGGTCTTAAACCACGTGGAATCCTGCGAACTTTATAATATTCACATAATGTAGTGGCATGCAATTCATACGATATGCATTTCCTTCTTTCTGTTTCATATTTCTTTTTAAGCATATCAGCAGTAGGTTTATTTAGAAAGGACATATCTGTCCGGGCTCCAGATAAAATTCTTATCGCATCCTTTGAAAAAAAAGGAGTTGAGATGGATATCGATTCTTGATACGTTGCAACCAAGGGGTTTGAACTTGGATTACAATTTGCATACTTGTGTCACCTAATCCCTTATCTTGTGCCATTATTCTTTGTTAGGATATATATTTATATATGTGGCTATTATGGTTTTTTAATTAATATTTTTATTTTTTAGTGTTTATAGGTGATACATTTGAAAGAGTGGAGGACACGGGGACTGAACAGTCCTGAAATCATGAAGAGGATGTTGTCCTTTTTGAATTTTGTCGTTGTTTCTTGCCTGCCTTTCCCCGTGCCCTCTTTTCTCTTTTTTTCCCTTTTTTTCTTTTTCTTTTTTTCTTTTTTGTAAATATCCCAGTTTTGCTCCTTATATAATATACAACATTTATGAATCTCATAAAGTACGGAATATTATTAAATTTACCATGGATGTGGTTTTTTGATTCTAAATGTCTTTTCTGGGAGCATCTTTGGTCTATTCGTGTGGACTCATTAATTTAAATGTGGCTTTACATTTGCTCTTATCTACCAGCGCATGTGCGGGTTTTACGGAGGAGTGTTGCGTGTGATCGCGCGCTCTGGGCCTCGGCGCGTGCGCGGTCCTCCCCGGTGGGCGGGTCGCGTGGCTGATTCCTCACATAGCACCGTGCATGCGCGGTGTTCGGTGGTGGAGTCTTCACGTGACCGGGCCTGGGCGGGGATGGGCGGCGCGCTCGCTGTGGCCTTGTAGCGCGCATCATCAGGCTGCGCTCCTGATGTGACCTGGCTCTAGCTGATGCTGTCATATGGGGAGAGGGAACTCTGCCGATATAGGGATTTGTGAGTCCACTCAGGATTGGTCCATTGGGGTTGGCGCCACTATTATGTGACTAGGGATTGGCGGTTCATATATGGATATGTATTACTGCAAGGGATTGGTGTGTTATTTCTATGGATACCTTTGATGCATTACGACCATTGGTGGGCAGATTTGGGGATTGATGTTTATATATGAGACGTTTTTGTAATATCTTTAATATGATTATGATTATCATTGTTAACGATTGGATAAGCTGTGCTATTGAATATACACGTAACTGATGGATGTATTTATATGTATTTTATGTATGGATTCTTTGTGATGGGTGTTACCTTGATGGTGATTGGCTGTGCCACACTATAAAAGGCCACCATATGTACTGTTATGTTATACTTGAATAAGGCCACAATATGGCCGAAACGTTGTATTTTATACTGGCAGAATAAATTTTTGATACAATTTTTCACCCAGACCGGATGCTGTTCCTCTTCCTTATTTTGGACTATTGTTCATTTGGGTCCATGAACCTTTGAACTGGCATCCAATCCTCCGTTGTGCTGTCGGCTGCTTTTTGCTGTTTAAAAGAAAAGTGATGTGACCATTCTTCTAATCTATCTAACTTATATATAGAGTTGAAAAAAAAAAGACACAAAACAACCAAAAAGACGCCAAAGAAGACGCTTCAAGAAAAACACCTCTGACATTTTCCAGAATAGTCTTCCTCTTCAAAAACTCGGGTGGATATTGGACACTATCTTATATTTCTGGATGTCTAGGATGGATAAGATGTTAATGCTTCTTATTCCTGGTAGGATGGTGACGGGGTTTATTGTACTTTTTGCAGTAAAAGTGTTAAAATATACCTAGAATGTTATTTTATTCAATCTAAAAACATTGTAGGATAGTAACAACTGAGCATAACTGCATAATATTAAAGAATGATCTGGATAAGATGTTTGCATGACCAAATACATGGCAGATGAAGTTAGATAAATGGAGAGTAATGCCCGAAAGCAGGAGTAATCCTATTGCTGCATATACATTAAATGGGCCCATACTTGGAACTACAGAACAGAAGGACTTGGGTTTTCTGGTTACAAGTAAGCTGAGCAGCAGTACTCAATGTCAAGCAGCAGCCGCAAAAGCAAACAAAATATTAGGGTGTATAAAAAGAGAGATAAAATCCCAATGTATTGTTGTTACCTCTCTATAATTCACTGGTGAGGCCACATCTAGAATATGGGATCCAGGTTGGGGCCCCACATTTTAAAAAGGATATTGAGAAGTTCGAGTCAGTTCAAAGGCGGGTAGCTAGATTATTACACGAGATGGAAGGCTTCTCCTATAATGAGAGATCAGAAAAGTTGGCCTTGTTTAATTTAGATAAAGCACTCCTTATGGGAGATCTCATATATACTGTATATGTAGACATGTGTGGTCAATATATAGACTAGTGCCACATGATTTCTTTTTTCAAAGACCATACAAAAGACCAGGAGACATTCTTTACATGTGAAATAAACCTGATTTCAGTATCTGAAAAAGAAAGGGTTCTTTACAGTTAGAGCAGTCAGACTGTGGAATGCCCAATGTCTTGAAGTGACTGGCCCTGTGTGACATGACCCAACAATCGGTCGGTCACTAAACAGCAAAACAAACAAGGGGACACCGGGGACACAATTACAATGGTGGGCTATGCAATAGGGAACGGGGAAATTGACACCTCCTGCACTCTCCTGAGGCTCTGCCCTGGACTATCCTGGCGTCCCTATATGGTTTCTTTCAAACCATCGCCGAGCAGGATACCTTAGCCCTCACTTGCCCTGCACCTATCCCTCAGTAGGGAATTGGCAAGTGCAGACACTGGTCCCAACGATGCATTAATACACCAAGGGAAGAAATAACAGACAAGGTAAAACAAACAACACTTAGCTTTCTCTGCTGCAATGCACCGCACGGCAGAGTAAGGCACCCGAACACAGCTTTCAGCTGAATCACCACTGCACCAGAAAGCTCCTGTCTTCAGCACGGTTGGTTTCCGAAAGGACCTGTATAACCAACAGTCAGCTGATGCACCAGGTGACCTTTGAAAGAAGGTGGGAGTGGTCACTACCTGCATCAGCAAACAGACCAGACATGTAATTACACCAGCGGCCCCCGGGGGAAAACTGATATTAACCCCCGTTGGCCTGAAAGGAAAAAAGTTTATATCTGAGAATGCAGATCTGCCATAGATCCAAAAATGGATCGTGACACCCGACTGCAAGAGGCTATAATGGCGGGCACTATATTAGCATTTTAAAAAATAATAATGGATTATTTTCTCACAATAATTGATATTGTGGGTTACAAATAATTAATCTAGTGTCCTGGCTGGGTGTGTGGACTTTATCTCCGAGGTGTGCCACACACTTGCAGGCCTCATGATGCTGGTGACTTTGGCTGACCAGGACCAGATGTTGTAGAGTTCAATGAGGGAGACCACCAGTCAGAAAAAAATTGTCTTTTACTGAACATTAATGTAGGGAGAAGTATGTACAGTGGAGAGCGAGTGCAAAACTTGGTGGACGTTTGTCTTAGAACATATGACATTTTCATACACCTTCCGCTCCTTCCTGAGCGCGCTCCGTTCTCAGTCCTTTAGCCTCTTTCTTTAGCTTCACAGCTTCCCTAGTCTCCAACAACAGCACCACTAACCAATAAGTGACAGTCCTATTTTTCAACCCATGGATCCGCATCCTTTTCTCCTTATCGGAGCTACCTTTGCTATTATGGCTATTACTTAACTTCTCTGCTTGCTGACGCCTTGGAACTACCACACTTGGCGCTCTATCTTTCCTTCTCAGCGTTGCTCCGTCACCTGACTATCAGATGATTCTGTACTGTCCCGGTAGGCTTCCTGCCCAGGGCCCAGACCTCATAACGCCTTCTAACACTTTTCCTTGTCTCCACACTTGACCATGTACCATTATACATTGCCTCAGTTTCTGGTCACTTCAATGACACCCAATTCATGCCGTTCGATCTGCTGTCTAATCAGACCAAAGGTCTGCTCTAACCATAAGCTAGGCACTCTCTGCCTTCCTGATAGGAAAATCCCTCTGTTCCTTCACTTCAGCCCCTCCCACTCTGGGCTAGTCCCAACCATTATCTCTACCTGTCCCTATCAACTATCTGTGGCTGAACAGAAAACGACTTTACTGCTAATAATGCACATCACTAAGCACTTTATACATCCAAATACATAGTAGCAATACAAGTGTCTTCTAGGGGAAACATGGGCGTCACCTCCACCTCCTTACGTCATGCTGCTTTCAGATGGAATATCAAAAACTTGGTGATAGATTCCTTTTCATTACATTTTTAACTGACCATTAAACCCTCTTCCCTACCCCCTGAAACTCTTCCCCTCTAAGGGAAAAAAATAGTTGTCAGTGTACCGGAATTAAATCCGGGATTTGCGTTATTTCACATGTAACAACTACATGACTCACACGGGGAAAATGAATGACAAAGGATGGAAGACTTATTGATTATCGTTTTCTCAGACGTAGTTACATGCTATAATGTAAGACAGATTAGGTCTTGAGGGAATCTTGTAAAGGAGCATTAGACTCTTAAATGTGGCATCATCCTCGTGAAGCGGGATATCAGAAGACAGGCAAGGAATTCTTTGTCAGCTCACAGGAGATGGGCATTTTCCTGTCTTAATGTCAATGAAACAATTGATAAGTGACAATTATGACTTCTGTGGATCTATAGATCTGAAGTATGTATGTCTTATCATGAACATCCCAGCTGAGATATAAACAATTCTTCCAACCCACACCAGCACTGTGCTTTAAATGTATGGCAAAATAATGCTGGCGGCACCCATACACCACCATCACCCATGGGAGACAGTCCTAACTAATCTTCCATGGCTGCATTTTGTTTTCCATTAGATGGCAGTCAGTAGTTCAGTAGTGGTTGTGATGGCACCTGAAAGTGTATTGCTCCAACATCACCACCCATGATGTGACTGCAGGAAGCCTGAATGGTGGCTGTATATCCCAAATTAAAGGGGTTGTCCAGAACTTTAACATTGATGGCTTATCCTTAGGATAGTTCATCAATGTGTGATTGGCGGGGGTGCAATGCCTGGCATCCCTACCAATCAGCTATTCCTGGTGACCGGAACTGCTCAGTTACGGAGCTGCTACGGAATAGTAGCCCCAACCGGGTACTGCGCATCCACCCCCCTATTGATTTGAATGGGTGGATGTGCAGTACCCGGTCTTGGCCACTATAAGTCAATGGAGCTGTAGTGGCCACCGCTGACACAAGGAGCAGCTGATCGGCACTGATCAGACATTGACGACCTATCCTGAGGAGAAGCCATCAATTGTCAAATCCCGGACAACCCCTTTAAACTGCTAATTTTCCCATAATGTCTCAGTGCTGATGATTCTGCTGAAAGCTGAAATCTTGGTAAAGTTCCAAAAAATTAGCAAATTTTTTAAAAAAAAAAGCAAAAACAAAAAAACAATGGAATTCTCAGAGGAGCATAAAATAAGAGCAAAAAATGGACACTTTGGAGCTGTTGACGGGTCGTCTTTAATTTGTGCTTGGACTAAGAGGCTAAGGCAATGCTTTATAATGGGAGAAGCGAATGGCTGGGTCACATGCCCCTCTTTCAGCAGCCATTTTCAGGACAGGAGCTGCGGTGCTGTCCTTAGAATAGACCTGGACCCCTCTTTTTAGTGGGGTCATAATAATAAACGCCATCAGAGAACAGAAAAAAAAAATTGTCTTTGTAGCCTATGGCAACCAATCAGAGTCCGGCTTTCATTTTTTAAACAGCTCTTGTAAAATGAAAGCTGCACTGTAATTGGTTGCTATGGGCAGCAAGGACAATTTTTCTACTAGTCAGTTTTCATAAACCGGCCTCTATATATTAGTATATGTTATATATATATTTATAAGTACAGTATATACCCAATCTTTTGTACACATTGGCTATAAAGTGGAATACAAAGAATTACGGCAGTAAAGGAAATGTGAATCTTACCGCACCTCGCCACCATTTCATCCCGATGGCTTATTACGGAGGATGAGCAGGGTCTTAGTATTACCTCAATAACTGATATCCATTAATATTCCGCCAGTGACTCCCGTTCACACAGTGCATCCGTCTTTCAGTTCTCACACACGTTTATGGGGACTTTAGAGTCCATTTTGTATTGATCTGGTAACAGTTAATTTCTCCTGACGTTAATTGCTATTTTATTATTGCTCTTCGAACATCATTTTTTTCCTCCCTCCGGGGCTTTTTCAAGCTATTTACAAGAAAAAAAAAAGCTGAAAGTGAGCACAAAAGCACTATTTCCCTTTCAAAATATGACCCTATCTCCACTTTCCCTGGTTGACCGTAAAACCGTGATTTGTACGGAGTGACACCTAATCCACCATCAAATAGCTGACAAATGACCGTCCGTGGAAGCTAATTGTCTGCCTCGTGACACAAACAACCACAATTCTGTAAAATGTTTTGCATGTTTTCGCTGCGTCAAAAACACTATAAGAAAGCACGTAAAAAAAAAAGCACTCAAAGAAACAATGAAAAAACATAGCCTAATTTACATAATAGGTGCAGAAATGCTGCAAAACTCACCAAAAGATCATTATGGGAACGTAGCCTTAAAAGGGTGGTCCGAAATAAGTTTCATCCTAAATCAATATATAATGACATAATCTAAACTATTTTCCAATATACTTGAATTAAAAATTCCCTAACTACACTATCTACCCAAACTGCTTTTCTTTTTTTATGACACTTCATCTGAAAATCCCAAATCCTGTAGGGATCCACAAGCAAAGCGTCATCAGGGGGCACAAGCTGTAGTCACTGCTGCAGCCTCTGCCCCTTCCCTGAAACAAAGGGTAATTTCAGGGTCTGGGCTAGTCCCTACACGATTTGTGCTGTGCGATGTACACAATGACAGTTCGCTCTCCTGCTGGCTCAGAGCAGCAGTAACAAGCTGGAAACAGAGCGCACTGTCAGTGCACTTTAGAATAGCACTGTCCCCTCAAGTGGTGTCACTTACGGGAGTGGCGCTGGTCTCTGCAAGCTGAGTATTCGTCTTACAATGAGCACCGATAGTGTGCTCTGTTGCTGAGTTCCTAACTACTAATTTGCATTGGTGAGAGAGCGCAGTGTCACTGTATACATTGAAAAGTGCACACCATGTAGGGACTAGCCCGACTCAGGAAGGGGGAAGAGGCTGCGGCAGTTATCCGTAGAATAGTGGATAACTTCCTGGGGGTCCGACTGCTGTGACACCCAACAATCCCGAAGACAAGGTTCTGAAGTGCTCTTTCTGAATGTAGAATAGGTAAAGCATGTACATGACACTCCATTAATTTTCAATGTGTATGTCAGAGACAGCTGAGAGCCCTGTTCTCAAATCAGCGTAAATCCTAACGTTTGGACTACCCAACGATAAGGAAGTTATCCCCTATCCTGTGAATAGGTGATGACATATGAAGTCTAGGTACAAACCTTTTAAAGGTGTTATCCAACAGTAAAATATTTTTGGCTGTCATAGATTTCTTAAAAATAATAATAATAAATGAATCTACTGCAGCCTTGATAGTGGTGCTTTCCCCATTTTGAAGCCTGTGATTGGCTGCAGTAGTCAGGTGACTAGAAGAGCAGATCACTGGACGTTTCTTTGAATTATTTACCCCTTTTGGACTTATCTACCCTTACACTGCCCCATTTTTTAAATTCATGAATAACCCTATTAAAATGGCCATTAGGCGCATCCAGAAACTCTCTTACATAAGTGCTGTGATGGCAACATAGGCACACCAGGCACTTTAATGGGTCAGTGTGCTTTCCAGGCTCTCCCACTGATTGGATTAATTTTGGAAAGGGTGAGCTGGATCATTTTATTTCTTTGGACACTACTCGGAGATCCCTTTCTCAATTGCTACATTGAGTGTTGGACTGAGGTGCCAAGGGCCCACCAGTAACACTGAATTTGGGAGCCCACTTGCATACAAATATTATACTACCCTCGTTCACAAATTTACCTACTGTATATCTCTATATAATACGAAACTGGGTAGTTTGATTAATGAATGATGAGATGTTGCCTTTTTCTATACAAAATCAATTGAATTATGCCAAGTACTTCTCATACAGTGGGGTTGGGGGCTCAGATCTGCACAGGGGCCCACCGGGGGATTCCCCTGTTACCCTATGGGCCAGTCCGAGCCTGGCTACATTCCCCTGTGTATAATGAAAACAGTTAATACTAACCTTTGGTGTTAATACTAACCTTTGGTGTTAATACTAACCTTTGGTGGTGGGACCTTTGCAGCGACATTGGCGTCTTGTCTCCGGAGGGCCACGTGACCCTGCAGCCATGTAATCAACCAGAGGCCGCTTCACTCTAACTTCCAATGTAAATTACATTCTGATTTTGTCCCAAGGAAGTGAGATGGAAGCAGCGGCTGATTGGCTGCAGGGCTCACGTGGTATAACAATGTCATGTGAGCCCTGGGAGACCAACCACTGATTTCACTGGAGCAGCATCGATACTGAAATTGATTGTAGACTGTTGTTATTTTGCATGGGGGAATATTCAAATTGAGAAGGCATTGTCAGAGTAGAGGACTGGAATCTCCTACCAGGGTTTATTAAAGAAGTTGTTGACTACTTGGACAACTTGTTCACATACCCCACATTTAGCCCAAATAAAATGAAAAAGCTTATACTTACCCCCCATGCTGTCGTCGTTCCTGCGGTGCTGGCACTCACTTTATCCTCAGACCTCCCGTGCCCCATTTTTTAAATTCATGAATAACCCTATTAAAATGGCCATTAGGCGCATCCAGAAGTGCTGTGATGGCAACATAGGCACACCAGGCACTTTAAAGGGTCAACGTGCTTTCCAGGCTCTCCCACTGATTGGATTAATTTTGGAAAGGGTGAGCTGCATCATTTTACTTGGACATCCCTTTCTCAATTGCTACATTTTCCTGTGTATAATGAAAGCAGTTAATACTAACCTTTGGTGTTAAGTCTAACCTTTGGTGCCCCCGTGGTGTCGTCGTTCCCGTGGTGCCGGCACTCACTTTATCTTCAGACCCCCCATGCTCTTGTTGTGACACATGACCCTGGTGCCCAATCAGCGCTGGTGTCACTGTCCACGCCTCCTGTTGAATTGAACATGGAGAGGAGGTCCAAGATCAGCTGACTTCCTCTTCATGTTCAATTTGTCTGAAGGCGGGCACAGTGACGCCAGCACTGATTGGGCGCTGGGGTCACATGTCACAACAACCGCACTGCGAGTGCCGACACCGCTGGAATGGTGCCAGCAAGGGGGGGGGGGGGGGAGTATAGGATTTTTATTTTATTGGGGCCAAGCATTTAGATCGAGAAAGGGTTGTCCTATTACTGGACAACACCTTTAATGGTTGCATAACCCCCTTTTAAAAGTATAATACAAGAAAAAAAAGCAAACAAGAAAAACAAACAACTGGGTATAAAACACATTGGTGAAATATTGCTAAATCCTTTGCTTGAAAGCTACAAAGGGAGGGTTAATCTGTACATAGCCGAGAAGAGCGCATTAAGAAGCAGCTGTATGTCAACAGGCAATATGTAGGCTTTGAAATTGCCTACAGTGCCGATTTCACAGAAGCCATTATCTGGGAATTTATCAGAATAGGTACTTCTTATGTGAAAGGGTCCACCAAGGAGGATGTGCCTCTCAAAGGGAAATTAATGCTAATTCCCCTGCTTAATGCATTTAGGTTTGTCTGCTTTCTACATCCTGTATCATGAGTCGGTAACATTTCAAGGTTAAAAATGCTGATCTTCATGCAAATTGCTCTGACAGGGATGGGAGATAGATCGGTGACTAGATGCAGCTTTCTGGAGTTTAGCTTATGGTGATTAACCTTAAGCAAAGAGACTACTAATCAATATTCTGCATGAATGACTTTTGGCCACACGCAAAAAATGCTAATTATTTCCAGGTGGAAAAAAAAAACACTCTTAACTAGTTCAGGGCTCCTGATGGATGTCTGTGGATTATTGATTTCAATGGTATTCGATAAAGCAATAGGCTATTTACAGATTACGTGAAAAATAGTACAAGTGCCGACCAATCAGACTGACCGCAGAGGACGTCTAAAAAAAGTGGATTTTGAAGAAGTGGGGCAACACCTCGTAAAGCATTATCCCTATCTTCATAGATGGAAAGAACTGGTAAAAACAAGCACTTTTGCAATTTACTGCTTATTAACCCCTTCATGACAGAGCCCTTTTTCGCTTTTGCGTTTTCGTTTTTCGCTCCCCTTCTTCTCAGAGCTATAACTATTTTATTTTTCTGTTGTGGGACGAGTTGTACTTTTCAACGACACCATTGGTTTTATCATGTCGCGTACTCGAAAATGGGAAAATCATTCCAAGTGCGGTGAAATTGCAAAAAAAAAGTGAATTCCCACACTTGTTTTTTTGTTTGGCTTTTTTACTAGGTTTATTAAATGCAAAACCTGACCTGCCATTTTGATTCTCCAGGTCATTACGAGTTCATCGACACCAAACATGTCTAGGTTCTCTTTTATCTAAGTGGTGGAAAAAAATTCCAAACTTTGCTTAAAAAAAAAAAAAAAAATTGCCATTTTTCGATACCCGTAGCGTCTCCATTTTTCGTGATCTCCGGTCTGCGGGCTTATTTTTTGTGTGCCGAGCTAACGTTTTTAATGATACCATTTTGGTGCAGATACGATCTTTTCATCGCCAGTTATTGTATTTTAATGCAATGTCGCGGAGACCAAAAAAAAATAATTCTGGAGTTTTGACTTTTTTTCTCATTATGCCGTTTAATAATCAGGTTAATCTTTTTTTTATTGATAGATCGGGTGATTCTGAATGCTTCGATACCAAATATGTGTATGTTTGATACTTTTTTATTGTTTTATTTTTAATGGGGCAAAAGGGGGGTGATTTGACCTTTTATATTTTTTTATATTTTTAAAAACATTTGTTTTTACTTTTGGCATGCTTCAATAGTCTCCATGGGAGACTAAAAACTGCCATAACCCGATCGGCTCTGCTACATACAAGAGATGATCAGATCGCCTCTATGTTGTACTGTAGAATTTCTGACTTGCTATGAGCGCCGTCCACCAGGCGGCACTCATAGCAATCCAATACTCACAGCCATAGAGGTCTCCAGGAGACCTATGGTTGTCATGCCAACCCGCCAGTGACCCACGATCACGTGATGGGGCTAACCAGTGGGCAGATATTCAGCCCGATGGCCGGAAGTGCGCATTAAATGCCGCTGTCAGAGTTTGACAGCAGCATTTAACAGGTTAATAGCTGCGGGTGGATCGCGATTCCTCCCGCAGCTGTTCCGGGCACATGTCAGCTGTTCAAAACTAGTACAGCGCATCTCAGGGTTCAAATTTGCAGTCGTTCTTGAGATATTAACATTTTTCTTTTGTTTACAGCTTGTTGCCTAAGAGACCGACCACCACTGCTGTCTTAGAGAAACTGCTGTTACCTCCTAATCCCAGTCAGTTTCAGCACAGTGCTTACTAAAGCACTGTGCTGAATCTGGCCAGGATTAGGCGGTAACAAAGTGCTCCAGTGATTCTTGGCAACTTCAAAACAGTGCTTACGAGATCAATAGAAAAGAATTTGCAAGCACTGAGCATGTTCTATTGTCTAGCAGCAGTGGTCGGTTTCCAAAGGCAACGATTTGTAAACTAAAGACAAGTTTAATATCTCAAGAACGGCTGAAAATATTAATAAGCAGCAAATTGGAAAATTGTTTGTGTTTAAAAGAGCTATCTGAAAATATGGGATTTGGGAAGATAGGAATAACCCTCAAGGTTTAGAAGATTTTTTGACAGGGCACCACCGTTACTAAGAGGTTGTGTCTGGTAATGCAGTTCACCTACTTTTTAATGAATACGTTGTAATACCACACTCAACCTTTGGACAGGAGTAGCACTCTTTACATAAAAGAGCAGCTATTATATAGTACTTGTCATTTTTTTAATGGAGAGACTGATAAATATTATAACAAATGTATTGACTTGATATGTACATCAATAAATGGATGTCAGGTTTAAAGTCCTTGTTATTTGCTATAAATATGTACAGTAATTTTCTTTACAGGTGTAAATGCCGATGTTCTCCTGAATCCAGCTTTGTTTTTCTTTCGTTTCTGTGCCTCTCTGTTCCTGAGATATGGCCCCTTCGTTTCTTTAATTGAGACCAGTCTCATCACTAAGCGGGGGTTGTCTTCAAGTTTCCTCAGTGGGCGTCGTCTTTAGGGTCACTCCCCATTGGCTAATAAGACTAAACTTTTATAAAGGAAGAAGAGGCCATATCTCAGGAACGGAGAGGCACAGGAACTAAAGAAAAAACACTCTGGATTTTGGAGAACAATGTCATTTACATCAGGCATAAAAAAGAACACTTTAATGGCAAGTGACATGTCTTCTTTATAAGGGAAATCTCTAAATATTACCTGATTTCACAGAAGATATTATTAGTTAAGCTAAGACCCTTAGCAAATCCAAATATAAAGAGTTAACGGATCTGTATAGAGGACCTGAACGTACTGGACATAAGTGGAAGGTCCATAGCTAGAATTCTCAAAGATCATTCTCACTCTTCAGTATAGGTAACATAAATCAGTAAAAATACGAAAGTTGTGTGTCCAGTCTTCTAGCCGCAGAAATCTCCAATTATGTTTTGAAGAATTTTCGCTCGTGTCAGTGTGGAAATCGGCAGGGGTTCAAATAGATGCCTTATGATCATGAGACACGCAAGAAGATGAGTCCGTTAAACTCTTGAGATATTGATGGGATATCTTTAGGGTATTTTTGAAAAAGGCTGAAAAATTGCACCCGAAGGGTAAATAAATCACATTTTTTCACTGAAGGAATCAGAATGTTTTTTTTCCAAAATCTAATTATAATATTACAGTCATATATTATGACTTGGTCACTGATTAATAGCAAAGGATGGACTAATCATGACAATAAGACACATCACTTTGCTAATTTTGATATCACTCTATTCTGATAGAATCATAAAATCATAGAATGTTAAAGGTGGAAGGGACCTCCAGGGTCATCGTGTCCAACCCCCTGCTCAAAGCAGGATTCACTAAACCATCTCAGGCAGATGACTGTCCAGCCTCTATTGCTGTGATTCCCAACTCCAGTCCTCAAGAGCCACCAACAGGTCACGTTTTCAGGATTTCCTTAGTATTGCACAGGTGATGAATTCTTGCCTGTCAAGGTGAGGCAATTATCACCTGGGCCATGTTAAGGAAATCCTGAAAACATGACCTGTTGGTGGCTCTTGAGGACTGGAGTTAGGGAACACTGCTCTATTGGAAGACTTCCATTGAAGAACTCAACACTTCTCATAGAGACAACTTCGTAGGAAGGTGTTTACCTTCTAGTAGACGGTGACAGTGATGTGTTACTGGTTTGAGTAACAGAATCCTTATAAATTGCAAAATTTTATGAAATGACTTTCAAAGTTCACAAAATCTTCAACAATAATCTTGGTGTTGAGAAAGAGAAGAGCGGACAAGTTGGTCTTTAAATTTTTGTGGCTTTTTAAAGGTGGCTCTCCAATGTTCTCAATCAGGAGCGCACTGCTCCACTGCCTCCCGGGAAACCTTGTGCTACCGTGTGATTGATAGTTTGGAACAGCAACATGGTTGTGCCTCTAGTCCGAACTGTGTCCTCTACTATCGACTTAATATTGGCGACATATTTTAGTGAAGTGCCGATACAGATTTGTGTAATAGAATCCTTTTAAGTTACAAAATTATGGAAAATGGCGTTCAACGTTTACAAAATCTTTTAACAAAAGTATTAGGGGCCGATACATCAAAGTGTTTACGCCAGAAAACTATCGTAACGCATTTTGAATAATTGTAAAATGCGGAGTTGTGCAAAAATTGTGCAACTTTTAGTGTTTTCATGCTAGTTTCAAGCAGCTGTGCCAAAATGGTGGAAGCTGTAATGGAGCCGGAGTTGAACGGAGAGTGGCTATGCCCATCTAATTAATTGAAAATGGCGGTGCTTCTTACACTAGGAATGTCACTTCAGTTCTTGGCTGGAGAAAAATTCCTGACGAGGTGCACAGCAATGCACATCACTGAAAAAATGTGCTGAATTCATTAAGTGGTGTTAGCATATTAATTGCATCTTACTCCTGCACGCCCCTCATTAAGAAGACAAATACAATACAAAATGCAAATCTTAATGAATCAGGGGTAGGGATGAGCTAACGCAAACTGTAAAGTTTGGGGTTCGTACCCAACACCTAGTATCCCATGCTGAACTTCGAACACGGACTTCTCCCAGAAATCCGTTTTAGTGTTCTGGGAGAACAGAGAGCGAGAGAGAGGGAGACATAGAGAGAAAGCCCCCTATCCTTTACTATGACCATTTTACAGCACCAAAGTTTGGGATCCCATTGAATTTTTTAGGGTTCGGGTTTAGTTTACTACCCGAACCAAACTTTGGACAAAAGTTTGGTTGAATGCAACGAACTCAAACATCCATAAATGTTTTGGATGAGAATGGCATACTAGTGGACCTGGATATTTTTGAGGCTATGTAAAAGGGTTGTCCCCTGTTCTCATTCTTTCCAGGGAGCATTGTGCTCCTGATTGATTGATAGTTTGGGACCGCTAGCCCGAACTGTGCACTTTCCGATGCTATAAACTGAGGCATCGGAGGAGGCATTAAATCCTGCAAGCTTCAGTTCAGAGCAGCGCTTACAATACCTATTGAAAAGAGCCTGTAAGCTCTGCGCTTTTTATCTAAGAGACCGGCCACCTCTGAGAGGAAGCTATAGAATTAAAAATTGGGCCGAATTTTTAATAACAAGAAATTGCAAAGTATTTTAAAAGCACTTTGCAATTTTATCCATACCTGATGATGAGACAACCTCTTTGACATACATATATAACGTCTGGCAGTGTAGTAAAATATATTACTGTTTCCAATAAGGAATCCTAAATGCAGACAGTAACTTTTGATCCTTCACACTGTACTGTATTTATAGAGTAAATTGGCTCTTTAAATGGTATAATAGACCATTTATCCTTCACATAATTTGAAGACTGAAGATGGAAACAAAACGGTGGATGGGAGCAGATGTCATCAGCACATGATCTCATATTCTGGGTAAAGAGGACAGAAAAGAAAAGTGCGTGCATTATACAAACATGAAGTGCCAGTGAAGTGGCTGCCGGAATCTCAAGATTTTTACAGCTTAATCTGAACTCATTCCTTTGGTACTACTAAAAATATGGATTAAAGTGAAAGGTTTGTGGGTTTCCAAAGGGAAGCCAAAGGAATGAATGTGTACACTGCATAGGGGGTCCTGTTTCTCCTTGTGGAGACCTCCAAGCTGGCATAGGGAGACTAATAGACCCGACAATGCTCCCTATGAAAAAGGTATTCAAATAAGCTCTTGGGCAATAATTTATAGGATTCGCTACCTATATGTCACGTCGCCGCCAGACTCAGGGCTTGCTGTTCCGGTCTCGGCCACTAGGAGGCGCCGGACCGTCACGTCGCCGTCAGACTCGGGGACGGCTGTCCCGGCTTCAGCCACTAGGAGGCGCCGGACTGACACATCGCTGCCAGACTCAGGGCCTGCTGTTCCGGTCTCGGCACTAGGAGGCACCGGACCGTCACGTCGCTGTCAGACTCGGGGATGGCTGTTCCTGCCTCGGCCACTGGGAGGTCCCGTGGTTCGCCTCAGGGTGAGGGTGGTGACAGAGAGGAGGCTCCTGCGCAGGCATTTGGTGGGCGCAGGCTCCGCCCCTCTGTCAGTCAGGTAGGGCTTACTGCATGTCCATCTGGCCTGGTCCTGGGGGCGGTCCTAATTACATCATCAGTCCAGGAACCTGTGAGGGATGACCTGATCCCTCAAATACCTTGGGACTGGTCTTGCAAGCCGCCGGATATATTCTTGGTTCCCCTGTGTGCTGCTGTGTGAATTGCTATAGTTAACTCTGACCTCAGCCTGGATACCTGACCATTCTGTTGCCTGACGATTTTGTACCTCTGCCGCTCTCCTTGTTTATGACTCTGACCTTGGCCTGTATCTGACTCTGCTACTGTCTGACGTTTTTGTACCGCTGCTGCCCGCCTGGTTTAGACTCGGATTCCACTGCGTTTTTGGTTCCATATTTGAAACCCTCTCTGGCGACCGTCCTGCTCTGGTCCACTGCTCTTATTCAGACAGCTACCTCCTGGGCTCTGCTATAAATCCAGATCCCTGTATAGGGGTAAAGGGTATCAGGGTTGCTCGGGGTGCTGTCTTACTGCAGCCCAGCCTCTCAGACGGATGTCACACTATATAGGTGGCACCAAAGGGCACTCTTTAACCATCTTGGAAATTTGCATCAGCTAATGCTTCTACTTTGGTTACTTTTGCATTAAATTCTAAGAATATGTATTTCTTTTTAATGGAAAAATGTCTTTAGTCTAATTTCAAGCCTGTCCTAGATTTCTGGGAATCAGTTGAGATTGTGATCTATGTATTTTGACAAGTTTCTACATCTTGACCGTCTATTTGGTGAATGGAGCCTAACTGAAAGATTTAGTTGACGTTTTTCAATACTTGTATAAATATTAGGTCTTTCACAACACTTTTATGGTCCATAGTAGAACAATATATTCAGAGATGTATGTAAAATGTCTTTAGTAGTGATGAGTGCAAGTGCTCTTTACTTTAGTTTGCCGATGGTGCTTGGGCGAGGAATGAGTAGCACGGGTGCTTGAGTGAGATGTTCAAGTCCCCGAGGCCACATGTTTCTCGGATGTTAGTCAGCCACAAAATGTGTGGGGATTGCCTAACAAACACAGACAATCCCCGCATGTTTTGTGGCTGTCTAACAGCCGCGGTGAGGTGAACATGTCACTCGAACACCCGTGATACTCAGTGCATACCCAAGCACCCTAAGCAAACTTGAGTAACGAGCACTTGAGCGTCACACTAATCTTTAGTTGTCCAAGTTCCTGTTTGTCCAGCAAATCTGGGAATTTGCCCTTTATAGAGATGAGCAAATATATTTGCACACTCTTGGTCTTCGTGTTTACTCTATGGCTACCAGATAGGACCCCTGCAAACCACTTCCTACCTCCTGTAGTCCCGCGTACGTCTTCTGATTTGTAGGTTCAATGCGACATCATTGTCGAGGCATGAAGCACCCATGACCGCGCCAGTTCGGCTAATAAAAGAGGAGCTTAGATGCCCTCAGGTCAGAGGTGATCCGCACAGCTCCCATCTGGTAGCCATGGAATACGGTCTTAGCCGCTGAACCAAGAGCCTGAGAATCAATTTGCTCATCTCTAGCCTCATTACATTAGTTATATGGGAAGGTTGGACTGCAGTTGCATTTAAATCCAGATACCCCAAAGCCCCTCTACCACAGAAGACAACACCAATATTAAAAACTGGAAGTGTTAGATGGGCTCCTTCATACAAATTTTCAATTTGGATTTTTTTGCCCAGATGTATTCTAATTCCTGTTCTCTAGGTATCATACATAAAAAATTAGTTTACAAAAAAAGACAAAACCCAAAAATGAACATAAAAAATGCACGTACAGTAAAGGACATTTACATTTTTCAGCTGCATTGTTATTGCTTGGGCTCTTCTACATATGAACGCGTCCTGATTACTCTTGGTGGATATATAGGTCATGCTTTGTATATTTCCCGAGCAGCTTCCTTTTCTGCAAACATTGTCTGTTTTGTGCATTTTATTTGGATGCATCATGAGCAGAAATATCTCATCAGGTTACTCAATTAAACAGATGGTCAGTTAAGTAGGCCAGCAATCACATACACAATATTTCACTGGGCTGAAAATTGGTTTGATGTCCCCCCCAAGCAGCGATCTGTAGGTTTTACTATACGACTATGAAAGGAGAGTCTTAGTAATCTGGATATGGGTAATAAATATCATCACAGTAGAAGGGATAACGGGAGAGAAGAGTTTCAGATGGCTGGAATGTATTTTGTTTGATCGCCCAGTGGATCTACTGAACCCAATCACCATGAATCCCAGGTCCAGGTCTTGTAGTCATAATACATACACTAACATATGGGCTGCATTTTTGCCGCAAAACAAAAAAAAATAGCATTTTACTGTACAAGCAAAGTGCATGAGAATTTTGAAATCTCATGAACTCAATGCTTATTTTTGTCTTGCAGATTTAAACAATCAAAACATGAGAAAACCTTTAACTTGTTAAGAAGCCCAAAGGGGAAGTTTGTCTCTTTTTTTGGCCCAAAGTCCTTCAGTCCGACTGTCTATAAACCCATAAACATGGTCAGCAATGCCAAGAATAAGCAATAATGACAATACATAGGGCTGTAATTAAATAACATCACGTATCATAAATCTATAAATTACAAGTCGTGGAAACAGTTTCAAACAGCCCATAACCAATCAGTGTGGGACACACTAAATATATATATTGAAAAAAAAACAAAAGAAGAACACCAGTGCATAGACGTCCAAAAGTAAATAGAAAAATCACATATCTTTATTGGAGACACAGGTTAAAAAAGGCACCATGGCATGATAAGAGTGACATAAAAAAATAGCAAAACAATAGGAGTGTAGTGTCCATAGAATACCACAATTACATTGTTACCACATAACATCTGGTAGTGAACCGAGTAATACAACAGCAATGGATAGATCTACATAGTCCTAACAGACATGTAAAACAAAGTGTAGGGTCGGCCAGTAGGTAAAGATTGAAGTATAGTCACCGGCCGGTCAACTATATAAAACACAATCAAATAATCAGGACTAGGATAACTAATCACATACCAGAAATAGAGACACCGGACACCTAGTGTTGCAAAGAGCACCGACGTACGTTTCGGAAGCAAGTCTTCCTTCCTCAGGGGGTGGAAGACTTGCATCCTAAACGTACGTCGGGGCTGTTTGCAACACTAGGTGTCCGGTGTCTCTATTTCTGGTATGTGATTAGTTATCCTAGTCCTGATTATTTGATTGTGTTTTATATAGTTGACCGGCCGGTGACTATACTTCAATCTTTACCTACTGGCCAACCTTACACTTTGTTTTACATGTCTGTTAGGACTATGTAGATCTATCCATTGCTGTTGTATTACTCGGTTCACTACCAGATGTTATGTGGTAACAATGTAATTATGGTATTCTATGGACACTACACTCTTATTGTTTTGCTATTTTTTTATGTCACTCTTATCATGCCATGGTGCCTTTTTTAACCTGTGTCTCCAATAAAGATATGTGATTTTTCTATTTACTTTTGGACGTCTATGCACTGGTGTTCTTCTTTTGATTTTTTCAATGGTCAGCAATGCCGTAGAACCCACAGTAAACGAATTATGGAACACCTATACTCTTACAGCCTGGTTTCCAAGGTACAGTGTTCATTATAGGACATGATCAGATATCAAAGTCAAACATCAGAATAATGTCAGTTTTAGGCTAAATACCTTGTCTCAGAACTGACTTTTACTTCTGAATCTGATAACTGACTTTGTCAACTGACTCTGATATGTGACTTTGACAACTGACTCTGATATGTGACTTTGACATTGTCAGACTCAGATATCAATGTCACTTGTCAGTCATATATCAAAGTCAGATGTCATAGTCACATATCAAAGTCAGATGATGTCAAAGTCACTTATCAGAGTTAGATGTCAAACTCAGATATCAGAGTCAGTTGTCAAAGTCAGATGTCACAGTCAGATATCAAAGTCACATATCAGAGTCAGATGTCAAAATCAGATCGCAAAGTCAGATATCAGTCACATATCAGAGTCACATGTCAGAGTCAGTTGTCAAAGTCAGATGTCAAAGTCAGGTATCATTCATATGTCAAAGTTTCTTCTCAGACAGGGTATTTAGCCTCAAATTGACATTACTCTGATGCTTGACTTTGATATCTGATCATGTCCTAAAATTGACACTGTACTAAGGAAATAATTAGCTCCTCACATTGACTCTAAACTTGATATTCATATACAATGCCTTGAAAAAGTTTTCATACCCCGTAAACAATTGCACATTTTTCACCTTACACCAGCAAACTTAAAATGTTTTTTTATTCGGATTTTCTGTGATACCAACACAAAGTAGCAAAGTATTTGTGAAGTGTAAAGGAAATTATATGTTTTTTCAAAAAATATTTTAAACATATACAGTACAGACCAAAAGTTTGGGCACACCTTCTCATTCAAAGAGTTTTCTTTATTTTCAAGACTATGAAAATTGTAGATTAACTCTGAAGGCATCAAAACAATGAATTACCACATGTGGAATTATATAATTAACAAAAAAGTGTGAAACAACTGAAAATATGTCTTATATTCTAGGTTCTTCAAAGTAGCCACCTTTGGCTTTGATTACTGCTTTGCACACTCTTGGCATTCTTTTGATGAGCTTCAAGAGGTAGTCACCGGAAATGGTTTTCACTTCACAGGTGTGCCCTGTCAGGTTTAATAAGTGGGATTTCTTGCCTTATAAATGGGGTTGGGACCATCAGTTGTGTTTTGCAGAAGTCTGGTGGATACACAGCTGATAGTCCTACTGAATAGACTGTTAGAATTTGTATTATGGCAAGAAAAAAGCAGCTAAATAAAGAAAAATGAGTGGCCATCATTACTTTAAGAAATGTAGGTCAGTCAGTCCTAAAAATTGGGAAAACTTTGAAAGTATCCCCAAGTGCAGTGGCAAAAACCATCAAGCGCTACAAGGAAATTGGCTCACATGAGGACCACCCCAGGAAAGGAAGACCAATAGTCACCTCTGCTGTGGAGGATAAGTTCATCCGAGTCACCAGCCTCAGAAATCGCAGGTTAACAGCAGCTGAGATTAGAGACCAGGTCAATGCCACAGAGAGTTCTAGCAGCAGACAGATCTCTACAACAACTGTTAAGAGGAGACTTTGTGCAGCAGGCCTTCATGGTAAAAGAGCTGCTAGGAAACCACTGCTAAGGACAGGCAACAAGCAGAAGAGACTTTTTGGGGCTAAAGAACACAAGAAATGGACATTAGACCAGTGGAAATCTGTGCTTTGGTCTGATGAGTCCAAATTTGAGATCTTTGGTTCCAACCACCGTGTCTTTGTGTGACGCAGAAAAGGTGAACTGATGGACTCTACAGTTATGGCCAAAAGTATTGACACTCCTGCAATTTTGTCAGATAATACTCAGCTTCTTCTTGAAAATTATTGCAAACACAAATTCTTTGTTATTATTATCTTCATTTAATTTGTCTTAAATGAAAAAACACAACAAGAATTGTCCCAAAGCCAAATTGGATATAATTCCACACCAAACATAAAAAAGAGGGTGGACAAAAGTATTGGCACTGTTCGAAAAATCATGTGATGCTTCTCTAATTTGTGTAATTAACAGCACCTGTAACTTACCTGTGGCACCTAACAGGTGTTGGCAATAACTAAATCACACTTGCAGCCAAATGACATGGATTAAAGTTGACTCAACCTCTGTCCTGTGTCCTTGTGTGTACCACATTGAGCATGGAGAAAAGAAAGAAGACCAAAGAACTGTCTGAGGACTTGAGAAACCAAATTGTGAGGAAGCATGAGCAATCTCAAGGCTACAAGTCCATCTCCAAAGACCTGAATGTTCCTGTGTCTACCGTGCGCAGTGTCATCAAGAAGTTTAAAGCCCATGGCACTGTGGCTAACCTCCCTATATGTGGACGGAAAAGAAAAATTGACAAGAGATTTCAACGCAAGATTGTGCGGATGTTGGATAAAGAACCTTGACTAACATCCAAACAAGTTCAAGCTGCCTTGCAGTCCGAGGGTACAACAGTGTCAACCCATACTATCCGTCGGCGTCTGAATGAAAAGGGACTGTATGGTAGGAGACCCAGGAAGATCCCACTTCTTACTCCGAGACATAAAAAAAGCCAGGCTGGAGTTTGCCAAAACTTACCTGAAAAAGCCTAAAACGTTTTGGAAGAATGTTCTCTGGTCAGATGAGACAAAAGTAGAGCTTTTTGGGCAAAGGCATCAACATAGCGGTTACAGGAGAAAAAAAGAGGCAATCAAAGAAAAAAAACATGGTCCCTACAGTCAAACATGGCAGAGGTTCCCTGATGTTTTGGGGTTGCTTTGCTTCCTCTGGCACTGGACTGCTTGACCGTGTGCATGGCATTATGAAGTCTGAAGACTACCAACAAATTTTGCAGCATAATGTAGGGCCCAGTGTGAGAAAGCTGGGTCTCCCTCAGAGGTCATGGGTCTTCCAGCAGGACAATGACCCAAAACACACTTCAAAAAGCAGTAGAAAATGGTTTGAGAGATAGCACTGGAGACTTCTAAGTTGGCCAGCAATGAGTCCAGACCTGAATCCCATAGAACACCTGTGGAGAGATCTAAAAATGGCAGTTTGGAGAAGGCACCCTTCTAATATCAGGGACCTGGAGCAGTTTGCCAAAGAAGAATGGTCCTAAATTCCAGCAGAGCATTGTAAGAAACTCATTGATGGTTACCGGAAGCGGTTGGTCACGGTTATTTTGGTTAAAGGTTGTGCAACCAAGTATTAGGCTGAGGGTGCCAATACTTTTGTCTGGCCCATTTTGGGAGTTTTGTGTGAAATGATCAATGTTTTGCTTTTTGCTTCATTCTCTTTTGTGTTTTTTCATTTAAGACAAATTAAATGAAGATAATAATACCAAAGAATTTGTGTTTGCAATCATTTTCAGGAAGAAACTGAGTATTATCTGACAAAATTGCAGGGGTGTCAATACTTTTGGCCACAACTGTACATGCCTGGTTCCCACCGTGAAGCATGGAGGAGGAGGTGTGATGTGTGGGATGCTTTGCTGGTGACACTGTTGGGGTTTTATTCAAAACTGAAGGCATACTGAACCAGCATGCTATTCCATCCGGTTTGCGTTTAGTTGGACCATCATGTATTTTTCAACAGGATAATGACCACAAACACACCTCCAGGCTGTGTAAGGACTATTTGACCAAGAAGGAGAGTGATGGGGTGCTACGCCAGATGACCTGGCCTCCACAGTCACCAGACCTGAACCCAATCGAGATGGTTTGAGGTGAGCTGGACCACAGAGTGAAGGCAAAAGGGCCAACAAGTGCTAAGCATCTCTGGGAACTCCTTCAAGACTGTTGGAAGACCATTTCCGGTAACTACCTCTTGAATCTCATCAAGAGAATGCCAAGAGTGTGCAAAGCAGTAATCAAAGCAAAAGGTGGCTACATTGAAGAACTTAGAATATAAGACATATTTTCAGTTGTTTCACACTTTTTTGTTAATTATATAATTCCACACGTGTTAATTCATTGTTTTGATGCCTTCAGAGTGAATCTTCAATTTTCATAGTCATGAAAATAAAGAAAACTCTTTGAATCAGAAGGTATGCCCAAACTTTTGGTTAGTACTGCAAATCTGAAAATTGTGCCTTGCATTTGTATTGAGATCCTCTGAGTCAATGCTTTGTAGGACCACCTTTTGCTGCAATTACTGCTAGAAGTGTTTTGGGGTCTTTCTCTATCAGCTTTGAACATCTAGATGTGACATTTTTGCCCGTTCTTCTTTGCAGACTCGCTCTAGCTCAGTCAGATTGGATAAAGACTGTGACTGGGCTGTTCACACATGAATATGCTTTGATATAAATCCATTGTAGCTCTGGCAGTGTATTTAGGGTCATTGGAAGGTGAACCAATGCCCCAGTAAAAAGTGTTTTGCAGCCTCTAACACTGTGTTTCTCAACTCCAGTCCTCAAGACCCACCAACAGGCCAAGTTTTCAGGATATCCTTAGCATTGCACTGGTGATTTCAACACCTGCTCAAGCATTAATTCCATCGCCTGTGCAATACTAAGGAAATCCTGAAAACATGACCTGTTGGTGGGTCTTGAGGACTGGAGTTGAGAAACACTGCTCTAACAAGTTTTCCTCCTGGATTGCCCTGTATTTAGCTCCATCCATTTCACCATCAACTTTGACCAGCTTCCCTGTCCCTGCTGAAGAAAAGCCTCTCCATAGCATGAAGCTGTCACCACCATGTTTGACAGTGGGGATGGTGTTTTCAGGCTGATGTGCAATGTCACTTTTCTGCCTTACATAGTGTTTTGATTTTAGCCCAAAAAGTTCTACTTTGCTCTCATCTGACCACAGCACCTTCTTCCACATACTATGTAGCAATACAGCCAGCATGTATAATGTGAAAAAAGGTGGAAAAGTTCACGAATACTATTTCAAGGCACTGTCGGTCCATACCACATATGCACTCCATACAGGCTTTATGTTACAGTTTATAAAGAACAGTTTGCCACATCTTATATCATTTTATTGTGATCATTACAGACAGCAAAATTCTGTAAAATGTATAAATAAAGGTATTTTTAAGTGTTAAAACCCCGTTATTTCTGGGGAGCATTTGTATGTGATTAGCACCTTACTTCAAAGATGAACAATTCTAGAAATGCTTGGCTTGGTAAGCCGTAAGACAGAGGCATGGTAACGCTGCTCTCCAGCATTTATCTAAAGAGGGAGTACAAATAAGCAGATTGTGTCTGCGCTTGTTTATTCCGGAGAATCTGGCAGATATGCCCTGACTGATCGCAGCAAGTAATTGCAGATTTATGCACAGTGCTGCCTTCTGAACCCCTTTATCTCTAACAATGAATGAGCTTCTACCTATCCTGCTGGGAGCCCCTAACAGAATGCAGGTAATTACTGAGCACTTCGTTATAATAAATTATTTACTTTTCACTTGTTATCTAAATACATATTTGTGACATAAAATGGTATCCGGTAGGTGGTGCTTTACCTGTCCTTCCTTTTTTGAAGAAAATTAACCTGTGTCTTGCATGAATTCATACTTAGATATATTGGATTCAAAAATTGCTCCTGCAAGTCCCTGGATTTTAATATTTATTGAAAAAAAAGGAATCACCAGATTTTTGTTACCCCACTTGGGGCTTTATAAGTTTCTACAAATTTCATACTGTGACCCTAAGCACACAGCTAAAATAACAAAGGAGTGGCTTCAGAACAACTCTGTGACCATTCTTGACTGGCCCAGCCAGAGCCTTGACCTAAACCCAATTGAGCATCTCTGGAGAGACCTGAAAATGGCTGTCCACCAACATTCACCATCCAACCTGACGGAACTGGAGAGGATCTGCAAGGAAGAATGGCAGAGGATCCCCAAATCCAGGTGTGAAAAACTTGTTGCATCATTCCCAGGAAGACTCATGGCTGTATTAGCTCTACTGTATATGGCTGTAAGCCATATAGATGAATATGTAAGCAGAGCACCAAATAATGCCCCGCCCACAACCCCACCCCGGAGCACGACAATCTTATTAATTGAAAACTACAAATACCGATTAAACAACAACCACAATATGGATTTCATCAACCAAGGTGTCATTCTAATCAGCATAAAGGCGCCGACCTGACACTGTCTGTAGGTTACTGTGCACAATCCTGCTGACAGGTTCCCATTAATAAAAAAAAAAAATTGCTAACAATACATAAAGGGGTCGACTCATATTTGTTCTTCAGAACATACATCTCCGCTTTTCCCAGCTTCCTGCTCGTCAGAGGGAGCTGTGCTTCTGAAGATTGAGAGCTTTGATTGGCGCATGACTTAGCCACTGGCCCAAACCACGCACCCTCTGATACAGCAAGTAGAGGCAGTTTTGCCTCTGCAGCAACGTTGGACTAGGGTGCCAAGAACCCAGCAGTAACCAATGCCAGGGCCCCACTTTTCAGTCACATCAAATGTGACATTATGCTCATTCACAAATTTATGTAACAGTGAACTGGTTAGATTATAAATGAATGAGATGCCGCCTTTGTCTGTACATAGTGATCCAAGTATATTGTGCCAAGCAATGCTCATATAAGAGGGTGGTGGCCCACTCTTGAGCAGAGGCCCACCGGAGGATTCTGCGGTTCTCCTGTGGGCCAGTCCAAGACTGCTCTGAAGTATGATTTAAAGCACAAGGACTCTGAAGCTGGCTGAAGCTGTGTAGTAAACTGCTTGCAAGCACACAGTACTTGCATAGGAATCTGTCCACTACATAGCTGGCTGTTAAGTTGAGATGAGTGGAGCAGTTTGTGTTTCACGCAATTAAAAACATTTTGAGGTTTGATTATAAAAAAAAACTTGCCCAGCAACATATCCCACACTATGGAAACATCATAAAGCAGGCTAACGTCATATGATACGGCATCTAGAGGATTATCATGCCTTGTACATTTGTGGTCAGTACCTGGGACATCACCGATCAGTGGTTTCCAGTGGAGAACGGTTCGTATAGCAGTCTTTTTCCATCCCAGAATCATAGGGTAAGTCTCTGTCTCTTGTAGAGTATAAGCTCTTATGGTCAGCGGAGTCCCCCAACTCCCACTATCTCTACCTCGCCCCTTTCCCTCGAAGTGTGTATGATATTATGATCAGCAGGGTCCTCTATCTCTCAATTCTGTAGACTGTAAACACTTATGGTCAGCGGGGTCCTCTTTCTTTCTCTTCTGTAGAGTGTAAGCTTTTATGGTCAGCTGGGCCTTCTCTCTCTTCTATAGAGTGAAAGTTCTTATGATCAGTGGGGTCCTCTCTCTCTTCTGTAGCATTTAAGCACTTATGATCAGCGTGGTCCTCTATCTCTCTTCTGTAGAGTGTAAGCTCTTATGGTCTGTGGGGTCTTCTCTCTCTTCTATAGAGTGTAAATCCTTATGATCAGTGGGGTCCTCTTTCTCTCTATCCTGTAGAGTGTAAGCTGTTATTGTCAGTGGGGTCCTCTCTCTCTTCTGTAGAGTGTTAGCTCTTATGATCAGTGAGGTCCTCTCTCTCTCTTCTGTAGAGTGTCAGCTCTTATTGTCAGTGGGGTCCTCTCTCTTCTGTATAATGTAAACACTTATGGAGCATGCAGGCACGAATTTACTCTTGAGACTCCCCTGATGAGCTTGACCAGAGCGAAACGCGTTGGAAGAAGGGAGCAATGTGCTATGGAGAGACCCATCAATAGTATGGGAAAGAGTGAGATCCTTCCTTAATACATGCTGTTTTCTATACATGCAAACCATTAGAAGGGGGTATAGGATATGGATATTTGTGTTCTACTAGATTATGAGACACATACTTAAATTGGAAACCCCTGTTTGCTTTGTTGTGCCGCCCAGTTTGTAATTTTTTGCAAACTTTAATAAGGGGGTATAAGATGTAAATGATTTGTGTTATCTTAAAGTATGAGACGCATACATGAATTGGAAACCTCAGTTTGCTTTTCTATGCTGCCCATGTTGGATCAATTGGATCTTTTTGTGCTGCTATATGGTCTATGAGATTTGTGCATGTTTACATTAAGGAGACTGAGATTATATGCAATGTTGTTTCATTGATGGAATATAATTCCTTTCAAAAAATAGACTAATTCAGTATTTTTTCTCCCAGGATATGAGTAGAATACTGTGATAGACACTACCAGCCTCTAATTCAGACAGCTCTGCATAACTGTTAGAAATTTTCCTGAGCGCTGTCATTTGAGGTTGAGTGTCTTTGTTTTCGCATAGGCTAGATTAATATGCGATTTTTGTGTTGTTTGTTTGTCTTTTGTCCCACGTGCACTTTTTATTAGGAGCAGAAGTTCCTTTTTAAACATATTTGAAATAAACTTTATTAGTTTTATAGTGTGTACATTTTCCTATATTCTCCTGGCTTGCTGCTATCTAATCACTTATGGTCAGCAGCGTCCTCTCTCTCTTCTGTAGAGTGTAGCATTTATGATTAGCGGGGTCCTCTGTCTCTCTTCTGTAGAGTGTAGCATTTATGATTAGCGGGGTCCTCTGTCTCTCTTCTGTAGAGTGTAAGAATTTATGATCAGCGGGGTCCTCTCTCTCTCTTCTGTATAGTATAAGCATTTATGATCAGCGGGGTCCTCTGTCTCTCTTCTGTAGAGTGTAAGAATTTATGATCAGCGGGGTCCTCTCTCTCTCTTCTGTATAGTATAAGCATTTATGATTAGCGGGGTCCTCTGTCTCTCTTCTGTAGAGTGTAGCATTTATGATTAGCGGGGTCCTCTGTCTTTCTGTTCTGTAGAGTGTAGCATTTATGATTAGCGGGGTCCTCTGTCTTTCTCTTCTGTAGAGTGTAGCATTTATGATTAGCGGGGTCCTCTGTCTTTCTCTTCTGTAGAGTGTAAGCATTTATGATCAGCGGGGTCCTCTCTCTCTTCTGTAGAGTGTAAGAATTTATGATCAGCGGGGTCCTCTCTCTCTCTTCTGTATAGTATAAGCATTTATGATTAGCGGGGTCCTCTGTCTCTCTTCTGTAGAGTGTAGCATTTATGATTAGCGGGGTCCTCTGTCTTTCTGTTCTGTAGAGTGTAGCATTTATGATTAGCGGGGTCCTCTGTCTTTCTCTTCTGTAGAGTGTAGCATTTATGATTAGCGGGGTCCTCTGTCTTTCTCTTCTGTAGAGTGTAAGCATTTATGATCAGCGGGGTCCTCTGTCTCTCTTCTGTAGAGTGTAAGCATTTATGATCAGCGGGGTCCTCTGTCTCTCTTCTGTAGAGTGTAAGAATTTATGATCAGTGGGGTCCTCTCTCTCTTCTGTATAGTATAAGCTCTTATGGTCAGTGAGGTCCTCTCTCTCTTCTGTAGAGTGTAAGCTCTTATGGTCAGTGAGGTCCTCTCTCTCTTCTGTAGAGTGTAAGCTCTTATGGTCAGTAAGGTCCTCTCTCTTTTACTCTCTCCTGCAGAGTATAAGCTCTTATTGTCAACTGAGTCCTCTCTCTCTCCTCTCTCTCAGTGTATTTTTCGAGCATTTACAAGCTTTACAGTATTAGGATTTGAGCAAATTTATCACTGCAAATCAAATTTGGGGAGAAAATTGGGTGAGTTCGAATTTCGAAGCATCCACTCATTTCTACTGTTAACTTTGCCAATGAGCAATAAAATATGAAATTTATTTTCACCATTTAGGAACAGAAATCCTTTCTAAATAATGACGATTTTACAGTGAAATGCCTAAAAGATAGAGATAAGGAAATTGATTCATACCGTTTAATTTATTACGAGGTTCTCAAAAAATTGGAATTCGACAAAATTTGAATTTTTTGCAATATACTTTGTGTGAATCCCAGTAAAATTGTGGCTAGCTGGCTGAGATTTTACCGCACTTTTTAGGGAGGGGTTAAAAAAATGAAAATTCCCCTGTCCTCAGCCTACCTCATACCTCTCCTGCTGATACTGGCTTCCAGATCAGCTTTATGTATCCCATCTTTGACACTAATGTCTCCGCCACTGCTTGACGTTAACAGGCCCCACGATGTGACATGGGATGTGACATACGTTAATGATGAGCATGCACATGATCACATGGAGCACAGTGCATGTCATTAACATCAATGACGTGAGATGTGCCCCATGTGACAGCACGGGAGCTAATAAAGAACTGTCTCTGAGGAAGAACCTGGTGTAAGGTTCGAAACGCGTCAGGCGTGGGGGTCTGTTTTCCCCTTTATGGTTTTATCATTATTATGTGAATAAAACTTATCGTGGATTTTATCAAGTCTCCAGTGCCGGATCTTCCTTCTCTCTTCATGTTTGCAACACATGGTGGTCAGCCATTTGATCCCTAGGCACGACCGGCTTACAGGACTATTTTGGTGAGCACAAATTTCCCTTTCCCCTTCCTAATTTGCTAATAAAGAACCACAGAGCTGGATGCCTGAAAAGAGAAGATTGAAGTGAGAAGATAGAGGTGTTGATTGGAGGACTGACAACTTCAGGAGTGGTAAGAAGAGGGCTGAGGACAAGTGAGTATAAGGCTATGTGCACACGTATGCAGAAAATTTCTGTATAAAAACAGGACTCCTTCCCAGAAAACACGCTTTTTTTTAGCACGTCCCCAGACACATAGAAAATAGCAAGAAATGCGGAATTTTCCGCGAAATTAATGAGGATGCTGCGTTTTTTACCGCGGAAAAAAACACATCAAAATGCACAAAAAGTGCAAAATGCATTAAAATGAATGGGAAGCTTCTTTTAAGCGTTTAAGCGGATTTTTTTGGTAAATCCGCGAAAGAAAACGCAACGTGTGAACACAGCCTAAGAGTTTTTTTTATCAACCTCTTCCTGGCTGATTCAATTTACACCAAATATATTACCAAATGTTCCAGTTGAATTTGAGCAAATTTGCTCATTTTGAATTTCAGCAGATTCGCTCATCTCTACTCCATGATCATCACCTAGAGAAGCAATATGGAATAAGACATGAGTGGTGGAAGTTCTTAAATGACAGGAGCCTCCAGGCTTCTTTTCTGCAATCCTATACTCTGGCGTCAGCTATAACCTAGGCCTAAAACCCAAACACAACTGCACATTAAAGTGCATCTGTCGTCGGACAGGTGTACAATAATACTATGGCCATATTCAAGAACCTGAACTGCAGTCTACATCTGCCAACTAAAGATTGTGATAAAAATGGTGCAGTGTGAGGGAATTCCTGCCAGCTCTCTGCTAATCAGCATCACTCTATCTCATTCTTCTCTCCATATGGGAGCCCGTCTGTTTGTGATGCTGGATAGTTACCAATACCAGTAATTCACTCTTTATGTAATATATTTATTTCGGAATCTTTCTATGGATGTTTCATTAACAAATTAGCATTAGGACAGGAAAGGTTCTAAAATAAATACATAACATCCCTATTTCTCCAGTGCTGATGGTTAGGTGGTCTCTGTTTACTTTACTGAAGGGATGACGTGCCATTTATCAGCGCGACCGTGCGTCCAAACACTGGCCTAACAAGATATTGGTTTCTGCAGTCGTGTGAATGAACGTCAAATCATTATTTCAGGACATGTAAAAAAGATTATATGACTACCAGAGCATCAGTGTTACAGAAAGCCAGAGCACTAGGTGAGGTGGATCCTCTAAGCCTAAGGTCTGGGTAGGCACGTGGGCCACAGTTGTCAGTGCAGCAGGAAGGTGTTTCACATGGGAAACAGATAGCAGAGTTACTCGAAGCAAATTAAACGTTTTATAGGATCATAGAAGCCGCAAGCGGACAGCAGATATCCTAAAAGCCACAGGCGGACACTTAGAGGCAAACTGAAAATCTTAAAGGGTTCCTGGAAGCTGCAAGTGGACAGATGTCCCAGAAGCCACAGGTGGACATGTAGAGGTAAACCGAAAGGTTAAAGGGTCCCTGGATGCCACAAGCGAACAGGAGACATCCTGGAAGCTGCAGGCAGATACAGTATGTAGAGGCAAACTGAAAGTCTTACAGTAGTCCTGGAAGCTGAAAGCAGACAGAAGACCTACTGGAAGCCACAGACAGATGCATAGAAGCAAACTGAAAATCTTAAATGGTTCTGGAAGCCACAAGTGGAAAAGAGACATCTTTTAAGCCACAGGCAGACATGTAAAAGGGTTACTGTATGCCACAGACAAATATGTGAACTCCTGGAGACCACTGACAGTTTGCAGGTTTGCTGGAGGCTGCAGACAAGTGAAATCCTGAAGACCACTGACAAGCAGTTTGGTTACTGGAAGCCGCACACAAACAGGTGAAGTCTTGGCAACCACTGACAGGTAGCAGGGCTACTAGAAGCAACAGACAGGTGAAGTCCTGAAGGACACTGAGAGGAAAGTTACTGGACGCTGCAGAAAAACAGGTGACGTTTTGAAAAACACTGGCAGTCAGCAGGTTTCCTGGAAGCCTCAGACAAACAGGTAGAGTTCTGAAGAACATTGACTGGCAGCAGGTTTGCTGGAAGCCTCAGACAAGCAAGTGAAGTTTTGAACACTACAGGGAGGGCCATTTATATGGATACACCTAAATAAAATGGAAATGATTGGTGATATCAACTTCCTGTTTGTGGCACATTACTATATGGGAGGGGGTAAACTTTTCAAGGTGGGTGGTGACCATGGTGGCCATTTTGAAGTTGGGCGTTTTGCATCCAACTTTATTTTTTCCCATGGGAAGAGGGTCATGTGACACATCAAACTTACTGAGAATTTCACAAGAAAAACAATGGTGTGCTTGGTTTTAACATAACTTTATTCTTTCATGAGTTATTTTAAAGTTTATGATCACTTATAAAATGTGTTCAAAGTGCTGGCCATTGTGTTGGATTGTCAATGAAACCCTCTTCTCCTACCCTTGACACGCTGGTGTATCCATATAAATGGCCCATCCTGCACTGACAGGCAGCAGCCTTACTGGAAGCTGTAGACAAACAGGTGAAATCTTGGAAACCACTAGCAGGTAGCAGTGTGACTGGAAGTCACAGACAAACAGGTGATACCCTGAAGATTATTGACAGACAGCAGGGTACTGGAAGCTGCAGGCAAATAGGTGAAGTCCAGAAGACTACTGACAGCCAGCAGGGTTACTCGAAGATGCATTCAAGTAACTCAGGGACTGAAAACCAAAGGAGACTAGAATACGTGCTAGAGCCTGTGGGCAGGAAGCATGCACAGATAAACTAAAAGAGTTACTAGAAAATCTTAACACAGTACTAAGACACAGGTATGTGTCTTAGGAGACCATATAGATGCCTAGGAAATACGCTGGGCTACTTGCAAATCCTGACGTGGAGCATCAGAAAATCTAACGGGCTGGGGCAGGTGTGTAACAATCAGATAAAACTACAGAAGATATAATAAGTGAATTAAAGAAGGTTAATACATTTCTTTAGTAAGTTAGACTGCATGAAAATTAGCTCTTTACAATTGACTGTTATGAGATCTTTTATCTTTCATAGTGTACAGCTGGTATCCATGGAGCTCGACCACTAGTGCCTGCCCAGAGCCTGGCTGAGTGTGCGCTGTAGAAAAGGTCCACAAAAGGGTTTAGCGCCTAATATCCTGCCACCTTTCTCCAGCTCATTGATTTCTATACAGCAGTTAGCTCCACCACTCTCAGCTCATGGCAAGCTGTTGTTATAATTCTTGCAAAATCACCAGCTCCTCACCATCGACTGCTTTCAAAGCATGTGTCCTGATCGCGGCTCTCACCGTTTCAAGTCTTGTGCTTCTTTAAATGCCCTGCTATCTCTATATCGAAATGAATTATAACAGCATAGACTCCAGAACAAACCACTGATGGGTGAAGGTGCTACAGCAGAACTTGTGCTGGTGTTGTTTGCTTTCCTTTCGTCATGGGTTCACTGTAGAACGCATCATCATCTCTATTGATTTAAAAGGACAGTGATGCATTTTCCTATGGTTTACACCTATCATATCCCGATTGTTTTATCACATGATTGTGTTAGAGCTTGGAACACACACATCACTTCCTTCATTTAGCAATCTCTATTGTATGCCACACATGCACCTTATTACCTACTCTAATTACTAAATTTCTAGTGGATGAGTCAGCATATAAAATGCCTGTTATCCACTACCCCACACACTCCTAGAGAAAGCCAAGGGCGAAACATACATCAGAGATTTGGGGTTCTTTTTTACGTGTTGTTCTCCCCTTACTGGTATGTATCTCTTGTGACATATGTGGTGTATTTATTCACTTCTATATTTAAAATGCTACTTGTTCTTACAAACGTATGATAAAGTTGTCTGCTATATCTTATCATTTGTATAGAGAACCCAAAACTTTTATTTTTATGATACCCCTTTTCTGATACGTTTGTCGTGAACTGTCTTTTTGTATTGTTGCCCACGATTTTAATAGATGCTTTTATATTTTTCTAATAAAATTAATTATAGATTTTTTTATACATTTATTTTCACTCATTTCCTCTATGTGTAGTATATTATGTACTTAATGTGAACGCCTACCTCAATTCATGACATTAATTATATTGTGAGGTATATATAGAAAATGTATAATATATATTATTATATAAAAAGAATATATATATGTATGTAGATATACGGTATATATACTGCTCAAAAAAATAAAGGGACCACTATAACATAGGATCCTATGTCATAGTGTTGCCTTTATTTTTTTTAAGATTGAATGGTGGAGGCTCAAGGGGGCCCAAGGACCTGCATAAACTCGGACCTGCTGCAGTGTAAAATGGAGCAATACTTTATAAAATGTAACATACATAATAAAATTTAATCCTCATGTGTCCTTGGTAATGTTTATATAAAATGCTGTCAGTTATTCTTCATACCTAATGTGTTTTCCGGAGTGAATGAAATATATTTTGAGTGTTCCCAGTAATGTCTCAGTAATCCACGTGCCTCCAAACCCCCATATTCTACTGCACAAATCTGTACTTCTTAAAACCAGAAAACTGTGTGAGGCTAGTTTCACACTAGCGTTTTTTTGCGCTGCATTTTTGCGCAGTGCAAACGCATCTTGCGATTTGTATGCGGTTGCTGCTTTTTTGCACGTGTTTTAACCATTTTTTAGCCATTTTTACTCTTAAAACGCATGCGTTTTTAAACGCAGACGTGCGCATATCCATGCACACATCTGCGTTCCCATAGACTGTAATGTGCTTTTTTGCGCATTCTGTGCGCATGCGTTTTTTTTGAGACAGGTCGGACGGACCAAAAATGCAACAGGTAGCGTCCGGCGTGCTTGGGCGCACACTACAAAAAAACGCATGCGCACGTAAAACGCTTATGAACGCATGCAAACGCTAGACCATGCGCACCCATGTTAAAGATAGGGGAAAAGGACGCATGCGCATGTATGCGCAAAAACGCAGCGCAAAAAAACGCTAGTGTGAAACCAGCCTTACACTGGAGTTTGTATATATATATTTTTTTTTACTATGGAATGTAAAAGCTGTAATCACATAAAAAGTCTACAAATTCCTGAAGGATCTTTCAAACAACTGTGTTGAAATATGTATAAATCTCAATCATTTAGAAGTTGTTCATTAACTGTGAAAGGTTTGTCATTTCCAGGATTTATGTCAAAAATATGGGAAAAAAAAACAAACAGTTAAATTTTTAATAAAAAAAAATCCTAATCTTTTCACCGTGGCACAGCATTACCAGGGGGATGTAAAGGAGGTTTTCCAATTTTGGCAAACAGGGTGTTTGATTCCACTTTAGCTGGATTTCAAATATATTAAATAGGTTAGCACATGGAGCTACATGTACTGACATAAGTGAACAATGGAGTAAGGCAGAGGCCGTGTAGTTTGCTCCCTTGTTCTGTATTAGGCTTATTTAGAAAGTTGGACCATCACTTCTGCATATCAAAACATGTTTTTGAGCTTGTGCCAATTAGTATTGAATTTTCATAAACAGGAACAAGAAATGTTACCAGTTCTGAATGTATTTTTCATGTTTCTAATCTTCAATAAAGTGTAATTAAAGGGAACCTTTCAGTTCTTCAAAAGCTAGCAACCTTCAGATATGAGGTTAATCTGCAGGTTAATAGTGTAGAAAACTAGAAATGCTGTCTTTATTACTCCCAGCAGCCTCCAGCTTTCAGTCATAGAGGTGTGCCAGAGAGACTTCAGTCACTGCTCAGTAAATAGTGAGGAAAGGCTGGAGCCACACTCTGGCACTGACTGACAGCCAGCTCAGCAGTGCAACAATGTTAAGCCAGTTGTCAGTCAGTGACGGGGCATGGTAAATGTACTAAGAAGTGAATGAAGCCACTCCAAATTTTTCTCTATGACTGAAAGCTGGAGGCTGTCATGTGGAAGTTAATTTCCTTCCAGCAGCTAGGCTTTCAGGGTGGCAGTCAAACAGCTGTAGAATGTTATTAGCTTGCAGATTATCCCCATATCTGCAGGTTAATAGTATTTTTTCACATAACAGGTTCCCTGTAAGAGGAACTGGAAGTACTAGATGCAGCAGAGCCAATTGTGTGGACAGGTCAGGAACAGCAGAGGTGATTAGACAATCTGGCATCTCGTTGCAGAACTGCAATAGCACACAGGAACAGCAGAGTTGGGTAGGTAATCTGGCACCATAATTCAGCATAGTTGATGGTGTGGTTAGAACAGGAATAGCAAGGATGAGTTTATTATCAAGTACCCTGATTCATCACGGGTATAGTATAGACAGCACCAGGACTAGCAAAGACAAGTTTGGAATCATATATCCTGATTTAGTTGAGTTGAGAGTGTGAGCAGCACCAGAAATAGCAGCAATTAGCAGGTTATTAGGTACTTTGAATTAGCAGAGTTGAGGGTGTGGGTAGCACCAGGAATAGCAGGACTGAGCTGGTAATAAAAACTGAAAATCAAAAAGAAAGGAAGTGCAAAAACCTGAATGTCGAAAAAAGTATAAAAATTGTATTAGTTCAATCAAGATAATCCATAAAAACAATTAAAAAGGAGAATGTAGAACAGAGAAAATACCCCACTGCTAAATATCAATAGAAAAATAAATACAGGTTGCCTAAATGCTTGAGCAAAAGTAATATGAGGTTTGTGTCTGTTTAGAATTTAGAATGTACAGTGCCAATCTGTATGTCGCAAAGCAGACACAAAAAATACTAGAAAGCATAGGCACAATGTCTATGCATAGTAGTGCAACCGAATATGGCCATAAAAATATGTAAATAAGAGTAGAACCCAAAGTGATCATGTGATAGCAAAAGTGTAACAATGTAAAAAGGTATGACCATAAAAAATGTGCAGGCAAAAGTAAAACACACAGTGGTTACAAAGTAGTACAAATCATTTAGAACATTAATATTATAAAGATAAAGGAAACTCTGAGAAGTCAGAGAAGGCAGGGGGCAAGGAGACCCCGACGCGTGTTTCCGTTGGAAGATGAGTTACAACCAATTTGTCAAGGGGATCAACAGGGGGAAATCACAATGGTAATTCCCCTTTCATCTAAAATAAACTCAGATCTCCCTGAGAATCTTCCTCCTATGTCCGGCCCATAGATCTTAACAACTAATTTACATATTAGAAAAATGTGAATTTCTTTGGAAAAAGACAGAAGATTGCAGAATTCAAGATATCATTTTATTCAACTTTCTATGAACTGCATGCCAATGTAGACAGCTTATGAGGGTTGATCCTACTGAGAGATTCCTTTTAACGCACAAGATTCTTGGTGAGTGGCTATGAAAGGTTGCGGGATCTCACGCTGTGTGTCAAGATCACACAACATGGAAGGCTGAATCTGACTTTTGCTGGAAAACTGCTCCCTTAACCTCCCATTAAGGACGATAATAAGTGTTATTTTGTAAAAGCATCACTCTGTGGCGGCCCAAGGTTTTTTCTAAATATACGGGACAGCTACAGACAGGTGATGGAGCCTTCAGAGGGAAGACTGATGAAAATGACGAATACAAGTCATATAATGGCCAGATATAGTGATATTTCTCACGTATACACACATTACAGCTTGTTCAGAAAAGTAACCTCAAATGACTTTTTAAAAGAACTTTTGCTATATTAAACACGTACTTATTATACATTGCTTAGAACTCGTTGCCATTTTGTACCTTGTGAGATACTCTCTTACTTCTTGCTGCATAGATCAAATCTCTTATTCATTTTTTCAACAATAGTTTAGCAAAATACCATTTTGCTAAAATAAAAGTCCAGTAAATTATGGACTAAATCAATGGTTAAAAAAGTATATAGAAAACTTTTGGAAAAACAGTCTAGTATATTACTTAGAATTCATTGCCATGCTGTTCTGGACTTTTTAAAATACTCTCTTGTTTCTTCCTTTATAATTTTTTACATAATGGAGGTGGACTAGAAAAGGTTCCTCTGTCTGGTTTTATAGAGAATATTTTAGTGCTGTAAATGTCATCTCAAATTGGTTTTAGGAGATTTGCTGAAAAAAACCCAGTAAATTGTGGACTGAAAAAAGGGCATTTTTAATAATATGTTTTTTTGCCGTGTAGTGTAGTGACTTCCAAACACAATGAATGCATGAGAGTAAATAGCACGGTAAAAAGGGCTCAGCAGTCCCTGGTAAAGGCAATCTATGCATTTTATACTGGCAGTCTAAGGGGTAAAAATTCACCTTTAAGAAAACTAAACAAAGGAATGATTTTTAATGGGGCCTATATGATTAATCTGATTGATTTAAACTGAGTTTTGGGGTTGAGAGACTCCCTTTAAGAAAACTGACAATTTTGTGTAAGGAGACTTGTATGCCATGCAATTCTCCACAGGAAATAAAAGACGCAAATAACTTTTTCACTGAGATAGAGAACCAGCTCTATAGTGTCACCTATTAGAAGTAGCAATGCTATAAGTGAATACTGTAAAGGGAATCTGTCATCAGGTTTTTGCTATGCAATCTGAAAGCAGCATGATGTAGGGACAGAGACCATGATTCCAGGAATGTATAACTTTATTTACTGGGTGCAGCAGTTGTGATACAATCACTGTTTATTCTGCAGCAGTTCCAACAGTGCTCAGAATGCTGAGCTCTGTGTAACTCCGCCCACATCACCAATTGGCAGTATTCTGTGTACACTGTATATTGACGGAAAACTGCTAATCACTGGTGGGTGCGGGTTGGCTCAGGAGGCAAAATATTTCTAGTACTCTAGTGATAACTAGAGATGAGCGAACCTTTCAAGGTTCAGTTCAGTTCGGATCGGTGAACATCGGGATCAACAAACCAGCCCGAACCCCATTGACTTCATAGAATAATAGAATCATAGAATGGTAGAGTTTGAAGGGACCTCCTGGGTCATCTGGTCCATCCCCCTGCTCAAAGCAGGATTCACTAAATCATCCCAGACAGATGTCTGTCCAGCCTCTGTTTGAAGACTTCTATTGAAGGAGAACTCACCACCTCTCGTGGCAGCCTATTCCACTCATTTGCCTTTTTTGCTGCTGTATCACACTGTTGACTCCTATTCAGTCTGTGATCTATCAGTATACCCAAATCTTTTTCACATGTGCTGTCACTTAGCCCTATTCCTCCCATTCTGTATATGCTTTTTTCATTTTTATTGCCCAGATGTAGTACTTTGCATTTTTCCCTGGTAAAAACCATTCTGTTAGTTGCTGCCCACTTCTCCAGTTTATTTATATCTTTTTGAATCCTCTCTCTCTTCTCTAGTATTAGATATCCCTCCTAGCTTTGTGTCATCAGCAAATTTAATCAGTTTACCCTCAATTCCTTCATCTAAATCGTTGATAAAGATGTTGAACAATACAGGGCCCAGGACAGAGCCCTGTGGTACCCCACTTGAGACATTCTTCCAACTGGATGTGCAGCCATTTACGACCACTCTTTGGGTACAATCACTTCAATCTGAGGCAAAACCAAACACATAGACAACACCTTCAGAAGGCAAAAAAACTGCAAAAACAGCTAAAATTAGAGGCAGACGCCAGGAAAAGTGGCATCAGTTGACCCATCAGTTGTGCTAATGTGACACCCCAGAGTCTGGTTGTCACAGTGACATTGCCTCCCTCTAAGAGGTGAAGTCATGCTTGGAGGCAGAAAGGGACCCCCATTCCAGGTAAGGCCTCTTTCACACTTCAGTTTTTTGCATCAGTTATAATCCGCCAAAAGGACGGATGGCGGATCCGTTTTAGTACTGATGACAACGGATGGCACCCGTACGTTTTTTTTGACGGATCCGACAAATGAACAATTTTAAAGGAATCGCAGCCTGGAAAAGGAGAGAGAGAGAGAGAGAGAGAGAGAGAGTTGCAAGCTCTGTTTTCAAATCTTTGAGGATGGTAACGGACAGGAACCTTTGGCGGATCCGCAAAAAAAACGGATGCAACGGACGGCAATCCGTCACAATCCGCCAATAATGGAAGTCAATGGGGAAAAAACGGATCCTCAAAAGAAGATTGCGGATCCGTTTTTTTTCAAAACCTGGCGGATTGTGACTGATTGTAAAAAACTGAAGTGTGAAAGAGGCCTAAGGCCTCTTTCACACATCAGGTTTTCGCCGTCAGGCGCGATCCGGCGCTTTTGACAGAAACCGGATCCGGCGAAATGCAATGCCGGATCCGTTTTCCCCCCCATTGACTTGCATTTGCGCCGGATCGCGCCGGATGGCCATGCGTTTCATCCGGTTATCGCCGGATCCGGCAATGTGTCGCAATGTGTCGCGATCCGGCGTCTGGAAAAAACGTCTACTGTAACGTTTTTTGTCTCCGGCGAAAAAGCCGGACACGCCGGATCCGGCGCGTCCGGCTTTTTCACACAATGAAAGCCTATGAGCGCCGCAATGTGCCGGATCCGGCGAAAGCCTGATCCGGCGGCCGGATCCGGTTTTTTGGTCTGAGCATGCTCAGTAGCTCTGCCCACAAGACATATATAAAAGCAAGACAGTGGAACCCACAGCCACACCCAACATGCCACCCAAGACAGCAACCAGGCGCAGGAGAAGGCAGGAGACCACTGCAGCACCATCCGCACCACCACCACCCCAAATGGAGCAGCAAATAGAACATGCTGAGGAGGGGAGGCCAGCAGCAGATGAGAGACGGTAATTATCAAATAACCCATTCCTCCAAACTAGGGCTATTGAATATCAAGATATTCATTGGCCCTTTGTTTCTCTTTATTCAACAGCCGCCCAATAGATGCAGCAGCAGCAGCAGCAGCAGCAATGGCAGCAGCTGCAACACCACCCACAGGCATGGAGTATGGCCACCAGGAAGACAGCACATCATCTTCTGGGAGCCCTCCCTCGCATCGTCAGCGTTTGACGGTAAGTTTTTATTTCCAAAATCCATCTTCTCTGTAATATATGTCTATTCATGGCCTTTTATTTCAAAACAGGAATCACAAGATGAAGAGGAGCTCCCAGAAGAAGAAGGAAGGGGTGGACAGACACCTGGAGTGGGCTCACAATTGGTAAGTTTTTTGCATCAAACGCAGAAACACAACATCACACTACACACAACACATAGAAAACAATGTTCTGCAGACCACACACAGCAAACAAATGCCTACATCCAAAGACATAACATTTTTTGTTTTCTTCTCTAGTCTTCCCAATCTGGTGCTTGGCCAAGAGGTGCTCGCAGTGCCTCCCAGGGTCGTCGGCGACAGCAACGCGGCGGTCACCAGCGTGTAAGTATAAATATTTTTGCTTTGTTTTTTTGCACTTTTTATTTCATTTCTTTTGTGGAGGCTAATTATGTTATTTTTGTCTTTTTCTTTAACAGCCTTCACAGCGTGCTCCCGACTCTGACGGTGAGGATGGAGGGATTGATATGGACCGCCTCATCGATCTTGTCAGAGAAAGGGAGCCGCTCTGGAATATGGCTGACCGCCGCCACGCTGACCTGATCGTTACCCGACGACTCTGGGAGGAAATCTGTTCGCTCCTTGTGGGCCGCTGGGAGGACCTCGATGTTCGGGCCCAGATTATAGAGCGTAAGTATATACAGTACCGGTTGCTTGATGTAAACCAGTGTTTCCCGAACTCAAGTCCTCGTGGTCCCCACGGATCATGTGTTCAGGATTTCTATTTACTATGGAAATCCTGAAAACATGACCCCTGGGGGCCATGAGGACTGGAGTTTGGGAAACACTGATGTTGTATACTAACCACTCCTTTCTCGTTTCAGGGAACAGAATTGTGAATCGGTGGCGGTCTGTGAGGGATCGTTTCAAGAAGGAGTTCAATAAAGAGATGCGGGCCCCGAGTGGATCTGGAGGACGCAGGAGCAAGTACAAGTACGCAGAAGCCCTGTCGTTCCTCCGGAAACAATGGTCACCAGAAGGTAAATATTACACACCACATGTGAAAAAAAATGTTAGATGTAAATTTTTTTTTCAGCCAGGGCCATACCATGTCAGTATTTTAATTGTTTTTTTTTCTCTTTATTCCACAGCACGGTGAGCAGCACTCGGGAGCCTGCACGATTGGACCCTTCTGAGGCGATCCCTGAGGAGACCGGCACCGAGGGACACTTCGACCGCCCCGGTACATCTGCACCTTCCCACACATTCGACCCATCTGTCCCATCCACCAGCACAGGAGCATCGTGGCCGCCTACATTACATGAAGCTGCTGGTGAGGAGATCGCTTTCCCTTTACCCCACCCTTCTGCCCCTGCCACCTCTAGTACACCTGCGGGTACTGTTCGGCAGCGGCAGAGGGGTCAGGAAAAGACTTATGCGCCAGAGTTCTTGCATCTGAATGCATCTTTCCAGAACTGTCTAAAAGTCTTGTCAGAGCAAATCTCCGCAAGCTATCAGCAGATCAACTCCAGCATTCTGGAGGTGAAGACACTTCTGCAAACCATGCATTCAGAAGCAAGATCTTCGCCAAACCACACCTTTTTCAGGTCTGTTGTGGAGCGCATGGAAACGCTCTCTCCTGCCCAGCAGATGCATGTAATGCATTCATGCCACGCTGCTCTCCAGCAAGTTACCTCCCAACCTCCTCCTCCTCCTCCCACCACAGTAGTTCCTCCACCTGCACCCCCTCCAGCCACTTTCCATCCTCCCCCTCCTATTACATCTACACCCCCTCCAGCCACTTTCCATCCTCCCCCTCCTATTACATCTACACCCCCTCCAGCCACTTTCCATCCTCCCCCTCCTATTACATACCATCCACCTCCAGCCACTTTCCATCCTCCCCCTCCTATTACATACCATCCACCTCCCCAGCACCATCCACCTCCCCAGCACCATCCACCTCCCCAGCACCAGCCACCTCCCCAGCACCAGCCACCTCCCCAGCACCAGCCACCTCCCCAGCACCAGCAACCTCACCAGTACCAGCAACCTCCACAGTACCTGCAAACTCCCCAGTACCAGCAACCTCCCCAGTACCAGACATCTCCCCACTTCCAGCAACCTGCCCCGTACCAGACATCTCCCCACTTCCAGCAACCTGCCCCGTACCAGACATCTCCCCACTTCCAGCAACCTGCCTCGTACCAGACATCTCCCCACTTCCAGCAACCTGCCCCGTACCAGACATCTCCCCACTTCCAGCAACCTGCCCCGTACCAAACTCCTTCCCCATACAACTTGCCATCAACATCATCTGCTCCTACAGTCCCTGCCCAACCCTCCACTCCACCACCCACCACCTCTTCTGCTTCCCACATGTCCACCCATTCTGTAGTTTTTTCCACACCTTCACCTCTAACTGTTCCTTCCCCACAACGATCCCAGTCCTCTCTCCACACTCCCAGTGTCGAAGTGTCCCGCAGCCCCTACAGCAGTATTTCCACCACACACTACACAGATTTATAATGTGTGTTTTTAAATAAAAATGACCAGTTTTATGGTTTCAGTTTTATAGTTTCAAATTTTTATTAAACATGTTTATTAAAATTTTAAAAAAGTTTACTAAAAAAAACATTTTTCAATAAAAGTTAAATTATTTTACACTGGTTGTTTGTCATTTCTTTCTGCGGCGAAAAAGGTTAAATACAGGGTATTTAAAAGGTGAAATGGTATTCAAAACTAGGTATATAACTGTGGGTAAATTTTAGCTTTTTGCCACAGTTGTGTTCCTGGTTGTGTTTGAAGCAAAGTATTTCACCTAAAAAGTTGTGTTTATTGTTGGTGATTTCCTAACAATGTACACAACTTTTGTTAAAAGGTGAAATACTTTGCATAAAACACAACCAGGTACACACCTGTGGCCTAAAGCTAAAAATAGAGACCATGACAAGATAGCCAACTTTGGTTGGCAAAGGTATATACTGTTGGTACAGAAGGTACACAAGTTTGGGGCACAAATCTTTCACACTCTGTCATCCTGCCAGTGTACTCTGCCTTGAGGTGACATAAAGTATAGTGCAAAATTGTCCCTCATTACTGAAACCGTCACAGAACTTCTAGTGGTAATGTCATGGTAATCTTGCAAGGTGGTTTCTTCAGAGGTGTCCTCAATGGAAATGGGTTCCTTGCAGATAACAAAATTGTGGAGTACCAGGCAAGCTTTGATCACCTCGTCCACAGTTTCTGTCTTGAGGTTGATCGCAGTCAATAGGACCCGCCATTTGGCTGTCAGAATACCAAAGGTACATTCAACCATTCTTCTTGCTCTTGTGAGGCGGTAATTAAAAATGCGTTTTGGTCTTGTCAATCCTCTGCTAGAGTACGGTTTCAAAAGGTGTTCTGACAGCTGGAAGGCTTCATCCCCTACACAGACAAATGGCATAGGTGGACCAGATGTTTGCGGCAGCGGTCTAGGTGGTGGGAACTGGAAGGTGTTTCCATACAGTTTACGCCCCATGGCAGACAGTTTGAAAACTTGAGAGTCATTGGAGCGGCCATAGGCCCCAATATCAACAGCAATAAATTTGTATTCCGCGTCAGCGATGGCCATGAGGACAATTGAAAAATATTTCTTGTAATTGAAATATTCCGATCCAGATCCAGCTGGCTTTACAATGCGGATATGTTTCCCGTCCACAGCGCCCAAGCAGTTTGGAAACTGACATATCTGTTGAAACTTGTCAGCAATTTCAATCCACCTCTCTGTTGTGGGCTCTGGTAAAAACTCTTCAGCTAAGGAGTCCCACAGTGCACGGCATGTGTACTTCACTATTCCAGATATGGTGGAAATCCCGAGTCTGTACTGGAAATGCAGTGACGAAAGTGATTCTCCAGTTGCAAGAAATCTGTGGGGAATTAACAAACAATAAATTAGTTTTAAATCACAGCATTACATACCAAAACTCAGCTATAACACTTGGAGATACAAACTACCACCAACAAGATTGCAGTGAAAGTGTGCTCTGATGCGAGCATATCCAATAAATGTGGCTTACCTTAAAGTCACCATCAGACGCTCTGCGGGTGAAACAGAGAAGCGGCAATAGGTGTCCGCTTTTCTTATGAGGTGTGCAATGCGCTCCACCAAGTAATCAAAATTCTCCATTTTCATCCTAACATATCCAAAAAATTTATCCGGGTTTCGTCGAAGGTCCATGCAGAGTGTAGAATAGACCCCACGCGTCATTCTCTTGGCTGTGATGGGGTGGATCCACAAACGTCGTCTACGATGCCTGATGCGCTGCTGTCTCGCTCTCTCCTTCTCCAGAACAATCACCCTCAAACGATTTGCCTCCGCTGTAAAATCCGCCAAATTCTTCAAAATATTTCCAATGACAACATCCATCTTCGCCAGTAACTTGCTCTTCTCTCCAACCTGCACTTTCTCCTCTACAACCTGTCAAAGAAGGGCTGTAGGAACATGCTATATATAGTTTTCCAGTAGCCAATCCCGTTCGGAAGGCCACAAGGGTCAATTTTAAAAACCGGATCCGGCGTAATCCGTCGAAAAACGGATAGAAAAACGGATGAACCGGATGAGACGGATCCGGTTTTGTCTGTCAAGAAAAAGACGGATCCGGCAGAAAACCGGATCCGTCACATCCGGTTTTACTAAACATTTGCCGGATCCGGCGTTCCGGCACGACGCCGGATCGCGCCTGACGCCGAAAACCTGATGTGTGAAAGTAGCCTAACAGATTAAAAAAAAAAAATCACAATTCCTACTGCAGGTCATAAAAGGGAGATGCCTTATAAATTCTGGCCAGCAGAGGGGGTTGGTGAGTCAGCTAGAAATCAGCTGAGGGGGTTGTCATGGATACAAAGCAGCTGTGAGCAGAAATAATGACAGTTAAACGTGAGGAGGTGAGGAAAAAGGATCTTTCTGGAAGGTCCTGTCAGTGCAAGACAGGCAGCTGATTTGTGAAGAAGGAATAGGACACGAGCAGAGATGGAGAGGCTCTGGGGAAGCTAAAATACTGCAAATAGCAGACCCCTGAGTGAAGCGCTAATAGGGAGAAAAGGGACGTCAGAGTCCTAGGCTGACAGGAGCTGTAAGTCCTGACCGACGAATCTGAAAGTACAGGGGATTGTAAATTCCTGTGCGACATTGCACACCTGAGGGCACGGCAGCGGATAAGGAGCCCGGGGCCGACGGTGAAAAGGACGGTACCCGTGGAATAGGCTCACGCTGACAGCCGTACAGGTTAGTGAAATCATCACGCAATTGAGGGTCGCAGCATAGTTATAAACAGCGGAAACCCACACACAAAGCGTAGAAAGGAAGGTCCTAAATCCCCACCTGGCAAGGTGCCTCCAGGTGAGCCGGACTCATTCCATCACCTGCTGTGCTACTCCGGACTGCAACCTATTGCCAGTAAAAGGTAAAGAAACTGCACCTCTCTGTGTCCTTCTCTCATTTCTCTGCACCCCAATGTTCACAGTAATTTTTACTATTTATTTAACGTCTTTGCCCTGGGACTATTGCTCTACCTGTGGAGGGCTACAACATCATAGCTGTGCCCAACATCCATCCCAGAGAAGCCACACTGCAGCGCTGGTCACCTCTGACTAGAATACCACAGGTGGCGTCACGTATTTCACCATCTAATAACTTTATTTTCATTTTTTACTACATAAATACCACACAACTTTCCCCTATTTTTATTACTGGACGCCTCTGGGCCACGGACTGGGTCGCCGCCGCCGTGACACCGTCCCCCATGGAAGTCGACGGGCCCGGTACCGAGTACCCCCCTGGCCCCGCAGGGCGCTCCACTATAAATAAATAATTTAAAAAATAACGGCATGGGTTCCTCTGTATTTTTGATAACCAGCCAGGCAAAAGTGACAGCTGCGGTGGACTGCAACCCTCAGCTGCCAGCATTAACAAGGCTCGTTATCAGGAATAGAAATGTCCCCATGTTATCTATCTATATCTATCTATCTATCTGTTATCTAGCATCTATCTATGTAAATGGAAAAAAATCAGGCAGCACTCCAGTTCAAGGAAAAATTGTGGACTTTAATCCAGCACCAAGTGGTACAACGTTTCGACCTCACAGCACGGTCTTTGTCAAGCACACAAAGACCGTGCTGTGAGGTCGAAACGTTGCACCACTTGGTGCTGGATTAAAGTCCACAATTTTTCCTTGAACTGGAGTGCTGCCTGATTTTTTTCCATTTATGTTTTGCGTTGGACAACCGCATCATTCAGGAAGTATTGCACCCAAAATCTGCTTAAGTTTGTGCTGCTGTCTGTTTTTTGTTTTATCTATCTATCTATCTATCTATCTATCTATCTATCTATCTATCTATCTATCTGTCTATCAATCTATCTATCTATCAATCTGTATGTCTAACTGTCTATAGATCTTTCTACCTATCTTCTATCTATCTATTATCTATATAACTATCTAGCTGTCTATTCATCTATCATCTATCTATCTGTTAGCGTGGGTGGTCAGGAGCTGGAAACTCCAGGAGTGGACCCAAAGGACCGTGGCACCGAGGGGCCCCGGGCGAGCTGCCAGGTGGAACCGACCCCTATACGGGGACCGTTAGGAGCAAGCCCAGGGGTTCAAGTACCACGGTAGCCGGTACCGAGAGGGGCGGCTCAGGATGGACTGGAGTAGGAGTGCGGGACTGAAGTGTAGACTGTAAGGCTGGAATGTGGAGAGATGGCAGGAGCGGAACACAGGAGACAGGACTGGAGTAGGACTGTAGAAGTGTGGATAGCTGGATGGAGCAGGAACACCGAAGGCAGGACTGGAGTAGGATGGAACAGGAACCCAGAAACAGGACTGGCGTAGGATGGAGCAGGAACACCAGAGACAGGATTGGAGTAGGACAGAACAGGAACCCTGGAGCAGAGCAGGAGCAGGAGGGAACAGGAACTGTACTGTAGTAGGATGGGAGCAGGAACACAGGAACCGCACTGGAGTAGGATGGAGCAGGAACGCTGGAGCAGAGCAGGAGCAGGAACACTGGAGCAGGACTGAGAACACTGCAAGGAACACGGGTGACAGGGCTACGAGGCTGCTGCAGGAAACACAGAGGACGGAACCGAGAGGCTGCAGAGAGCATAGGAGGAAGCAGGGCCCAGTGTGCAAGAAAACAACGATCAGGCGCCTCCCTCAGGGGGAAGCGGCCTGATATGGACCCGTCTGGTCTGCCATTGGTCCGAAGGTGCTTCCGAGTCAGGGCACAGCCGGAGCACAAGAAGCAGAAGGGAGGCGTGGCCCCGGCCTATGGCGCATGCGCATAGCATGCAGGGATGGCGTCGGCCGCGAGCCCATCAGAGGTGACCGCCGTGGCCGTCAGGTGGAGAGAGGCTGCGGTGTGGGAGCGGAGGCCGGCTGCGGCATGGGAGCAGAGGCCAGCTGCGGCGTGGGAGCCGAGGCCGGGTGAGTATGACGGAGCTGTGTAACACTATCTATCCATCTATCTACCTATCTTCTATCTATCTGTCTATTTATCTATCCATTATCTATCTATCTATTATCTATCTATCTATGCATTTACCTATCCATTATCTATCTATCTCATTGGAATGAGTGTGATGAATCAGTCACGTTGGCCGTTGACCTTAGTGCTAACATCTACCTTCAGTGGTCTACCTTCATGCTGATTTACCTTACTATTGGAGTGGCTGACATGTACTGGATGACACATCTCTTGCTTGCTCCTTCTCTCACAGCACTAGTAATGCCACTGAGGTCATCGCGTCTTATAGACAAATCTCTCCAGCATGCAGGAAATCAATTTGATGCAGAAATTTTATGGCTGTAGGACACAATAGAAAGTTTTAGTCCTCACTCTCTTTTTAGTTCCTATCAGAACAGTCTTTTTCTGTTCATCTAATATGATAGAGATAGATAAAGAAAAGATAGATGGAGAATATGTACTTGGAGGCACCACATCGACCACTTGGATTTCACAATTGTAATTTATAAGTTCTGTTCTTCGATCCTTCCTCTGTGTTACTGGCAGAAAACATTGCCACATTGAAAAATAAAACAGTGATACAATCTCTTTCCATTTTTTTTTGCAAATCACATTCCACATGAAAAGTGCATACGTGAATCCTTGAATCCCCGTTTATTCAAAAATATGCTAAATTATTTTCTCAGAACCCAATCCATAAAATGCCTCTTTCAAGAAGTGGTTGGAGGAGAATCATGGTTAATGTAGATTCCTTGGTTACGCTGAAGAGTTTTCTCTTATCTGCTGGTGACGTCGGAAACACATTTTATGGTTTGTGTTTTGATGGTCTTTTTAGCTTGACTACTGCCAGGCAGATTTAACTACAGCAATTTATTTTTCTGGTTTTGCAAATATTTGTGTATACCGTATATATTTTTGATTGATTGCTCTTGACTGGGTCGATGGTTTTACTTCTGAACAAAGGAGATGTTATTGAAAATGACAAAAAAAATAGGATATTTATTCAATGCATTTTCTGGCTTTTATATAATAGAATTCCTTTAGAAACTCTACAATTTTTTCATAATTGGCAAATCAGAAACATACCAAAATGTCTAGTGTAGCTGACCTCTCTGAAAAAGTCTGGAGGAGCTGACCTCTCCGAAAAAGTCTAGAGAAGCTGACCTCTCCGAAAAAGTCTAGAGGAGCTGACTTCTCCCAAAAAGTCTAGAGGAGCTGACCTCTCCCAAAAAGTCTAGAGGAGCTGACCTCTCCCAAAAAGTCTAGAGGAGCTGACCTCTCCCAAAAAGTCTAGAGGAGCTGACCTCTCCCAAAAAGTGTAGAGGAGCTGACCTTTCCCAAAAAGTCTGGGGGAGTTGACCTCTCCCAAAAAGTCTGGAGGAGCTGGTCTCTCCAAAAAAAAAAAAGTTTGGTGGAGCTGACCTCTCCAAAAAAAAGTCTCGAGGAGCTGACCTCTCCCAAAAAGTCTGGAGGAGTTTACCTCTCCCAAAAAAGCCTAGAGGTGCTGACCTTTCCCAAAAAGTCACGTGGAGTTGACTTCTCCCAAAAAGTCTAGAAGTGCTGAACCTCTCCCAGAAAGTATGATTATACCAACCATCCTGACTATATCCATTAGCTTAAAGTGTTCACTCTTGTATCTTTCGTCATTCAGGCTATGTGCCCACGTATGCAGAAAATTTCTGCATCAAAACCGGACTCCTTCCCAGAAGACACGCTTTTTTTTGTGCGTTTTCTGCTCGTTTTTGCACAACAAACAAGCACACGTTTTTGATGCGTTTTTTTCTGCGTGTCCCCAGACACATAGAAAATAGCTAAAAACGCGGACTTTTCTGCAAAATTAATGAGCATGCTGCGTTTTTTACCACAAAGTATTTTTTTGTGGAAAAAAACGCATCAATATGCACAAAAAGTGCAAAATGCATTAAAATGAATGGGATGCTCCTTTTATGCGATTTTTAAGCATTTTTGCCATTAAAAACGTGAAAAAAACGCTTACGTGGGCACACAGCCTTAATATGCAGTTAAAATTATTCCACCATCATTTCAAATTTGATTTATGAGGGAAATTTTCAAATTTTCAGCTGTCTCAACATAACTAATAATAAGTCTCTAAATTCATCATTGAATACCACTTTTACTGAACACTCCAGCCTTACAATAATTCACCCCTTCATGACAAGTGTTTTTAGTACTTAGTAGAGTGACTTTGGTTCTTATGACCTGCATATAAGAGCATTTTTGAGAAATCATAGCCCACTCGTTGTGGGCAACAGCCTCTAGTTCACTAATAGTCTTGGGTTTGCTGTAACCACCTTCTACAATGCCCACCAAAGACTTTCTATGGGATTCAAGTCAGGCTATTCCAGAATCTTCCAGGACGTCTGAAACAAAGGCTTGGTGGACTTTGAGGTTTGCTTGGAATTATTGTTTTGTGGGAAGGTCAAGTAATGCCTAAGTGTCAGCTTCTTCACAGATAAAATGACACTTTCTCTTAGGATTTCCTTACACTTCACTGAATCTATCTTGACTGCCACATGCTGCAGATTTCCAGTGCCAGATGAAGCAAAGTAGCCCAGAGCATTTTCAAGTTACCATCATGCTTCACTGTAGGTATCACCGAGAAACTGCCATGCTTCACTGTAAGAACTAACTAGAAACCGCTATGCTATACAGTAGGCATCACCGAGCCATCTCCATGCTTCACTGCAAGTCTCACCAAACCACTGCCCTACTTCATGGTAGGCAATCACTGAGGGACCATGCTTCACTGTAGGCATCATCAATCAACCGCCATGCGTCACTGTATGCATCACTAAGATCTCGCCATGCTTCACTGTAGGCAACACTGATCTCCAATGCTTATTTTAGGCATCACTGAGCCTCAATCATGTTTCACTGTACGCATTACTGAGCCCCCGCCAGGTTTCATTGGAGGCATCATCGAGTGCCTGCCGTGCTTCACTGTAGACTTAACTGAGCCAAAGCTTGCTTTGCTTCTCTATAGTCATCACCGAGCCATTGCCCTGTTTCACTTTAGGCATCACTTAACCCCTGAGATGTTTCACTGTAGGCTTAACTGAACCATCTCTTTGCTTCACTGTAGCCATCATGAGCCACTGTCCTTCACCTTAGGCATCACTGAGCCCCATCATGTATCACAGTAGGCTTAACTGAGCCATTGGTTTACTTCACTGCACCAATCATCGAGCCACTGGCCTGCTTCACTTTAGGCATTACTGAGCCCCCCACCATGCTCACTGTAGTCAGGGTGTTTTTTTCAGCACATACTTTATTTTTCCTCTTCCAAACACACTACTAGCCCAAAGGCCTGAAAAGTACCAGTTATGTTACAACATTGCTTCGCATAACACAGTCTCAAAACTTCTTTTGGCTATTTATATGATTGTGGGCATATTGAATAAGACTTTTCTTCAGTCAGTAGAGTAGTCCGGACCTGAAGTTGTTCCATGTTTAGCATGCTTCTTACTGTGAAAATTGGAACCTCAATTCATGCTGCCACCAAATCTCAAGTCATTTGTAGTCAATGTTTTTTGATTACCTGCCCCCTCTGTAATCTGATGGCAACCACAAGCTTTCTGTTCAATACATACTTGATTCTGTGTGCTCCTGACTCCCAATCTGCGCATTTCTCAGGCACACTTCTCAGGTCTCTTATGATTGATTGGTTGGGATCTTTGGACACAGACCCCACCAATCAGCAGACAATTCTAGTATCTACAAAATATATGTAAAGAAAATGCTTAAAAAAGGCTCAAAGAGGTATGGGAACAGCCAGTCCCACCCAGCTCTAGTGACTGTTCCTAAAATCTGGACCCAATATCCGGTCCCATTAAAAAACTTCTCAGCGCTATCCATGCTTGAACCTATTCTCTGGGTTTCACATTACTGAAGCTAGGCACCTCAGTGACACATACAGTCCATCCAGGACTTTTCCGGCTGCAACCTCACAATATATAAACAGTATATATAGATTTTAGAATACAGCAATTTTAAGATTTTTGGAATTTTAAGAAGTTTCCTTTAACTTTCAGTGATCCAGAAATAATTATTCTAATCATAAAGTAGAACAACGCACTTATTGACACAGCAAGAGTGGATGACGAACCTTTCCTGCACTAATTACAGGTATTAGTGATGATTACAGGTAATCTCCTAATCTAGTTACATTGTTGCTATGTATTAGCAGTCATCATTTAGCCCCTACAGCAGATATAAAGCTTCATCACTAAGCTCAGAGACGCATGGTTAACCAACTTGCTGTGATACATCAAAATGACCATTTACTATTTAGGGAAACAGATTTTTATTTGTTATTTTTATTGTGTTAAGCGATATAATCTGCAAGCAGTTCTGTAATTCTCCTCTCCCTGATTTCACATTCATGACCACCGTCCCTTTTATATCTTGGTTCATTTGGCTGGCCCCCCCATAGTCTGAATTATTCTTGCTGGCTGGCTCCTTTTAAAAGCTTTTATTATTGCGAAGCCTTTATTGATATTTTTCTGCGGGAAATGAAAGAACCATGTTGCGTGCTGTTTACTAGAAAGAAAAATAATCAAGGGATGCTCATTTTAGCTCTAATACATTGACAGCTTTCTTAGGTTGGAAATTTGTGCCCATTGCAGGTGGTAGGAGAACATTTTTTTTCAAGCACAGGGGTTTGTATTGCAATAGGTAGAATGTGTTGTCAGCAGTGGCCTCTGCCATTTTTCGCTGTTAATTTCCTCCTTTCAAGCCTTACAGACTTGTCTTGACCTCTGCCTGATTATATTTTCCCTGTCTAAATTTGTAGTTCACTGTGGGGTCTGAATTAATGGAAAAATGAGAAGCAAAATGTAAAAGTTAAATCTTTATTTTCTAAATTATTGGCAAATCTCTGATGCAGCAACGAAGACTTTTACTAGTCTGCATCAATAGAAGACTTTTACTAGTCTGCATCAATATAATAATAATATGCATTAATCTTTTTCTTGAACTTCTTTTAATTCATCTGGGCATTACTCTCCTCACCATTGATATATGGTAATCAATATGTCTAAAATAGGATAAAACATCAGAATAGTTTTCTGCACTTTAAAAAAAAGCTTAAAGAGCAAAAATTGACCTGAAAATCTTCAAAATACCCCTCAAAAACTCAAAACTTCTCAAAAACTTGGACTTTCCACTCTAAAAACTCATCAAAAAAGACCCAAAGGCTATGTTCACACTAGGCTTTCTTTAAAAGTATTTTTTAAGTGGATCATCACCAAAATCATCCTGAAAAAAAAAAACATTTCAAAGCCTCTTGGAAAACTTTTCCAATTCGTTTTTCATATGAATTTTTTTTTTCATTTTTTTTCTGAAGAGGTTTTGAAAAACTCTTGGGGGGGAAAAAAAAGGCATGTGACTTTTTTTTTTTTTAAGAGGATTCGGAAGGAAATTTAGCACTGTCTGATCAAAAGGCTGCAAAAATGTTTCAGAAAAAAACTTTTCCAAAACTGTACAATACCTAATCAAAACCACTCCTCCAACAAGTCCCCAAAACAGAAGACCTTCATGAAAAAGTTTCTGCCTATAAAATTATTGATTTTTGACCTGGTGCACATACCCATAGGCACAGTTGTAGGCAAAACTACCTCAGGAAAATGACTGCCAATGTTTTCCTAAAGCAGCTTTGCCTGGAAAATCTTGCCGGCTGTGCCGGTTTTTAAAATATACTGACTACGTGCGAATGGAGTCTTTTTGCTGATATTTTTTTTTAGAGGAAACAGTGTAAAAACTCATAGATTTTGAGGAGTTTGAGATTTGGTGGTGCATTTAAAGAGTCTCCGCTCATTTTCCTCTTAATGGCTATGTGCACGCAGATTTTTAAGGGCAGTTTTTAGAGCAGAAACTAAACAGAAACCCTCCAAATGTCAAAACTAATGTCATCTACCGGGCTGTTTACTGTACTTTTCTTTCTTTTAATACCTTTGCTTTCATAAGATTCCTTGTCATTCATTGCAACTTTCATTTCTACATATATGTGCAGCGTATACAATTTAGTGTGTATAACATGACAAATTGGAAATACGCTTCTAAGGCCGGGGGTCACACTTGTGAGAAACTCGCACGAGTCTCGCGTTTCAATACCCGGCACTGCCGCCGGCCCTCAGACAGGAGCGCTCTGCTGCAAAGGAATACATGCAGCCGCACACTCCGGTCCCGAGAGGCAGTGCCATGTATTGAGACGCAAGACTCGTGCAAGTTTCTCACAAGTGTGACCCCTGCCTAACACTGATTCTTTTGATTTAGGGCTCATTTTAGGCTGTGTGCCCACGATGCGATTTTTAAGCGTTTTTGCCTCGATTTTCGGCGCAAAAACGCTGTGAAAACGTTTAAAAATCGTGTACAGAACGCCCTCCATGCATTCCTATGGCATTCCGCACATGCTGTGCTAATGCTGCGCTTTTTTCCGCAGCGGAAATGCATCGCTGAAAAAATCGCAACATGGTCATTCTTTTGTGCGGAATCGCAAAGAATTGCCGCAATTCCGCACCAATAGGAATGCATGAGAATCGCTTACTTCCCGCATGTGGCTATGCCCACCATGCGGGAAGTTAAGCGTCTCATGTGCGGTTGGTACCCACAGTGTGGAGGAGAGGAGACTGTCCTCCAGGCCCTGGGTACCATACCCCTGTAAGAAAAAGAATAAAAAATTGGGGTATATTTACCTTCCGGCGTCCCGCGCTGCAATGCCGGCCTAAGCGTTCCCAGTAATGCCTTGCTGCAAGGTCCTGTGATGACATAGTCTCTCGTGACTCTAGCGGTCTCGCGAGATTGCTATAGTAACGCAAGACCAACGTCATCACAGGTCTCGCAAGGCATTACTGGGAACGCTGAGGCCCGGGATGGCAGCGCGGGACGTCGGAAGGTAAATATACCCCGATTTTTTATTTTTTTATCATTTTTAACATTTTATCTTTTACTATTGATGCCGCATAGGCAGCCTCAATAGTAAAAAGCTGCTCACACTTGTCAAACACTATGTTTGACGAGTGTGACCAACCTGTCAATCACTTTCCAAGCGATGCTTCAAATCGTTTGGAAAGTGCTTGAGAAAATCGCGACAAAATCGCGAACAGAATCGCGGTAAAATCGCGCGATTTCTGGGAAGGAGTCTGGTTTTCAGTGTGCGTTTTAACACGCAACATGGGCACATAGCCTAAATGCTGGTGATTTTTTTTTCGTATGCAGAAAAAAACCTGGAAAGTTTTATCAATGTTTTTGATCAAATTTTGGTCAGTTTTTGCCATCAGAATATGGATAAAAAAGACAAATAAAAACTGATCGAGTTCAAGTTCCAGGGGCTCCATGTCGCGCGCATGTTCGACAAGCCACAACACATGCAGGGATTGCCTGTTTGTTAGAACAGCCGCGAGACACAAACATATTATTCGAGCATGCCGAGGACAGTTGGTTAGCGCACGAGCATGCTCCCATAAAACGTTTGCTCATCACTAGTGAGAATAATTTAGAGCTTTATTAATCTCATCCAATCATCTTCCCACAAATGGAATCTAGAGCATCAGTGCAAATATTCACTAATTAAAGTAGCTCATAAAGTGTTATGGAAGCTTGTATATATAACCCTTTCCGCATATTGATGAACAGCTGTATAATGATAATTTTTTTTATTTACATATCTGTATAATTTGCATGGTGTATCTCCAATGGAGGCAGTGGACGTAGCTGCTTTGGGGCCCATATGTTGGAGTCTGGGGGCTGAGGCGAACATGAGCCGGCGTCCTCAAATGATTTATGAAACTTTTTCTCTCTTTAAGGCTATGTGCCCACTTTAGCGTTTTTAAACGCTCAGGAAACTGATCCCCTTCCCAGAAAACGCGCGTCTTTTTTCCGCGCGTTTTTTGCACAAAAGACTTGCGTTTTTGATGCGTTTTTTGACGCGCGTTTTCTGGGAACATTGGGGAAGGCTAAAAACGCTCAGCAATGCGGAAATTAATGAGCATGCTGCGTTTTTAGCCGCTAAGCGATTCCTGAGCGTTTAAAAACGCATACATTGGCACAAAAAGCCAAAAACGCATGCAAATTAATTTGAAGCATCTTTTAAGCGTTTTTGCAGCGTTTGAACCGGCACAAACGCTGCGGAAACGCTTAAAAAAGCGCAACGTGGGCACACAGCCTTACTCACTGTATAAGCATCGATGCAAACCCATTACTATCCTAAAATAAGCAAAATGCTACAGAACGAGCCGGTGGCTTTTGGGGTCACAGTTAAAAATGAGCGAACCTGATCTTAAAAGTTTGGCATGCCTACCGGACAGTTAGTGTCTGGAGATAAACACTGAAGAAGGACTTTCCCCGGAACTCTGCTGCAATATTCGGAGTTCAAGGGGAAGAGAGAAAGATTTTTTTCCCCCAGACCCAAAGTTTGGGTCTCCATTGTTATCAAAGGGGTTCGGGTTCTGGTTCAAGTTCTGGTACAGTTCTGGTATCCAAACCGAACTTTGGAATAAACATCAGGTCAGGTACCAGAACCAGAATTTCCACGGGTCCCTTCATTCCTAGTCACATTAATTTAACTACAGGATCGGTGCAGACGGAAGAGCAAACACAAAACAAGACAAAGCATGGCATAGACTTTATAGACCCTGCAAAATGTCAGGTACAATTGACAAATTATCCAAGTACAGATTTTCAATGTTTTAACTTGGGTCAAACAAATCTCAAAATGTTAAGCATGAGATGAGAAGATTTGAAATAAAATCAAGGTTGTTGTAATACTCTGAAACACTGTGTTTATGCTATGGGTGTGTATATATGGCCCCGTAGTGATTGAGATGTGCATTGTAATAGGTCGAAAAATTTGCTGTCACACTGGCAGGATCAAGTTTTACATTTGTACCATTATAAGCCTTTATAGGGTTATTCCCATCTTTACAAGTTATCACCGCTTAATAGAATAGGCGATAATTTGATGATCAGTGGGAGATAGACCGTTGGTACCTCCATCATTCCAAAGAATGCATTTAGGAAATGACCCTTATTTGATGTAAAGGTGGCTGGCATGTGTATCACTGTCCCACTGACTGTTTATGGCACTGCTGGAAAAAGTAGAGCGCTGCACTAGGTTGCCCCATAGACAATGAGTGAAGGACTGGTGCTCATGTGTAAGATACTTGAGCGAGGTAGATGTGGGCAAGCTGCTGCTTCTACTCGCTTTGGCACCCTACAGGCAAAATGCGTCCCAGTCCCAGAGTGCTGTTGTGTGTGGGGTGCATCACATTTACTTGTGTCCCATAGGCCTCTACGCTTTCATCTTCCAGTAGCTTCACAGCAAACATCCAGGAGACACTTAATTTGTTAAAACGGTCAAATTTTTACTTAGCAGCTTTCAGTCATTACAATCAGGCATATAGCATAACGCCCAATGGGTTACAGTCTTCCACACAGATACCAGACTTAACTTCAGCCCCAGTTCTTGGTATGGGTAGAGCATGCCTCTTGCTAACCCCTCCAGAATTAGGAATTTGTCTCCAGCACAAGCAGTGAACCCGGATTCCATCACCTCCCGCCTCTAAGAGTTTGAGTGCATCTTTCCCTACAGCCCTGCCGGCTTAGTGCACCTAAAGTCTCCAATGTCCATCTCGAGGTTCCCGGGCTGACAGATGGACTCGCACGGAAGAGTTCTATGGCAATCCACTGCCCCGATTGACAGACTCACACTGTCCCTAACAGACTATTGCCTGTGACCGCTGCTGTCACTTCACCACAATCCTCCTAACTGAACTCACTTCTTCCTGTTCCTGAAACTACCCAGAGATTCCCAAAATGCCCATCACTATGGGCTGTCCTTACACTTAGTAAACGCTCCCATAACTTTCACTGAAGCTATCAAAACTTAACCTTTCACCTAGTTCTAGACAGTGACATATTGTGACCATGAGTTAGTAGTGCAGCTTACAGGGAAATTAACAATTGTTTTCACTAGGAAACATATCAGGAGCAAAACATTATTCACATTCTATATCATAGCAGCATTGATGTCTTCAGGGGGAACATGGCAGCTATTCAAACTCATTACACATGTTTGGCCACTGCTCCATATAGGTGTTGCTTTTCAGAATCAATGGGAGACTCCCACTGATCAAGTTATCACAAGTTATGGGAAAAATCTCATCAAAATCTTGGAAAGTTAATCAAGGACACAAATTGTTATTTATTAAAATAAACTAATGGTAGGCATTTGCTGGCAAAAATGACTTTTCAGTTAGGTCAGTGTCAGTGAGGATTAAAGCAAACCTGTCACCAGTGTTTTGCTATGTAATCTTATTTAGGAGCAGAGACCCTGCTTCCAGCAATGTGTCACTTGCTGGTCTTCCTGGTGTAATTTTGATACAACCACTGTTTCCTCTGCTGCAGATGTCTGAATGCCCAGCCCTATATAACTCTGCCCACACCACTGATTGTGGGGTTGGTACAATGTGCATGGCAAAAAGCTGCCAATCAATGCTGGGGGTGAGGTTTACACAGAACAGTTATCTAGGAGGCACGAGGCAGCTAGTTCTCTTGTAATAAACTCCTGCTGATATAACACTGATTTTATTGAAACAAGAAAAAGCAGCCCAGTAAGTGATACAACGTTCGAATCAGGGTTTCAACCCCTACATTATGCTGCTCTCAGATTACATAGCAAAAATCTTCCGACAGTTTCCCTGTAACCTGGTGTTGCCAAGTTACAGAGTGTTAACTGGTACAATGCTGCAATTCTCTTTTGACTATTAATTCTTAAGGTGGCTATAGATAATGATGACCACATGGTCCATTGCGAATTTGGCACTACCATCCTATTTTTGATTTCTAGACTTCAAAAAAGTCTACTCTATGGGAGGATGATCTGCTGGTTCCCTTTTAATTGTCTCTTTTTTTTACGTTGCTTATTATTGTAAATGACCCTTTGTTCTTTTTTTCCCCAGTGATACAACATTGAAATTTAATTTCAATAGAATAGCTTTAATCTGCATGCACAGCTTTATTTGCTTGCAGGAGCACACAAATGATTTCTGAGCCTGTGTGGAAGTGTATGCTATCTGATTTCTATCTACGTTCTATTAGTATAAGCCACTGAATAGATCAGGTGATGATAGATGAGGGTTTCACCATAGATATTAAAACTCCAGCATTAGTCAGTGAAGCGTGAAGGCTGTCTCTCCAGCACAGAGAATGGGAAAGAGGAGGAGGAGGATGAAGGGGGAGAAGAAGGCTGTTGTTCTAGGCTAGAGATGTACTAGTAAGTCTTTCATTGTGGGGCCAAAGGCTTTGTAGAATAATGCTAATTTTGCCTTAAAAATGATAAATTGTAAAAGAAATAGTGAGATGTATAATTTGCCTCTTAAAATTTTAATTGTTCAGCTTCAGATTTTACCAAATACAATGGAAGCTGAAGTGCTCATGTCTCATTTCAGAGACCGCACTGACCTTAGCTATTTTACAAAGGGCGAGTTTAAGTGACCATATACTTTATATAATCTCTCTCCAATGTGATGGGTGCCCCAAGCTGTACAATCCATGTTGACTTTGGTGTATATACACTAACCATCATCTTATCTCTGAGCTCTTTTGTTTTAGTCATTATCACTACCTCCATCCTCCGCCAATGTTGAAATAAGTAGCATATATTAGATTTTAAGAAAGGTTTTGTCAACACTACTTGACATATTTTTTTAGGCTAGATTTATATAGGGCCTTTACTTTTTAATTATTATTGCTATTTATTTTTAAAGCACCATTGATTCCATGGTGCTATACATGAGAAGGGGTTACACAAATATATATTACAGTGAACAAACTAACAATGACAGACTGATACAGAGGGGAGAGGGCCTCGCCCGTGCATGCTTACAGTCTGCCAGATAATGGAGAAGGAAAAAGTAGATTTTGGGGGTTGCGGCAGCTCCAGTAGTGGTGAGGGGGCAGCTCCAGTGGTGGTGAGGAGGCAGCTCCAGTGGTGGTGAGGAGGCAGCTCCAGTAGTGGTGAGGAGGCAGCTCCAGTGGTGGTGAGGAGGCAGCTCCAGTGGTGGTGAGGAGGCAGCTCCAGTGGTGGTGAGGAGGCAGCTCCAGTGGTGGTGAGGAGGCAAGCTTAGAGACTGCAATAACCCAGCTGGCTCCTTACCACCACCCGAGCCGCCTCCTCATCACCACTGGAGCTGCCTCCTCACCCCTACTGGAGCTGCCTCCTCACCACCACTGGAGCTGCCTCCTCACCACCACTGGAGCTGCCTCCTCACCACCACAGGAGCTGCCTCCTCACCCCTACTGGAGCTGCCTCCTCACCACCACTGGAGCTGCCTCCTCACCACCACTGGAGCTGCCTCCTCACCACCACTGGAGCTGCATCCTCACCACCACTGGAGCTGCCTCCTCACCACCACTGGAGCTGCATCCTTGCCACCACTGTAACTGCCTCCTCATCATCACTGGAGCTGCCTCCTCTCTACCACTGGAGATGCCTCCTCACAACCACTGGAGCTGCGTCACCACCACTAGAGTTGCTCGAAGAGACATATTTTCAAATTCCATCTGAAAGTTCCAAAACTGGCGGATTATTGGACGTGGTGGGGCACAGAATTCTAAAATATGGGGGATGCTCAGGAGAAGTCTTGGAGGCGATAAGGTGAGGAACATATAAGTGTGGAGGAGAGAGAGAGTAGAAGGAACGGAGATTACGTGTTGGAAGGTAATGAGAAATTAGTTCAGAGATATACAGAGCAGCACTTAAATCGAATCTGACAGCTGACAAATGCTGTCCGACCCAGGGGCAGCAAAATTTCAGCCATTTATAAGCATTAAAAGCATTTATAATGTCCCCATTTCCTATGCTATTGAGGGCTTTGACTAGTCAATGGGGTATTAGTTGCCCCAGAATAGTCAGCCCTTTTCCATGTTATCACATCCCTGTGGGCATCATCGCAGCTCATGCAAATCTTGCTCATGAGCGCCGCTCATTCTGGCAGCGTCACTGTGTCTCTGAAGCCAGGTATACACTTCCCGGATTCAGAGCCGCGCATTGGAAGCCATCTTCTAAACTTCAGGACATGCGTAGTGCGCGCCTTCGAAGCCTGAAAGCATACACCTGGCTTCAGAGACGCAGTGATGCTACCGGAATGAGCGGAGTACATGCAAAAGATTTGCATGAGAGGGCTGACTAGTCAATCCTAAAAGTCAATATTTACCCTTTAACTAGTCTTGCCACATGACTTATGATAAAGTGAAACCAGAATCTCAATTTGCAGACACTGTTTTGGGGTGTTGCCCCTCCTCAGTACAAAGCTTGAGATCTCATTTGGTTGTTTGAGAGGCCTCTGATTGAGGTCTATGGGGTAGCAAGTCATATAGCAAGGTGCGTTAAAAGGGTGACGTTGACTTTTAGGATTTCTACTTCCAGTAGGTGGCCCTGGAGTGCCTGTCCTCTTCCTCTCTGAAGATGCAATTTGCAAATTTAATTTCCAAGAGGAGCATTACTTGGCCTATAAGTCTCCTTACCCTGGTATGTCAAGCATTTCACTCTCCACAAGGTGAAATATTACCCCTTTGTCTGCAGTTAGAGGCCTTTCATACATCCAAATCAGTTCTCATGCTTTGCACTGAAGAGGGACAGCACCCTGAAACACATGTCAGAACATTGAGATTTTGGTTTGGCTTTTTTCCCGAGTCAAGTGGCAAGGCTTCTTAAAGGGTCGATGTTGACTTTTAGGATTGCAACTTGTAATAGGAGACTGTAGCGATCTAGTCCTCTTCCTCTCTGAAGACATAATATGCATTCATAATTTATGTTACCCTTTTGATATGACTTAGCGCTAATCTCTCATTAACTGTGCACCCGTGAATGAGCTTACTTTAGCGGGAAAAGCTACATACCAAGCCAATCAGAAATGTGATAGGAAGGGATAACAGAACTAGCTGGCGCTTATTGCTGTACAGCCAATGACATGTGAGTTATCTTGACAACTTGTTCGATGGCGGATATCTATTACAAAGTTGATCGGCCATGTTTGATTTTTTTTGTTATCTTCTGGTGTTGCAGTTGAAAATACATTGCTGTCGAATGATCTACATCACCATCAATGGAAATTCAGACCAGACCACAAATCACTCATATACAAACCAGACAGGCCTAAATACATCTGCACTAATCCAGGGTGCAGCGGACCCAAGTAAAATGGCAGCTGCACAGGTGCATAAATACCAAATGAAACTGCCAGCCTACAATCAGGGATTGGCCGTGTGGTACCCCAGTGCAGAAGAAATAATCTTCATGTAGCAGTGTTCACACAGGGAATGCAGGGCTTCTGGTTCACAACCTCTTAGTAACACCATATAGGGGGGCTGCCCAGTGCCAACTAGAATGCATCCCGTGTGAACAGAGGCCACAAGTTTGCAGAACCATTAGGGCCCAACTGCACCCTGGAAAAAATATAAAAAGTGCACAAAAAACATATAAATATATGTAAGGTATTGGTTGATATTAAGGCCTTAGTACGGAAGCTGACAAACTGCGTCAAAGTTCCTTACACTTGCCAATCCTACTCTAACATGAAAACCTCAAAAAGAGGAAAAAATCCTCCAAAAAATTCAGATACAAACCAGACAGGCCTAAATGCATCTGCACTAATCCAGGGTGCAGCGGACCCAAGTAAAATGGCAGCTGCACAGGTGCATAAATACCAAATGAAACAGTGTAAGGAACTCAGACCACAAATCACGGCAGAGATGATTAGACTGACTTGCCCCAGCGGCTGTGGGATACTCGGTACCGGGCCAGTTAACTTCAATGGGAAATGTCACAGTGGCGGTGACCCGGTCCGTGGCCCCAGGCGGTCATGTAAAAGGGATAGAATTGAATGGGAATAAAGTTTATGACGTGAATTCGTGACGCCACCTGTGGTTTCTGGTCAGTATGACCAGCGCTGCAGTGTTGCTTCTCTGGTACAGATGTTATGGGCAGCATTGATGTTAAAGCTCTCCACAGGTAGAGCGGTAGTCCCAGGGCAGTAGTGATGAGTCGGTAATTGGTGAGGTAGTGTAGAGAGGGAGATGTAGCAGAGCTGGATGAGAGGCACAGGGAAAGAGACAAGGAGTCAGTTGAATGCAGTTCCAATGGCTTTACTCACAGTTCTGGCATGCACAGAGGCCCGCTTCGGTGCTGCATCCTCCAGGTGAGGGGTCCAGCCAACTTCCAGATACGATGAAATGCACCTTTCCAACTTTCCCTGTCAGTGTGTGTCTTTCTTGGCCGTTTCCAAGCAATATGCTGCTTAAACTCCTTCCTTCCACTCCAGCACTTCACAGTTATCGTTCTGGGCCGTCAGCTGAGAATCCTGTCAGACAACACCTCACCGTTTCTGTGATTCTATACAGCCACCTTTCCAGTCGGACTAACTGTTGTAGGGGCGATGGTCCATAAAGTAACCAAAGCTATCGGCTTGCTAGTGGCACCCTGAGGAATGCGAACTAGGCTAGGGACCGTTCCCTTTGTGACAAGTCCGGTTCCTTCCTCCACCTGACGGCGGTCTGCATGGAACGAGCCCCACGGGATACACTTTCCAACCGTGTCTCTAGAAGAACCAATCTTTCCCACGGAGAACCTTTTGTATGAGTCCACTCTGTTCGGCAACTCCTGGTGCAAGTCAGGAGCTGCGCAGAACACGTCCATCTACTTCCCTCCCTCTGAGGGAACTAACCTCGCTCTCAATCCTAGGATTCCCCCTCCCAACTATGCTCCGCCCACCTCCCAGCACTCTTCATGTTCCAAGCAGGGGGCCATAAAGGGTGCTATGCTACACTACTTGTGTGTGTGGGATGTGGGTGTTGGAGTCTGGTCGGGTGCACTCATCTTACCTGGCTGTGGGGCACCACACCTCTGGGTGAGGTGCAGTACCACTGTGGCGACTGGACCCTCAGGGGCGTCACAAGACCACAACCTTCACAGGCAAACCTAGCATGACAAAGTTGTTCAGAAAACAGCAATCTGAAAATCCACAATGTTGGGTTTAGTAAGTTATCTCCAATCTGAAAGAAAGAGAATAACTCACTGATTGTTGGGGGTCCAACTACTCAGACCCACAGAGATCTTGAGAATGGAACCTAAGAATCAGGCTCTGCAGCGCCCCCATCTTGAATGGAATTGAGATGCGCATTTAAACATTCCGGATACCCGAGTACATCACTCCTCTATTTCCGGCAGTTCCATAGACAATAAGTGGTGCAGAAGTCGAGCATGTGAATAATAATAATCTTTAAATGGCGCTAACATATTCCGCAGCGCTTTACAGTTTGCACACATTATCATCACCATCCCCGATGGGGCTCACAATCTAAATTCCCTAACTGTATGTCTTTTGGAATGTGGGAGGAAACCGGAGGAAACCCACGCAAACACGGGGAGAACATACAAGCTCCTTGCAGATGTTGTCATGGGTGGGATTCGAACCCAGGACTCCAGCGCTGCAAAGCTGCAGTGCTAACCACTGAGTAACCATGCTGCCCATTCGCTCCATTCAAGATGGGGCTCTTCCTGGATTCCAGAGCCCCATTTTCAGGATCACTGCTGTCCCAGTGGTTGAACCCTTGGCAATCAGTAAAGTACAAATTGACTATAATTTACTATTTTGATAATAACCCTGTAAAATGAGGCACTAGACATACTCACCTTTTTAGCATTAATACCTTCACAACATATGACATATAGGTAAGTCATAGGTCGTGTCCCGCATTTGTTACAGGATGCGACACTGAGCCCATATCTTTTCTGGCACATAAAAGCTGATTTGGTCAGCGGTCATGTGCCCCTAACAGCCGCGAGTGGATTAAATAAAAAAGAACTTAAACATGTTTGGTAACTAGTCCTGCAAAAAACAAGCCCTCATATAGATATTAACGGTAAAAAACAAGGTAATGACTTTGGGAAGAAGGGGAGCAAAAAATGGAAAATCCCGAGGTCATGAATGGGATAAAGTGGTTTTCGAAAAGTGGACCCCCAAACATTTCCTGCAATATAAAATAACAAAATCATATACTACTCACCCTCCATGGGTCCAGAGCCTGCTCTCTAGTCTTAGAGTTTTCGTTGCAGTGGTGATGCCATGTTGACAGCTCACATCACCGCTGTAACCAAACAATGAGCTCAGTAGATCAACCAAGGTAGACACCACTAGCCATTTGGCTCAGTGATTGTCTGCTGCGGTGATGTAAGCCATCAATGTGGCTTCACCGTTGCAGCCAAAACTCTGAGACGGGAGCAGCAGCGGAGAGCTGGCGTTGGACTGACTTGTCAAGTGTGAGTATTACTTGATTTAGTTCTCTTTATACTATAGGAAATTTTTTGAAGTTCACTTTTCTAAAAGTGGAAAACCTCAATTAGCAGCAACCAAAGGGTTGATGGCAGAGACATGAGTTACATCTTCTGCGTGAGGATTGCCTACAAAGCAGAAATGGCAGAAAGCCTCCACCAAGATGTCCTCATTGCTGAGTCTGATTGCACCTTTCCTGGGTTCTGCATCTATATGACTGTAGATAATCCCATGAACATATTGTAGGACCTTGATAAACACATAATATAGTCAGTGCCTGAGCTATACTAAGCTGTATAGAAAGGGTTAACAGAAGGATTGTAAGGCAGTGCATAGCTGTTTATTACATACCTGGCAGAACAGAACAGCTCTTTTCTATTCAGTCCATTGACGTACTGCAGTAAATGTCAGCGCAGGGCATCCGGGTCCGTCCCATTGTAAATACAGTTATCACTTTACTTTTCTTTGCTCCGCATTGATGTCAGGTATTGCTTTTTTTTTTTTCTATTCTCAGCTTGAACTCATCACAGAGGAGAGAGAAAAAGTATAAACTGGTGTTCTAATTGTATTTAAAATATATTCAATTACTCCCTTGTCACTTTGATGAATGCCGTATTTACGTGGCATAGCAGTAATGTATTCATTTTAAGGCTTCTGAATCTGCAGACAGATAAACGAAGTACTAAATTAGACAATTAAATTGAACAAGAAGATCCATTCCTTCCTTTCATGTGCGTTTCTGCATTTCGCTTATATTGTTTTTTTTTAAGTGAACATGTGCCATATTCATTTCAGTTTGCTATGAATATAATTATTATAGCCAGTCCCGTATTGTAGGAAGCGCTGTATATAAGGCGGCATTTACACGTCAGTGCCTCCAATACATGTGACAGTTATCCCATGTGCTGGAGACACTTACACACGTTGACCCATTTAAATCTATGGGTCTGCACACATGTCCATGTGTTCACACTGACCGCGTGACCTACATGTGGACATGTTGTCACGAGCGCTTCGGAGATGACAGGCTATCATCCTGCATCAGGCCTCAGAAGGTCTGAGCGTCTGTCCACACAGACTGCTCCCTGAACCATCTACCTCTAGGACCCAGCATCGACCTCCTTCTGCCCTGAGAAGTTTGGATCTATTTAGTTAGTGGCTCAGCTGTGACCCAGTGCGGGTAATAGCTTCATTTCCACTTCTGCTTGCTAGAGTGTTGGACCTTTTCAGAGTGCTCCAGTTTGGTGTCTGGAATCCCTCTTCTGGTTTCCGTATCTGGCGATTCAGCTAAGTGTTCCCCTGTTTGTCTCACCTTACAGTCTTTAGTTTAGCAGAGACTGCCTAGCGTGCATCTCCTCCCGTTCCCTATTCAGGACTAGGCCCCAGGGAGATTCAGGGCCCCAGGTTTCGGTTCGGCGATTGGTGAGGAACCAATATAGGGACTCGGTAGGAGTTCTAGGGAGAGATTAGATCAAGTCTAGGGGTCTCCAAATCCCTTCCTTAGTGTCTGGGCCCAATTCCCCATTATGTTATACTTGGTTTTCTCTCACCGTGCGTGACACATGTCCGTTTTTCTCCAGCAGTAATACAACACGTGCACACTTATAACATAACGTTTGTCAGACGTGTGACATCCATATGAAACGTACCAGAATAGAATGCAGAATATGAATGAGATAAGTTTAGATGATCTATATAAGGGAACTGAAGGTAAACTAATCAAATTCACAGACAATGCAAAGCTAGGCGGGATAGCTAACACTAGAGAAGACAGGAAGGATTCAGAAGGATCTAGATAAGCTTGAACAATGGGCAGCAACTAATTGAATGGTATTTAATAGGGAGAAATGCAAGATTCTACACCTTGGCAAGAAAACGAAAATCACATCTATAGAATGGGAGGAATAGAATTAAGCAACAGCACATGTGAAAAAGACTTGGGTATACTAAGAGATCACAGACTGCACATGAGTCTGCTTAGTCTTTGCTGATTATTAAAAATTGGGAGAACATTTTTTGTAGGGTCACTCCATATCTACAGATGAAACCATAAGCTTACATACGCTACATAAAAAGACACGTATGCATGTTTTTCTCAATATCTGACATGAAATCAGAATAAACCTTTCCCAGTTTAGGTCAATTAGGATTACTATAACTATTAATATTTGCCAAATGCCAGAATAATGAGAGAGAGAGAATGTTTTAAGGCATTTTTATTACTTACTGCAAAAGTCAAAAGTTCCCATACATTTCATTAGTATTTGGTACCGTTGCCCTTAAACTGAATGACTTAAAGTTTGGAATATCCTTCCACAAGCTTCTCACAATAGTCGGTTGGAATTTGTGCCCATTCCTCCAGACAAAACTGCTGCAACTGATCCAGGTTTGTAGGATGCCTTGCTCGCACCGGCCTTTTCAGCTTTGCCCATAAATTTTCAATAGGGTTGAGATCAGGGCCTTGTGATGGCCAGTCAAAAACATTGACTTTGTTATCCTTAAGCCACGCTGTTACCATTTTGGCACTATGCCAATTTAGAAGACCCATTTCCTCCCAATCTTTCATTTCCTGGCTGACTTCTTGAGACGTTGCTTCAGTACTGTCACATAATCTTATTTTCTCGTGATGCCATCTATTTTGTGAAGTGCAGTCCCTCCCGCAGCAAAACAACCCCATTACATGATGCTGCCACCCTTGTGTTTCACAGTTGGGATGGTGTTCTTAGGCTGTTCTTAGGCTTCCAAGCTTCTCCTTTTTCCTCCAAATGTAACGATGGTCATTATGCCCAAAAAGTTCAATTTTAGTTTCATCAGACCACAGGACATGTCTACAAAAATTAAGGTCTGTGTTCCTGTTTGCATTTGTAAACATTAATCTGGCTTTTTTATGTTTCTTTTGGAGTGATGTCTTCTTCCTGGCAGAGTGGTCTTTCAGCAAATGTTGATACATTACTTTTTTCACTGTGGATATTGACACAATCTTACCAGCTTCCGCCATCATCTTCACAAGGTCTTTTGCTTTTTTCCTTGGGTTGATATGCACATGTTGGACCAAACCACAAACAAAAAGCACATAATGACAAATGTGCAGAAATACCTTGCAGTAAGACGTCTTACTGTAAGGTATTTCTGCACATTTGTCATTCTGTGCTTTTTGTTTGTGTTTCGGTCAGTGGGTGGTGTGAACATTGTCCAACAGACTTGTTCACATTTGTGCATGTCACATGTGTTTTTAATACATGTTGGACCAAAGCACGTTCATCTCTGGGACACCGAACTCATCTCCTTCCTGAGCGGAATGAAGGCTGGACATTCCCATTCCCATGGTTTGTACTTGAGTAAAATTGTTTGTACAGATGAACGAGGAACCTTGAAATTGTACCCAAGGATGAGCCAGAGTTGTGCATGTGCACAATTCTCTTCCTGAAAACTTGGCTCATTTCTTTAGACTTTCCCGTGATGCTACACAAAGAAGCAGTGTGTTTCAGGTGTGCATTAAAATATATCCACTGGTGTGTCTCTAATTAACTCAGATGTTGCCAAAAATCCTATTATAAGTTAACAAACATGACATCATCATACGGGCAGTCCAGAAATGTTAAAAGGCATAGCAATCATAGTGTATGTAAACTTTTGGCCTTGCAGTAATAAAAATGCCTTAACACATTCTCTCTCTTTCTCATTATTCTGGCATTTGGCAAATATTAATAATTATAGTAATCCTAATTGAACTAAAATCGGAAAGGTTTATTCTGATTTCATGTCAGATGAGAAAAACATGCATATGTGTCTTTATATATAGTGTATGTAACCTTCTAGTTTTGACGCTATCTATCTACTGTATTTTTTGGACTTGCTGTATTACACCTCTCTCCCGTAACCTCTGATCCATGCAAATGGCTTGAGTCATAGCCTCCTCCAAGGATCTGGGTGGTGAATGGAGAGAAAAAGCGTCCTTAAGATGATCCGACAGTCTCCTCTTGAACTGACATCTTAGCGCAGTCATCCCAGGTCACTTCAGAGGACCATCATCTAATCTCTGAGCAATACCATTCAGCAGTGAGTTTACCCTGGGAAAAGAGACCCATGACTGTGTCCTCTGCCATCTGCCACCCTGACCCGGTCCAGTTCTTCAAAAATCAGTCCTAAGGCCTCAAAGAACCTATCCACTGACACACGTTCAGGGGCAGAGGCAGGTAAAGAGAAAGCCCACAACTGGGGACCCTCCTGCAGTAACAAAATAATTATCCCCACCCGTTGACTCTCCTCTCCAGAGGATCGGGTTCTAAGAAAGAATGGCAGCTTACAACTCTCCCTGAACATACGGAATTTCTCCTTTTCTCTGGAGAAGGTATCTGGAGAGTTCAGGAGAGTGTAGCAACACATCTACAGGGTCAGAGTGCTTACAGGTAGATTGGGGAATAGAACCCTGAAGGGTGTTAACCGTCACAGAAAGCTCCCTTTGTAGTTGGCTATGGGACGTGGCCAGGGTCCTATGTTCCACAGACAAATCCTGCATCATTAGCGTCAGACTAGACTTCTGATCCACCAAGGTACGTCCATGGGGGTGGAGGGCAATGAATATTAATTTCTCTTTAATCATAGTATCTTGGTATGATTTCCTCCCAACCCCGGTCCTGGTATGCATGGCCCCATCCTTATAATTGGCCCCCACTCCCATCTCCATACTCGTATGCATGGCCCCATCAGAAAACTTTAAAAAAACAAACCATTACACTTACCAGGTGCTCCCCTGCAGCGTCCTGCTCCAGTGCCAGCAACTGCTTTATGCTTGTAAGCAGCACATGGCAGGGACGTCATGCGCTGCTCACAAGCAGAGCACAGCTGCCAGAATACTCACGGGACTGTGCGCGCATAGAGCATTGAGTATGCATTGATCTTCAAGTAGCGCTCAGTGCCAGCCACTGGCTTCCTGCTGCTGCCGGTTGTCACATGAGCTGCTACGTAAGAGAGATGAATATTCATGAATATAATAAATATTTTGCCCCCTGAAGAAGTATGGACGAAACGTGCGTCGGAGTGGAGGGATACGGCACTGACTCCACACACTTAGTAAATATATTTTGAGAGGTTATACATGTCTGCACTTGCACTTTTCTAGTTGTGGATTCACTGACTTTGCTTCAGTAAATTGCTATACCAATACTCAGGGCATTCTTTAGGCAAATTGCATTGGCAAGCTTTGTTACATATGAGACTTAGTTATACAGCGCGTTCTGCCTTTAGTATACAGTATTTTATTCACATTGCACAATTGTGCCTCTAGTATTGTTCTTTACCAACAGACTGCTCCTCTCTATAGATTTGCTTCACTTTATTATTACTTTGTACTCAGCAGTGTGTTTAAAGGAGTCTGTAGCCTTAAGTGTCTCTCACATCTGAGGTCACTATTTTTTGCTTTTATCTCTGTTTTTGTAATTAAAAATGTAATTAAATGTTATCTAGTTATAAATTATTTTTTTGATTTGTGCTTTTTCTGTTCACTCCTTCCTGGCTATGGGATTTAGTGAAACAGACGAGATACATACACCCTTTCAAATGAATGTCTGAACATCGGGTGTTTCCAATGCTTTCATCTGCGAGAAACACTGGCTCTAATTGGCGTTAACTTTTCAAGTTACCTTCGGTCAGAGCATTGCGATTCCCACGCTATCATCTGTATGACATGTATGTATGCCAGCATCTGTGATCGGCTGTAAAAATTTTACTTTCATCAGCAGGCGCCTGTGCAATAAACATATACTTTTTTTTTTTTTTAAATGGCATGTGGTTCCCTCTATTTTTGACAACCAGCGTGAGCTCTCAGTTGTCAGTATTCTCTTGATTGGTTGTCAAAATAGAGGGGCCCCAAGCCATTTTTTAATAAAAAATAACGGCATGGGTTCCCCTGTATTTTTTATAACCAGCCAGGCAAAACTGACAGCTGCAGCAGACTGCAACCCTCAGCTGCCAGCGTTAACAAGGCTGGTTATCAAGAATAGAAAGGTCCCCATGTTTTTTATTTAAATAAATAATTTAAAAAACAGCATAGGTCCCCCCCTATTTTTTGACAACCAGCCAAGCAAAAGCAGACAGCTGGGGGCTGGTATTCTCAGACTGGGAAGGGACCATGAATATTGGCACCCCTCCAGCCTAAAAATAGCAGCCCGCACGATCCCCAGAAAAGGCGCATCCATTAACCTTTTTACCGCTGGTCACATCAGCTGCCTCACGCGCAGTGTATGAGAGCGTGGGAACCGCAGCGATCTGACCGGCAGTGGCATGAAAGGTTACCAGAACCACGGATCAGAGCCTGTGTTTCTCGCGTTGTCACACAGATGACAGCATGGGTAACACCCAATGGTCAGTCTGCTGAACCCGAGCAGTAACACAGACTCCCTAGCTTCCTAGAGAAGACCATGTTCGTGGTCTGTGCCTGGACACTAGGTTTTCGGTATGGATCCCGAACTTTACCTTTTGGGTTCGCTCGCCTTCACTGCTTCCTATTTTTGGACAATTTTCTTAGACTTTTATCCCACATATTACTGACATAGCACTGCATCTATACCATCTGCCTTAATTCTACCATATAGCATCAAAATAATACTACCTTAGGACCTACATGATGCTACCATAAATTACGTACAGTATATACTAAACTGTAAGATCTGCAGCAGATAAATAGTGATTGTATCAAAACTGCAGCAAGCAGCCCAGTAAGGGACACATCACTGGAATCAGGGTCTCTGCCCCTATATCATGATGCCCTCAGATGTGGTTGCAAAAACCTGGTTTAGGTTCTATATAAAACCCCTCTAACGCTTTCTTGAGTCTTTTATCTCCGTTTTCTTCACCTCGGCTCTCACCATTTTACATAACACAGTAGCAGCACAGCAGAAGCATCAGCAAAATATACGTCTCACCTGTAGAGAGAAAGCGGAAGATTTGCTGGCTTAAAAACAGCTTATCTAACAGTAGTTATGGGTCACGGCGTAGGGTAAAAATCTCAGCATCTTACCCGCTTTCCCAAAGTATGCACTGCCGAAAATAGTAAGAAATTCTGTAAGCGAGAGATTATCCCGGAGAATGTTGCCACAATAATTCCTGCGGCTACAGTATAATAAATGAGTTCTGCATGAAGGGCAAACATGTTATTAGCACCAAAGGTACAGTGTATACTATAAAGGGATTAGGGTGGATTGCCCGAAGTTTATACATTTGACGACTGATTGAGCTGCTGTTACATACTATATGTTACATTTATGTCAAGCTTTTTTATTTCCATAGTAATGATGATGGTTGAAGAAATGGTAAAAGAAATTTAAAAAAAAAAAAAAATTTTTGTGGCATTTTGTGCTTTTTGAAATTTTCTTGCGTTTTTTTTTTTTTTTTTGCAATGATTTTTCTACAAATAATTCCAAAATAGACTTCTCATGTTCACAAAGAGTTCTTTGGATGTGGAAAAATCTGACAACTTTTTCAAGATTAATCCCCTTTTAAAAACACACAGTAGTTTTTGTTGTTGTTTTATTTGGTGTCTTTTTTTATTGACATATATGTTGAAGAGTATTTTTTATTCTAAATGTCCTCTCTTTATAGCTTTTTTTTTTACTTGACAGTGTCACGTTTGGAGTTGATTGCCTTGCGGATTCAGCCTCATCGAAGTCACATTACAATTTTGCTTTCCTCTTCTAGGTTTTCAAAACATCATTGAAAAAAAATACAAAAAGCGAAACTACATATTTATTTATTTTACTCACTTAAATAGCGCCATTAATTCCACAGCACTTTACAGACATCATCATCACTGTCCCCATTGGGGCTCACAACATAAATTGCCTATTACTATGTCTTTGGAGTGTGGGATGAACACAGGGAGAACATACAGGGTGTGTGCACACGTTGCGGATTCTGCTGAGGATTTTTCCGCCCAGATTTGTCAAAATCCGCAGGTCCAATGATCTGCGGTTTATCTGCGGATTTACTGTGGATTAGCCTGCGGTTTTCCCCTGCGGTTTGACACCTGGTAATGGAGCAGGTGCCAAACCACTGCGGAATCCGCACAAAGAATTGACATGCTGCGGATTTAAACCGGCGCGGAAAATTCCGCAACGTGTGCACTGCGTTTCTCTATTTACATAGACTACTGTACAGCGCAGCAGAAACTGCTGCGGATCCGCAGGGACAAATCCGCTGCGGATGCGCAACGTGTGCACACACCCACAAACTCCTTGAAGATGCTGTCCTTGGTTGGATTTTAGCTCGGGACCCCAGCGTTGCAAAGCAGCACTGTTAACCACTGAGCCACCATGTTAACCACTGAGTCACCGTGGTAACAACTGAACCACTGTGCTAACCACTGAGCTCACATTCTTGTATGAACAGCAAAGTGGATTTTCCATAGAAAAGAAATAGGAAGAGTAAGCAAAGTGTATTCAAAGTGTTTTTTGATGTGGATTTTGAAGCAGATCTGCTCCAAAATCCTCCTTAAAAAAACTCGGCGTGAAGGTAGTCTTAATAACAGTTTGGGTATCTGATTTCAGAAGCAGAATTCAAACATCCATTGCAAGATCTGTAAGGAAAAGTGTAGTTTTACACAACAGCCATTCAGATGGATGTTCCCTGACAGAGCAGTTACAAAGGGTTTGTCCATTACTTTATATTGATGACCAATGCCAAGGACAGGTCATCAATATCAGATTGGTAGAGGTCAGACACCGGGCACTTCCACCGATCAGTTGTTTTCAGTGCCGGCTGTGACCAGATGTTGGCAGTTGCGGATCTGAACAGAATAGCTCCGGCAACTACGTAGTGTCCGCTGCCGGGTACTGCCCATCCGTCCCTATTGGAATGAATAGAAGTGGACTTGTAGTACTGGGCAGTGGCCACTACACAGTTGGTGGAGCTGTGCTGAATAGATCTGCAGCTGCTTACATCTGGTGATGGCCGTCACTGAGAACAGCTGATCGGTGGAAGTTCTGGGTGTCTGTCAATATTGATGACCTGTCTATAGGATTGGACAGCAATGTAAAAGTAGTGCAGCAACTCTTTAAACATGTCAAAAAAGTATAATAATGGAGACACAAGTGCTATGAAACTTACTGATGGCTAGAGATGAGCGACTTTGCCTTTTTTAGGGTCGAGTCGGGTTTCATGAAAACCGACTTTCTCAAAAGTCGAGTCGAACGAAATCGGCTGACTATAGGGAAAAGTCGGGAAAAGTCATGAAACATGAAACCCAATGCAAGTCAATGGGGAGAAAAGTCGGCAGTGAGTGGAGGACAGGAAACACACCTGGCATGAATTTTAACCCTAGAGGCGGCGAAATCTCTCTCTCTTCTCTCTCTCCTCTCCCACTCCAGCTACTCTCCGCTTCTCTCATTGGCTGAAAAAAGTCACATGCAAGCATTCGGCGAAACCCAACTTTGGCGCTTGGGTCGCCGACCGCATGGCCGACTTCACACTGTGGTCGGGTTTCGTTTCATGAAACCCGACATTGGCGAAAGTCGTCGACTTTTGAATCTGACCAACCTGTTTCGCTCAACTCTACAGATGGCCCTTCCTGTGAATGTGTCGGGGGTAAAGAAATGAGATTGTGGGCCGAATGGGCTAATGCCCATCATGTGTGAAGTACTATCTCCATAATACAGCAGGAGATCAAACATGGACACACTGAGTGACACTGTATATACACTCCAGAAGAGAGAGGACCTCACTGATCATAAGAGCTTACACTCTACATGATAGAAAGAGGACCCCACTGATCATAAGGATTTACACTCTACAGAAGAGAGAGAAGACCCCACAGACTTTAAGAGCTTACACTCTACAGAAGAGAGATAGAGGACCCCGCTGACCATAAGTGTTTACAGTCTACAGAATTGAGAGATAGAGGACCCTGCTGATCATAATATCATACACAATTCGAGGGAAAGGGGTGAGGTAGAGATAGTGGGAGTTGGGGGACTCCGCTGACCATAAGAGCTTATAGTCTACAAGAGACAGAGACTTACCCTGTGATTCTGGGATGGAAAAAGACTGCTATACGAACCGTTCTCCACTGGAAACCACTGATCGGTGATGTCCCAGGTACTGACCACAAATGTACAAGGCATGATAATCCTCTAGATGCCGTGTCATATGACGTTAGCCCGCTTTATGATGTTTCCATAGTGTGGGATATGTTGCTGGGCAAGTTTTTTTTTTTTTATAATCAAACATCAAAATGTTTTTAATTGCGTGAAACACAAACTGCTCCACTCATCTCAACTTAACAGCCATCTATTTAGTGGACAGTTTCCTATGCAAGTACTATGTGCTTGCAAGCAGTTTACTATACAGCTTAAGAGTCCTTGTGCTTTTAATCATACTTCAGAGCAGTCTTGGACTGGCCCACAGGAGAACCGCAGAATCCTCCGGTGGGCCTCTGCTCAAGAGTGGGCCACCACCCTCTTATATGAGCATTGCTTGGCACAATATACTTGGATCACTATGTACAGACAAAGGCGGCATCTCATTCATTTATAATCTAACCAGTTCACTGTTACATAAATTTGTGAATGAGCATAATGTCACATTTGATGTGACTGAAAAGTGGGGCCCTGGCATTGGTTACTGCTGGGTTCATGGCACCCTAGTCCAACGTTGCTGCAGAGGCAAAACTGCCTCTTCTTGCTGTATCAGAGGGTGCGTGGTTTGGGCCAGTGGCTAAGTCATACGCCAATCAAAGCTCTCAATCTTCAGAAGCACAGCTCCCTCTGACAAGCAGGAAGCTTGGAAAAGCGGAGATGTATGTTCTGAAGAACAGGTATGAGTCAACCCCTTTATGTATTGTTAGCAATTTTTTTTGTTATTAATGGGAACCTGTCATCAGGATTGTGCACAGTAATCTACGGACAGTGTCAGGTCGGCGCCATTATGCCGATTAGAATGACACCTTGGTTGATGAAATCCATATCGTGGTTGTTGTTTAATCGGTATTTGTAGTTTTCAATTAATAAGATTGTCGTGCTCCGGGGTGGGGTTGTGGGCAGGGATGTGGGCGGGGCATTATTTTGTGCTCTGCTTACATATTCATCTATATGGCTTACAGCCATATACAGTAGAGCTAATACCTGCCATGAGTCTTCTTGGGAATGATGCAACAAGTTTTTCACACCTGGATTTGGGGATCCTCTGCCATTGTTCCTTGCAGATCCTCTCCAGCTCCATCAGGTTGGATGGTGAACGTTGGTGGACAGCCATTTTCAGGTCTCTCCAGAGATGGTCAATTGGTTTTAGGTCAGGGCTCTGGCTGGGCCAGTCAAGAATGGTCACAGAGTTGTTCTGAGGCCACTCCTTTGTTATTTTAAATGTGTGCTTAGGGTCATTGTCTTGTTGGAAGGTGAACCTTCGGCCAAGTCTGAGGTCCAGAGCACTCTAGAAGAGGTTTTCATCCAGTATATATCTGTACTTGGCCGCATTCATGTTTCCTTCAATGGCAACCAGTCGTTCTGTCCCTGCAGCTGAAAAACACCCCCATAGCATGATGCTGCCACCACCATGTTTCACTGTTGGGATTGTATTGGGGCAGTGTCTGGTTTTATCCACACATACGGCTTAGAATTATCACCAAAAAGTCCTACCTTCGTCTCGAAAGCTTGCAATGTGTTACCATCTTTTCAGTTATCCATTAAAAGGTAATCAACCACTGAGGACTCTCAATTCTAAATATTCTTCTATTTACTGGCTAACACAGTACAAAGATATATATCTTTCCTGTACATAATGATAGTAATTAGAAATGAGCGAGCGTGCTCGTCACTACTCGTAATTTGCTTGAGAATCAGTGTGCTCGGGATACTTGTTAATCGGCAAGCATTTTTTTAATGTTTGAGTGGGAGCTCGAGTCCCCACCCTGCATGTTTTGCGCTTTTTAGACAGCTAATGAACATGTGGGAATTGCCTACCAGTCACTGTAATGCCATGAATATCTTGGTTGTGGCATTACTGTGATTGGCTAGCCGCATAGCATCATCAGGTCTATACAAGACCCTTGAAGCCATGCGCAGGACAGTGTATCCCAGAAACAGGCAGAATAGGAAGAGGTTCTGTTCAGAGAGGGACAGAATTGTAGCTGCATATTAGCCAGGAATTTAATCACGTTTATATTTATTTTAAGTACAAAAACAGCCCTTCTTAGGACTAATTATAATAAATATTATACAGCATTTTTACTGTGCAGTTGTGCGTCAAAAGCATACACAAGAACTTGGTTGAATCTCAATAGCATTGCTATACTGATACTGTAGTCATAAATGTCCATCTGAGGTGTTCAAATTTGCTTGGCATTGTAATACTGCAATTTTTGTTCACCAGTGACATTTTATACTGCATTTACTGTGCTAGAGTTGGGCCTCAAATCCCCACAAAGAAGATTGTTTGTTACAAAAAATTGCATTGCTATACTGATACTGCAGGCTTATAAGTCCATCTTAAGTGGGTACATGTTGCTGGCATTGTAATACTGCAATTTTTTTGAGCAGTGAAATTTTCTACAGCATTGTTCATGCTAGAGTTGGGCATTGAAACTCCCCAAAAATGGCTTGTTAAATCGCATTGCTATATTGTTACTGCAGTTTTATACGTCCATCTGAAGTGGACATGGTTTGCTGGAATGGTTATACTGCATTTTTTTTAGCAGTGAAATTTTATACAGCATTTATTATGCTACAGTTTGGCCTCAAAATACAAAAAAAAAAAAAAAACACCTTTGGTGTCAAATAGCATCGCTATATTGATGCTGCAGTCTTATATGTCCATCTGAAGTGGGCAAAATTTCTTTTTCAGCAGTGATATTTTATATGGCATTTTTCATGCAAGAGTTGGGCCTCAAAACACACACATAAAAAAGTTTAACCCCTTAACCCCCTGGAGCTTTTTTCGGTTTTGCATTTTTGTTTTTCATTCCCCTTCTTCCCAGAACCACAACTTTTTAATTTTCAGTCAATATGGACATATGAGGGCTTGTTTTTTGCGGGAAAAGTTTTACTTTTGAACGAGATACCATTGATTTTACCATGTCATGTACAAGAAAATGGGGAAAAAAATTACAAAGGGCAGTGAAATTGCAAAAAAAAATGCAATCCCACACTTGTTTTTTGTTTGGCTTTTTTGCTAGGTTCACTGAATGCTAAAACTGACCTGCTATTATGATTCTCCAGGTCATTATGAGTTCATAGACATCAAACATGTCTAGGTTCTTTTTTATCTAAGTAGTGAAGTAAAATTCCAAACTTTGTTAAAAAAAAATTGCGCCATTTTCCGATACCCGTAGAGTCTTCACTTTTTGTGATCTTGGGTTCGGTGAGGACTTATTTTTACGTGCCAAGCAAACATTTTTATTGATACCATTTTAGTGCAGATGCGATGTTTTGATCACCCGTTATTGCATTTTAATGCAATTTCACGGCAACCAAAAAAAGTAATTCTGGCACTGACTTTTTTTCTCACTACGCTATTTAGCGATCAGGTTAATCCTTTTTTTATTGATAGATCGGGCGATTCTGAACGCAGCTATACCAAAAATGTGTATGTTTTATTTTATTTTAATTGTTTTATTTTGAATGGGGTGAAAGGGGGGTTATTTGAATTTTTATTTTTTTTATATTTTTTAAAAACATTTTCCTTTTGGCATCCCTCAATAGTCTCCATGGGAGACTAGAAACTGGCACAACCCAATCGGCTCTGCTACATTTAGGCGATGATCAGATCGCCTCTATATAGCAGATTTACTCACTTGCTATGAGCGCTGACCACTGGGTGGCGCTCACTGCAAGCCAGCACTGACAACCATAGAGGTCTCCAGGAGACCTCCGAATGTCATGCCAACAGATCGGTAATCCACGATCGCATGACAAGGGTCACTGGTGTGCGTATTTCCGGCCCGATTGCTGGAAGCGCTTGTTCAATGTCGCTGCCAGTGTTTGACAGCAGCATTTAACTGGTTAATAGCCACAGGTGGATCACGATTCCACCCACGGATCTTGCAGGCACATGTCAGCTGCTCAAAACAGCTGACGTGTCCTGGGACAGATGTGGGCTCACTGTCGTAGCCCACAGTAAAGGGAGGGAGTCCGACATCAGCGTAATATTATGCCTCAAAAACACAAAAAACTTTGGTTACAAATAGCATTGCTATATTGATACTGCAGTCTTATATGTTCATCTGTACTGGGCAAAGTTTGCTGGCATTGTAATACTGTCTGCAATGTTTTCTCAACAGGGATATATCATATGTAATTTAGAATGGGAAAGGAGTGTGGTAAGGGACAGGTAGGTCATTGCAGAGACCAAGGCTGTGGGCAAGGTGAAACTGTGCCTGCTGTGAGATCACAACAAACACACACATCATGTCGATCTGGCTTACTGTCGCACTTTGTAGGGAGACCTGGGAAACCACTCTTGAAGCCAGACCAGAGTGAAAAGGTTGTTGGATTATTAGCAGATAATGCTTCCAGTCACACTTCCAGCACCACCATGTCTTCCACACAGTCCAGTCTCAGTAGCTGTGATTCTGGACCACATAATCCTTACCCTGATCCTCCTTCTTCCCACCATGCCAAGTGCTAGGAGACAAGTGATCCCAAACTTGGACTCTCGGAAGAGCTGTTCACATTTCCATTTATAGATTCTGGCTTCTTGCCCTGCCCGTTTCTCCTTTAGGAGCTTGCATGTAGAGATGCCCAAATGTTTGCGCAGCCAACACTCGCAGGAAGGCGATGATGGGAAAATGCAATAATGCTGCTCTCAGATTGGGCGGCAAAAACTTGGTGACAGATTACCTTTTAAATTTCCAAAATGTTTAAAAACAATTGTAATTGCGTGAGCTGAATGCACCCAGTATAAAACTCCTTTTTCAGGAGCTGGAGTTTTGCTTTGTAGTTTTTCTATTTTTTGTATTTTGTAAACACATTTGTTATGGGATCTATCATTTTTGCTTGGCATATAACTACTAAAAAAAAAATCACTTAAACAAATCATTCACACTTTGTCACATTGAAAAACAAAACAAGAATAAATGCTGTACTCTGTTATTAATTACGGTATATTAGAAATCGATGGTGAAAGCCAAAAAGGTTGTCAGCACAGGATCGCACCAGGAAAGAAGTGAATGTTATACAGCTGTTTATACGCCGCTGACACTTAATGACAAATCTCTGAATGGAGAGATACAAGAATGAGCAGATTTCCGGGTGAAGTTTGAAATGTCAAAATTTAATTGCCATTTATTTCTGACATCAGCGCCGGGTAATAATCATATACATTCACAATGGCAGACAATAAAAACAATGGCAATTTTGAGGAATATAATGGGAATTAGTTGCTTTATTGAGCACCAAACAGGCTCTGTTTTATTCAGGAACAATTAGCCAGCTGTAGTTATCGCAACTTAATAGAAGGAGCGCTCCACGCAACTTTACTATTTATTATCAAACACTTCTACTGAAAGGGGAACTGTACATCTAAGAATTGGGACTGAATTGAGCAGTTGATTCCAGTGGTAACTGTGGTCACTTTTTTCTTTTCGTTTTGCCGAGTCACCGGCTGTGACCTCGGAATGTCATGAATGTGGAACTTCTGCATTATATAAACCTGCTAAATAATGCATGTGTCCCTCTCACCTTCTATGTGTACACAATCCAAGACGGGCTGCCGAGTCAGCAGCCTTCCACTCTCCTATAACCCCTTCCATCAGTTTTCCTTATCCAGGCAATGTATAGACTGGTGAACCTTGCGCCATCATGTACGAGCCATAGGGCCATGCTCACGAGTTGGGATATTGACCTTCATGTCTAACTTTTCAATGGCTTATTCTGTCGATTTCACCGTCGCTGCACAGGAATATCATTTTACAAACACTGCTCAAGCTGATGAAATTACTCCACAGGCGAGCGACTTCACCGACAACACTTTGTAATAATTGATATTTTTATAGCGCTCTTGGTGAATTGCCTTGTAGGTTAAATGATCCGTTGTCCAATGACCAAAATCAGGATTATGTCTGGAGCCTGTTTACATTAGCTGTCAGTGCTGGGCCGCTTCTGAAGCTTGGGAATACATAGTAATACATAATATCAATTCTGTGAGATATATTTTACATGGGTTATGTCATTGGATAATTGCTGCACATTTGCTGTCTGCAAAGAAGCTCTGAAAGCAAAAGAAAACTTAAGCATGTGCCACTTTCTTAAGGAAGTTACCATGTACAGTAAGTATCCCCTTAGTGAGGCTTCTGGGGTAACTATTGCAAGATTGTTTTGTTCTGGGAGAAGGCTAATTTACAGCATTTTCTGATGGAGCATTGCCAATCTCCTTAGCACAAGCCAGCCCCTCATTAAGCTATACAGTTGCAGTAGACATAATATGGGATTGGATTCATAATTAGTTTTCAAAGCTCATAGATACAAAGTTCTCTTGACGATCATGGAAGGTTTTTTAGAATGTCCCTCACATCAGTTGACCGTTGTTTTACCTGGTATGGAATCATTCACTTAAAGGGTTTATCCACAACTATTTTTTTTTAACTATGGACTTAAAAATAACAGGCAGGTAGTTGGCAACTACCTGCCTGTTCTACCCGGCGAGGGCACAAAGCAGTCATTGATCGCTCTTGCCAGAGATTCAGCTGCTTGACGTAAAACAGAGCAGCTCTTTCTCTTCCGAGCTGCTCTGTCAATGGGGCGTGGCTGCCGACATCATGCTGATTGATAACCGGCTCCTGCCTATTTTAACTACCTGCCTGTTCTACCCAGCTAGGGCACAAAGCAGTCATTGACGGCTCCTGCCAGCAATTTAGCTGCTTGACGTAAAAAGAGCAGCTCTTTCTCTTCTGAGCTGCTCTGTTGATGGTGGATGACTGCCGACCTCATGTTGATTGATAGCCGGCTCCTGCCTGTTCTAACTACCTGCCTTTTCTACCCAGCTAGGGCACAAAGCAGTCATTGATGGCTCCTGCCAGCAATTAAGCTGCTTGACATAAAAAGAGCAGCTCTTTCTCTTCTGAGCTGCTCTGTTGATGGTGGATGACTGCCGACCTCATGTTGATTGATAGCCGGCTCCTGCCTGTTCTAACTACCTGCCTTTTCTACCCAGCTAGGGCACAAAGCAATCATTGACGGCTCCTGCCAGCAATTAAGCTGCTTGACGTAAAAAGAGAAGCTCTCTCTCTTCCGAGCTGCTCTGTTGATGGGGCGTGACTGCCGACCTCATGCTGATTGCTAGCCAGCTCCTGCCTGTTCTATCTACCTGCTTGTTCTACCTGGCTAGGGCACAAAGCAGTCATTGACGGTTCCTGCCAGCAATTAAGCTGCTTGACTTAAAAAGAGAAGCTCTCTCTTCCGAGTTGCTCTGTTGATGGGGCGTGACGGCCGACCTCATGCTGATTGCCAGCCAGCTCCTGCCTGTTCTATCTACCTGCCTGTTCTACCTGGCTAGGGCACAAAGCAGTCATTGACGGTTCCTGCCAGTAATTAAACTGCTTGACCTGAACAGAGCAGCTCTTTCTCTTCCAAGCTGCGGTGTTGATGGGGTGTGATGGCCGACGTCATGCGGATTGATTCCCGGCTCCCTGCAGTTGAGCAGCGGCGAGGTGGCTATCAATCACCATGACGTCAGCAGTCACGCCCTGTTAATAAAGCAAAGTGTAAGATAAGCCGCTGCTTTGTCAACATGAAATCAACCACAAATCATTTAATCATTTCAAACAAAAATGGTGATGGATCCTTGGAGCAATTGGAGACTTCTGATGAGGTATTGTATTTTTTGTTATTTTAATAGATACTCATCAGCCAAATTTATTTTTATTTAACATCTGAACAACTTATTTATTGCTGTATTATCTTTTTTCCCCTCTGCCTAAATTGGTTTGATTGGTCCCCTAGTCGGCCTCCTATCTATTTTCGCAGCATTGTCTCAATAGATAAACAATCAATCCTTTATTATCAGCAGAACATAAACACGTAAACATTCCAAGCTCCAAGAATCCTATGCGAAACTACTTTCTCTATGCCATCTGTCAATAAACAGGAGATTGCAGGATACATATTGAAAAATTTCCAACATGGCAAATATATTTTCTAATTGATTTTCATTTTTATTATCCACATAATTAGAATTATCAGCAGGTAAAAAAATCAATATATATTGGATTGTCTCTATCGGATGACTAAACATTAACTATAACATATGGACCAAACAGAGCCAAAGTTTTTGTCATTTTGCGGCATTGCTTTTGCATCATCAGGGTAACTCTCCATAAATAGGAATTATATATGTTTTATTCACAGTCCTCAAGGGACGGCTTTCTACCATGGAATAGCCACTGGACTCCTCCGTTCACCTAAGTACAAATCTTACTCCAGTACTTGGGTATTTCTGGCATAAGGAACTCCAAAAGTTCTCATGAAATGCACAATTTGTGGGGTTGCACCCCTGAGGTGCCCCCCTCCTGCGAAACTTGCGTGGAAATACCAAAAGTGGCAAAAATGTTTGTGCAATTCTGCGTTGCGCAAAAAAGTTGGGGACTTTTCAAAACTTTTAGTATGGGCAATGTCGAAACCCTCCCAAACTTTAAAGTATTACTGACAAAAAGTTTTAATACAATATTTTATTACAGCATTTATTATGTCCACAGATAACAGTCTTTAATGTGTCATCTTTTTTTCCCTACTGCTGCAGAGCATCTTCACGGTAAGTAACACAATTCCTTCATATTGTGCGCTGCGTAATTATCTCTATACAATGAACGATCTCATTGCAATCCCAGAGGAATGGACAATTGGGTCACAATACTTTTCAGTGTTAGATATAAAAAAAAAATCACAAGCATCGATTTAGCATTGCTTTTTGTGCATTTTTTTGCCAAGTTTAGTATATTTTCCCCTATTTTTCATTTTGATTTTTTTTTTATGTATTTTTTGGGTTTAGGCTTTCCATATATCTTCACATGATTCATCTTTTATGGTTTTTTGAAAAGTTGCTGAATTTTTTCTCAAATGCACGCCATTTCCTACTGGAGTGATTTTACATATATAGGCCGGGTTATTTTTTTTTTTTTCAAACATTTTTGGAGACATTTTGTGAAATGTGTGACTTTTAGTACAAAAAAGGTGAAAGACAAAAAAAAATAGATTATTTTTGGCTTTTGTGCAAAATTCAAGAATCACGCGTGCCATTTTGATGAATTATAATCAACAAAAAACTAGGTGTATAACAAAACCCATTAGGGATGAAAAATTGTGATAATAAAATTACCCAAAGGGTAAATTGACCCAACTTAAGGGAAAATATGCTTAAAACTTGACTTTTATTAGAATTATTTAATATGGTATAACAAATAAAGATTAAAATCGCTAAAGTGGTATTGCTATGTGAATAAATTTATTCAGGATTCCTCTGTGAGATATCACTATCCTAAAGCTGACTTTTTCCGACCTAGTCTGCTAGTTTTTCAAAAGTATCTATGGCAAATCACTAAAGCTAACTTAAAATTTGCTCATACAGTAGCTTCCCAGACATGTTTCGCCATGACTAGCTTCATCAGGGGACACAGGCTAGATTTACAATCAAAGTCAAGTTTTAATCACATTATCCCTTACGTTGGGTCTATTTACCCTTTGGGTAATTTGTTCTTAAGATTCTGATGAATTTGGCCCAAAGAAACGGTAACAAATAACTCAAGACAAAAAAGAAAAGTGACTTTAAAAAAAAAAAAAAGCGAATGTTGAATCAGAGCCATAGTAGCTATAAAGTCAGGAGTGTGAGGCTCAGTAATGGTCTGACTTTAAGTCATTTTTTGTATTGTGGGAGTATTTGATAGAGTCGGCAGATGAATATGTAATTTTGCCTGATATTAAAGGCAAACATAGCAAAATATCTCCAATCCTATGGATAGGTAATAATTGCTGATCCTGAAAACTGGATTTTGGAGTATGTTGTGCTTGTAATATCTTCCATAAATATTGCAATATCCTTGATAAAATTTTTGGTTGTTCTTTGTATTTTTTGTTAATTATGAAACATTATAAATGTAAGGGTGTGTGCACACGCTGCGGAATGCTCTGCGGATTCGTCGGCGCGGATTTAGTAAAATCCGCAGGTCAGAAGACCTGTGGTTTATCTGCGGTTTATCATCTCTACAATGGAGCAGATGGCAAACCGCAGCGGAATCCGCAGCAAGAATTGACATGTCAATTCTTTTCTGCGGTTTTGAAACCGCAGCAAATCCGCGCCGCAGAAAATTCCGCAGCGTCTGCACTGCAGTTTCCATTTTGCATAGAAAATAAAGGTACTGTACATTGCAGCAAAAACTGCTGTGGATCCGCAGGGCCAAATCCGCTGCGGATCCGCAGCAGAATCCGCAGCGTGTGCACACACTCTAAGAAAAAAAAAAGTATAAAAATATATATGTTAGGTTCCGATTCATTCGTTGTAACACAGACGTTAATAAAACTTTCTATGGAGACTCGCCCATTTTACATGTACGGCAATTAAACCTCACTTATTCTCTGTGAAATGTGTTGTCCAGTGATAAATTATTCCAGTTCTCACAATATTTCTTTTCCCTCTCTTTATGAAACACCTAAATTATCATGCCACAAATTTTCTCTCCTCCGGCTTAGGCAAGTAACGTGCAAGTTATTAGCCGCTCACCTTGAAAGCGCATAATGCAAAATGATCACAATGTGCCTCTTTTCTATTGATTGACTGTGCAAGTGCCTTTATTTTGCCGAGAAATTGACTAATTTCTGCCGAAGTGTTGTAATTTTAATTTTAATGGTCTAATTAGAATTTAAATACAGGATATTGTATATTTTAAATGCAGATGTCTATTTGACAGCCAATTTTTTTCCCCTGCCCATTAGACTTGTGTTTTAATAATGCAGATAAGACAGAAGGAACTTTCACAGCTATTGATTTGCAAGAGTTTTTTATTGTTTTTTTTTTATAAAGAAAATTTGTGTTATTTTTCTTTTATACCTTTGTATTATCCTCTTAAAGAAGTTCTAACAGTAGTGGTCTATGCTAATGGGAGGCATTCAATATTTGATCAGTGGGGGTCTTACAAGTGTTTCCATTGTTTGCCAAAATCAAGCCATGGACTTTTTTTTAGAGAGGATCCCAGAGGTCTGATACCCACTGTGATGAGAGCTTTCCTGTGGATGAGAAATTAAAAGAAATGCCCTCTAGAGTCAATTTAAAGGTGACCTGTCAACAGTTTAAAATTGGCCAGTTTCTGCTGTTATGTTATTCGAGTTGATCCCTTGAGTATTCTCTTTTGTTTTAGCTGTTTGTCTTTTGTTTGTGTTTTTAAATACTCCATATCATTCCAGGGATCTAGACCTTTTTATTTAGTGCCAAATTTTATGGTTTTTACCAAGGGAACATAACTTAAAGAATTCTTTGCGGATATGTCTTTAGGCTACACTACATTACTATCGTTTAAGCAACTCTTCCTTCCGACATGTGATAGCTGGGAGGGAACAGGAGCTGTTGAATTCTAGGAGACCCAGTCAGATCCACTCTGTAACCAGGAAGATGCATTTCCACTGTAACTGGGGATAACTTACCAGTACCAGTTACAGGAAAAATCAGGCAAAAAAAAGTATTTAAATGTTAAAATTTTCCTCTTTCCACAAATGTCTTTTATGAGCTAATGGTGGGACAAACTATGTGAAAAAAAGTTAAAATAAAGGTTCTAATACCAGTTTGTGAGGCTTACAATAAATTTTGGCTCAACATGGGGGTGAAGTGGATTCACAAATCTCCAAGGTCAGGGTGGACACACAGGTCCAGGGCATTGATACAGAAGGTGTATTCATCCCCTTCATGACCCTTGATGTATAGTTACGTCAAAGGTTGTGTCCTTGCCTTTCAATTGGGCTGAGCCCACATCTTTTTCCGCACTTGACAGCTGATCTAATCAGTGTCATGTGCCTCTAACACAGCGTTTCCCAAACTCCAGTCCTTGCGGCCCCCCAACATGTCATGTTTACTGGATTTCCTTAGTATTTCACAAGTGATGGAAGTATCATCAAGGCATCAGGAATTCTCTCACATGTGTAACACTTTGGAAATCCTGAAAACATGACCTGTTGGGGTCCGCGAGGACTGGAGTTTGGGAACCACTGCTCTAACAGCTGTTAACCAGTTAAATGCTGCTGTCAATCACTGATTTCAAAAAAGCATTAACAGGCAATTTAAAAAGGCTAAAATGCAATAACAGGAGATTAAAACATCTTATGTACCCCAAAATGATATCAATAAAAATGTCAGCTCCGGTCGCAAAGAATAAGCCATCACCCAGCCCTAGACCCCGAAACATTGAGGCACTACAGGTCTCGGAAGAAGGCGAGATAAGCAGTTTTTTTCTTTCTTACAAATTTCTGATTTTTTTCATCATTTAAATTAAAAAAGCTCATGACTCTTACAGAAAACAATGGATCAAATTGAGCAGCTGCAGGTTATAGAATTCACAGCCTAATGTATCATTGTGGTACACCTTTAATAGCAGTTGAAAAAGCTTACAGCAAGCAAGATGTCAACCTGGGTAGATGGAGGTTATAGAATCCACAGCAGAACATAGTGAGAACAGACTCTAATAACAGTTTGTGATGCTTATAGCAAATGATGGGTTAACCTACAACAGATGCAAATGATGGAAATCACAGAAGTCTGGGAATATTAAAGTAACAGAAGAAACAGGTATAATAATAATCTCTAAACAGCAACTGAGCACATTAGAGTCAATACTCAGACACAAAGGTATGGCTTGCTAGGCCTTAAAGGGAACATGTCACCAGAAAAAATGCTAATAATCTGCAGATATGGGGTTAATCTGCAGGCTAATAATGCTATTATGCTGGCCGGTACCTGCACTTAGCCTAACGCTGCGGGGAAAAAAATTAACTTTGTTCCCGGCAGTCCCGGGGGCGGCGCAGGTTCAGTTTTTTCTGGTGACAGGTTCACTTTAAAAGACTTTGGTAGATGATATCACTGAAGAACACCGGAACACTTGTAAGACCTGATATGGAGTACAGCAAAGGGAGGCAGGCATGTGGGACAGGAACAGATCTCGGCTTTGAAGACTAGATAAGTGTGTAAGAAGATGCTAACGCATACTTGTCATTTCACCGAAAACCAGAATAAAATCTTGATCTTGCACCTCCTATCCCTACACCAAGTTACAGCTATACTTGGCGCATATATGTTCAAGAACCATCCAGATTTTCATGATTTATAAATTGAAATTCACTGTTTTCGAGTGTTTTGTTCATCTTAATCAGCATTCTGCGAATGCTATAAGTGTTGGAACTTCCTTTACTCTCCCTTTTCAGCAGCCCACCATTGGGCTTGCCATTCCTCAATGGCTTTACTGCCCCAAGCTGAAAGTCCACTTCTCCATATTCCGTCTGCCAGACCGAAAGTCACTGAACTTTCTGTAGTGATCCTATAGGCATCCAAGGCCAACCGCGCCTACCACACCATTAAGCAGTAAGGCTAGGTTCACTTCGCGTTAGTGCCATCCATTTAACGGATCCGTTAAACGGATGCGATAACGATGATGCACAAAGTCTATTTTTTTCTACGATCGCGTTAACGCATGGTAGCATTGCGATGGCATGCGTTAATATTAGAGGTCTATGCACAGCGAACGCTTCCGTTAGCTGTGCGTTCAACCTAATGTACCCGAAAACGTGGTAGACCCCGTTTGAAGGTGCGCCACAAAGTAACGGACCATCGCTAACGCATGCCGACTTTGAAATGCGTTAGGATGCGTTCCGATAATAGATGGCAATGGGGGCATTAACGGATCCGTTACATTGCGTTAGTGCCGCTTAGTAACGGATCCGTTAAACGGATGGCACCTAACGCGATGTCAACCCAGCCTAAGAACGCAAACTTCAGCCATTTTTATAGGAATACTATCTATTTGATATTTCTATGATCTCGCAGTCTAGAGAAGATCTTATTCTACATGTAGATATTCTCAGTTAATAAGGTAATTCATTTTAACTCCCAGTCAGCGGCAGGAGGGTGACCATGACTGTCAGGTCTGTGAGAAAAGTCGACAATGGTCAAACCCAAGCTAAAATCTCAAACTCGACAGTTCAATCGTGTGACCACGGCACTAGAGTTCAGACCTACACTGTGGACACTTGCTCAATTAATTTCCTCTATAAATACATTAGAAGAATATAAATGACTCGTCCTTTTTTTGTCCTGTGGGGTGGTAAGGTTGACAAGACTTTTTTTTTTTTCGTGGGCCACTAATTAGTACTTTTGGGTTAATTTATTTTAACATATTCAGTAAATATGCAAATAGACATTAATGACCATAAGGAGACCCAGTAATTAATAAAATGTGTTGTTATCTGCCTAAAGATCCTGGTGACCCTTCATTTAATTAGAGACCTTCCTCTTTCATTAATCCAGCAATCCATCTGTCAGCTGGCACTTCTGACACCGTAACATGCCAGTTATCTCTTGGTGAATTTGTCCCTCACCGGGCTTGTCAGTTATCTTGTTCTGACGCCTGGTTCAGCATCATTTACATATTATGATAGCTTTTTCCATCTTGGCCTACTGCGATATTTCCCTTCAACATGATCCTGGCTGTTCTCTTTACTCCATGCTGTGAAAATCACCTTGGCGCTTTATGGCTTTGTAGGTGTCTCGTTTTTGGTATTCTTTGTGGCCAACAGACCATAATTCCTCTTATTGCTTCATATGCCGATCATAATTTTTGTACTTTATTTTAGATCATTGTACATTTGCACCAGCAGCATGATTTTTGGGAAATGCTTAAAATTCTATGTTAACCCCTTCCCTCTGCAACCATTTTGTTATGTTTTTGTTTTTTATTCCATTTCTTCCAAGAGCAGTAACTTTTTTATTTTTCTATCTAAATAGCTGCACGACGGCTTGTTTTTGGCAAGACAAGTTGTAGTTTTAAATTAAATCATTCACTTAAATTCAAACTGGGGTTAGATTGGGAAAAAAAAAATGCAGTTCCGCCATGTTTTTTTATTTTACGGTGTACATTTTGTGGTAAACATTTCTCGATAACTTGATTCTCCAGGTCAGTAGGATTACGGCGATGCCAAACTTGTATGGATTTAGTTTTCATTTAATTGGAGAGAAATTTTTTTAGAGATTTGTAAAAAAAATTTTTTTTTTGGATTTATGTCGCAATATTCCAAGACCAGTAACATTTTTGTCTTTCCATCGATTAAAGCTTGATTTTTACATGATGAGTTGACAGCTTTAGCTTTAGCCTATACGTGACTTTTTGATCTGCCTTTATTGCATTTTACCGTTTACCGATTGGGTTAATTAATGTTATATTTTGATAGATTTTTTTTTTTTACTGTGGTGATACCAAATATATTTGTTTTTCATTTTCTAATTACGGTATATTTCTCTTTTTTAATGGGTGAAAAGAGCGGTGAGAAACTTTTAGATGTTACTTTTTTGTTATTTTTAAAAACTTTTTTTTTTAACTTTTTCCTTTATTTTTTAGTCTCCTTCGATCATCTGATCACTGATATCATACACTGCAATAGCACATAAAATAGGAGAGAAGCCAGCGCTGATTGTGGTCAGAACGCAATACATAAAGTGCATATGCACATATTAATTTCTAAGTGTATTTCAAAATGAGACATTTAGCAAAAAATTTATCAATCATTTAAGCCAGGGTTTCCCAACTCCAGTCCTCAAGGCACACCAACAGATCATGTTTTCAGGATTTCCTTAGTATTGCTCAGGTGATAATTGCTTCACCTGTGCAATACAAAGGAAATCCTGAAAACATGATCTGTTGGTGTGCCTTGAGGACTGGAGTTGGGAAACCCTGATTTAAGCTACCCCGCCACGCCAAGGCAATCTCATATGGGGCAGTCCTACTCTAGTTTTTTTTATATTTGCTGTGCCATTGCAGCCTCCTAAATGTATTAAAAGCAAGACCATATTAAATGCACACTGTACCTGAAACGTTTCTGAATCACTCCCATAGAGCCAGAAGAGGTGAGCGCAGATAAAGGCCAACCAGGTCCAGACAGACATTTCAGGTTTAACCTCCACACTCTCCTGACCGGCAATCACAGATGAAGGGTGATACAGGCCCAGACACAGGTGCACAATTAAATAGATTACCCAAGTATTGATAGTATTTTATTTTCAACTCATACAAGAGCCTTTTGATAAACAACATGTGTATCTGTGTGTATAACCCTATCCCGTGTGATACTGACTGCTGAGCTGTGTATCTAATCCTATCCTGTGTGATACTGACAGCTGAGCCATGTATCTAATCCTATCCTGTGTGATACTGACTGCAGAGCCGTGTATCTAATCCTATCCTGTGTGATACTGACGGCTGAGCCATGTATCTAATCCTATCCTGTGTGATACTGACTGCTGAGCCATGTATCTAATCCTATCCTGTGTGATAGTGACTGCAGAGCCGTGTATCTAATCTTATCCTGTGTGATACTGACTGCAGAGCCGTGTATCTAATCCTATCCTGTGTGATACTGACGGCTGAGCCATGTATCTAATCCTATCCTGTGTGATACTGACTGCAGAGCCGTGTATCTAATCCTATCCTGTGTGATACTGATTGCAGAGCCATGTATCTAATACTATTCTTTGTGATACGTGCAGAGCCGTGTATCTAATCCTATCCTGTGTGATACTGACTGCAGAGCCATGTATCTAATCCTATCCTGTGTGATACTGACTGCTGAGCCATGTATCTAATCCTATCCTGTGTGATACTGACTGCAGAGCCGTGTATCTAATCTTATCCTGTGTGATACTGACTGCAGAGCCGTGTATCTAATCCTATCCTGTGTGATACTGACGGCTGAGCCATGTATCTAATCCAATCCTGTGTGATACTGACTGCAGAGCTGTGTATCTAATCCTATCCTGTGTGATACTGACTGCAGAGCCGTGTATCTAATACTATTCTGTGTGATACGTGCTGAGCCGTGTATCTAATCCTATCCTGTGTTTTACTGACTGCTGAGCCGTGTATCTATTCCTATCGTGTGTTACTGACTGCTCAGCCGTGTATCTAATCCTATCCTGTGTAATACTGACTGCTGAGCAGTGTATCTAATCCTATCCTGTGTGATACCGTCTGCTGAGCCGTGAATCTAACCCTATCCTGTGTGATACCATCTGCTGAGCCGTGTATCTAATCCTATCCTGTGTGATACTGACTGCTGAGCTATGTATCTAATCCTATCCTGTGTGATACTGACTGCAGAGCCGTGTATCTAATACTATTCTGTGTGATACTGTGTGCTGAGCCATGTATCTAATCCTATCCTGTGTTTTACTGACTGCTGAGCCGTGTATCTAATCCTATCCTGTGTGATACTTTTTTGCTGAGTAGAGTTGTGCGACTTTTGGTTTTTTAGGGTCGCGTTTCGTTTCGTGAAACCCGACTTTTCCAAAAGTCGGGTCGAGCAAGATCGTCCGATTATAGGGAAAAGTCGGGGTCGTCCCGAAACACGAAACCCAATGTAAGTCAATGGGGAATAAAAGTCGGCAGTGAGAGGAGGACAGGAAACACACCTACAGTGCCCATTTGAATGCCAAAAGCATCAATTCTTCTTACTTAAGCTTGTCAACCTTAATTAACTTCATAATACAAGTTACGCACTGAAAAATGGGTGTTATTTGGCCCTATTTTTTGGGCGGGGGAGGGCTGGCTGCAGGTTTTCATGTGCCCTGGGCGAAAGAGCGCCCCTTTAACACATACCACAACTCATCATGCTCCGATACGGCAGAGAAATAGCGGTATAGTACAATGAAAAATACCTCACTTTTTACATCTCATGACGAGGCCCATCTATTTCTCCATACAAAATCATTGGTCCCATATAATGTTTGAAACAGTATATGATGAGCTCCACATAATGCTACAGTATATGTTGGTCCCCATGGATGAAACTCCACTGTCTTATGGGCCCAAATAATGCTCCAAACATAATGGGCCCCATTTCTAATGCTTTAGTGTATAATGGGCCCTGTAAATGCTGCTCCAGTGTCTGATGTCCACCTTTGGAATGTTCCAGTGTATGGTGGGCCCCATCTATCATTCTCCAGAGTATAGTGCTCCCCAAAAATTGCTGTCCCAACATTGAAAACAATCAAATAAGTCTCCTCGCTAGGGAATCCCTGTACTTGTCTGGACAGGTGCTGTAGCTTGCTTAACAGCTCGCCAGCCGTTCTCACGCCCAGTATGGATTGCACGTGATTGCACAAAGGTTAGAAAGGGTACCGTATCCCTGGATAACATGTATGGATAGCGTACACATTCAAAATATATGTCTATACAGCATGAGGCAGGCTCAGACGGTGTTAGGCCCAGTATGGATTGCACGTCATTGCACAAAGGTTAGAAAGGGTACCGTATCCCCGGATAACATGTATGGATAGCGTACACATTCAAAATATATGTCTATACAGCATGAGGCAGGCTCAGACGGTGTTAGGCCCAGTATGGATTGCACGTCATTGCACAAAGGTTAGAAAGGGTACCGTATCCCCGGATAACATGTATGGATAGCGTACACATTCAAAATATATGTCTATACAGCATGAGGCAGGCTCAGACGGTGTTAGGCCCAGTATGGATTGCACGTCATTGCACAAAGGTTAGAAGGGGTACCGTATCCCCGGATAACATGTATGGATAGCGTACACATTCAAAATATATGTCTATACAGCATGAGGCAGGCTCAGACGGTGTTAGGCCCAGTATGGATTGCACGTCATTGCACAAAGGTTAGAAAGGGTACCGTATCCCCGGATAACATGTATGGATAGCGTACACATTCAAAATATATGTCTATACAGCATGAGGCAGGCTCAGACGGTGTTAGGCCCAGTATGGATTGCACGTCATTGCACAAAGGTTAGAAAGGGTACCGTATCCCCGGATAACATGTATGGATAGCGTACACATTCAAAATATATGTCTATACAGCATGAGGCAGGCTCAGACGGTGTTAGGCCCAGTATGGATTGCACGTCATTGCACAAAGGTTAGAAAGGGTACCGTATCCCTGGATAACATGTATGGATAGCGTACACATTCAAAATATATGTCTCAGGAGGCAGGCTCAGACGGTGTCAGGCACAGTATGGATTTGACGGCCCAGATAACACAGCGGAGGAGCAGGGAGAGGTAAAGATTGCAAATGCTGGGGCCCTGGCCAAGCAAGGGGGGCCCACTCGTGGGCATCGGTACTGGCACTGGGCCCCTCATAGTACAGCGGTGTGTCTGACGGCGGGTGTGCACCACCACCGTCAGAGACACTTGATTGCACTATGAGGGACCCTGTGCCAGTGCCCGCGCCCAAGAGTCGGCCTACCCACCTGTCCAGGGCAACGGCACTCGCACGGTGTCGTGCGGTAGGTGGTGACCCCGGCCATGGGGGGGAGGCAGCACAGTTATGGAGTTTTAGAAAGTGGCATATGTTGATGTTGGACATTCAGCTGATGCAAAAGGCGAAATAGGTGAAGTACCAGGAAGAGGTGGACCAAAGCAAGCCATTTTTCTGTCACCCTATGTGTCATCAGGGGAAGGTGGGACAAAATCTTTGGAAACCCATGCGTGGTTCATTTTAATGAAGCTTAGATCATCCACATTTTGGGTTGACAGACGGGTCCTTTTTTCTGTCAGGATTGATCCAGCTGCACTGAAGACTCTTTCCGATAGCACACTTGCAGCTGGGCAAGCGAGCTCCTGTAAGGCATATTGGGCCAATTCAGGCCAGGTGTCCAGTTTAGTGGCCCAATAGTCAAAGGGGAATGACCTGTGTGGGAGAACATCGATATGGGAGGAAAAGTAGTTTGTAACCATAGTTGACAACTGCTGTCTCCTGTCACTTTCCATCGATGCAGTATTACCAGTTGTGTGAGCGGTATTTGAAAAATCAATCCACAACATTGTCATGAAACCCCTATCTCCAACGCCACTTCTGCTGTGTGCACCATGAACACCTCTGCCAAGCTGCCCCCGGCCCGTACGGCTCTTGTGAGAACCATCACCGCTGCTGTGTGCTGGGAATGCCTCAAGCAACCGATTTACCAGAGTTGCTTGTTTATTAGCCAATATTAGGTCAAGGTTCTCCTGTGGCATGATGTTTTGTAATTTGCCTTTATAGCGTGGATCCAGGATGCTGGCCAACCAGTAGTCGTCATCGTTCATCATTTTGGCAATGCGGGGGTCCCTTTTTAGGATCCGCAAGGCATAATCTGACATGTGGGCCAATGTTCCCGGTGTCAATGATGCACTGCGAGTGCTGGGTGGAGGAGCACTTTCTGGCAAATCCACATCCCTCCAGTCACGCACAAACCCTGTACCAGACCTTGCCACGCCAACATTTTCACTTGCCCCACGAGATGCATCCTCCTCCCCTAAGTAATCATCCCCATCATCCTCCTCCTCCTCCTCTTCTTCCTCCACCTCGTCCAGGAGAGGTCCCTGAGCAGACAATGGCTGAATGTCATCAAGGATTCCCTCCTCCTCTTCCTCCTCATCAACATTGGCTGCAGACGCCTGCTCCTTAAGGTGCGTCAAAGTTTGCATGAGCAGACGCATAAGTGGGATGCTCATGCTTAGGATGGCATCGTCTGCGCTTACCAGCCATGTGCATTCCTCAAAACACTGAAGGACTTTACAAAGGTCTTTCAGCTTCGACCACTGCACGCCTGTCAACTCCATGTCTGCTCTCAAAGTGCCTGGCCGTGTATCCTCCCACAAATGCATTATGGCCTGCCTCTGCTCGCACAGCCGCTCCACCATGTGCAGGGTGGAGTTCCACCTTGTTGCAATGTCGATAATGAGGCGGTGGTTGGGAAGGTGGAGCAATCGCTGCAGCTTCTGCATACGAACGGAGTGTACAGGCGACCGGCGGATGTGCGCGCACAGTCTTCGCACCTTCTGGAGCAGGGCTGTTAACTCCGGATAATTTTTGAGGAAGCACTGCACCACCAGGTTCAAGGTGTGAGCCAAGCAAGGTATGTGGCTGAGTTTTGAAAGGGCTATGGCTGCCACAAAATTACAGCCGTTATCACTAACTACCTTGCCTGCCTCAAGATGTACACTGCCCAGCCATGACTCAGTTTGTCGCTTCAAGTACTCGGCCAGCACCTCGGCGGTGTGTCTGTCGCCCAAACACATCATCTGCAACACAGCCTGCTGACGCTTTCCACTAGCTGCTCGATAGGGGGACACATCGTGTGCAACAGTGGCAGCTGCAGATGGAGTGCTCGTACGACTGCGCTCTGTGGACGAGCTTTCGCTTCTGGAGGAGGAGGAGGAGGAGGAGGAGGGTCGAACGCCTACAGCCAACTGTTTCCTATACCGTGGGCTAGGCAGCACTGTCCCACCACCGATGTCCCCTGTGGACCCTGCATCCACCACATTAACCCAGTGCGCAGTGATGGACACGTAACGGCCCTGGCCATGCCGACTGGACCATGCATCAGTTGTGAGGTGCACCTTTCCGCTCACTGACTGCTTGAGTGCATGGACAATGCGGTCTTTCACATGATGGTGGAGGGCTGGGATGGCTTTGCGAGAGAAGAAGTGGCGACTGGGTAGGTCATAGCGTGGTACTGCATAGGCCATGAGTTCGCGGAAAGCTGTGCTTTCCACCAACCGAAAGGGCATCATCTCAAACGAGATTAGTTTGGCAATGTGGGCGTTCAAACCCAGTGTACGCGGATGAGAGACTGAGTACTTTCTTGACCTACTCATAGTGTCTGGGAGGGTGAGCTGGACTTGAGAGCTGCATATGGTGGAAGTAGCGGTGGACAGGGCGGACTGAGAGAGGGTTGATGATGGTGATGGAGTTGGTGTTCTTTCTGATGGCCTAGAATCAGTATTTCATTGATATAACAGTGGGATTCCCTGACTGCTGTGGCCTTGCAACGACACCTCAACATTTGCTGCTGTGCTAACCGGTGGGCTTACAGTGGGGGAAACAATGTAGCGTTGCTGACTACCTTCGTTGTGATCAGTTGCACATGTGGCACTTGAGGTTTGGTGTTGTGTCCACGCTTGCAAGTGCATGCTGGTTAAATGTCTAAGCATGCAACTGGTATTCAAATTTTTCAGATTTTTCCCTCGGCTAAAGGTCTTTGCGCACTTCTTACAGATAACCTTGGCCTGATCATGAGGATTTTGTTCAAAAAAGTGCCACACTGCACTCTTCCTACTTTGGCAGACATTTTGCGGCCTAGCACGCTGTTATCTTTTGACCCTCTGGACAAGCTGTCCAGCAACTCTTTTGATGTTTGGAACCTGTCTTTGGAGTGCTCCGGGCCTGCCAGATAACAGCTGTTGCGATGTCGATGTCTGCTGTGGATGCTCCTCATCTGAGCTATTGGAAGCAGCACCCTCTTCCCCCAATGGATGCCAATCTGGGTCAACAACTGGGTCATCCATCACCTCCTCTTCTATGTCATGTGCACCTTCCTCTGTGTCACCGTGTATGGTGGTATAGTGTGCGGGAAGGGGCACCTGAGTCTCATCAGGGTCAGAATCTGGCTCTGTACACTGCGAGGACAATGTAGTGCTCTGAGTGAATGTACCAGCAGAATCATCCATCAGCGGCTGTGCATCAGTGCACTCCATGTCAGATTCATCTTGGCCTGGGTAATTCACCATTTCACTTGATAATCCAGGCATGGTATGTGAAAACAGCTCCATGGAGTAATCAGTAGTATGGCCTGCGTCATCCTTCAATCTTGGTTGGGGTGAAGGACACAAGGAAAGGTGTGGTTCATGAACATGAGCCTCCAATGACGACTCAGTGCTTTTACTTTTTACAACTGAAGAAGAGGAGGCGATAGAGCTGGAGTCAGCAATGTAAGACAAAACTTTTTCCTGATGCTCTGCCTTTAAAAGCGGTTTGCCAACTCCTAGAAAACTAAGCGTTCGAGGCCTTATGTAGCCAGACGATGACGCAGGGTCAGCACCTCCTGCATTCGGTCCTATTTTGCTCTTGCCACTACCATCAGATCCACCACCAACACCATCATTACCAGCTGCCAACCCCCGCCCAATTCCACGGCCTCTTCCACCAGCCTTCCTCATTTTTGGTAGAAATGTAGACAAAATCCAACAAACTATATAGTAATGTAAAACAAGGTACAAGGTGTCTATAGGACAGGGGAGTTTTAGAATTTCTGCACACACTTGTGGACAGTGGACACTTGTGGATTGTGTGAGGCCCACTGATATCTGAGCGCTATGTGACACGCTCGATGGCACAGCTGCCTGTGACCAAAGTGACGAGAGGATAATGGAGATTTTGAATCTCTGCGTACACTTTTGGACACTGGACACTTGTGGATTGTGTGAGGCCCACTGATATCTGAGCGCTATGTGACACGCTCGATGGCACAGCTGCCTGTGACCAAAGTGACGAGAGGATAATGGAGATTTTGAATCTCTGCGTACACTTTTGGACACTGGACACTTGTGGATGGTGTGAGGCCCACTGATATCTGAGCGCTATGTGACACGCTCGATGGCACAGCTGCCTGTGACCAAAGTGACGAGAGGATAATGGAGATTTTGAATCTCTGCGTACACTTTTGGACACTGGACACTTGTGGATGGTGTGAGGCCCACTGATATCTGAGCGCTATGTGACACGCTCGATGGCACAGCTGCCTGTGACCAAAGTGACGAGAGGATAATGGAGATTTTGAATCTCTGCGTACACTTTTGGACACTGGACACTTGTGGATGGTGTGAGGCCCACTGATATCTGAGCACTATGTGACACGCTCGATGGCACAGCTGCCTGTGACCAAAGTGACGAGAGGATAATGGAGATTTTGAATCTCTGCGTACACTTTTGGACACTGGACACTTGTGGATTGTGTGAGGCCCACTGATATCTGAGCGCTATGTGACACGCTCGATGGCACAGCTGCCTGTGACCAAAGTGACGAGAGGATAATGGAGATTTTGAATCTCTGCGTACACTTTTGGACACTGGACACTTGTGGATGGTGTGAGGCCCACTGATATCTGAGCGCTATGTGGCACGCTCGATGGCACAGCTGCCTGTGACCAAAGTGACGAGAGGATAATGGAGATTTTGAATCTCTGCGTACACTTTTGGACACTGGACACTTGTGGATGGTGTGAGGCCCACTGATATCTGAGCGCTATGTGACATGCTCGATGGCACAGCTGCCTGTGACCAAAGTGACGAGAGGATAATGGAGATTTTGAATCTCTGCGTACACTTTTGGACACTGGACACTTGTGGATTGTGTGAGGCCCACTGATATCTGAGCGCTATGTGACACGCTCGATGGCACAGCTGCCTGTGACCAAAGTGACGAGAGGATAATGGAGATTTTGAATCTCTGCGTACACTTTTGGACACTGGACACTTGTGGATGGTGTGAGGCCCACTGATATCTGAGCGCTATGTGACACGCTCGATGGCACAGCTGCCTGTGACCAAAGTGACGAGAGGATAATGGAGATTTTGAATCTCTGCGTACACTTTTGGACACTGGACACTTGTGGATGGTGTGAGGCCCACTGATATCTGAGCGCTATGTGACACGCTCGATG